>NC_143014.1:19001415-19733915 GCF_055824585.1 Amblyomma mixtum
CAAGAGACTTGAAAGGGTGCAGCTGGTGTGGGGATGTTCGAAGGCCACGAACTACATTCCAGATGCGTGACAACGGTTTCAGTGGATCAAGCGTTTCACAGAATGACCTCCAACGTTGTGCCTGTACTGCTTGAATTCTGCGCTGAATTTTCTTTTGCATGCGCCTCGCATCTCTGAGGTCAAGGCTCGACTTTGTGCGTCGGTACCTACGCTCGGCCCTACGCCGCAGTGATCGCAGGCGCTGCAATTCCATATCGAATTCCGTGTACTTTTTAATTGGGGTGAATAACCGTGTCGCGTTCTCCATGGCCTCCTTAATTTTCCCTTCAAAACTTGCGGATAAACCTTCTCTGGATGCATCTTCCATAAGTGCTTGAAACACTGACCAATCGATGCGTCGCATGCGTGTGGCAGAGGTGCATGTGGAAAGGCCAGTAGGAAAGGTCAGATATGTAGGGATATGGTCACTGCCGCGGGTTTCAATATCCGAAAACCACCGTACATTGCTGATAAGGCATCGAGAAACGAACGCCAAGTCAAGGCAGCTGCTGTAAGTTGTCCCTCGAATGTAAGTTGGGGAGCCGTCATTTAAACACTGACGATCATGGTCAGAAGCGAAGGACACAAGTTTCCGTCCCCTAATGTTCATTCTAACGCCTCCCCACATGGTGTGGTGAGCGTTAAAGTCACCCATGACGATCCAAGGGCCGGGTGTAACCGCGATCAGGTCACTGAGTCGTGCGGCGTCAAATCGACTTGATGGAGACATATACGCACCCACAAGCGTAAACGTGAGATTACGCCTCTTCACTGTTAGACAAACGTACTGGTTGTCGTTATTAGGTGAACTGGATGAAGCACATATGTAAGTTCACGCCGAATGTAGATGATGACTTTACTGTTCCCTCGGTGCGTGGGAGATGCAAACGCCTCGTAACCTGACAGTCGCAATATCTTCGGCACATTAGGCTCACTAATGATAAGGATGGGGAAATTGTTTACGTAAACATACTGCCAAATATCTGAAATTCGGGGCTGAAGTCCGCGGGCATTCCATTGAAAAATAGAGGCTTGCCTCAGCTGCTTTTGAAATGTTAATGCTGGGGGAGCCATTGTTCCTGCTACTGTAACGCCGCTAGGACTGGTGTTAGCGCGTCTAGTACTTGCAGCGCATTCTGTGCCGCTGGCGTACGCAGGCCTGCCAGCACAGCGCGGATGGCACTCAGGATGGACTTCAGCATTCCCATAACCTGTAATTCTTGGCCATGGCTGAGGTCTTGGCCTTTCTCCGGATCAACAGTAGGCGCCGAACTTGGAGATGGCATTGACTTTCCTGACCCAGTGGATGTGGGAGGTTTCGGGAGTGACGGCCAGGTAACGGCCGATGCAGCAAGTCCAGCCTCATCAACTGTCGGGCTCCCTTGGTGTAGTACGGCAGGCGGAGGAGGAGGACAAGATGCAGCAGTGCTACAGGCCTCTCTGTCAAAAGTGACGGCTTTCTTAGAGGACCTTCGACGACGCGAACGACGTCGTCGCACCTTAGCAGCGGCCTCTCTGTGCGTGGAATGGTCTCGAACCATTTGTTTCAACACTGCTCGTTCATTCTTGAGGCGTGGGAGTCTTTCGAAGAGGAATCGTGAGGGCCACGGCAGTTGGCACACTTCAGGGTAGTCGCGCGGCAAATGTCGCCGCAATGTGAATCAGAGCATCTAGTGCACACGATGTTGTTCTTGCAGACGCCACTCACGTGTCCGATCTTCATGCACTTTCTACATTGCAGTGGCTTGGGCACGATAGGTCGAACTGGGTGGCGAAAATGCCCAACTTTCACATACGACGGTATGCAGTCGCCCTGGAATGTTAGCTTGATGCACTGAGATCTTCCAAGGCGCTGAACTGCCATTATAGAGATGCTGTTGGGCGCTGGCTTGATTAAAATAGGCAAATCGGCGTCAGCGATGGAAATGTCGACGTTGTAAATGACGCCTGCTGTAGTGCCGCTCTCTTGGAGGACATGGGAGCGTACGCTGATATCGCCGAGTTTGGTAACGGCGGACAGACTTTGCAGTGCGCTGCGCTCCGTGACATCAATGGCGATAATGTTTTTGTAATTGTTGACTCGCACGTCTTTAATCCCCCCAGGCACGAGGCCCTCAAGGAACATAGACGTGGCTTGCCTGTTCAGGTGGTTGAGGTTTCCGGTTGGCGTTTCAGGCACAAACAAGATGGTATGCGTCGGGGGACCTCGCGTCTTGATGGCTGTAGACGTGCTTGATGAGGACGACTCCGCACGTCGGCGCAGTCTTCGCTTGGCCTTCTTGCTGAGGACTGGTACGAACCCATCGTCCGTCGAAGAGTCTTCACTGGCCACCGAGTACACCTCGGTGGCCTGGCTACTTGCGTCACTGAGATGGTAGAGACGCTTCCTCTGGGCGGCCGCTGCCGACCCGCCGGGTTCCAAGGGAGGCCCATGAGCCTCCACTTCCATCGCCGTATGTGAAAGGGAGCGGCGCCTCCCTGGTTATAGCACAAATTGCAAAAAAACTGCAGAGGCGTGAAGGCAACGTTCTAGTAAGAACAACTTATTTGTCTTCCTCCATAAATAACAAGAATCGCGCGAAAAGGACGGGACACGATAGAAGAAGACGCACACGGGACGAGCGCTTGTCCCGTGTGCTCCTTCTTCTCTTGTGTCCCGTCTTTTTCGCGCAATTCTTGTTTTTTATAAAATTTCTTATGGCAGGAACCAAAGCCTATGCACGAATATGGGACGCGAACCCGCAATAGCCTACGAAATCGGTCAAATGTTTATATTTTTCACAGTGCGAAAACGGAAGCTTGTATAGTGTACTATTTCAAGCGCTAAATTTTTTAAAGAGAATGTTTGCTCTGAGAAGTGTGTCTCTAAAAACATGAAAAAAAATGCTTTAGCGGTTGACTATATTTAGGGATATGAAGGGAAAGCACTCTCTCGCCATTGGTGCTCGTATACGCCTATCTGCCTTTATGCTCATTTATTACAATGTACAGCCTTTGTCAAAAGGTTGGAGCCCAGGGGGTTTTCTTTTGAGCCACACTGTGTCGTTCTTAATGACTCTCTAGCGCTCCAAATTTCCTGGACATGAGAATATTTCTGGTACTGCCTCCTGCAATAGGTAGGACTTCCACGAATGCTCCTGAATTCCCAATATAAAGCTTAGAAGTGAACCCCCTGGGCTCTAAACTTCTGACAAAGACTGTACATAAGCAGATGTTATTAACGGGCATATTTTTGCAGTAGTAATGTTTTAAGGCTAACACTAGCCAAGTAAAGTAAGATACCTTCGTCTTCCAGGCATTGTCACGGTGGATGAAGTGCTCTTTAAGAAATTCGGATAGACAGTGGCGCCAGCTTACCCTCTTGGTTGCATTTAGAAACTCTATGCCTAGACTGGCGCGTCCATTTTGCGCGCCAGTGGGTGCTAGTCTGGAAGCATCTGCTCTGTCTGCCTTGGGCATGGCGCAAGTATAAGCCCCCCGGATTAGTTGACAAACTGGCGCCCGTCTTAGCGTATCCCTCCGCTAGGCGTTGGCAACGTGCATTTCTTCCTGAATTTTACCAGCAGCCCACTTCTGCGGGCTAGCGTTGCTTCGCGAATCAAGCCGAACAACTTTATCAGACCATCGCCCCTTCTAGCAGTTATGAAAAGGGTGTTGCAAAAAAATGCCACGGCGGTGGATTAACGTCGCAGCAGACCCCCGCACGGACATCAGGGAAAATAGGTGCTGGTGAGAAGTGCGCCACAACGGACCCCAGGCCCCATGCTCAACGGTCCGTAACGCGGCAGTATGCTAGGAAAAGGGGATCCTGGTTGTTCAGCCGATGCCAAATAGTTGGACTTTATTGCTGATCACCGCTTCCTGTTGATGACACCTCCGGCCCGACCTTGTATGGCGAGCTATCCTGAGTTACATATTGGGTGAGGGTAGTGGGGTGTGGCTGGCGTGGGCGGCGCTTCCACAGTTGAGCTCCATGTTGGGTGGCTGGCACCGGGGCCGAAGTGCAATTTTTTTTTATGGCTACTTCCTTTTTCCTTAATAATCACTCCCTAGAGTTCAAAAATAAGTTTTAAGGTTTTTTTAAATACCGAGAGCAGTATACAAGAGAGAGACAGAGAGAGACAGAGAGAGACAGAGAGAGGTGAACGGAAAGGCAGGGAGGTTAACTATATTCGACGCCCAGTATTGATTACTGGGCGTCGCCATTCATTGCTGTTATTGGGTTACGTGGTGAGCCGGACACAGACAGCGAAAAAAATTGTCATCCTAACCTGAGTAATTCAAAATTTTAATTCTCAACTATTAATTCAATGCACTTAGCATGCATATTTCTACAGAAAACTTAGAAGCAGTGGCATTCAATGACTATTTTGTATTTCACGTGGTGTTCCGTAGATATCTGTGTGGGTCGTAAAAGAATCTCCTGTGCAAACCACACGTCTATTTCTGCTCAAGCAGAGCCACAGGTTAGCTTACGATAGTCTGCGTTCCTTGATGAATAATTTAACAGAGGAAGTAGCCAGGACTGTCCGAAACAGGTGAAAAAGTGGAGTCGCCTGCACGCAGAATTTTCATCAAGGCGAGTGGGATAGCCGATTTGAGAGGGTGCTTCCTCTGGCGAACTGCGAGGCAACCATTATCCCTGCTGGGAGCTGGGGTAAGTCTTGGAGTACCCCAGATGGCATAGCCTGTGCAAGCTGGTGCCCTGCTTGCCCAGACGAAAATTTTCCGCGCAGACGACTGCAGTTTTTCGCCGATTCTGGACAATGGATGCAAGTTCCGATGCTTAAATTTTTATCGGACGGCACAGACTAGCATAAGGTGCCCTGTGGTCTGTGCTTGAGGCTAAATAGACCACCGGTTTGCGCAGGATAATGTTTTATAACCTGACAGGTAAATACGGCACACCCTGTACATTTTTAGTACGCGTTTCGGTTTTGGATACGCTCGCGCAAAATTTCAGCCTAATCAGTGCAGTTACACATTCGAGATCGCGACGCTCGGCATGAAGCTCCTTCCTAATTTGACGCAGGTTTTGCGTATGGCGCTTCGCGTGACGAAATGTGGAGTAACAGGTGGCGGTTATAAATTTTCGCTCTTGGCCAGCAATATGGCATCGCCTAGTTTGACCGCATGCGAAGTATAAAGCGACAAAGTTAAAGCAAAATTCGTCCTGGTCCGGGGTTCGAACCCGGGAACACCAGCCCTCTTGCATTAATGACTTCTTTACCTCTCTCACTATATTTGGAAAACCTTAAAGCTTAATTTTCAGCGCCCTGTATACTGGCACTGCACTGCGCAGCGTCAGAACTTCGCCTCTGCACTCACTGCAGCAACGATGCCTGAAACTACTGAGATGGAGTGCAGTAAAGCTTCCTCTTTATAACAGGACTGGTCATCCTTTTTTGCTAAATGTGCAGGGTACCACCTCATAGCATAGTGGGCGAGTTGGTATTGCATCTTTAAGGAACGAAACAGCGCGTGTTCGTGTCTCTCTTTTTCTTGGTCCTTCGTTTTAGTTGCGCTGTTTCGTTCCTTAAAGATACCACCTCATGTTCGACGACCGTTAAGAAGCCCTTCTCGCAGCGATTTCTGCGTCTCGTCGACCCGACGTCATGCATTCGAAAGGCAAGCTCCCGGTTACTAGGCTTGGAACCGCCGCACGGAGCCACGACATGCATGGCGCAAGCCGCCATTGTTGTACCTGGCACGCCCATACCTTTTCAGGGCGAATAGTTTGAGGACTGGCTAGGCATCTACGACTTGGTCCAATACGTGGGACGAAGCAGAAAACTTTGCAATGTTTGTTTTTCTTTTCATTATGTAGCCTAAACGAGGTTTGAAAAGTGCCACTCTTGTGTCACCAAGTAGGCAGATTTTCGGCGGCACTTGCTCTTTACCTGCAGCAACAACGAAATAAAGGAGAGCTAGGTCTGAGGTCGCTTCTCATTTCGAGGCGCAGCGACAAAATGAGCGCGTCGCCTAGCTCGTGAAAGGCTTGGCTCCGCTCTGGTCCTACAACAAGTGAAGCGACGCCGTTTCACGGGAGGAACTCTTGGTCACACTTCAGTACCTTTGCCGAATTGTCCTTCGCTGTACATCCTGTATGCAGTGGTTGAGCTTGAAAACCGTCAGAAAGCGGCCAGTATGGAGAATTCACTGCGGTGCATATAGCGTATTTCCGCATGCCTGCATTCCGCAATGGCACAATGGCAGCCAGGGTCTTGGAGAGCGTCGCACGTAAAGAGCTGCACTTGCAAAGATTACGGAAAGATTTCTTGCCGAGTAGCCAGGCGGCTTCCGCAGGAGACCTGCACCTCCCCCCCCCCCCCCCCTTGTCCAAACTAAGGTCTCTTCACCCCGAACAGGTCGAAATATAACACAGCCAGCGCCACTCAGAAACGGACGCTGATTGGCCCTTAGTGACGACGGGCAGAGAGACGACAGCGAGATGACGCCAAGTGAATAACTCTTCCCCCTTCCTTTCTTGTCGCCATTTTACCCCGTCAGCAGCTTGCGGCACGGGTCGCCGAACATGTCAGCAGTCTTTTGGGAAAGCCCAATAAATGTCTTGCACCGGCAAAGCGACCTGTTGGGTCATTATCGCACAGCCGCGGTAAGAACGGTCGCCCGCGGTGTGCGCTAGTTCAAGGCCTAGGCCTGAAAGGAGGCTGAAATACGTCGAGCAGAGCAACCGCTGCCTCAACGAGTGATGCGCTCCACACTGCCGCTGCCGCACACATTCATTGCTGCCCTAACCTCGGCGTGCCTCATGAGGACCACGCGTCAGAAAAGCCGACATCGACTCATGGGCACATAGAGCGCCACTGCTGCAATATATGCCTGCTAGGGCTCTAACTAAAAGCGCCCGGCTACGCTACGGTGAAAGGCCGGAGAAGTCAGAAGAGTAACTGGTGGCAAACGGGCAATATCCGCCGTCGCCTTGACGCGATTCGAGGTCTGGAACCCTGCGATAATTCATTTTTACGCAACCGTTAGTTGACCCCCGGGCAGTAATCAAGACGGTGTCGCAAAAACTGAGGACGAGGAACAACTTTATTCTGGGCCTCAATGGTGGGCTCCTGCTTCTCCAGGAGTCCACAGGCCTGGGCATAACGGAGATCTTTGTCCACTAGCTTTACATAGTCTAAAGCTCGACGGAATACCGTATGGCCAGGATGAGACATTATTAGAAGGAAAAGACTGGGTCGCTGACCAAGTGAAAAACAAAACGAAAATGACGTTTCGCTTTGTTTGGCCAGCTTGTTGAGCAGCTCTCAGAGCGACCTCCCATGAGGAGGGGGATGGGTTGGGTATGAGGGAACGCCATGGATAGGAGGCATTCCCACAATCAGTGCATGAGGGTGGCCTTGGCCACCACACATGTTGAGCAGAGTGTGATTGTGAGGGTCAAAATGAGAGTGGGAGGGTCAAGGTAGGGGGATAGCGATGAGGGAGGTAAGGTGAGATGTAGCAGTTTGTCTGCAGTTGCCGCCAGACCGCACTGTATTTGGCATCTAGTGTACGTTGAGGTGATGGAAGGTTGAAGAGGCTGTTTTTGTAATGAGTGGTGATTTGGTGGTACCTGAGTAGAGCCCTCGAGGTTTCCTGCGTTGGTTTGAGTGTGCAATCTTCTGGGGTCCGGAAGGACAGTCAGAGCCAGCGCATGAACGCGCTTATTACCGGGGGTCGCGGCACGCCCAGGAACCCACGTGAAGGTTATCTCTTGTGCAAGCGTGTGTCCTGATGCGAAAATGCGTCCGACGGTTGGTGGCATAGTGCTTGGCTGATAGTGACACCGCGCAGCTTCGTAGTTGGTGCAGGTTTCAGTGATGTTGGGATCTTGTGTAGCGTGCACGAGCGCCAGGAGATGGACGCGCCCTCAGCCTCCGTAGGGCTGTTGGCGTGGAGGGTGGCTGCGGCCCCGATGGTGCACCCTCATCGCGGCGACAGTGGTATAATAGCCTGGTAGGGTGTGTTAAGCCGCGTCCACGTAGAGGTCATCAGGTCTGCCTCTGTAGTGTTTGGTGTAATATTCGGCTTGGGCCTGGCGTCTGCCCCTGTGTAGCTCGGGGTTTATATTTATGGGTAGAGGTTTGATGCGCTGCTTTCCCTGGATGTCAGGTGGGAAGATTTGATTTTCGGGGAAAGGTGAGCATGTGGTTTCTTAACGTTGCACCTATAATTTTTATTTCCATAGATCGCTGCGTTGTCCTTAATTTAAGCTGAACCCTTTTCGTTAGTCTCCACGTTTCTGCCCCACAGGATAGTACAGATAAGATACAGCTGTTGTATACTAAAGAGTGTATAAGATACCGGAAGCGGGTAGAGTGAATGAGGGAAGCGTGTGTTAGCGACATCCTAGTCAAAAATAAGACGATGAAATGGGCTGGGACCGAACATGTAATGCGAAGGCACGGTAATCCTGGTCCTTAAGGGTGATAGCTTTGATTCCAAGAGAAGGTAAGCGTAGCAGGGGTGGGAGAAAGTTAGGTGGGCGGATGAGATTAAAAAGTTTGCGGGGGTATGGCGGCCACAGTTGGCAGATGACAGGGTTAATTTGAGAGACATGGGAGTGACCTTTTCCCTGCAGTGGGCGTAGTCAGGCTGATGATGATGATGAGCATGTGGTGGGGCGAGGTGTAGATGCCATAGGAGGTGCTAGCCGGTTCTGTGCAGGTTAGTCGAAGTATCGGCGACTTCCGTAGATAAGGAAGCCGTGGCTCGACGTTTTGGACCTCCTTCACTCGCCGACTGGTTCCACGACCTGGCCTACTACCTTCCGCGTCTCAACGTCCTCCGTTCGATGACCACCAAACTGAAACTCTCAGTGACGCGCTGGGAACAAGTGATAGTTTCTGTCAAAATCTCTACAATCGCTGACAATAGTCATCAATAGTCATTCTCATGTACAAAACTCTAATTCGCCCTATTCTTGAATACGCTTCTAATGTCTGGAATCCATACAAGCAATGTGAAATCGATCAAATAGAATCTGTACAACGTAAAGCTGTAAGATTTAGTTTCCGCCGCTACGACTTTCATTTTTCACCCTCATCTTTGATGTCTTACCTAAACTTAAGCCCGCTCGCATCCCGCCGAAAAACTGAGTCCTTAAAACTTCTTCACTCCATAGTCCATTCTGCTAATTGCCTTTCAGAGGGTAAGCATACCTCGTTTTCAAAACCATCTGCAACCAGGTGCCATCACGATCTTAATATCCAACCTTTGTTTGCCCGCACTAACGTTTTCAAATACAGCTTTTTTCCGCGCACTGTGGAGAGTTGGAATTCTTTGGATGGTAACATTCGTGCATTAACAATCTCTGATTTTGCGTCGGCAATTGAGTCGTAGCATTGTATGTTGTTGTTCTCAGTGTTTATATTTGTAATGCTTGTAATGTACCCTTGTATGCGTGGAATTGTTCCACATTTTATGTACCCACTCCTGCTATAGCCCCTAGAATGAGGCTGCAGTATTTTCAAATAAATAAAATAAATAAATCACTGGGCTGCCCTTCCTGAGCCTGCGTTAATTTCTCTCAAATGAGTTGCAGACTTGCAATGGTACTAAAAACGGTTACAACAGCTTGGCACGGATTGTAGATCAGCACAGCGTGAAGCCACGGGGCAGCGTGAAGAAGAGAGGTTCAATTCAATTAAATTCATTTTGTTTCCAATTTCTTTTACAGGAAATAAAAAAACACTTTTTGGACCCATAGCCAACGGCTAGTTCGCCTAGTACACAAAATACGTAAAACAAATTCAAAAACGGCGGACTTATACAGAAAAGCGTAAGAGTAGTAGAAGATTAAAAGCAAAGCTCTCTAAATAACACTGTTGGATAACATTCGGCCAGGCAAAAGAAAGAAAATAGCTTTGAAAAGATGTCATGCAAAAAGAACTTTCGGACATGGAGTGTTAGTGAAAACTATCGTGTTACATACAAAGTACATAATAACAGAAAACTATGACGAAAAAAGAATGTCAGGTTAAATCATTTATTTCAATGAAGTATTTTTTAAACATGCTAGCAAAATTGTGTGTTTTTCAGAGAAATGGGTATCGCGTTCCAGATCTTTACCCCCGCAGACTGCACTAAACGCTCACCATATACATTGCGGATGGGAGGGAGGTTGAAATTGCCGAAGGAGAGGTTTCTAGTGGACCGAAGCAGGGGATGAGGTATTGATGCATGAAAAGGGCGGTTGTGTCTTAATATGTTGTGAACACATACAGAGATTTTTAATCGGTACAAAAAATCAAATGGAAGAATCACTGACGTGCAGATTAACGGTTTGCTGTGCTCAAAACGGTTAGATTTGTTTATTATTCTTAATGCACGTTTTTGAAGGCGGATAATAAGATTTCAATACGTATGGTAAGTTCCACCTCATGCTTCGACAAAGTATGATAGATGGATTTCAATGAAGGCAAAATAAAGCATTCGTAATGTAGACATGTCAAATAATTCCATAACCTGATGAAGAGCATGACATCCAGACGCCAACTTCCTGCAGACTGTCTCAATTTGGACTTTGCCAGTGTCAGTGGCTGTCAAATGTGACACCTTGATATTTAAATGAAAACGTGCGTTCTATTAGTGCGTTAGTTATTAGGATTGTAGGGTTCGGCACGGTGCCGCCTCTTTTTGCACATGTGTTGCGAACATTCCGCGAGAGGGCAGTGGCCTAGGCTGCGTATCCCGTTTTGTTTCGTTTTGTTTTGTTTTAGTGCGTGCCGTTAGAAGGGGAGGAGCGGCTCGAACGCCCATGCTCTTTGGTTAGTCTCCCCGTTCATTCTTGCGTTTTCCCTTGCCACTCCAGACGGCGGGGCTCTCTGCCGACATCGACCTTGGGCTCCTGTCCCCCGTCTTCCCGGAATCCTGCCTCCCGGGGGGGAGAAGCCGCCGGCCATAAACAAGCGAGAACGGTCTCGGTTTCGTCGCGTTACGCGACGTGCTGTGTACTAGGCCAGCACGGTTAGGAACCGAACGTGTCCGTTGGCCCCAGACGTCTAGCGCGCATCCGGTCCACTTGGCGGAGGATTGCGCAACCACGTAGGGAGGAATTTCGGGGTGACGGAGAAACCCTGACATCAGTTCTGAGCTTTCAAATTCGTTAAAACTGATGTCAGGCGGGAAGCGGTAACACAGTTCAGTTTTGAGTGTGGAAAGGGGCGCGGGATCGGGGTGAACTCTTGAAGAGACCCACGCCCGAGGGCTTTTGGCTCGAGTGACTCGTAGCTGTCAGGCGCTCGGTCGGGCCGAGCGCGGAGGTAGCGGCCGTTGAGAGCTGGTGCAAGGCGCGCCAGTTCGACTGTTGG
This sequence comes from Amblyomma mixtum, assembly GCF_055824585.1. Taxonomy (NCBI): domain Eukaryota; kingdom Metazoa; phylum Arthropoda; class Arachnida; order Ixodida; family Ixodidae; genus Amblyomma; species Amblyomma mixtum. The sequence goes on from NC_143014.1 coordinate 19,012,779, forward strand.
GACGTGGTGTACCTCGCCTCTGTGCAGGCGGTCGGCTAGGCCGGCCACGGATAGTTTGCACGTACTGAATCTTGTACCCATCTGTAAATAGCCTGTATAAAAGTTCATCGTTTCTCCCTGAATCGCTTCGCCTGGAAGTCACTTCATCGAGAAGCCCTTCAAGCGGTGCATCCAATTGCTGGAAACCACCGGACCAACACCACCGGCACAACTAGGATTCCGACATCAGTTGGGTGAATTACTTTCCTTCTTGAAGGGAATATCAGGTATTTAGTTTTTTTCGTATTTATTGTCAGCTTATTAGCTGAGAACCATTGCGCTATTTTATGGACTTCTTGATTCGCATTTTCTTTTAGCTTTTTCATTGTATCTGCCGTTATTATTAAACACGTATCATCAGCGTAGATCAGAAGTTTTGAACAGCCGATAAATGATGGTAAGCATTAACGTATAAGGAAAACAACAACGGACCAAGTACGGATCCCTGCGGAACTCCAGTGTAAAGCTTGTGCGGTGAGGATGTAAAGGAATTCATCACCACAACTTGTTGACCGTCATTGATATAACTAGTGAGTAGGTCGGAAATATTATGACGAAAGCCGTAGTGTTTTAGTTTTGTTATCAGTATAGAATGATCAACTGTGTCGAATGCCTTTTTTAAATCCAAAAATATTACTCCAACTAAAATGTCATTGTGCAAAGCCGTGTTAATTTTCTGGGTAAATGACAGAACTGCTATGGAAGTTGAATAGTGTGACCTGAAACCATACTGTTGTGTACTGAGGATACCGTATTTATCTAAAAAATTGTTGAATCTTTTTGCGACAATTTTTACAAATATGTTATTAATTGCGCTAAGAAGAAATATGGAAGTTTGTTGGAAGTTAGCGCTCGTGGTGTTCGTCTCTCGTCTCTTGTGTCCTCGTCTTTTGCGGCGCTACAGTGTATTGGAACTATGTACCAACAAGCCCAAAAAGCCACGCTAAAGAAATATGGGCCTGCAGCAATCTGCGTCGTTCCGGTCACCGTCCTAATATACTGGTATTACCTTCGCTATTTGCCGCCGCGGTGGCTCAGTGGTTATGGTGCTCGGCTGCTGACCCAAAAGACGCGGGTTCGATCCCGCCCGCGGCGGCTGGAATTTCTTTGGAGGAGAAATTCTAGAGGCCCGTGTACTTTGCGATGTCAGTGCACGTTAAAGAACCCCAGGTGGTCGAAATTTCCGGAGCCCTTCATTACGGCGTCTCTCATAGCCTTAGTCGCTTTGGGACGTTAAACCCCATAAACCAAAACCAAACCTTCGCTATTTTCAATACAGACGGGTACTTGGAAGCATTAACAGAATGGTTAAAAAGCGAGCACAAGGCGGGACCAAGGATGTCAAAATTTCCTAGCACAGCCCTATTGCTTATGCCATCCAAACCTGTCGCTTTATTTACGTACAGACGCTCATTTCGTGCCTCGCTGTTACGTTTATGCTCGAAACATCTGATTCTCCCACCGGATTTCTTTCGGGAATAAGTCGTGGTCACCGACCTTCGACGCTCATGGTGACATTTTCGGTCCAGCGACAAGGGGAAGCCACACGTTCAGTCTTGTGCGTGCGTGATAACCATGTCGCGCTCCCACGACATTCGCGGCAGCAAGTTTGTTAGGGCGGAGTGGGAAAGCAGCCGCGCAATCACAGGCAACACTTGCTCAGCTGGTAGGTGTGGGCGGCCCGAGAACAACAAATCTAGCAGTTAATACCTGAATATCTCAAAACAAGCAGCATAGCCATTTCTGATTAAAGAGCCAGCTCGGCTGAGCCACGAAAACTAAGGGAAAAAGAGAGGGCACTGGCACTACCGCAATGGTCGCATGAATGTTGAGACCGGGTGAAAGGTGGCGCCTGCAAACCATTATTGACTCTTACCGTCACTGCTCTGCATGCAACTGCAAGCTGTGACAGACATCAGTCGCCAAAGTACTGTATTGTATTTGATGAAAACAAAAGGCCTACGCATCGACACCATTGTCCGGCTTTCGCGGAAGAACGTGAGGCGATAGGTTAAATAAATTCTTTGGGATGAAGTAATGTGTTAAGGAACCCGTACGATTCTCATCTAGCGCCTGCTGCAGTCTCAAAGAAGGATTGAAGGCTCAAATTTTGCGTTGAGGCTCATCATGTGTTACATCAATGGCGTTAACCGTTTGACCCACACCGATGACTCGTTGGACCAGCTGCATCCTGCAGGCTATTCCGTGCATGTTTGTGGAAGTGGTGTGTTGACTAGCAGCGAATGTTACAAAACGCTTGCAAAGCAGCTAACGATAGCCAATGAATAACTGAAACTCTTTGAGTTACGAATTTTTCTGATATCGGAGCGCTGAACCATTCTGAAAGAAACTAAGAGCGTTCAGACAGAAATGCCTCAAAAGTGTGCAAAAAGAATGATGTTTTATGCTGCACATTGAACACCACAGCTCCGGACGACAGTACACTATACTCACAGGGCGTATATTCGTTTTGTTTATCTGTAGTTAGAAAAAGGAAACGACCCATTGCGAGTGTGCTGCATCTGTGACGGCAGAACGGTTCCGAGACAAAGTCACAAGCATTGTTTTCAGGTAGGATAGACGACGTGCAAACGGTACCGAGAAGTATTTGTCCCTGCTGAAATCACGCCTCTCATCCACGAATCATTTATGCGCCCATCCGGCGCTTATTCCCCGACAAATAAGTGCGTCCACTGGCTTCAGAGTGCCGCTCGTTTCGGGTGCGCAGCACATTGTGCACGCCCATTCAGCCGACAAGCTGTTGTATTGACGTCTCTGCAGTCGCTGGAGACACGTGCATGCCCAATGCGCGAGCCGATTAGGGCGCACTCGCGAGCAGAGCTGAATCCCGCCGTCGAAAACAAGGAGAAATGAGGCGTCGGACGAGCCTTATGAATGCACCGGTGTGTGTCGCGGACGGAGCGCATAAATTGTTGATCCGCCTGGGCGGCCTTCGCGCGCCGCCACTGTTGACATTGGAGGCTTTCTACAGCACGCTGGGCAAACTCGGCCTTCGGCGACGCGGGTGAGTTCTGTTTTCCCCGGTACCCTCTCTTCGAGGCGAACCTGCACTGGGAAAACTGGCCGCCCTATTTAAAGAAAAGAAACGGCATTTCTAATCTCGCGCGAGAGCGCCGGAGGATACACATCGGCGCTGTAATGGGGCCGCTCGATGGCAGAGCACACAGGAGAGACAAACAGAAGTCGGACCCACTCTTAGCGCCCGCGGTAGGATTGATCGGTGCGCTAGCTTAGCCGGTCGGTGTTTAGTTACCTGACGGTGGTCTTACGGAACGTACAGCGTCAAAGTTGCTTGTCATGATCGCAGCGCTTCAAGGGCTCTGGCATGTACGAGTCCTCCTGGGAAACAAACGGCCAGGTCGATCTCCTAATGCAGCATTTAAGCAGAATCCATGTGCATGAAGGAGGGCTGTTGTCATGTCGTCGTTAATTCCCGGTCTCTCTCTCACATACGCATACTATGGCAGTCCTACTAGCTAATATGTAGCGCCTGCGCGCATCTAATACTCTACGTACGCCACACTTCTGGAAGCAGCGAGTTATTGGAACAGTTGTTTCGGAAAAATTACTTGTAGGCGCGGAGTATAGGTGAAAATGTCGACCGATTTTATGATTTAAATAAATTTCTCAGAATTTAAATGTATTATAGCCAACATGAATTTCTAAGGAAGTTGAGTTTCGACGCCACATCGTTAAGTGTCCCGTTTTGCGAGGAAGGTGGCGTCATTCCGTCGTCGTTCGGCGTTGTTCAGTCCCGAAACTCCGGATTGGCCGGAAAGATTTGACGTCACACGCGTCGCGGCCTAATTTAAAGCGATTAAATTATCACATATATCTTGAAAAATTTAGCGCGACACACAAGGACAGAAAGAGTAGACGACACGAGCGCTGACTAACAACTGGAAGTTTATTCGAAAACACGTAGAATTATAAAGGAAGAAAGTGCGATAAAATCGTTGGTCAAAAACCAAAAGAAGAAAACTAAACACAACAGTCACCGCCAGCTCCTGCTATCAAGACGCAAAGCACTTGTCCAGATAAGCTACCTCTTTTTCCCGTATAGTAACGGACGGTTTGGCCACGCACGTGTTATGAGCCTTGGCGATACTATATGCCTCGTAAATTTCCCTACACAACACGTTGTCATTCTTGTACACAATCGTGTTAACCAACTCGCCCAATCTGCAGTATTGTTATATCACATATACTATGATTACAAGGTCACAACATGTCAAACGACATTGCAACATGTAAGTATAAGTAAATATCACTCCGGCGACCCACATTGGGAGAATGCGAAAGCATTGACGCATCCGCGGAACTCGTCGCCTCACTTTGGCTGGCTTTGCCATTTTCTTTTTGCTTCTTAATTTAACTACTGAATTGGCGTAATTATCTAATGCTTTAAATAAAGATCGATTTATTTACTGTGATTATAACTTCTCTAATCTCAATCAGCCATTTTAGTTTTTCAAATTTGGCACCGTGGTCGCTTCCTCGTCCACTTACTGCATCCTCGTGCAGTTATTCAACCGTCTAATGGTTTTTTGCTGATAATTAATTAATCTATGTCAATGAAACTTCTTTGTTCGAATGATTATCAGTAATCAAATAAATTTCAGTTCATTTCAAACTTTATTTTGACTGCTTTGCCTATTTTTGCACTAATTTGCCGTCCATCCCTTAGCAAAAAATCTCTGCCTCTCCCGTAACCGAGAGTAGAGTAAGCATGAAATGTTTACGGGCATAACACATTGGTTGTAGATGGTACTAGTGAAAATCTTGAAATAGGTCTAGTGTTGAACACACCACACCACACTCTTCTTGTTGCGTCGAAGCGATCGCCTGCAATAGTGCGGGCTTAGGTAGGCAGCCGCGAACCGTGGCGGCCTTGTAGCTTTCGGGAGCGGCCGCATAATCATGGCGTTGTCGGCAGGGGCGAGCAGTCTTCTGCTGTGGCGTATCACTCGCAAAGCGATCGCTTTCCGCAAAACACTTCCTATCTCTCCTTTCATCAGGCTCCATTCCTCGGCTTAAGCAGCTGTGACGGTGGCGGCAATGAAATGCAGGACGATGCAGAAGCGTACGCGGACACGACGAGACGCAGGCCTGACAAGAATGTATCTGCTGCGCGTTCGAATACTCTGCGAGCGTGTATAAATCTGCCTGCCAAATGGGGAACCTTCATGAGCTGAAGGCCCAGCGGCGGGTCTTTTACATCATAGAGTTAATACAACCAACTCTAGAGGAAAAGCTGCCCATTGAGCCCATGCATTCCAGTGGGCAACGCATGAACGCCGCCATGATCCAACGGTTTGTGTGTGTTGCCAGCTATTTAGACACTCGCTAAATCTGGACAAAGTACGGAGTTGGAACCTGGCAACGTAGTCTGTGGGAAGATGGCGGCTTGCATTGTAGCTGTCGACTGTCGTGAATATGCCGTAAACAACGGCAATATCGTCGCGTTTTGGAGCATATTTGATGGTATGTAGCGTCGCATACCAACTGTAACTTCGAATGGCCGCCTTCTTGTTTCTAAATTGTTGTTTGAAAGCGAGTACCGCGATTGTGACGCGCTTGGCGTGCATTTCTTCCGTCGAGCACACAGGATTATGCATCTGCTCTGTTCTCGATTACCAAAATACACGTCGGAAATTTGCTTTGGCGCTAAGAACGATCACAGATCCCAAACGAAATGGCGACGACGCCCACAAGAACGGCTCTGCCTGGTTTATTTTGGATGGTCAGCGTTTATTTCAGTTAATGTCGAAGGTTTCTTGAACTGCCCCAGGCCTCAAGCGTTCTTTTTTTTGTCTTACGCTGAGGATGACTACGCCGTGTCTTACCTGGCGCGGCGCGAGTTCATAATGGGACTACACGGCCACGGCAACGCTCAGAGCATCATCATTAATTATTTAGCAGCAGCAGCTAGGTGGAAACAGAAATGCACGAAACAGTGTCACCTTTGTTTCCAGCGTGCATTAGTGCTGCAAATGTACTCCGGAACGCAGCTAAACGCTGATGAGAACCTTTATAGATACACAGATTAAGCCAATCAGATTAAGCCAGTGGCCGAAAGAAATCCGAATGTAGTGAAAAATTAAACAGCAGCAAAATGTGAGCTTTATACACCGCACTGTCAAAAGTGCTTTCAGCACTAGGCATACCACTGAAGAGTTCTTAAATGCAGGGTTGTAGCCCAGAGTTAGAAGTGGGGCATTTTACTTGATTCAATGGTTCATTTCATTTCATTTATTTACCTTAAAGGCCCCTTTCGGGGTATTACGTAAGGGGTGGGTTAATCAAAAATTGGTACATTTTTTCACGATGACATATGAAGTTCAATGTTGGCGTTGAAGAGTGACGGGCAGGTGATAGCAGCAGCGGAGTGGGAGAGGCCGTTCCAGTCTGACGCGGCTCGTGGAAAGAAGGAGGTGGAAAAGGTTACGGTACGGGCACGTGGACGACTAACTTGAAGGGGGTGACCAGTGCGATGTGATATGCGCGGTGGAGGTGCGCAGATGTATGGTTCATGGCCGAGTGAGCTGTAATAAAATTTATGAAAAAGAGATAGGGTTGCGACGCGACGACGGCAAGAAAGACTTCGTAAGTTGGACAGTAATTTCATGGATGACACACTGACTTCGTATGAATATTGGGAGTGAATGAAACGGGCGGCGCGATTTTGCACGGCTTCAAGTGCATCGATTAGATATGCTTGATGGGGGCTCCAAATGGGGGATGCGTATTCTAGTTTTGGTCTTACCAATGATGTGTAAGCGAGTAATTTTACCTCCTTTGTTGCGTGACGTAAATGGCGCTTCAGATATCCAAGGGTTCTGTTTGCAGATGAAATAACATTAGTAACATGTTCCCGCCAAGTTAGATCATGACACACAGTGATACCTAAGTATTTATATGAATGAATGTGCTCTATTGGATTGTTAGATATTCTATAGGAAAAGGACAACGGATTAAGCCTGCGGTGAAACGAAATAAGCTTGCATTTGTTAGGGTTAAGTGTCATTAGCCAATCATCGCACCATTTTTCAATGCGGTTAAGATCATCCTGAAGGGCTTTTTGGTCGGAAGTGTTATTTATTGAGTGGTAGATAACGCAGTCGTCGGCGAATAAACGGATATTGCATGATAGATGTTCTGGCAAGTCATTTATGTATATTAAGAAGAAAAGAGGACCTAGGACCGAGCCCTGAGGTACGCCTGAGGTTACGGGGGCAGAAGGAGATGACTGGATGTTAACAGCAACTGACTGAAAGCGACACGTTAGAAATGCTTCAATCCATTTTAAGATGTTAGGATGCAAGTTCAGCTGCGATAGTTTTAGCATCAAACGTCGGTGGGAAACTTTGTCGAATGCTTTAGCAAAGTCTAAAAAAATTGCGTCAGTCTGGATATTCAAGTCGAGGTTCGCATGCAGATCGTGAAGAAAGAGTGCTAATTGTGTGCAATTGGTGTGTGCAATGTGCAATGTGCAAGTGGTGTGTGCAATGGTTACATCTTAAGCATTCAGCATGCTTATGTAGGCATATACCTATGTACACACAGTCCTATACATGCAAACCCATGGATTCAAAACATGAAAGCACATTTTTTGTCAGCATGCGCACAGTTGTACATGACCGGTGTGCATATGGGTGCCTACGTACAGTGTTTGCAAATCGTGCAATAGATTATGCACTACGACACGGCAGCAACATATTTATTTATTCAGTGCGCTCTTAAAGGCTCCGAGAAGTAGGGTATAACAGGGGAAGTGAGGTTGGGGGGGGGGGGGGGGGGGGCAATGCATAAAATACTACGTAAACAAATTAAAACAGGGTGACAATTGAACATAGTGCGCTGGCATAAAAAAAGATCAGGAAAGCAAGTGAGGATAAGCAAATGGTGATAACAAACAAAAATAGAAAAGAACAGATGAAAGCAGTAACGATAAAATTCACAAATAAACCCAACAACACAAGGGAAAAAAAGCAGGTAATTTAGGCAACACGTAAACATGGTGTGATAGTGATGAAATTGCAAGCAGTGAACGTATATGCATCAAGACAGGATCAATACAGGAAAACAAATAAAAGTGCACCGAAAAAAAATGTTCGAAACGGATAAAAACCAGTATCTCAGATCGTGGATTCTTGGAAAACAGATCAATTTAATTCAGTGGCAGTGGCTGGTGAGGGTATTCCAATCAGCTGTTATTCCATGTGAGCATGCATCAGTTCTCTGCCTTGTGCCGTGATGTGTCAGACCAGTTTAGATATCTCATGGCAAAGAAGTGTAAGGCACAAATCAGTGTCACCAGTACTTACTAAATGCATTACTACTGATACAACTATTTGGACGTGAATTCAAGCATCACTGAGAAAGCTAATAAGCTTTTGTCAACAATATCAAGGTGTACTCTATCAAGCTTATCGAGGCTATAGCCAACCGAATATGTTGAGAAAACAAGATGTGAGATTTATGCACTTCATTGTAAGGATTGTGCTCAGCGGGTGGCATACAGTGAACCATCATAATTGCAGGACTGCAGTCAAAGTTAAAAGTGTGGCGCTTTACCATACCTGTAAACATTCGCACATATATATATATATATATATATATATATATATATATATATATATATATATATATATATATATATACACACACCCCGCCGCGGTGGCTCAGTGGTTACGGCACTCGGCTGCTTGCCCGAAAGACACGGGTTTGATCCCGGCCGCGGCAGTCGAATTTGGATGGAGGCGAAATTCTAGAGGCCCGTGTACTGTGCGATGTCAGTGCACGTTAAAGAACCCCAGGTGGTCGAAATTTCCGGAGCCCTTCACTACGGCATCCCCCATAGCCTGAGTCGCTTTGGGTCGTTAAACCCCAATAAACCAATACACATATATACACGTAGACCTCCACATGCAAATGCACTGATTCAAGAAAAAACAAGGTGCATGTGTGTGCCCAACCACGCAGGACAAATGGGATACAAGTGCCCACAGTACAATGTTCTCAGACTAGAATACCTTTATTGAATTGAATTGAATTGGCTTTTTATTTGCAGGAAACAATACAGATGAATCCCTGCGGGTGGCGTAAGGCTAAAGGCTTGGAAGCCTGACGAGGCCTTAGCCCCCTCACATCAGTTACAGCCTGCAGCAGCAGCAGACACACATTTTCTGAATTTAAGCATGTACGCGGTTGCAATAGGATAACATGTTCACGCTTTTCAATTACAACACAATGAATACGAGAATACAAGTCCATAATCCTCGTCTGCCCTTGATCGTTTAAATTATTGATTTCCATATCTGCAGCGCTAAAGACGAGACAGAAAGAACACACACAAGTCACACAACAGAGCGCTGTTGTGCGTGTTCCTTCTGTCTTGTCTTTAGCGGTGTAGATATGAAAGCTAAAACCCAACTCACCCAGCTTATTGTATTGTGGTTATTGATGTTGGAATAGAATTTGTTTGGTGAGCTCTGCACGTACATATGTACCTCTTGTCTGTTCTGTGATCCTTTTTGAATGTTCCCTTAGGCGAAGTGTGATGTAGGCCTTGAGTATGGATTTGATTAAGGCAATCACATGTTCTGGACTTTCTCTAATGTTCAAGGAGCTAAAAACTCTTCTTGTGCCTTGCACAGAATTGTTGAAATGACAACAAGGTTATCCGATGCGCTGTCATTTTTTCAGCTTTTTCCAATGAGTGCCTAAGCACATACTCAGTCGTATGAAGGGTGGGGTGAACAATTTCAGAAGGCATAATCAACCCTCCATTATTCCTTATAAAAATAAGTATGCTGGTGATGCTTTCCTTCACCAGCATACCAGTACAAGCAGTGCATGTTATTTTTTTTTTTTGATACAACCCTCACGATGAAGCCCCCAATGTATTGGATGACCTCACTGCTGAAATTTCTTAGGCCGTAGCCAAGGTTTGCATAGTCGTGGCCTGCTGCTGTTATAACTGCTCCATCTTCAGGTGAATCAACACCTTCTTCATCATCTTGTCTCTGCTGTAACCTCACGTGTGGCAGTGTCAGGGCCCCTTCCAGGTCTGGGGCCACATTCCCGGTGTTTGGTGGCCGCACATCAGCATGTACGAGAAGGCTGCGGTACGCATACCGGAATTGCAGAGCAGACGGATTGTCGTTCCAGCCCCCTCGATGGCGCACACAACTGAAAAACATTTCCAGGTGGTCCTGACTAAGGCGATAGGTGCAGATATAACTGTAACAGAAAGAAGTACACAATTGTTGGTATGGTCTCACTACAGGCGCAGCATTTCAGCGAATGCACATGAGCCTTCCTGGCATCCAGTTTGTGCTGACATGTTAACATCATGTAAAGGCAGTACTAGGTTCGAGGAAGTCATTTCCATACCCCATTTTTCGGCCAAATATGTCGAAGAAATACATGGCTCAGGTGCAACCGCCTGTTCCTAGAGTGACCCATAAAGCTGGCCTTGCTACAGTGCAAGGTCATTTGTGACCAGGGGCTGTTATAAATGTTATTACTGTAATCTTCTACTTCATCATGGTTATAGAATCACTTTAGTTGCCTACATTCTGGATTGTTTTCTGCGTTGCGATGTAGTTCATGCTAACATATAGGATAATGCAATTTCTTGCAAGATTGTTCTAGCAGTGGTAACAGTTACAACTAATGCTCGCTAGTAACCTTGACTATGAACGAAACAATTTTCATACAAAATATATGCAGCTAGGTGGCTAATCAGTTCGGGTATATGTAACCCATGTCACTTCATGCAGTTAGGTATGCTTACTAATTCTACCTGGTTCAAGGAACAGGGAAAACTAGGGTCAGAAGACAACTAGGGACAGAGTAGCAGTTTGTTTGAGTCGGACAAACCAGTTTGAAGATATTTCTGCTGGCATTATATAAAATTATTCTGTCTCGTATTTTGTATAGACCCAACATTAGCTTTGGCTATGGGTTCAGTACCATTGTACAGTTTCATTGTACTATTTTAGTTTTCAAATAATTAAAATTTAAAAAGTACTCATGCGTACGGGAATCTTCTTGATGTTGGAGTAATTTCCATGCATACCTGCACACAGCAGACTTGAATATCCTTTCTGCCAGTTCAGCCACACTTTTCAAAGAAAAGGCAAGACTGATGATTGACATCCGTCGTCCGGACGTACAGACGAGGTCGCCAGGTGGTAGTTTCAATGACATCAATTTGGCTGAGAGGGCCAACATCGTTGTTTTCTTATTTTGGAAGGTTGACACTCGCAGTGGGGCTTTTAAATTCAGTGCAGTCTGGTTTTGGGAGTTCAGCATGTCAAATGAGCTGAAAAGGAGAGTTGTAAATTTAGCAAGAATAAGGTTGGTACCACAACTTACCGGTCAATGTCGGCAATAAGCCTTGCTGTTCCTTCACATCCCCTGAACTGTGGCAGCTTCAGTTGTAGAGCGAGGTTCAGGCTTTTGCTCACAGAGGAGCTCAGTGTTTGGGCGGCCAGCTTCACTTTCATTATTTGCCGATAATATTCAATGTGGCTTCTCCTTAGCTTGTTAGCAGCTCGGAGGCCTTCGGCCTCTTGGAGATCTTGTAGTTTTTCAATATAGCCCCATTCAATTGTCTGCAAAACAAAAATATTGCATTAGAACCGGCATGGTAGCCAGTCACATAAACTGCTTCTTACTCCATATTCACTGCTCCGTAGAACTTTCATGTCTCCCAGGAGGTTTCGAAGGAGTTTCAGGCCATGTGCAGCATCAAATATTATTGATACTCTTCGTGATGGTTCTTTGGGATGGGGGAATGATGTTTGGAAAAAGCTGCTGCTGGTTTCATGGACGCGGCATCCAAACAACTTTGCCATTGAAACATTTGCTGCAAGCGCATCACATGTTACTGCTACCACATTTAGGGAGCATTCGCTAAGCAGGACTATAGCTTCACTTACAATGTTCTTAAGTGTTTCCCCGTTGATGCCGTTGTTCAGAAAATATCCAAATGGAATCTTACATGGGGCAGCCACACCCACAGCCATTATCCCAAGAGCATCACCAGCCAGACATGTGTCATCAGTTTCCCTAGGATTCTGGCAATTTTCCAAGTCTACATAACCGATGAGTCGTCCACTCGGACTGTCCAAGTCGAACTTTTTTCTGATAGCCATGCCATCCACCATTATACAGCAAAGCTTTTCTCTGTCATTTGTTTTTCTGAATCTTTCTTTCATGTGCTACAAGGCCTCATGATTGAACCCTGGCCAAGCATCCACCACTTTAAGCCATGTGCGAATTGTTTGCCGGCTTGGCAATGGGAATATGCTGGACCGGTAGTTGTAGGCGCTGGGGGAATGGTAGTACAGTGTTGTTGCAAACTTCTGCAGCTTTTCACTGTAGCGCCTTCGCCCTGGTGCTTTTTGGATGTTGGCACTCCAGTTCATTACAAGTTCTTTCGGAAGTTCTCCAAATGATTCGAGTAGCTGCTGTCCTTCTAAAGAAAGCAAGTTTTTCTCTTTCATTTCCTTTATCAAGCTGTTTAGAGTTATTAGTTTTTTTTTTCTTCAGCTGTTTTTTTTGTGGCCTGGAGCTTCCGCTTCATTTCAGAAAGCTTCTTGCTGGTACTCAGAGGCCTGGATTTCGGAGATTGTGGTGTAGAATATCTGTGGTCATCACTGTAGGTTTTCTTCTCTCTATGAAGCCGAGGAGATGATGCTGCCTATAATGGAAGAAAAGCTACTGGTACATGTATAGCAGGTGCAATTCCATTGCACCTTTGCTATTTTAAGCAATATTTTTTTGACCAGCCAAATTAACGGAGAAGCTATTGGTCACAGCATACTGTCACGAAACCAAGGCAGGAGACACCGTTCGCAGCAGCGCTAAAAGAATCAGCCCTCAGGGTGCATGAGCCAGCTCTCACCTCTTTTTCTTCTGATGGCACCTGGGGCCACCTGGTGGCATTATTCCCCCTCCCGAAAAAAAGAAAAGGAATACGGAAAACCACTACGACGCCACGAGCTAACTGAAGGAAGTAGGGGAACAACAATCGAAGGGGCAAAATGACAGGGGGAAAACGGGCCTCTGCAAAAAAAACAAAAACCGGAACAACTGTGCAAACGCTATCAGTGCGTGAAAAAGGGCTTCAGACGCAGTAGGTGCACTACTTCTGGCTGGGGTCGACGGCGCGCACTGTGCACAGAACCGTCGGGCAGAACATCATAAGTCACATCTGTTATGCGACGCAACACTCTGTAGGGGCCGAATTAGCGGCATAGGAGTTTTTCCGACATGCCTGGGTGCCCCCCAGGTGGCCCTAGGTGGAAATACTATGATGTAGCCTCCAATGGACAAGCAGTGCCATTTTAAGTTTGCGATCTAACATCTCATGTGAGCCCCATACACAAATGGACTTCCATGCTGAAGTGGTACTATCTAAGGTAGAGCAAGTTTCACAAGTGGACATATTGTCACGTCGGTGTAAGACGCGCTAACGCTCAAGGCGGTTTGGAAGGCTCCCAAGAACGTCCGGGGCCGACTCCGACGGTGGCGAACTTCGTCCTTTTCGCTCAATGTCCTCACGTCGTCGTCTTCAGTAGCGCTAGCGTCATTAGCCCCCCCGTTCGAAAAGCATCGTCCCGATGCTAGAAGGAAACCAGCGTCAGAGGGAGTGTCACGGTCCTTGCGTGATACGGTTTCAGGCGAACGACGTGGACCACCTCGGGGCGCGCGTCGCGTCGTGAGCGTGGGGTTTGATCACGAATGACGCTAGCGCTACTGAAGACGACGACGTGAGGACATTAAGCGAAAAGGACGAAGTTCGCCACCGTCGAAGTCGGCCCCGGACGTTCTTGTGAGCCTTCCAAACCGCCCTGAGCGTTAGCGCGACGGAAGAGGCGTGTCATCTCTTCCACGTACACCATTACACTTTTGTTCGGAAGTTGGATGCGATTCTGCAGCAGAAGGTCGGCCTTCTCCTTGCGAAACGTACTGGTGAACGCCTGGAGAAATTCTGCTTTGAATGTCTCCCATGTTTGGAGGCAAGATTCATGGTTTACGTACCATGTCCTTCCAGAGTCTTCCAGAGCAAAATAGACTTGGCGCATCTTTGAGTCCCCGTCTCAAGAATTGAATGTGGCCACCCGATCGAACTGGTCCAGCCAGATCTAGGCGTCCTCATGAGGTAGGCAGTGCAAACGCGGCGGATCCCGTTGGTGGTGGAGAAGGACTGGCGCAGTTGATGCTGGAGGATTCATTGCCGCAGCGCCGGTACTCCTTGTTGACTTGTGGTCGGGGAGCAGCCCGAACTCGGGAGATAGGCCTTGTAGTCGGCGGCTGCCCTGGTGAACGGGCGTGTCTACCGGGGGTGGTCGACGTCTGCTGGAATCGCGGCTTGATGGAGGCGCCCGGTATATGAAAGATGTACCCAGCACCTCCACCAGATGTCACGTCGGTGTAAGACGCGATAACGCTCAAGGCGGTTTGGAAGGCTCCCAAGAACGTCCGGGGCCGACTCCGACGGTGGCGAACTTCGTTCTTTTCGCTTAATGTCCTCACGTCGTCGTCTTCAGTAGCGCTAGCGTCAATATGGCCTTCTCGTTAGGTTTGTTACCTGCAGTCGCCTCTTTGGAGTCTGTTTCTGTACTGGCTGCAGCTTCACCATCACGGGAAGGACTAATGGGCACCTGAAATAAAAAACAAGTCCCTTACTTGTGGGTCCTGGCCAATCCACTCATTGTGACTTACCAATGGTCGCTTGATTGGTGATCTTCGCGTTGGAGTAACGCCCTGAGAAGGCGTTTTCGTTCCCTGTGTGAGAAAAGAGGAGAATAGCCGGAGGAATAAGCACTATCGCTGCATGCCTCTTACCTGCAGTCGCTTCTTTGGCGTCTTTGTTTCTGTACGGGCTGCAGCTTCACCGTCACGGGAGGGAGTAAAGGACACCTGAAATAAAAAAAAAGTCCCTTACTTGTGCGCCCTGCCCAATCCGCTTATTGTGACTTACCAATGGTCGCTTGATTTGTGACCTTCGCGTTGGAGTAACGCCCTGAGAAGGCGTTTTGGTTGCCTGTGTGAGAAAAGAGGAGAATAACCAGAGGAATAAGCACTATCGCTGCATGCCTCTTACCTGCAGTCGCCTCTTTGGAGTCTTTGTTTCTGTACTGGCCGCCGCTTCACCATTACGGGAGGGAGTAAAGCACACCTGAAGTAAAAAAAAAGTCTCTTACTTGTGGGCCCTGGCCAATCCGCTCATTGTGACTTACCAATGGTCGCTTGATTTGTGATCTTCGCGTTGAAGTAACGCCGTGAGAAGGCGTTTTGGTTGACTGTGTTAGAAAAGAGGAGAATAACCGGAGGAATAAGTACTATCGCTGCATGCCTCTTACCAGCAGTCGCCTCTTTGGAGTATTTGCTTCTCTACTGGCTGCAGCTTCACCTTCACGGGAGGGAGTAAAGGACACCTGAAATAAAAAAGGACTCTTACTTGGGGGCCCTGGTAAATCCGCTCATTGTGACTTATCAATGGGCGCTTGATTGGTGATCTTCGCGTTGGAGTAACGCCCTGAGAAGGCGCTTTGGTTGCCTGTATGAGAAAAGAGGAGAATAACCGGAGGAATAAGCACAATCTCTGCATGCCTCTTGCCTGTAGTCGCCTCTTTGGCGTCTTCGTTTCTGTACTGGCTGCAGCTTAACCATCACAGGAGGGAGTAAAGGACACCTGAAATAAAAAAAAAGTCCTTTACTTGTGGGCCCTGGCCAATCCGCTCATTGTGACTTACCAATGGCCGCGTGATTGGCGATCTTCGCGTTGGAGTAACGCCCTGAGAAAGCGTTTTGGTTGGCTGTGTGAGAAAAGAGGAGAACAACCGGAAGAATAAGCACAATCTCTGCATGCCTCTTACCTGTAGTCGCCTCTTTGGCGTCTTCGTTTCTGTACTGGCTGCCGCTTCACCATCACGGGAGGGAGTAAAGGACTGCTGAAATAAAAAAAAAGTCCCTTACTTGTGGGCCTTGGCCAATCCGCTCATTGTGACTTACCAATGGCCGCGTGATTGACGATCTTCGCGTTGGAGTAACGCCCTGAGAAAGCGTTTTGGTTGGCTGTGTGAGAAAAGAGGAGAACAACCGGAAGAATAAGCACAATCTCTGCATGCCTCTTACCTGTAGTCGCCTCTTTGGCGTCTTCGTTTCTGTACTGGCTGCCGCTTCACCATCACGGGAGGGAGTAAAGGACTGCTGAAATAAAAAAAAAGTCCCTTACTTGTGGGCCTTGGCCAATCCGCTCATTGTGACTTACCAATGGCCGCGTGATTGGCGATCTTCGCGTTGGAGTAACGCCCTGAGAAGGCGTTTTGGTTGCCTGTATGAGAAAAGAGGAGAACAACCGGAGGAATAAGCACTATCGCTGCATGCCTCTTACCTGCAGTCGCCTCTTTGGAGTCTTTGTTTCTGTACTGGCTGCCGCTACACCATCACGGGAGGGAGTAAAGCACACCTCAAATAAAAAAAAAGTCCCTTACTTGTGGGCCCTGGCCAATCCGCTCATTGTGACTTAGCAATGGGCGCTTGATTGGTGATCTTCACGTTGGAGTAACGCCCTGAGAAGGCGTTTTGGTTGCCTGTGTGAGAAAAGAGGAGAATAACTGGAGGAATAAGCACTATCGCTGCTTGCCTCTTACCTGCAGTCGCCTCTTTGGAGTCTTTGTTTCTGTACTGGCTGCAGCTTCACCCTCACGGCAGGGAGTAAAGGACACCTGAAATAAAGAAAAGTCCCTTATTTGTGGGCCCTGGCCAATCCGCTCCTTGTGACTTACCAATGGGCGCTTGATTGGTGATCTTCGCGTTGGAGTAACGCCCTGAGAGGGCGTTTTGGTTGCCTGTGTGAGAAAAGAGGAGAATAACTGGAGGAATAAGCACTATCGCTGCTTGCCTCTTACCTGCAGTCGCCTCTTTGGAGTCTTTGTTTCTGTACTGGCTGCAGCTTCACCCTCACGGCAGGGAGTAAAGGACACCTGAAATAAAGAAAAGTCCCTTATTTGTGGGCCCTGGCCAATCCGCTCCTTGTGACTTACCAATGGGCGCTTGATTGGTGATCTTCGCGTTGGAGTAACGCCCTGAGAGGGCGTTTTGGTTGCCTGTGTGAGAAAAGAGGAGAATAACTGGAGGAATAAGCACTATCGCTGCTTGCCTCTTACCTGCAGTCGCCTCTTTGGAGTCTTTGTTTCTGTACTGGCTGCAGCTTCACCCTCACGGCAGGGAGTAAAGGACACCTGAAATAAAGAAAAGTCCCTTATTTGTGGGCCCTGGCCAATCTGCTCCTTGTGACTTACCAATGGGCGCTTGATTGGTGATCTTCGCGTTGGAGTAACGCCCTGAGAGGGCGTTTTGGTTGCCTGCGTGAGAAAAGAGGAGAATAACTGGAGGAATAAGCACTATCGCTGCATGCCTCTTACCTCCAGTCGCGTCTTTGGCGTCTTTGTTTCTGTACTGGCTGCAGCTTCACCTTGACGGGACGAAGTAAAAGGACACCTGAAATAAAAAAAGTCCCTTAATTGTGGGCCCTGGCCAATCAGCTCATTGTGACTTACCAATGGGCGCTTGATTGGTGATCTTCGCGTTGGAGTAACGCCCTGAGAGGGCGTTTTGGTTGCCTGTGTGAGAAAAGAGGAGAATAACTGGAGGAATAAGCACTATCGCTGCATGCCTCTTACCTGCAGTCGCGTCCTTGGCGTCTTTGTTTCTTTACTGGCTGCAGCTTCACCATCACGGGAGGGAGTAAAAGACACCTGGAATAAAGAAAAAGTCCCTTACTTGTGGGCCCTGGCCAATCCGCTCATTGTGACTTACCAATGGGCGCTTGATTGGTGATCTTCGCGTTGGAGTAACTGCCGGAGAAGGCGTTTGGTTGCCTGCGTGAGAAAAGAGGAGAATAACCGGAGGAATAAGCACTATCGCTGCTTGCCTCTTACCTGCAGCCGCCTCTTTTGAGTCTTTGTTTTTGTACTGGCTGCAGCTTCACCCTCACGGCAGAGAGTAAAGGACACCGGAAATAAAAAAAGTCCCTTACTTGTGGGCCCTAAACTATCCGCTCATTGTGACTTACCAATGGGCGCTTGATTCGTGGTCTTCGCGTTGGAGTAACGCCCTGACAAGGCGTTTTGGTTGCCTGTGTGAGAAAAGATGTAAATAACCGGAGGAATTTGCACTATCGCTGCATGGCTCTTACCCGCAGTCGCCTCTTTGGAGTCTTTGTTTCTGTACTGGCTGCAGCTTCACCTTCACGCGAGGGAGTAAAGGACACCTGAAATAAAAAAAAAGTCCCTTACTTGTCGGCCCTGGCCAATCCGCACATTGTGACTTACCAATGGGCGCATGATAGGCGATCTTCGCGTTGGAGTAACGCCCTGAGAAGGCGTTTTGGTTGCCTGTGTGAGAAAAGTGGAGAATAACCGCGGGAATAAGCACTATCGCTGCATGCCTCTTACCTGCAATCGCCTCTTTGGAGTCATAGTTTCTGTACAGGCTGCAGCTTCACCTTCACGGGAGGGAGTAAAGGACACCTGAAATAAAAAAAAGGTCCCTTACTTGGGGACCCTGGTAAATCCGCTCATTGTTACTTACCAATGGGCGCTTGATTGGTGGTCTTCGCGTTGGAGTAAAGCCCTGAGAAGGCGCTTTGGTTGCCTGTGTGAGAAGAGAGGAGAATAACCGGAGGAATAAGCACTATCGCTGCATGCCTCTTACCTGCAGTCGCCTCTTTGGAGTCTTTGTTTCTGTACTGGCTGCAGCTTCACCATCACGGGAGGGAATAAAGGACACCTGAAATAAAAAAAAAGTCCCTTGTGGGCCCTGAGCAATCCGCTCATTGTGACTTACCAATGGGCGCTTGATTGGTGATCTTCGCTTTGGAGTAACGCCCTGAGAAGGCGTTTTGGTTGCCTGTATGAGAAAAGAGGAGAATAACCGGAGGAATAAGCACTATCGCTGCATGCCTCTTACCTGCAGTCGCCTTTTTGAGGTCACCGATTGTGATGTACCTGCAGCTTCACCATCACGGGAGGGAGTAAAGGACACCTGAGAGAAAGACAGCCCCTCACTTGTTGACACTGACCAATCTGCCCTTTGTGGCTTACTGCTGGGCGCTTGAATGGCGACTTTCGTATGGGAGAGCTGTACTTAAGATGTTGTGTTGCTGCCTGAGAGAAAGAAAAATAATGACACCGGGTTATTACTCGTTTACACTATTGTTCGTGAATGCAGGCAGGCGTGTGACAAACTGTGATTCTGAGCTGTGAATGTTATCTTGTAGAAAGAATAATTTTATCCGAACTTGTCAGTGTATTCACTGTTTGCACCCTCTATCAGTTGTTTACGCTAGAGCTTTTTAGAATGCGGACTGCATTATGTTAATATACTACAGACATTTAGTCATCATAACCATATTATGGTTATTACGATTCTTACTTCTGAACGAGGTTGCCATTGTTCATACATTTTTTTTTTCTCATGCTCGCGGCAACCTTTCTTTATGCATTTTTAAAACTACCTTACAAATTAGATGTAAAGACAGTAGGTAGTAAATAAGAGAATGCTCTGGCTAGGAAATTAGTTCACTGCGGGCCGAAATTTCTATTGGTTATTGTGGACTTGTGTCTACAAAAAGATGGGTGATTGAATACAAGCGAGGAGGTATTACAACTGTTTTTTTTTTCATATGTATGAGTCGCAATCGTGGTATCAAATTGCGGTGGGACCGCATTCGGGGACGTTTTGGCGCTGCCATAGAGAAATATATGAATATCTAAGTATAATGCACATGTTGTTTCTTTTTTGTTGTTATTTACCTGCTGGCGTTCTTGCAATGCAAAACTGCTCGGCACTGCGTCAGGTTTCAAAACCCTTCTGGTGAGGCCGGTATAAAAGGACGACGGGTCAAAATGCTGAGAGCAGATCAGCGCCCGTGGTGATAAGCTGAGACAGTAGTAACCCCGTTGCGACCAGCCACCTGCTCAGCAGTTCCCTGTTCTTGTGAGGAAACCTTAAAAAAAAAGAGGTCAATTCGCTTGGTATCATCTGTAACCAGCCGGAGGGACGACGCTTACAGCAGCATGGTCAGTGCAAGAATGAACCGCTGTTTATTGAGGGCACAGCTTTTATAGGTACGAGCGAGAGCGCTGTACCTACTGCTCATTACTGATGCGCATCGGCGCGATGCAATCACTGATATGCGGCACTGATACAAACACGACACGTGTCCGTTACATCGTCCCTCGGGAAAGAACAAAAATGAAACACTTAAATATAACAGTCACAGTTAGGGCACTTGATTAAAGTGTTTGTCATAGCGTAGCCTCTGTAGGGGGCCGGGAGGGCCGAGTTGATCTTCTCACGGTGGGCGGCAATGGGATGCTCGACTGAGAATCGCGGCCACTTGCTGGCCGCGACGATTCCTCACCGTTTGTTGCAGAGGTCACTCTAGAGGATTGCGCACTTGATTCAGCTGGTGTCGTGGGCTGCTGTGTACGGGAGAGGGAACCCGAGCAAGTGTCGTCTTCATCGCTGTCCCTGGAGTTGTGCTCCTCCGTCCTAAGCAGATGCCGGCCGTTCCGCCGCAGCATACGTTGATGTTCGGTTTGTGCCAAGTAGGATCGTGGAGCGCTTTCAAGAACGACCCTTGCTTTACGCGACCAACCAGCAGCATCCTGAAGTCGCACCGTTGATCCTCTGTGTAGCGCTGCCAAAGGCTTTCCAGCCCTGGCTTAGTGGCGTTTCCTTACTGTAGTACGAGTCACCCCGCCGAAGTCGGGAAGGTTAGAACGAAGTCGCCTTCTCTGAAGAAGCTCACCCGGAGAATGCCCATCTTCCAGTGGTGTAGAGCGATATGCAAGAAGACCAAGTCAGAAGTCCTCCCGGGCGTCGAGGGTCTTTTTCAGGATCCGCTTCACGATCTGCACTCCCTTTTCCGCCAAGCCGTTCGACTGCGGATAACGGGGGCTCGATGTTATATGATGAAAGTCATATGCTCTGGCAAACGTGGCAAATTCATGGCTCGAGAACTGGGGTCCGTTATCCGTGCATACTTCCACTGGTATACCATACCGGGCGAACAAGGCGCTAGAGGCTGCAATCGTGGTTTCCGCAGTTGTGTTGTCGAGCGTGTCGACCGCGGGAAAATTAGAAAATGCATCATACGCAACCACGTACGACTTGCCCGCATAGCAAAAGATATCTACTCTAACCCTGTACCAAGCACATTTTGAAACGGGTTGCAGTAGCAAGGGTTCTTGTGGCTGCCTATACGCGTATTTTCTGCACGTTGCACAGCTTTGCACACGGGCAGTGATGTCGCCATTCAGACCAGGCCAAAAAATAAGTTTCCGCGCCCTCTCCTTACATTTTTGCATCCCAAGGTGGCCCGCATGGATTCTTTCCAGCATGATTCGTCGCATACTTCTCGGTATGACGACTTTGGTGCCTTTCAGCACTACTCCATTAACGACAGAGAGTTCGTGCGAAAATGGCTTGAGTTCACCTGTCACTGGCTTCCCGCCCTACAAGCATCCCTTAGCGAAAAAGAGGATGTGCTAAAAATGCATTTCAAACGTATTGTATTAATTTCATATTTATTTCGCATTTTTTTGCCCCTATGCTTAAACTGCAATACGAATGCTTTCTAAGTATACTAAGAATAATTTTTTGAACGTTCTTAAAGATACGTCAAAATACATTTTTGCCGGCTTAGCGTATTTATAATGCATTAAAAATATACATTAGAAATAGACTAAAATATACATTTAATACATTAAAAATATATTTACTCGGGCTTAAAAAAATGTCAACTGGGCGGCTCCATGGAATTAAACGGGTTAATGCTTCAACTGGAGAACAAATTGTACACGAGTATTTATCATTAATTAACAGGAGTCTGAAATTATAAGGCCACATGACTGAATGGGAACTGCAGACACATACACACAGCATACCAAGACGACGGTGACGCGGCAAACTAGAAATTTTACGACAAGCGCTGTACTTGGCTTGCCTTATACATACCCACCGAGAACGACGCACTATCTTGCCCGGTGAGGCTTTTTTTGCGCAAAGACTGTGGGCTGCCAAATTATCGCAGAAGTACCCTACTGATCGCGTCCGAATCTGCGGCTGATCGAGAACGGAATTGCTAGTTGAAACTTGCGTCAGGCACAGGTCCGGAGTCGAACTGTCAACCGAAACATACATGTGCGTCTAAGGAGCCGGTCGGCCTTGCCAGTCGGGGTCCGTTGCGCTGGCGTATTCGGGCCCAAAAGTACCCAAGGCGCTTTTGCTGGTATAATGCTGTCATGTTCTCACACGGAAATGTTCAAATGACATCTGAGTCGAATGTCATTCGAGAATTGGAGTGACATTCAGAATCGACGGACTCCCGCGGTGCTACACGACACTTACCAAACGCATTCGAAAGCCTCAGCTCGTTTTCAGTGTACAGCGACGACGACGGCGGCGGTCACACTAGTCCGACAACGGCAGTATATATCACGCTCAACAACAGCATGTGATTATAGTGAAATATCTAGTTTACTATAATATGATTGTAGAGGGACATGTTTTTCAGGCCAACGACAGCGACGAATCCGGTCGGCGGACTGTCAGCCTTGTCGGCGGCTGAACGAGAGCACGGTGATGAGGCGGCGGTGTGAATATGCTCGCGCTTCTAAATGAGCGAAACGAACGGCTATATTTCACATGTGCACACCTGAACACTCACCCGGGCTAAGCGCTTGCCAAATCAATTTCAGTCGACGACGGCTCTGTTCCCTTCAGCGACGACTAGGCCCAGCGAGACCGCAGGGTTGGATCAGTGATTGCGGCGGTTGTGAAGAGCGAATCACAAGCTTTAGCGAATGCAAATGATCACCGGGTGTAGTTTTGGCAACAGTGACCTGAAATCAACTATTGCTTACATCTCAGGGCACGGGTACGATGAACGGGAAACGCCGGTGTGACCCAGACTGCCGAGCCGTGCTTTACGGCCAGCAGCAGTCGTCGCCGTCGCTAGCTTGTGGATAACAAGTTAGGCCGTTTCAGTTAAAGCGAGCAGTCGCCAAACATACTTCTGGATAAAGTAGTTTAAAAAAAGTACTGGTCACGTCGGAGAAACCCGGGACAAGAAGCGAGAAGCGCCGATCCTGCGCGATGCCAACAACCCGGCTGCCAAGTGTTTCTCAGGCGTGCGATCGCATCATCGCTTCCCACATATTGTAGCACTGCGTGAACAAGCAGGAGTACAACCAGTAAAAAAGAAACCAGATTGTTTAATAGAACTAAAGCGCAGATTGCGTTTTATGTTATGAAAAGAGCCCTAGCTGTGCGTATGCAGCGATGTAAACAACAGTATGAGTGCACAGTCGTCCTCATTGGCGCACTCCTGGGGAAATTTAATGCTGTCGCGGTTAATATTCATTGGCGTAATATTATCTTCAAGCACTCCCTTAGACAGAACACGTGTAGCAGCGTTAGATGACATTCGGTTGGAAGGCATTCGAAGCGCCCGTGTAGCAGAGGTATAAGTGGTGATCACCCTCCTGCCAGAGGTTACCATAAACGAAAGGATGACAAGAAAGGGAAAGTTTTCACTCTTCGCTGAAACGTCATTTCGAGCCCTAGATAGTTCCACGGTAGCTTGAAGTGTAATGCAACTATGTTTACGCGGGCTACCCATTTGTTAGAATTTAAGTATACTTCAGACGGATTAATTGCGTATTTACGAAAGTACACTTTAAATACATGACCAACACCAAAATGCGATTTCCCGAAACTCGATTTCGAGCATTAGATTGTTCAACGACAGCTTGTAGTGCGCTGCAGACATGTTAATGTGGACTGCCAATTTGCTAGAATTTCAGTATTCTTTGGACGAAATAATTGCGTATTTACGGAAGTACACTTCAAATACATTGACAACACGCAAATGCCATTTCCCGAAAGGCGATTTCGAGCACTCGACTGTTCAACGGCAGCTAGAAGTGTGGTGCAAATACGTTAAAAAAACTGCCCATTTGTTAGAATTGAAGTATACTTCGGATGAATTAATTTCATATTTACGGAAGTACACTTTTAATTAATTGACAAGATGCTAAAACTGCAT
This sequence comes from Amblyomma mixtum, assembly GCF_055824585.1. Lineage (NCBI taxonomy): Eukaryota > Metazoa > Arthropoda > Arachnida > Ixodida > Ixodidae > Amblyomma > Amblyomma mixtum. Next base: position 19,036,981 of record NC_143014.1, read on the forward strand.
AGATATACGTTTACGAGGACTGCCCGTTTTTTAGAAATGAAGTATACTTTGGATGAATGAATTTCATATTTCCGAAAATACACTTTTAATGCACTGACAAGATGCTAAAACTGCATACATATTTTTTCACGTATTTGAAAAGTGCTCGAAGTATGCTTTAAGTCAGGTATTTTTGGCACATTTTAAAAACTATATTTCGAATACCAAGCATGAAATTTCAGGAACGTATTTCCTACATATTTTTAGTGCATTCACGAATACAAAATATGTTCAAAATACAATTTAAATAGCCCACCGTATATTCCAAACGCGTTAGTTTTTGCTAAGGGATGCCATCACAGTCTGGATGTAGCAGTCCCGTGTAGTTCCCAGGTGTAGCGACCGCAGCGTTTTAAAGGTGTGGAAAGAGAAGTTTATTTTTTCGATGGCAACAAAAATACAAAACAAAACGGCTGAACTCAAAGGTCTGATCATAGCGTTTTGGAGGTGACAATGTAGCCCAAGGACTGGACGGCGTGAACCTCAACGTCGTGTGTTGTGCCACCTTTTTCTTCGCCTTGACCTTTTGTTGACCGTGATAACATGTCAGCGAGAACCAGATGTTTTCCTGGAATGTGCTGCAAGACAAAGTCATATTTTAGCAAACGCAAAAAGAAGCGTTGCATTCGTGATGGCATGTCAGCAATTTCTTTTCGCGCTATCGCTACCAGCGGTTTGCGGTCCATTTCGGTAAGCACGCTTCTACCGTACACGAACTCGTGAAACCTTTCGCAGCCAAAACATATCCCAAGTGCCTCTTTCTCAATTTGAGCATAGTTTTTCTCGGCTTGCGTTAAGACACAAGATGCGTATGCTACGGGCCTCCACTCACCACTGTAGTCTTGCAGTAACGCTGCACCAACGCCGTCTTTTGATGCGTCACAGGTGATCTTAGTTTTTCGCTGCGGATCAAAGATTGCGAGAAGGGGGGCGGTGGTCAGGATTTGTGTTAGTTTTTTCCACTCCTGCGCACGGTTTTCCGTCCATTGAAATTCTGAGCGTGTCTTGATAAGCTCGCGTAGAAGCGTTGTTCGCTCGGACAGGCGTGACACAAATTTACCAAAGTAATTTAGCACACCCAGCATTCGCTGGACGTCGCTCTTGGACGTTGGTGTTGGTATATTCACCAAGTTTTTGATCAGCTTAGGGTCAGGCGATATGCCCGTTCGGCCTATGATATCGCCAAGGAATCTGACTTCTTTCACCCTAAACATGCACTTCTGGATGTTGAAAGTCATGCCGGCTTTCTCGGCGGCTTTTAGCGCTGCTATCAACCGCTCATCGTGTTCTTGTCTACTGGAACCCCATATTAAAATATCGTCAACATATACCAGTACGCCGGATAGGCCATCAAAGACGGCTCATACTTTGTTGGAATACCTCTGGTGCGGAAGAAATGCCAAAGGGCAGCCGGAGAAAACGGTATCTCCCGAACGGTGAAGAGAAAGTGCAGATCCTTGAAGTTCGCTCATCAAGCGGTATCTGATGATAGCCCGAGTTCGCATCAAGGCAGCTGAAGTACTGGGCATTTGTTAAACGGGCTTCCAAATCTTCTCGCCTAGGAAGCGGAAAATGCTGCCTCTTTATGTACTTGACGATAGCCCTGGGATCCATACACACCCTTAACGTGCCATCTTTCTTCTTTGCCAAAACTAAAGGGCTAGCTGACCCAGTCGGTAGGCTCGTTCACCCTAACAATAATGCCAGCACGTACCATTCTGTCGAGTTCATTTTTAAGGGGTTCTTCTAGCGCCACCGGAACTCGTCGCGCTTGTTGCACTACTGGTATCGCTTCAGGTGACAGGACCATACTCTACGCGAGCAGGGCAGAATGGTGGGCCTGTTGGTAAGGCATGTCAAGGGAGAAAACCAGCCAAAAAAAGACGGAAACACAAGAAGAAAACGACACAGGACAACGGCTGGACTAACAACTGAATTTTTCATTGAGTACAGACCGCCAGGTAATCACCACGCATGCGCCAAGGCAACACTCAAACATGGTCACTCAAATAATCAAATTCTTTTGCCGTTAATGCTATCGATGGTGAGCTGACGCAAGCATCACCATGTTTGGCAATCTGGAAGGCCTCAAAGATTTCACGAGCCTTCCGTGTTTTTCCGCAGCCCAGGATGATGACATCTGCGAAACGTGGGGAACATTTTCCGGGACATCTACTGCAATGCAGAGCAAGATTACCATCTTCACCAGCGCCGACTTTTGTTCTGTGCTTGCGCAACCTCTCATTCACACAGTCCCCTGTCTGAGCTATGTAAAATTTTCCACAGGTCAGCGGAATCTTGTAGATCACTTCGGTCCGGCACTTTTTGTACATAGTTCTATGTTTGGTCGTGCAACGCTTCTTATTTCCGCCAGGCATAATTCGTGCGCAAAGACCTGAAAGCTTAACTGGCGCCGAAAACACCAAATTGACCCCCCGGCGCTCGGCGACTTTCTTAGCATTGTGCGCCACTTTGTGCAAATAAGGCATGACTTGCACTTTTTTCCTTTTGTCAGTAGCATCATTGTTTCTCTTCTTGGCCATGCCATTCATCTCCTTTAATACGGATTCAGCGACCGCTCTCAACATTTCTCCTGGGAAGCCTGCATCAGATAGACGTTGGGCTTGCGTGGTGACACTGGTTGACACGGTGTGGCAGCAACTTTTTTTTTTCACGGCGTTATGGAAACAAGCATTGGCAATACCTCGCTTGACTAGTTTAGAGTGGTTAGAGTCAAAGGGTAGCTGCCCCTTTTTTGTTCTTGGTGAGTACATCCAGCACACATGGCCTTTTCCAGAAAAGGTTGGCCACAAGTCTAAAAAACCGAGGCCGTGGAAGATGTGCCCGAAATTTGTCAGAATGTTATCAGTTGCGGTCTTGTCTACGGCACATACCCTACGCTGGACTAGCCCCAGAGCTTCACTGGCTTCTAGCCCAAGTATGGCTTGACGCCCATTCTTCACCACAAAGAACTTCACTGTGGCAGAAGTGTTCCCATGACGGACCTCAAGCGTACACGTTCCAAAACACGTTATGATGCCTCCGTTATACACCCGCAGGACCGAATTAGTGTGCTCCCCTCAGTTTTTCGTAAATGGACATGGGAAACAAGCTTGCTTGCGATCCGGTGTCCACTTTAAAACGGATCGCACAGTTACGAACTTAAGCCTTGACCATCCAATCCCTCTCGCGCATTGCCGTGGTGACTTCTAGGATGTCAAAGTCCTCGTCTTGCTGTTCTCGCACTTCACTGACCCCGGCTGACGCACAGGCACTTGCGAAATGGTACAGCTTGTAACACAAGCGACACTTCTTTCTAAAAGCTGGGCATTGCTTAGGTTTGTGCCAGCGGTTGCACTTACGACAATAAAACTGTTTTTTTTTGCTTCTTTCCCCTCTTTCGAGGGAGCCGTGCGCCTCGAAATCGCGTCTACACTGTCGTGCGCTCTGTGCCAAACTTCATTCCGCTGTGCTAGCGTCTCTGCTGCTCTGCACATTTCCTCCGCTTTTTTCAACGTTAGCTGGTTGTCCTGCAGCATCTTCTCATGTAGTCGAGGATTACACGTGCCGAATACAGTCTGGTCCCTTATCATCGATTCTTGCAGCGTGCCAAAGTTACACTGTGCCGCTTGCTTTTTCAAGTCACGAACAAATTTTTCAAAAGGTTCTCCCTCCGCTTGCTTTCTTGAACGGAATACGTATCTTTCATGTACTTCATTGCTAACTTTGGCACAATAAGCATAAAACTTGCTTACCAAGGTGCTGTAGTTCGTCTTGTCTTCATTGTCGCCGAACTGGAAGTTGTTGAAGACGTGCAAAGCGTCGGGGAGCACCAAAGGAATTTAAAGAACAAAGAGAATGTGCACTTGGTTAGGCACTGCCAGTCATGCGTGACATGTTCGCCACGTTTCGATAGTGTTCGAATCCTAGGCAGAAGCAAGTATAAAACGGCACGTGAACTCCTGGAGGCCTTTCACATTAAGGAAAAAGCAGATTGCTGCATTAGTGATGCATCCGTTTTTTTGTACGCTTCGGAATTCAACCTTTTTTGCGGCATTATGATAAGATGTTATTTCTTGGCACGTGTTTGTTATGGTTTTCTTTCTGTAGTGCGCAGATGCGTGAGTCATTTTAAGCTCGAAATCTTTTCGTAGTAAACCAGTTGTGAGTGCAGCGTTCGTCCGTGTTTTTTGCGTGTTCCTTCTACGTGTGTTTGTGCTTCTTCGCTGCAATATGAATCAAGTCGTCACCAGCAATGCTTAACAGCAGTGCCGCCTTCGATGCTTCCGATTTGGGCTGGTCCTTAGTCTCCGTCGCATGCAGAAACAACTCGAATTTCTGCTTAAAACGCTTCCAGTTTTCTGTTACGTTACCAGTCAGCCGCAATGGCTCTGATGTCTTCAGCAGGTCCATAGCACGCCGGACGCAGGGTCGATTTCCATAGGCCTCAAAGGGCCACTTCTCACACCATGTAGCCAGCCGGAGGAACGACGCTTACAGCAGCATGGTCAGTGCAAGAATGAACCACTGTTTATTGAGGGCACAGCTTTTATAGGCACGAGCGAGAGCGCTGTACCTACTGCTCATTACTGATGCGCCGCCGCGGTGGCTCAGTGGCTATGGTGCTCGGCTGCTGACCCGAAAGACGCGGGTTCGATCCCGGCCGCGGCGGCTAGAATTTCTTTGGGGGAGAAATTCTAGAGGCCCGTGTACTGTGCGATGTCAGTGCACGTTAAAGAAGCCCAGGTGGACGAAATTTCCGGAGCCCTCCACTACGGCGTCTCTCATAGCCTTAGTTGCTTTGGGACGTTAAACCCCATAAACCAAAACCAAACCATCATTACTGATGCGCATCGGCGCGATACAATCACTGATGTGCGGCACAGATACAAACACGACACTTGTCCGTTACATCATCCGCCTTTAGAAAGAGGGTCCGGGAGATTTTCGTTCACGGGACTTGCAGTACGGGCCTGTAGCTTTCATTAAGGAATGTAAAACCTATCGTGAAAAGTGCAGATGTATCATTTGGTGCGTTTACTCACTGGTGATGCGAGATGCCCGATCCTTTTGAAGCCTTTGCCTTGCATACAACACACGAAGGAGGCATCGCGGTGCATGAGAGCGCGAGTAGCTCTTTGTCCTATGCGGCTCCTTACTTAAGTGCCTTAATCGCACAGTTTAATCTCCCTAACCAAACCGAAACCTCACTCCCTAAAGTTTGAAACCGGAACTGAGCGTCTGCTCGTGAACGTCCTTCCAAATCGCCCAAAAATAAATCAAAAGACCGCAATAAATATTTTAAACATCTCAACAGTTGTTTAAAATACGTGTAATTTACGTGTAAGAGTGGTATATGATTATTTTTTCTATCACAGCTTTTTGAACTTGTTTAAAGTTTACCCATCCTTGACTTAGGAAGAAAAAAATGTGCTGGCCACTATAATTTGTTGTAAGATGGCGTCCAAGATGGCGACTTACATGCGTGGACCGCTTTGCTGGCACAGCTTTACCCTCCTGTTTTACATGCGTGAGTGTGGGACCGCAGCGCCATCCTTGTGGACGGCGCGGAAGCGCGGCCCTCTCTCTTAGAGAGTCTGGTTAAATCTCGTGCGGTGCCCGGATGCTCTCGTTTACGTGCCCGGATGAGTGGAATTCAGTGCCCGGATGTTGGCTCTCGGTCTCGGCGTGACGTCAGCACACTGCTGATAGCGGGAGCTAAAAACATTTCATGCTTAAAACTAAAATATGTTTGGAATATACGATGGGCTATTTGAATTGTAATTTAAACATATTTTTTATTCATGAATGCACTGAAAATATGTAGGAAATACGTTCCTGAAATTTTATGCTTGGTATTCGAAATATATTCTTAAAATGTGCCAAAAATACTTCACTTAAAGCACACTTCGAGTACTTTTCAAATACGTGAAAAAATATGTATGCAGTTTTAGCATCTTGTCAGTGTATTAAAAGTGTATTTTCGGAAATATGAAATTAATTCATCCAAAGCATACTTCAATTCTAAAAAAACGGGCAGTCCTTGTAAACTTATATGTATGCAGTTTCAGCATCTTGTCAATGTATTAAAAGTGTACTTTTGTAAATATGAAATTAATTCATCCGAAGTGTATTTAAATTCTAACAAACGGGCAGTCCTTTTAAACGTATTTGCAGCACACTTCTAGCTGCCGTTGAAGAGTCGAGTGCTTGAAATCGCGTTTCGGGAAATAGCATTTGCTTTTTTTCAAGGTATTTGAAGTGTAGTCCGTAAATACGCAATTAATTCGTCCAAAGAATATTTAAATTCTAGCAAATTGGTAGTCCGCCTTAGCCTATTTGCAGCACACTTCAGGCTGCCGTTAAACAGCCTAATGCTCGAAATCGTGTTTCGGGAAATCGCATTTTGGGGTTGGCAATGTTTTTAAGTGTACTTTGGTAAATACGCAATTTATCCGTCCAAGTATACTTAAATTCTAACCAATGGGCAGTCCGCGTAAACAAATTTGCATTACACTTCAAGCTACTGTGGAACAATCTAGAGCTCGAAACGACATTTCAGGGAACAGTGAAAACTCTCCCTTTCCTGTCGTCCTTCCGTTGCAACACAGTAATATAGCGCGGGAATAACGCAGGACAAAGACGAGACGGGACGAGAACGCCTGCGTTGTTCCCGCTCTATGATTACTGTGTTGCAATGAATTACCAACCTGCCCAATCCTTTTCTGTCCTAAATTTCTTTCGTTTATGGTAATTTCTAGCAGGAAGGTAATCACCACTTATGTTCACTACGTGCGGAGAACGTGGTAGCATGACACCGGCAAAGGCGCCTTGGGTATTTCCGGGACCGAATATGCCGGCAAAAAGGACCACGACCGCCAAAGCCGACCGGCTCCCTTAGGCGCCCGTGTAACTGTTGGTTGACAGTTCGACTCCTGACCTAATCTTGACGCGCGTTTCGACTAGCACTTCAGTTCTAGATCGCCCCCAGACTTGAACACGACCAGTAGGGCACTTCTGAAATAATTTGTGGGCCCACAGTCTTTGCGCAAAAAAATGCCTCAGCGGGCATGATAGTGCGTTGCTTTCGGTAGGTATATATAAGGCAAGCCAAGTACGGCTCTTTTCGGCGCACTTCTTGTGTGCTGGGGTGCAGTGTATCTGCCGTTCCCATTCTGTCTCGTGACCTTATAATCTCATGTGCATCGTTATTGATGATAACTACGCTTGTATAATTTGATCTACAGTTGAAGCATTAACCCATCTAATTATGCGAAGCCGACCAGTAGACTTTTTTAAGCCGAAGTGAATATATTTTTAATGTAATAAATGTATATTTTTAGTGTTTCTAATATAATCTAATGTATTAAATGTATATTTTAGTGTATTTCTAATATACTGTAATGTATATTTTAGTACATTTTTAGTAGATTTTTAATTCATTATTACAGCGCAAAGACGGCACAGAACAAGAAGGGGACACAACAGCGCTGCGATTTTTAATGTATTAAATATATGCTAAGCGGGCAAAAATGCACTTTTCACGTATTTTATAGAGCGTTCAAAATATTATTCCTAGTATACTTCGAAAGCATTCGTATTGCAGTTTAAGCATAGGGACAAAAAAATGCTAAATAAATAAGAAATTTATACAATATGTTTGAAATGCATTTTAAGTACATCCTGTTTTTCGCTAAGGGATGGCTGCTTTCCCGTCCGCTCACTATATCGACGTCTGCGCTATTTCGGCGTTTCTTCCACATTTTTGGCTCTAATTAATTAACTAATCATCCTATCGACATAACTTTTTTGAGCAGCATCCCCTCACATCATCCTCTTTCGATTGCAGCCATTCGCTTGATGCTGCCTCTTCTGAGAACGTCACAGCTGCTGCGTACACGTTTTGGGACACGTTTTGCGGACACGTTTTGACGACACGACCCCACCGACTTAGCCTAGAAATGCTTTCGCATTAAAATAAATTGCGCTTAAAAGAAAACTGGGGCAATAAGTAGGCAATCGAACCGCTGGCCCTTATTGCAAGTCACACAGGCTAACAAAACTCTCAGGCGCGTTCGTACTGTTTGGTTAAAGTTGGGTTTTATATGCAAGTCGCGTGGTCTTTCTCAATGTGCTAGCTTACGAGCTAATGAGTATGCATGTCACCAGAGAGCCATTCATTAAGATAGGACTAGCAAGGCGCATGCCATTGGGAGATGAGTGCACGCGACCAACTGCATGATTGTTTCACGTGTCATGTGATCTGGTAGCAAAGCACGCGATCAAGTAATATGCCAAAGAGATCAAGTGGAGTCACTGACAGGACCCATCGAAGCTATCGCGTCATACTCTTAAGCCGGAGCGTAAGGATCAACAATGTTGAAATAAAGGGAGTTCCTGCGACTAAAGGCGAGGATGTTAAAAAAGTGTTGGAGAGCATTGGTGATGCCATTGAGTGTCCTATCGACTCTGCTGACTTTGACATAGTCCATCGTGCAGCCACCAAAAACAAAAATGAAAAAACAATCATTGCTCGGTTTGTGTGTCGGGAAAAGAAAAACGAATTCGTGAGCAAGGCACTTAAAGCTCGCCCCACAACGGACCAAATTGGCTTCCCTGTAACTTCATCTGCCTCAGTATTTGTGAATGAGCACAATACATTTGACAACAAGAAACTGTTTGCTAGGGCTAAGCTGCTCAAGAAGGAAATGGATTGGAAGCATCTCTGGACTAAGAACTGTCGCATTCTTGCGCGTAAGACTGACGAAAGCACGGTCTTTCGCATAAGTTCGGAAGCAGACCTGCAGGTCTTCCGCAGCAGTTCGGAAACAAACCCTTAGGTATCGACCTACATTAAATAAACTATCTTTCGAAAACAAGAATGTTATAACTGTAGGAGACGTTAATATTAACCTTCTAGATACGGAAAACTCTTGTGTTGTTTCCTATATTGACTGTTTTAGTAGTTTCGGGTACGAATGTATCATAAATGCTGCAACCAGATGTACCTCCGGTGGATCTTCCTCGTTAATAGACCATCTTCTTACCAATATTTCGCCCTCACCTTACTCAGGGGTCATCGAACTCGACATTACACATCATTTTCTTATTTTCATTACGCACGGCGAAGTTTCCGGTCCTTTGCGTTCAGTTTTCTACACTTCCGGGTTCAATAGCGAAGAACTTATTAGTGTTCTCAGTGATACTGACTGGTCTCCGTGCTTTTCATCGAACGATTCGGAGCGAGCAATAGAATATTTTTGCCGTCTTTTTTCCATCTGCGTATCTCAGAGTACAACATCAGTAAAGGGTAGAAAAAATTAAAAATTTCCCCACAATCCATGGCTGACAGACAGTTTATTAAGCTGTGTGCGACGCAAAGAAAATTTATACAAAAAAACCAAGAAGCAGCCTTTTATTGTTTCTTTAGCTGAACGATACAAAAACTACGCTACTGTGCTAAATAATTTACTGAAACATGCGAGAAAATCTTACTAAGAGCATGAAATACACAAAAATGAAAACAACACTAACAAGCAATGGAAACTTTTGAGTGACTTCCTCAAATTACCCAGCGCAAACAGCCCCCTTACTGAAAGTAATTGATATGGTACAGTATACACTGATCCATTCAACATTGCAAATGCCTTTAGTGACTTCCTTTCTGCGCCTCATAATAGTCGTCCACTTAGTTCAGAGATAAACATAAAGCGCTCAAAACAATCTTTTTCTTTTTCCTCTTTCCCCTTGTGAAATCGAACTGCTGATTACTGGCCTCAAGGACACTAGCCCTGGATTAGATAAGATATCCTCTCGGCACCTTAAACTTGTAGCCAATCTGATCTCTCAACAACTTTGTCATGTTATTAATCTCATCCTAAAGACAGGTGTTTTTCCTGCTTGCCTCAAAACAGCTAAGGTAATCCCAGTGTTTAAGAATGGAGACAGACGATTAATTTCTGACTATCGACCTATATGTATTTTATCTTCTCTCAGTAAGATCATCGAGAAATTGATAGTTGAACGCTTAAACAATTACCTAGATAAATTTAAGATAATTTCCCTCAATCAGTTTGGTTTTCGGTCTGGCAGCTCGACTAACTTAGCACTGATCTCTTTTACTGATTTTATCAAGCAAGGTATTGATAATGGCGAGTTTGTTGGTTCTGTCTTTTTAGATTTCACAAAAGCTTTTGACATGATTAATCACTCCATATTGCTTCAAAAACTCGAACTTTATGGAATTACAGGTCCCGTGTCGCGACTGCTGAAAAGCTATTTATAAAATCGTCAACAAATAATCAATACTGGTGGAAGCTTTTCCCAAGCTGAAGCTATTAACCAAGGTGTTCCTCAGGGCTCTATTTTAGGACCCTTACTATTCTTACTGTATATTAATGATCTTCCTAATTCTATTAGTCCCACTCACTGTGTCTTATATGCTGATCACACTACCGTGTCATTATCTAATACATCCATAGATTATCTGACTCTTGAATTGAATGCCGTTCTAGGTAATGTAGCCAAATGGTGCACTGATAATCAGTTGTTGATTAATCCCTCTAAAACAAAATTCATAGTGTTCAAAAGTAGCCAGAAAATTATTTCGTGTCTTCCTACGTTAAACCTTGGTTCTTGTAATATTCCGGCTTCTGATAACACCAACTTCCTCGGCGTTATTCTTGATTCAACTCTTAAATTTTCCGTCCATATCGCTCATCAAAAAAAATATTTATGTTTGGCATCAGAGCTCTAATTAAGGCGCGTCCATATTTTCCATGCACCCTACTCCTATCTTTGTATTATGCCTTCATACACAGCCACATCACTTATGGGATTATTGCATGGGCAAATACTTATCATTGCCATTTATCGTCTCTGCAACACTTACAAAACCAGGCCATCCGCATTATTACCCGTAGCCCTTTCTCAACTAATGCTCGTTCTTTATTACAGGACGTCAAGGGAGAAAACCAGCCAGAAAAGACGGAAACACAAGAAAAGAACGACACAGGACCGTTGTCCTGTGTCGTTCTCTTCTTGTGTTTCCGCCTTTTTTGGCTGGTTTTCTCCCTTGACATGCCTTACCAACAGGCCCACCATTCTGCCCTGCTCTTTATTACAGGAGCACAGTATTTTACCAGTCCACCAGCTTTTCCAGTATCACCTTGCAATCATGTTCTTTAGATTACAACATGGCACCCTACATTTTCAGTTTGTAGACCCCATTCAGCTCATCAATCACAAACCTACCAGATTTGCAGCAAGAAACAATTTTCTGCTCCCCAAAGTCCATACCAATCATGGTAAATCTACGTCGTCTTTTCAAGCCATTTCATTTTGGAACACATTGCCATTCAATCTAAAAACATCAATTTCCTTGCCTGAATTCAAAAACAAGCTCAAAGTATTTTTATTGGAATGCTGATGTGTTATTCTCTTTTTGTGTATATTACCGGCGTTATTGTCATTTTTGACCTTGTTTTTTGTGAAGTATAGATTTGATATTTTCTATACTTTGTATTTATCCGCTAACTATGCTCTAACCATTTCTTGTATTATTGATTCATCGAGGGTCTCGGTGCAGTCTTTGACTTTGGGACCCTCGTCTTTACATTTATGATGTTTTGTATATTTTTTTGGGGACCAATAAAGCCTAACTTTCTTCTTCAAAAAAAAATTTTTTTTGTCACCTCCCACGGCTTTAAAATAATATTTGAATACCGGAAGCGAAAATCTAGTGTACCTAATTATGAAACTGTTCTTTAAATACCAGGCAACATATGGGTATAGAAAGACTCTAATTTTGTACTCTGGAAAGAATTTCCAAAATGATGGCACTTAGAAAAATATTGCCTTACAGGAGCCTACTATATTCTCGAAGTATACGAGGGCAGTGCGGATTTTTTTTTGTTTAAGTTCGATACCTGCCAACGTCGCGTAAATCGAGCGCAAAGCTAAATTTCTTGGTTCAGAAAGTGCGGTGAAATGTGTTCGTCGTACCATATAAGAAGAACAGCACATTGTCAGATAATCAGCAGGGGTTTAGGCAGGGGTTATCCACAGTTACTCCGACTGTTTTGTATGTGCACGAATTTGCGCGGGTGCTTGATGTCCGGGCAAACGGACGTGGTTTTGATTGATTTCAGCAAGGCCTATGATAACGTGCCTCATTGCAAACTTCTCTATAAGATGGAATGTATGGGTGTGTCTTTTTATCATTCAATGGATTCAAGCCTACCTTACAGATAGACGTCAATATGTGGAAATTATTCATACCGCTTCTAGTGTTGTTAGTGTTCACTCAGGAGTTCCCCAGGGAAGCGTGCTTGGGCCTTTGTTGTTTTTAATATATGTCAATGATTAAGTTACGGTTGTTCCTGAAGATGTCTCTGTTAAGTTATTCGCAGACGACTGCGTTGTGTTTAAACGAATTTCAGCCGAACATGACCACAGCTCTGTACAAAAAGCAGTTTTTTTTTATTGAAGAACGGTGTCTGAAATGGGCCATGGAAGTTAATAGTGAAAAAACTGTTCTCTTACGTATAACTAGAAGAAAGTCTCCCAGTTTACTTGCTTACCTTCGTTGCGGTAATATGATTTTGGAAGTTGAGAAATATAAATATTTAGGTGTAACTCTTGACAGTAAGTTAAAATGGTCGGCACACATTACGAATATTTCTACAGCTGCATCACGAAAGTTATGGGTTTTACGAAGAAAGCTAAAAAGTGCCCCAGCACACATAAAAAAATTAGATTACGGAACTTGTGTGCGGTATTTACTTGAATATGCTTCAGTCGTGTGAGACCCGTACACGAAAAAAGACATAATGATTCTTGAAAAAGTCAGTAGGAAAGCGGCTAGGTTTATATACGGAAAATAGAAAAGGGAAGTCTCTCCCTCGCAGTTAATGATCTGAAATCCTACTCTAGAAATGCGCAGAAAGATTAATAGATTGATATTCTTGTTTAATAGTTTACCAGGAAAAATAAACTCAAGCTTCCAGAGTGCATTAAGCGTCCTCTAGTAAGAATGACTCGGAGCGTTCATGAGCATTTACTTGGTCCTCTTTTCGCCAAAACCGATAGTTTGAAATAGTTTTTTCCCTAGAACAGTGCAAAATTGGAATTCGTTACCGGCATCTGTTGTTTCCTCGGAAAATTTTTCTGATGCGCTAAATCGTATACTTACCTGCTAATATTGTTTATATGTATGTTTTTTATCCGTGCGCAGATAATATTGTAAAATTTTATTCTTTTGGTTACGTAACAATGTAAATTCATTCCTGCTTGGGCCAAGCAGTGGCCTGCACTATTCTGAAATAAAATAAGCAAATAATAAATAAACATTTAGACGGATGTTTTAGTGATAACGTGTGTATTGAATAAAATTCACTCAAAGTTTCAAGCGGGCGCTATTTCATTTTAGGCCGCCATACTTGAAGAAGCTTGAAAACTGACTGCGAATGTAGCATTGAAGGCAATGCATAGGTAAGCTCGGATTTTTCCTCTTGTAATGCGTCCGCGAGAACAAAACCTCTCGCTCCGGTCCCTAAGTAGGGCCAAATAATTCCAACATTAATCCAGGACTGTGCCTTTTTTATTATAACAGAAAATCTTCATTTTTCTGCTCTGAGTCGTCTTAGAAATAGCCATGTAGATCTTAGGCACGAAGTGGTTCTATTGGCCACGTCATGCCAGCCTACGTTATCCAGCCACGTTTAAACCAATTAAAGGGGCCACGACAGCCTATTTTCGCGGATACCCTGCTTACTGCAAATAATTCCCAACACGTTAAACTACAATTCCCCGAAGTTTCAGTTGATTCTGTGCGGAAGATATTTTTAAAACGATTTTTTTTTTTCGTTTCTCTTGCGAGCTGCTTGCTGGTCTGGCAACCTCTGATCGCTGACGTCACAAGGGCATACCCGCCCTGCGTCGTCTGCTGCGCGCTGTTCGCTGCCTTGAGTTGCTTGCTCGCACACCGTGGACGGCAGTTGCTCGAAAAGTTTTCTTTCTTTTAGCTTAGCGAAATAAAATGCATTTTCCATGTTTTCTTTTCGGAAACCTTCAGCTTAGTGCGCGAGCTATGAAAAAAACGGCACGTGCAATGCATGCATTTGCCGATGTGCGCCATGAACGGCGTGGCGATCTGTCGCTGGATATTCTTGCCCGCTATTCGTCAGCTCGATAAATAAACTCAAATTATCAAAAGGTGGCACTAGATTAAGCTTGCGGCACGAAAGGAGCAGAGAAAAGTGCCAAATGAGACTGCCTTCCGCTGCATGCGTGTGTGTGTAAGTCGAACATGCATTTCTTTCGACTCGTAGAAGCCTTTTGCAGAACCAAGCCGCTAACAGAAGCCAACACGACTCGAATGTTTCACTGCCCGCACCGACGAATAGTCGCCGCCACCTAAATGAATGCTTCAAGATAATAGCGCATCATTTAGCATTTAGTCTGCCTTCGCTAAGTCCGCCAGGAATGCGACAATAACGATTACTGCAGCCCCGCGCTGAGGTTGTTTACATAGCTGTTTTCAACCACTACTGATCGTTTGCTTTTCATGACGCAAGGTGGGCTCTCCATATCTGAAATATTATCTGCTCTTGCTTAGAAAATGTAGTTTGGCTCGTTTACACACTATGATAACACTGCAATAAGAGCCGATGCTGCTATCGCCTGCTTGGTAAACGCTTCGCGTACATACGGCGCTTCTTGCTATTGTATCTGCTTCTTCCGATGTCCCCAATGCTTGATTTTCAATCCCTTTACCTGAAAATACGTTTGGACACCACTTGCATTAATGAAAACAGTCAGATTTGTTGTCCACAGTCGACGCCGACGACTGCTGCCGGCTGCCGGCCTTCAACCGCGCTCTGCAGGCCGGGTCACATCGGCACTTCTCCCTTACAGTGCGGGCGTCCTGCGATATAGGCAGTCGGCGCTTTGAAGTCACTGTAGCCAGAACTACGCTCGAAGGCTATATTCATGCGCTAAGAGCTGTGAATTCACTCTCCACAACCGTCGAAATCGCACACGCGTATCCTGCGGACTCGCTAGGCCTCGTCACAAAAGGGGCAAGGCCGGCGGTCTGCCGTCCACCGAAATTTTAGAATCTGGCAAAAGTTCACCGAAGCTCACTGCTTACACTACTGCGATACGTGGTCGTTGGTCGCGCTGGCGCCATCGTCGGTTCCAGCGTGACATACCGGTGCGCCAGTGACGGCATCTGCATACCGACCAACCCACCGACCGTCGATCGACGCCGCATCGTGTGACCGGACCTTACCGGAAAACAACGTTACTGTTACCGCTTTTCCGGCCGTAGTCACTCATATTTGAGAGACGCTGCTATTGCATGCGATCGCCCGCGAAAGCAGAGGGGACAAGAAAGCTCGCTGCGCGCATTGCAGCAACTATAGCAGACGACGTTGCTCCGTGTATGTTCTAGTGACGTCACGAGAGCATTCAATATGGCGGTCGTTGCCGGTGGGAGGAGTTTCCTGGTCTCAATTTCGATCGCATTTTTTTCGAATATACAGTGCACCCTGGGCACCCAAATTTTGGAAATTGAATCAGAGGCTCTTGTATTAATGACTCAAGTACAAAATTGCAATATGAAGAACGACCCTCTCGTGGCCCCTTTAAGCAAACTTGGCGAGCTGGTCGTGACCTTGGCTACCTGCACTTCGCATTTAGGGGACTCTGAATAGGACGTAATGCAATTTCCTTTATTTTTAGTGCAAAGGGATTGTTTGGCTCGTTGTGCTGGTGGGTCATTGTTGCTGAGGACTTAAAAATTCAACGATTCTCCCCTGCCTCTCAATTCAGACGAATGACACCAGGAAAAAAATATTCCGCCTCGAAAGTGGACGGACTAGCCTCGAGAATTCGCGCGCCCTGACGTCACCGCAGTTTGCTTGCGGTACCTGATTTCACTGTAAGCTCCGCTTTCAATTAAAGTAGCCCATTTGTTGCCACAAGGTGGCAATCTACCGATGCAAGCGAGTTTGACCTGAGAGCCTCAAAGGCGGTGGCAGGTCGCGGGCTCACAAGACATTCAAAAGCCATCCGCCAAGAAATATTCTAAATGCAGCCACATATTTGTATAATTGCTTATTCAGCGGGCAGCTTCAGAGTTCATTCAGTCTGGAGAAATAAACTCCAGAATCTCTGGAAGAGCGCTTTAAACGCATTTTCAATGTTTGGAATTCAACAAAGTGCGCGTGCGTACCGGAAAGTGTCGCGTATGCACTTGGTGGCTTGTGTGCAATCTGAAATCGAAACGCTTCTACCGCAGCCCGCGACAATTTGGCGATGCCTAGAGAAAACTTTGAAAAGTTGCCGAAAGAAAATTCTTTTTTTTTTTTAACCAATATTTAGGAGAATCAGGAGAGCTGGAGTGAATGCAGCCGTATGGCTGCGCTTGGATGGATTATAATGAGTATTTACACCCTTTTTATATTACAGCTATCGTCATCACCCTCGAGTCACACGTGGTCGTATTTCGGGTGGGGTGCCCGCTGACACGTAGGCGCAGTGCACGAGGCTCAAGCCTTGAGCGACCTTCGCTGTCCTCCGTTGAGACGCCTCTTCGGTGCTCTGCAGGCGCGTCTGTGAAGGGTCCAGGTGCACACCTGAATTGTACCGTGAAGGTGATAGAGAAAGGGCGTGTATGGTTTTGTTCTTGCTCTCACTGTGCTTCCCAACTCACTCAGAATAGCCAAAAAGTAGTCGGTTTCTTGCCTCCAAATTTAAATATAACGGGAATCATCACAAGGGCAAGCCTTAATCCCCCTGCCCTGCTCGATACCGGAGCTTTCAGCCTCGATGTTTTAATGATGCAGAAAAAAGAATCGCCACAAAATATGGGCGCTAGCCCTCCATCTGTCAGTTTGATCGCGCCAAATCTAAAGCTAATGCTGGTTTAATCAAGGAGGGGAAGGCAACCTTTGAATTACTAAGTTGGAGCAAGTTGTCGCATTCTGATTATTTGTGTGCTCGCGCTGCCTATCGTTATTGCGCCTTCCAGCCTGCCCTTCGTGCTACCTGCCACGGGAAGGCGGAATTTCATACATAACGCCTTTCTTGCCTTATATGAATGGGCACTGATCTTTTCCCCGCACTCTACACGTTGACTGTTGGCAAAGATAACTCCTAATGACGCGCGTTTGATCAAGCTGGAAAAGGTAATCCTTGAATTACTAAGTTGTAGCCGGTTGTCGCATTCGGACTATATGCGTGCTCGCGCAGCCTATCGTTATTGCGCCTTCCAGCCTGCCCTTCGTGCTACCTGCCACGGGAAGGCGGAATTTCATACATAACGCCTTTCTTGCCTTATATGAATGGGCACTGATCTTTTCCCCGCACTCTACACGTTCACTGTTGGCAAAGATAACTCCTAATGACGCGCGTTTGATCAAGCTGGAAAAGGTAATCCTTGAATTACTAAGTTGTAGCCGGTTGTAGCATTCGGAGTATATGCGTGCTCGCGCAGCCTATCGTTATTGCACCTTCCAGTCTGCCCTTCGTGCTACCTGCCACAGGAAGGCGGAATTTCATACATAACGCCTTTCTTGCCTTATATGAATGGGCACTGATCTTTTCCCCGCACTCTACACGTTGACTGTTGGCAAAGATAACTCCTAATGACGCGCGTTTGATCAAGCTGGAAAAGGTAATCCTTGAATTACTAAGTTGTAGCCGGTTGTCGCATTCGGAGTATATGCGTGCTCGAGCAGCCTATCGTTGATGCACCTTCCAGTCCGCCTACGTAAGACCTGTCGCAGGTCCTACGTAGCCGTGGTCTCATCATGGACGAAATATCAAAGCTGCTATAACTTCACAAGACTTGATTAGCTGGCCCGTTAGCAGCTTGGGCATCATGATTTTCGAAGTGGGTGACGTCCGGCGTGGTTTGAACAATGGGCTCATTGCCTGCCAGCGGAAGCTGCCACTTGCAGCACCCCCGTAACAAATCCCATGCACAGGGTGCTCCACTCTTAGCACGAACACGGTGCAGCGTGGCCGCGCACTGCGGAGCGCGAGCTCATCCGGTGCGACCGCGCATCGAAGCCAAGTGACGCAGGCGCAGAACAGCCTGGAGACGGCGCTTCGTGTCGTATGCTACGGCGCGCGGCAGCACCGTCACAGCAATGCAAGCATGGTGCGCTCCCGCGCAAACGACACGCAGCACCGCCTGCACCGCTTCGCTTAGATGCGCGGCCACGCCGGATGGGCCGTGTTCGTAGTAAGAGTGGACGACCTGCACACCAAACGCACTCATTGTTCTGAATAAATTTCTGAATATTTCTTGAATAAATAGAATGTAGGAAAAACACAACATACCATCTGTTATTTACGAATACAAATTCGTAGGAAATTTTACCATAAATGAGCTTGAAATCTGTTTTTTAGTACATAGCCAAGTTTTGTGGGTCAACCTTTGGTATCGTTGACCACACATGTTTACTGACCGCTGTTTGCCTTTCTTCTTGGTTGCCCTTTTGACATGTTTTCTTGCAAGAGAATTTCGTTTCAGATGTCTTGTTAGTGTGTAACTGAGACATATGTTTACTCTATGCGGTCACTCCGCGTTCAGCCGGCCTGGAAGGCGAGCTTCCGTGCCGGCTACACGCAGGCGTTCACTCGTACGCGACACGTTTCCCCAACCCGTGGCGCAGAGTCGCAGCCACGGCAGGTTCGAATGAAATAGGCAACGGCAGAGCAAGCTAGAAAATAGTTTATTGTCTTAACGCGAGGCAAAGCACACTGCGGAAGAATGTCCTATCCGATAAAATAAGGTTCAGCAGCTCACCAAGCCGTCGTCGACAGGCGTTGGGTCGTCCGGGGGTCGCGGGCAAAAAGGGGTCCTTCGGGGCAGTTCGGCAGGAGGACCGCGGAGAGACAGAGCGTTCCAACCGCGAGCTCCTCCGTTTAACCCCTCCGGCATTCCTCCCTTGGGGCAACCGGTTGCGTCCAAGGTAAGACATTCACCCCTTCCCTAAAGGGCCGATGGGTTGTTGTGGCGTCACGTCGCGTTGGGAACGAAGAGAGTAGCCGGAGTGCCTTCTCTCCACATTCCCGGCGGCGCGCGCACTCGTCTCGTCACTCCAGCTTGGGGCGATGAAGGATACCAGTGTATCCCACAACTCTAAATACACCTAAAGGCCTTCACGGTGGGAGTTTTACATAGCGGAAAAGGGGGGCGGGGACGTTACAGCAGCCCTGTTATCTAATATCAGCTGCGTCTGAGAGAATGTTTAAAATAAATGAATAAATTAGAGTAAAATATATTCGAACTAATAAAAATTTACAGGCACATTAATATAGAAGTACATGACCAGGTAATTGCAAAATACATATTTCTAGGTTAAAAATTTGTGAATTAAAATCCTAAACCAGCGACATTAAAAACAGGCCCAAAACGTAACTGCAGATAAACATAGAAAATGACGACATACTGAGATTTGAACACACAAGAGTCGTTTGAAACAGTGAGAACGGCCATAAGACCGAAAATACAACACGTGAATTCGGCATATATGCGTATTTGGTCAACATGCCTTTCAAAATATGGTTAGAGTTGACTATGCCGTTTTTAAATGTTTTTGTGCTACGATCTATGCATAAAACTATCTAGGTTTCGTCGTCGACTGATAATTGAAAGGCTCCTGCGCCCATTCAAGATGTTCTTAACGGGTTTTAGCCCCTGAATCTTACCGGGATTTATTTTTTTCGCCTGGGGAATAAATAGAAATGAACTCAATTTCAGCTGCAGCTAGATGCGAAACAGTCAGTCGACATTCTCGCTGAGGGTTGATTTTCTTGCGCCGGAGGAAGCTGTCAAGGTCGTGACCTGCACTGCAAGGCTGACCAGGACAGGTGCGCAGACCGTCCCCAGCCCCTTCCTAAGAGTCGGAAGGAAGGGACAAGCGTTCACCGGGCGGATTCGGTTCCTCCCCTTTGTGCTTTTGTGTACCAGGCGATAAATATATTTGTTCGGTGCCGCCTCGGCGTTTTAAGTAAATCAATCAAGCCTCTGGAGACGTTGACCACGAGCCATGTGTGCCGCCGCTACCGCCGATAAATGCGAGCGTGCGCGCGTGCACCTTTATTGAGCAATAAAGTACCCTCGTCCGCTGTTCCTTTTTACCAAGCGACAAAGCATATAGCAAAAGAGCAAACGAGCGGGCGTGCACATTCTCCCCATATCTGCGGCACTTCGTGCAAAGGGGGCCGTGTCTTATTTTTACGGCGCTCATGCCGCTGGGGTGTTTGCTTGGTGCCGTCCACCACGGCCGGCGTCGTCAGCCCTGAAGCGACGCGTGGCTAAAGTTGATGGGTGCCCAGGGCCCGCAAGCGATCCACGGAGAAGACAGTAAGCGCCCTGATGACGTTTTCTGTAGCATTGACGCCAGAATTAAGGAAAATTTCTCTCGATAGCAGTGGCCAGAAAATTTACCACAGTGAAGCTCGGTGCGAAACTCAGCTTGCGGTAAGGCTTCTACCAACTCAGGTTGTGTAATGAGAATTTCAGCGGCAGTTGGAAAAACAAGCAGCAGTTGTAGATGCCCTGGAAAAGAAAGTCAACTTTCTTCAGGCTCAGGTTACGGAAATAGATGATCAGAGTAGGCGCTCGAACTTGGATATTTTTGGCATTAAGGGAGATGAAGGTGAGGACTCCGATACATTAAAAAGGAAAGTTATCACCGATCTTTTTTCTACGACACTTAATGTAAATTGCACCTCGGTTGGCAGGATTCATAGACTAGGGAGAGGCAGTGGCAGCCGACCAGTAATCGTATTTTTCCAGAACTACAACGAAAAGCAAGAAGTGGTGAATAACTGTCATAAGCTAGAAGGTGAAAACATATCGATGCAGAACGTCTATTCCCGAGAAACGCTCAGGAAGCGAAATCTTCTCTGGGATAGCGCTAAGGAAGGAAAATTGCAGAGACAAAAAGTGTCTTTGGTCAATGAGGATCGGAAAAAATATCTTCATTTGGGAATACAAGAAAAAAGAAAGAGTTAAACTTGCCAGAACTGAAAACACCCAGCCTAATCAATGACGTATCGCCCCGCCACTTAAAGACTTACGCCTGCTGAATCTAAATGCGCGAAGCGTCGTGAACAAAAGCGAAAAACTGGAAGCCATTTGCTTGGAATACGACCCACATATAGTGGTGATAATGGAAACTTGGTTACACGAGGAGATTGATGATGATATTATTCATAGGACTTTTTGCGTATTTCCCCGTGATCGAGAGCCAAGAGGGGGCGGAGTTGCCGTTCTAGTAAAACAAGCACCATTGTCTGCATTTCTTTTACAACAGATCGATAATCATGAGAGTGTCACCCTAAAAGTCAATTTTGGCGGGCAGAGTATTTTGTTATTTGCTGTATATAGAGCACCAGATCCTCACCCCCAGTTTTTGCATAATTTTTGTGAACACATGGCTACATTTACTCACGACAAAATAATATTGACAGGGGATTTCAACTTGCCTGGCACGATTTGGAACAAACCACGCCTTGACAGCATGCTGAACAGTAATTCTAAGTACATGCTTGAAATAATGCTTGCTAAAAACGTAATAAAAGTAGTCAATGAGCCTACTCGTATCAATGATTCCTCTAGTTCTGTACTGGATCTAGTCATTGTTGGCCGCTCCATTGAAAATTTTGCAGTGACTGTTGAGCCTGGCATATCTGATCACAAAATGATGTGCTTTTCATGTGTTTTCAATGCTACACGCGACTTCCCGTCCGTAGCCCCTGAAACTCTGAAAGATTTTTCACGCGCAAGTGACAAAAGCGTACTGACTATCTTGATCTTGGGCTAAGTAACTTTCACGGGTCTGACGTCACTGTACTATGGCGCCAGTTTAAGGAGATATGCAATCATTGTCTCGACAACTTTATCCCAAACAAGATCTGAAAGTGTACAAAACAGACACCTTGGATTACACGTTGTATCCAACAAAGAAAAAGGAAACTGAAGCGTTTGAAATGAAGTGGCGCCTGCCAAAGAATCATTGAACGTACAATCGCCCAATTTTTTAACCTGAACGCGCGAGCGTCGACCGGCCAGTCGATAAGCGCCGTACAACGGAGCATAGCGGCGAAGTGTGCGAGAATACGCGCGTGCGCACAATGCCCAGTCCAGTGCAGCTGCCCTCTGCCAGGCTGTTCCGGGAACCGGACCCCACCCCCTTTCGAGCACCGTTATCGTCTTCGTCTTTTCTTTTCTGAACGCTGCCATGACGCTATAAATAAAGGGTCAAGTGGCACCGCTTGGGCTCGATGGAATGCGACATACACCGGCTGATTGCACTACGTGCGAATCAGCACTTCTTTTTATTTTTATTTTCCCTACGGCTCACGCGGCAATTTCCTGCGGCAAAAAGATATCTGCCGCTGGAAGTCCTGCTGATTAGAAACTTCGATGTTGCAAAGAATAGCGTGCCTTGCCTATGTCTGACCAGAAATAAATTTATTGCTTTTCTCGAGAGCAAAACCAGAAGAAAAACAACGCCTCAATAAGGATACCTTTGCTCGCACTGGTTACCAAGGGGTATTAGAGATTTTGGTAATTCCAGCTGCTTGAGAAATTGTGGGGTCCCGGGTGTCGCAACTCGCTTGTTGCCCTTCAGTATTTGGAGAAGGCTCCAGCAGACTGAACAACCGTTGCGATGCGTCGCGGAAGAGAGTCGTACAGCGCTGGTACGAGGTTGTGGTCGATTTTCAACAGCTCCCATTCGGCTTCAACTTTGCGCCATAGTTCATCGCAGCTCACGTTGTGAAGCCCCATTTTTGATAAGTTCTTTTTCATTAGGCCCCACACGTTTTCAATTACAATCATGTCGGCTCCTTGTGGCGGCCAGTCAATGGTCATGATTCCGAGTTCTTCCAGGCGGCCTTTGGCAGCGCGAGCCGTGTGCACGGGGGACAAGTCCTGCTGTAGCATGAAGCAGCCGTCATTGAAAGGATCGTCCAGCCCATGAGGCAGGAGCACCTGTTCGACGATATTAATGTAGGAGGCGGTACAAAATCGGCCCTGTATTCTGTGTAGTGGTCCAAGGCCCTCTTTGGTTACAATCCCCCAAACGTTGATGCTTTTGCGTCCACTGGCTCTTACTTGGTGGACGTATCGGGGGTCATACCTACAAGAGAGGAGAACAATAAGTCAATTTAAAATTGCGGCAATTTACACCACAAACGTATCTTAAATTAACAATAACAAGAAAAGGCTCACAGGAATAAATTTGTGAAAATAGAAACAGGCACAAACTAACTAAATATTCATAATAGGAAGAAATGAACCTCGTTAGGTCTGGTCTGTATACTTTGCGTTTTTGATCCCACTGCGTGCAGAATGTGGTCTCGTCGGTAAAGACGACATTGTGCCAGTCATCTGCTGTCCAGTGCAGATGGGCCTGTGCAAAATCCAGTCTTTTTGCTTTCGCTGTGTCGGAAAGAAGCGGCTTTTGGGAAGCACTTCGATTCTTCAGGCCTTCTTCCAAAAGCCGTTTTCTCACCAATTCTTCGCTGACATCGAGGCCAACCGCATCTCTAACCTGGCCAGCCGTCATGAAGGGATTAGTCTCGGCGACGAGAACCAAGGCGGCATCCTCTTCTGCTGTCGTCTTCCGAACGCAGTTCCTTGCTGCATCACCTATGCGCCCTTCGTCTCTAAACGCGCAAATTATCCTGTTCACTGTCGCTGCATGTAAATCCAAAGCCATCGCGATCTGTCTTTTGGATGTGCCGCTCAAAGACATGCGTACTGCAGCTACTCTCTTTTCCTCTGGCACCCGAGGAGGCATTGTTGATGCTGCGTGAAGCAAACACTCCAGAAAGCGGATGCAAGGCCTTATATACTGTGAAGTGCGATAGCAATGACATCTGATCGGATTATTTCACTTATCAATTCACACTTCCCTCTCCTACAGAAAAGAAGGCGGTACCACGTTGCCTTTTCTAATCCTTTGTCAGTGGCGTGGAGAAAACAGAAGGAAAGGCGATAACGGACAAAAAAGCAGGTGGGGTGGGGTCCGGTTGCCGGAACAGCCTGGCAGAGGGCAGCTCCACTGGACTGGGCATTGTGCGCACGCGCGTATTCTCGCACACTTCGCCGCTATGCTCCGTTGTACGGCGCTTATCGACTGGCCGGTCGACGCTCGCGCGTTCAGGTTAAAAAATTGGGCGATTGTACATGGGCCACACTTACTCAAACTGCGAGTAGCGCCAAGCGGCACTGTTGTCAGGTTACTTTGCCTGATAGAATAAGCCTTTTAAATTTTGGAGCCATTTATCCAAAAAGAAAAAGCCAGTAGATCAAATAATGCATGGCGGTGCTATCATCGAGGACAAACAGGTCATCACTAATTTTTTTAACAATATTTCCAGAGTGTTTTTTCCATTCCAGTCAGACATGCGCAAAGCGATGACCTCCGACAACAAAACGATGATGAGTGTGACTTGGTGTCTTTACCTGGTGTCTGTGCAATGCTTCTGAACTTCACACCGTAAAACAGCGCGCTTACACGGGACGAAGAAAGAAGACACGCACACACACAGCGCTGAACTTACAACTGCATGGTTTATTGCATTGCTCGCAATAAATACCGGAAAGGAAAACAAGAAACAACCAAAGGAAGGCGAGGAGATATCCTCCTGTCGCATCATGTCGTCAAAGGTTATTCAAGATATTTAATCTCTTTTCTTGTCAGTGCCATCGATGGAGTGCTAACGCATGACGCGCCTTTCCTGTCTATGATGAATGCTTCATATAGTTCACGTTTGTGCTGATGATTGTACCGCCTCAAAATCTGGCTTCGTCCAAGGTTAGGTGTGCAATGACAGGCAGATACGTGTTTTGCCAGCGTGCTGCCGTATCCCGTGCGGATGTTAATGGCGTGCTCTCGCAGACGGTCGTTTATGCAGCGTCCACTTTGGCCCACATAAGATGCGCCGCATGACAGCGGTATCTCGTAGATTATCTCCGTGTCACAGGTGGTGAACATTTTTTCATGTTTCTTACTGCACCGCGCTGGTTTTGGGGCATCTTCATTCACCATTCTGCAAAGCATATTGAGCTTTCTGGGTGCGGTTAGGACCAAGTTCACTCCAGCACGCCCTACTATCTTCTTCAACGAGTGGCTGATCCCGTGCAGATACGGCATAACAGCCATCTTCTCTCTTTCTTTGCGTGGCCTCATCGGGAGGCTAGATAGGCGGAGATCCTTCAGGAGCTTGAAGCTGATCCCTGAAATGAGGGCATCCGGGAAAACCGCTTCGCGTAGACGTTTCAGCTGAGATTCCATGCTAACTTGCTGTCGGAGATGGCACGATCTTGAATGGTGAATGAAGATGCCCCAAAACCAGCGCGGTGCAGTAAGAAACATGAAAAAATGTTCACCACCTGTGACACGGAGATAATCTACGAGATACCGCTGTCATGCGGCGCATCTTATGTGGGCCAAAGTGGACGCTGCATAAACGACCGTCTACGAGAGCACGCCATTAACATCCGCACGGGATACGGCAGCACGCTGGCAAAACACGTATCTGCCTGTCATTGCACACCTAACCTTGGACGAAGCCAGATTTTGAGAAGAGCAAGGTTCCGGGCTAGTTGGTAATGCATTTGAAGGAACAAACAGCGCGACGAAACACGGACACACGTAGAAAAGACACACACACGAGCGCTGTGTGTGTGTCTTTTCTACGTGTGTCCGTGTTTCGTCGCGCTGTTTGTTCCTTCAGATTTTGAGGCGGTACAATCATCAGCACAAACGTGAACTATATGAAGCATTCATCATAGACAGGAAAGGCGCGTCATGCGTTAGCACTCCATCGATGGCACTGACAAGAAAAGAGATTAAATATCTTGAATAACCTTTGACGACATGATGCGACAGGAGGATATCTCCTCGCCTTCCTTTGGTTGTTTTTTGTTTTCCTTTCCGGTATTTATTGCGAGCAATGCAATAAACCATGCAGTTGTAAGTTCAGCGCTGTGTGTGTGCGTGTCTTCTTTCTTCGTCCCGTGTAAGCGCGCTGTTTTACGGTGTGATCATGTACCAACTGGCCCGGCAACTATCCTTCTGAACTTAAAACTACGATAATCTCCAGGACCAGATAACAGCCCCAACATATTCCTCCACCGTTACGCTAAAATGTTATCAAAGTTCTTGGTCGTTATTTTCCGAGCGTCCATTTCGTCGGCTGACCTTCCTTCTGACTGGCCAGCGGCTTTTCTAGTACCTTTGCTCAAAAAAGGCAACTCCACCCTTCTCCAGAATTATCGTCCCATTTCATTGCTATCATCCTGTTGTGAAATTCTAGAACACATCATTGCCAATTACGTACCTGATTTTCTACATAACAAAGGTTTTCTAAATCCACTTCAGCATGGCTTTAGGAAAGGTTACTGAACTGTTGCTCAATGAACTCCAGTTGTCCACAGCTTCGCAGAAATCCTCGATAGAGCAAGCGAAATAGCTGTATTTTTTTTTAGATTTCTCGAAAGCGTTTGATCTTGTTTCACATAACAAACTAATTTGTAAACTCAAATTCTCTGGTCCACCTTCTTTCTTAATCAAATAGATTACCGAATACCTCACTAATAGAACCCAATTTGTTAGTGTTGGTGGTCACTCCTCACGCTCTCTCCCGGTAACATCTGGAGTCTCTCAAGGAAGCGCCCTTATTACAGAACCAGTTCAAAATAGACTGTTCGCGGATGTTTTGTTCACAGAAAAAAACTCCAGAGTACCAGAGGACCAAGTAGTGCTTAACTCTAACCTCAACAGCATTAAGGATTGGTGTTGCAGACACAATATGCACCTAAATGCTGAAAACACAGTTTGCATGAGAATAACTATAGTCGGATACAACTTCAGAAGGCAGCGGCTTTTCCCCGTCAAAGGACCCCCCTCCAGTCAAAGGCGTCGGCCGATTCTCATGACCCTGCTAGTGTGACAAAGCAGGGAGTGGCAGATGAAAGGGGATAGTCCCCCCCTCCATAGTCCGCGATAGACCCCTCTCTCCATTGTGACACCGCTCCCTGCGTTGCCACCCTAGCAGGGTCATGAGAGTCGGCGGACGCCATTGGATGGAAGGGGTTCCTCTGACGGGGAAAAGCCGCTGCCTTCTTAAGTTTTATCCGACTTGCGCTGACGTACGACTGCGTGCGTTTTTGGTAATTGCGGGTTTGGGCCGCCATTGTTTGTTACCAGCACGTTGAAAGTCTATTGTAGCACAATGGTGTGGGAAGGTCTCTTCGCCGTCCTGGACCCCTTCGCGCTGCGGCTACATGGCGCCTTAAATAGACCAACTAGGCCGACAAGTCTTATTCGAACAGCCTGTTTTGAATACTCAAGTGCGTACAGACCGATTCCTTCTTGTTCTGGGGCTGATTGCTTGATATTTCAAAACGAATGCTGCCGTAAGGGTATGACGAGCTAGGAATGGGGTGCAGTAGCAAGAAACAGTGCATGTCACGCATAGAATATTTGTGAAAGGCAAGACGCGTGAAATTGACGCTCTGAGCTTAGAAACGTGGTTTTCGTACTTCCCGCCACACGTTTTTTGTTTCTTGTGAGTGCGAACGCTCTACTCCAGGCGAACTGCCGCTAACCGGGGGGCAAACAAAGGATTCAAGCGGCCGCTGACGAAAGCAAGGTTTCGGAGGGCCTCTTCCAGCGAAACTTGCCGCTCACGTTCGCGGCGCCGAATACGTGGCCACGGCGCAGTGCGCTGCGCGCCTTAGGCAGTTGCGTGCAGCGCACTCGACGCTCTCGAGTGGGACTCTGCCTTCATCCGGGAACGCGCCCGAACAACGCAAGGGAAGCGTGGAAAGGTGTGTTCTCAAAGATCCGTGCCTGCAAGCATACACATGATGCCTTGTGCTACCACATTGTTCGGCTGAGCCGCCGCCTTTTGCGAGTTGATAGCGGTCAAGAACACAGCTTCAGGCTTTTCAGTGGTGAAAGCTGTCATGTTCCCGTATTAACCGAACAGGCCGAGAGCGCTTATTGCATCGTCAAACACAAATGGGCCGCGGTTCATGTCTGTTTCGTATTGGGAGAGTCGAACGAGAGCGCACTAATCTGCGTACCTGCTGGCGAAACTGGCTCAGTCACGCTGCAAAAGGTGTGTCACTGTGAAAAAAAAATGCGGCGTTGTACGCAACTGTGAGGCCCTTTGCTTCCGTGCCCAAGGGTCGCGCGCAGTCACGCTCCAGGAGCCAGAAAGGCGGCAGAATCACGTTCCCCAACAGCGAGACACGCTTGAACAGCAGCGGGTCGTGACAGCTGCTCAAATAAAGAACAGTTTCTGCACCGCACACGAGGCACGTTCGCAACGACTGGGTCGCATTGTATTTGTTGAGAGGGCGCACGACATGCATCCTTAAGCGACGTCACCGGCGTTCGCCTATACTTTTTCCAACCGTTAGTGCCGCAATAATGCGGTTGAAATATTGATTTAGTCATCCCAAGTTTAGCAGTCTTCCCTGAGGCACTCCACTGGAAGGTGAGATCTGCAACAGTGGGCTCCGCAGAGACACTTCGGGACAGCTTTGAGTGGCTACGCAGCGGTAGCTACGAGCGCGCGCCGCCAAATGAAACGCCTATCTCTAGCTCGTGAGAGCGTGATAAGAGCGCACTTGTGAAAGTCTCGCGTCTCTCCCTGCCGTGCATAGCGATAGAAAGCTGTCCCCGAGTGTAATGCGCGCCTGCCGATTTCAGCCAGTTAAGTGACCGTGGCATCTGGATGCAATGAAGCAAATCGTAGGCCTTTCCACTTTGATGTTGGATAGGTGACCCACTGATAAAAAATGTAGGCGATGCGGCGACGCACTGCGCTGGTATAGGAAAGTGCGTAGGAGCGGCGACCCTCCTGAAAGTGTGCTCGTGCTTAAAGGCCTCGCTTTGACGCAAAAGTCACGCAAACGGGACGTAGCTTTCTTTGTGGCTCCGGAACCACTCGCTGGCTCTGGACTACCGACGTAGGGGGAAGTTGCTCCCCTGTGACATTAGACAGTTGTTGTGCTTAGAACGGGCTTTCCTTGGTGCGAGGACAGAGCGGCTGACTGCTGGTATTAAGTGAACAGGCGTAGAAGTGCGGGTATGCATCGAGTAATCGGCGCCGGAGTGGCAGCGCTTCGGTGCTAAAAGGCTGCGTTCCTCCCGCAAGAGCCGTAATAACTGCGCGGGAGGAGACAAACGGCTCGCGAACACGCCTTAGGTGGACCTGATATTGATTCATCGACGGCCAAGTGATCCTCATGTGGCCGGCCAGGAAGACTGGTCTCACTGGTCGCGCCGTCCACCCTCTCGGCTTCGATCCGCGCCTATTGCACTCTCGTGCTTATTGGAGAGCGCTTGTAGGGATGTCGAGAAATCGGCCTGTCCAAGCTGAACACAGGCTGCTCGAGCCGGAAATAGAAGGAAATTTATTCGTATCAGAAAGACCTGGCCACATTATTTGTACAACAAAAATGAGCAACGATGGAATCCGGCTGTGCAATATAGAGGTGCTGGCCTGTATTAAACTTTATTACAAAATGGCTAACGCAAGAGGGTCTTTTCTCTTCAGCCACCTGCGGGGAACATCGGGACTGGTCGGGCAGCCTAATGAACGCCATTGGATCATCTCTAGCGCCGGGAACACTACTCCCTCAAATAGAAACCAACGTTCCTGTTCCCTTCAAATCATACCAAGAGTGTCTTGGAGCGGACAGGCTTCCCACTCTTAAATGAGCATCCCGGTAATAGGCACAGAGCCGGTCGCACCCCAGGTGAACGAATGCCTGGTCGGGCTCAGGAAATATCTGCTTCGCAATCAGCGCGGAGAAAGCAGAAAACAAAATAAAGGAAGGGGCACGGAGAAAGAAATAAAGAAAGAAGGAAAGAAAGAAAGGAACAGAGAAGAAAAGAAAGGAGGAAAGAAAGAAAAGGAAGAAAGAAAGAACGAAGGAAAGGAAGGAAGGAAAGAAGGAAGGAAGGAAGGAAGGAAGGAAGGAAGAAAGGAAGGAAGGAAGGTAGGTAGGAAGGAAGGAAGGAAGGAAGGAAGGAAGGAAGGAAGAGGGTAACCAGAGTGTGTTTCGGCGGGCTGCGCTGGCGTGGCATAGAGGAACAGTAACACATGTCCATGTAGCCATGTAACGGGCACGATTGGAGTGTCTCCCACAGCCTAAGCGCGTCGAAGACGCACCGTGAATGCCGCTTTTAGGCTACCCTAATGTTGTGTGTATATTCGTGTCCCGGCAAGCGTAGAAAGGCAGAGGAGCCACTACTGTCGATGCAGCGTTGTCTAGGTTGAGTGAGAATATGAGCAATGGTGGGCACACGCACAAGCTCAGCCATGTATTTCCTGCGTAGGACTGGCAGTGAAGCATGACATGCGATGCCACCGTTCCAATGCGCGAGGCGAAGGTGGGTTTACTGCACTAGTTCCGTCCCGCCCGAGCACGGTGTTCAGCTCTCCGACGGCTGAGGGAGTGCGATGAGCGCGACGAAGCACAACTTGCTACACACGCAACAAAGTATGCCACCTCTCCCATTGGTAAGGGAGGCGCAACGATCACGACAATTTATTTTTGTAGTGCGGTGATCGTCCGTTCCCGAGTGCGAGGAAAAACAAACAATTGCGATGTGATTGATAGAACCCCCGGAAACACGTCACCGAACAGCGGGAGAGGAATGCATAATTGGGATCTTACGGTTCTGCAAAGCGCTAACTATGCAGAGGAACGGATACATATACACGGACGAAGAAACGCCACGAAGAGAAGAAACGCTTAGACTCGCGTCCTCTAACAGAGTCCAAGGTTCTTGGGCCTTGGACACAACCTTCCTCACAAAGGAAAGCGGTGAAAGCGCTCCTCACATTCTTAAAGGACTCGGGGTTGTATTCCCGTCTATAATCTTTAAGTTTTTAGTGCGCACCCTCTGTTCCTTTGACATAGTGGTCGATGGACACTTGAAAAACTCATTTTGTTGCCGCTCTTTTTCCTTTTTTTCCCCTTTGTTCCCCTCCCCAAGTGTGGGGTAGCCTACTGGGCATTGCGTGGTTAACTTCCCTGCCTTTCCGTCCATTTCTCTCTCTCTTCTGCTCTACTACTAAAAAAGACGAAAGTGATAAGCTGAGCTAGTGGCAAAATCTTCTTCGCAAACGGCGCAATCTCGATGGCAGACGCTTCGATGATTCCTTGTTCTTTTCTGCTCCACTACTAAAAAAGGCGAAGGTTATAGGTTGAGTTAGTGGCCACGTCTTTTATGCGAAGCATATTAACGTAGGTTTCGGGCCTTCGCGCGACGCCCGGCGGTGACCACCATTGACCTTGAAGTGAGATCGCATGATGTGACGTCACGTCATGACCTCACACCGGCTGCAGATGGGGCCTCATATCGCGCCGTCGGACGTCGCCCAGCGGAGGCCTCCACGCTTTGGTTCGCGCCGTCGCGCGCGACGCGGCGGCGGCGCCACCATCGCTGCATCACGTGATATGTGACGTCACGCCAGGGATGAAGCGGCGCGCTCCCGCCGTCAAGGTGGATGTAGAATGGTGGCGAAGGCTGGGCCCAAAAACGGTTTAGCGCGACTGCAGCACAGCCACTTTGGGCGGCCGAAACACTTATATAATGAAATTCACAAGC
Organism: Amblyomma mixtum; assembly: GCF_055824585.1. NCBI lineage: Eukaryota > Metazoa > Arthropoda > Arachnida > Ixodida > Ixodidae > Amblyomma > Amblyomma mixtum. Next base: position 19,068,693 of record NC_143014.1, read on the forward strand.
ACAGATAAAAATGCTACAAAACAACAAAAATAAATGAATATTTTGTTACCACGTTTATAAAATCGGTAAATTATTTCTGCAAAATATAAGGCCGAATCTTGTAATTTTTTGCAACGCTTTTGTTGCGCCCTCGGTTGATGAGTGCGCGGTGCATCTGCAGCGCGACTTTGCAGGCCTTGTTTCGGTACCCGGCCGCAGCTTACGAAGCGATTTCTTATCTCCAGCTGCCTGCTATGGCGCGCCTTGGAAAGCGTGCAAATTAAGCTCGCCGGTCTCGAAATGGCCCCTTTAAAAAGTTTTTGTCGTCCTTTCCCGTCGCTTCTCGGTCGCCGTTTGGCAAGATCTGCACCCCGCTGCACCGCTGCAGCGTTTCCTTCGGTGTACGGCCAGTGCGAAACCTTTTCCCGAGGCTTCGCGCTCATAGTTTCAAGCGCTTAGCTCTGCTTTTCAAGATGAGGTTGCGGCATATGTGAAGAAACCTTGCTCCGTGGCACATTCTGACAGCGTGGGTTGTACCGTGGGTGTCTTACCAAGACTACACCGCTTCCCTCTGGACTTTCGCAGGTGAGCTCTTGCCGTTGTCGTCTGCTCTATATATGCTTTTGTCGGACTTTCCGCGCCTATTGTAGCTGTAACCGTTTCATACGCACTTGGCTTCATGTTATCGGGATATTTTAGTAAATTGCAGAGCACGCACTTGCAGTCATAAGATGTGCAAAAGATACATATCATTTGTCTTATTTATAGCTAGTTTCGTGCAGTCAACTGTCACCAACGTGAAATTGATACCGGGCTCTTATGAGCAACCACGTGCCCTCTACTTGCCGCATGGTCAATTTAAAACCAACTGCGCTGCCTAACAGCTCTGAGCATGACATTAATGGGTTTTGCAGCACCGTGAAGCCAATTTGAGGATCCCCTCGCAACTGACAGTATCGAAACTCAACCATGTGTATATGCGCCGCATTGACTGTGCCTTAACTGAATTCGGCCAGCAGTAGTTATTGCCGTTCTACGTATACATGACCGTCAATGTAGTTTTAAACTCATTTCGCTCCATCGCTCTCGTCACTCTTTGAGCATAGAAAAGCAGCTAGCCGCGTAGTATCAGGCGAGCGTAACCGCACTCAGAGGCGCGGAGGCTTGTCGCGAGTATTTTCTGCCATAGTTATAACGTACTGCATTTAGGTGAAAGGAATCTTGGCGTATTGACGTTTGGAGTATATGATATTCATTTGAGTGCAGTTGTATAACGTGGACGCTGCATCATGTCCAGGTGCAAAACGTGGGTGCAGTTCTGCCGCAACCTCAGCCTGGAGAAGACGCCGTGCCAGCTGCGAGACCTGAGGGTTTCTTCCAAGCACTTCGACCTGTTTTTGTATCTGCGGCTAGGATGGCTGCGTCTCGATGCTGTGCCTACTCGAGGAAGGAGTGGCTGTATTTAATGTCCTTGCACTTCTCTTTAAAGCGCACTTCATGTATATTTTAGTTCGATTAGAATTGCTTCGAATTTCTTCGGTTAGCGACAAGAAGGAGGTCTCGAGGTTGTGCGCAGGTCCTATGTATGGTGTAACGCTCTAGCGTTGAGCAGATTTGTTGATGCTAAAACTTGTTTTTAATATTGTCATGCAGGTGTATACATAGCTGCTATATTCTTTCAGTTGAAGAAATGAAATGTGAAGAGTAATCCCTGTGTGCTGCATGGTCAATGTGTTGATGCGCCTACTTATGTCATGTCATGTTTGCCTCAATGGAAGCTGTCGTAGCATTGTTTCCTATACTTTTCAATTTCCTACCTGGCAAAGTTCGTGGAACTTCAGGGCTTTTCCTATCCGCACTGTGACCATTGAGATAAATAGCCAGCTTAAAAAAACTACTGCTTGAGCTGCCTGTGACGCGCATTTTTTGTTGGTGTGCTTTATCACTGTATTTGTTTGGTTGCTGTAATAAACCATGAATATGAAAACGATACTTGCTGTACACTGTATTGCAAACTGTGCACTTGAGCCTGTGCTTTGTGCATCATACCTTGATGTACTCAAAAGTACTAGCACCAGTATTTTCACCAAGGTTTCCACTACGAATCATGCATGCTTAGCCAGCGTCTGAAAGTGTTGCGGCCCTTCTATGCTACCTTCTTTGCCAGTCACTTTCATTGGGTTCCCATTTGCACATTAACAAGGCCATAACTAGCAGGAACTCGAGCACATTTGACTGGCAAAGGTTGGTGCGCACTGAAAGGCAACCTTCTAGTGATACCGGCTCGAAAATGCGGGTTCTATAAAAAGACCACTTTATAATTCGCGCCAAAAGATACGTATGCGTGACGTCTTTCAACGTCACTCATACGTAGGTTGCCCCCCAAAATGGGGGCGCTGGGGTGCCCCATGAGCCGCCATTATTTGGACCAATGGGCGTCTATGGAGCCTTCGCTACCATGGTATATCTACCTTTCCGCCGTCGCGTCAGTCTCTGTGCCCGCAACCGCGCCAGCGTCTTTGCGCCGGGCGTGTATGCGGTCAAGATGCCTCCAAACGCTAAGGACGTTAATAATAGGAATGCAAAACGAAGGCTGCTTCGCATCCACTGGGCTTAGCCTTGATAAGCCTCCAACTTTTTCGTAATCTGTGCAATTTTAATGGCAAAAGCTTCGATGATTTCTCGTTGTTTCCTGCTACACAACTAACAGAGACGAAGGTGATAGGTACAGTCTTTGTCAAAAGTAGAGCCCAGGGAGTTTACTTCTAAGCCTTGCAGTGGGACTCCTGAAGCATTCTGGGAAGTCCTACCCATTGAAGGAGGCAGAACCAGAAATCTTCTTACCCAGAGGAAATTTGGAGCGCTGGAGATGCATCACGAACCACATAGTGGGGCTCAGAAGCAAACCCCCTGGACTCCAAACTTTTGACAAAGGCTGTACAACTAGTAGCAACGTCTTCGCAAACTGCGCAATCTTGTTTTCAAAAGCTTCGATGATATCTCGTTCTTTTCTGACCCACTACTAAAAAGACGAAGGAGATAGGTGGTGCTAGAAGCAACATATTCGCAATCTCTGCCATGTGCATTGCAATAGCCTCAATGAGTTCTTGTACTTTTCTGCTCCACTACTAAAAAAGACGAAGGTGACAGGTTGAGCTAGTGCCAGCATCTTCATCGCATTCTGCGGAATCTTCATGTTAAGAGCTTCGATGATCTCTCGTTGTTTCCTGCTACACAACTAAAAAAGACGAAGGTTATAGGTTTAGTTAGTGGCAATGTCTTCGCAATCTGCGCAGTGTTGTGTTCAAAAGCTTCGATGATATCTCGTTCCTTTCTGCTCCACTATAAAAGACGAAAGTGGTTAGTAGAGCTAGGAGGAACGCCTTGATCACAGTATTCATGGCAAAAGCTTCGATGATTTCTCGTTCTTTTCTGTTGCACTACTAAAACAGACGAAGGTGATAGGTTGAGCTAGTGGCAGTGTCTTCTTCGCAATGTGTGCAATCTTCCTGGCAAATGCTTTGATGATTTCTCGTTCTTTTCCGCTGTACATCTAAAAAAGATGAATTTGATAGGTTCAGATAGTCGCAACGTCTTCTTTGCAATATGCTCAATCTTGATGGCAAAAGCTTCATGATATTTTGTTCTTTTCCACTCCGCAACTAAGGCAAAGGTGATAGTTTGAACTGTTGGCAACGTCTTTTTCGCAAACTGTGCAGTCTTCGTGGCGAAAGCTTCGATAATTTGTAGTTATTTTCAGCTCCATAAGTACAAAATGGGAGTGCACACTAAAGCTCTGCCTTAAAGATGTGACGAGGTAGCGTATTGGATTAATTCCAGTAAATGCAGAACTGACCACTTTACAGGTGACGTGTGCAGCCAGCAGCAACGTCTTCGCAATCTGCGCAAAGGCTTCAGTGATTTCTCGTTCTTTTCCGCTGCACAACTAAAAAAGATGGAGGTGATAAGGTCGGCTAGGCCGGAGCAACGTTTCCTTCGCAATGTCTGCAATGTTCATCGCAAAGCTTCGGTGATACCTGCTTTTTTTCTGCGCTACCACTAAAAAAAACGTAGGTGACAGGTTGAGCTAGTGGCCGCATCTTCTTCGTACTTTGGGCAGTCTTCATGGCAAAAGCTTCGTCGATTTCTCGTTCTTTCCTGCTCCATGACTAAAAAAGACGAAAGTGACAGGCAGAGCTAGTAGCAACGTCTTCGCACCCTGCGCAATCTTGGTTCCACAAGCTTCGATGATTCCTCGTTCTTTTCGGCTCCTCTACTTAAAATACGAAGGTGGTTGGTGGGACTAGGAGCAACGGCTTTTTCGCAATCTGCGCAATATTCATGGCAAAAGCTTCGATGATTTCTCTGTCTTTTCGGCGCTACTAAAAAAAAAAACTAAGGTCATAGGGAAGACTAAGAGCAACGTAATCTGCGCATTATGTGCAATCTTCACAGCAAATGCTTCGATGGTTTGCCCATCATCCCGGCTACAGCGTATATCACAGCATCTAGGTTCCGGCGACGAGCGTTATTAACGCCCTAGACACAGCACTGTTAACATCGGCGGAATATCAACATCTGCGATATTCATGGAACAGGAAAGTTTGTCGATCTCTGACGAGGTTGCACAGGTCTGGTCTGGCGCTATCTCTTGTCTGTGCATTTTGCCGTGAGCGTGAATCTATCGATCATTTTGGGCGCAATTGTCGTCGTTTTACCTCTTTGAGAAGAAGACTGCTGGAGTTGCCCTGACAGCAACTTGGCCTTAGTTTGAGCAGCCCACTCTTGCTATCATTTGGCGCCGCCACGCTTGGGTTCAGCCACGGGTCTGTTTGTGACGCTGTTCAAAATTTCTTGCTGGAATCTCATCGACTGCCTTGCTAAAGCTTACAGTATTTTCTTTTGTACGCTTTATTATATTTCGAATTATTCTCTTCTTTCTTTTTTTCTCTCTTTCTCTCTTCAATCCGAACTCATACCTTTTTTCATTCCCTGCCCGTCTTGTGGTAGACTCCCCCGGTGTTGGTCTCCCGTGTGCTCTTCTATTGCCTTTAGTATAGAAGAACTTGTTGTTGGGCTAGTTGGTAGTTATTCATAATTAAATTCAAAGGCGCCAAACCATAAGCACACACACACACAGGAGAAGAAAGACGAGACAGAGCGCTCTGTCTCGTCTTTCTTCTCCTGTGTGTGTGTGTGCTTATGGTTTGGCGCCTTTGAATTTAATTATGCCTTTAGTATGTACAGGTGAATAGTAACCTCTGCCTCCCGATTCTTGGCCGATCCCCTGTGTGGGTATGTGCCATTCTGTCAAAGGCTACAACAACAAAAACAACGTGTTCGGAATCTGCGCAATCTCCATGCAAAATCTTCAATGTTTTCTTGTTATTTTCTACTCCTAGCTCCACTTATCGGCTTTTTTTTACTGGTGGAGCACAAAAGAACAAGAAATCATCGATGCTTCTGGCATGAAGATTGTTGGGGATAACCAATGTGTCAGTGTCCCTTCTGTCATTTTAGGGAGAACCGAATTTAACTATGTAATCTTAAGCCTTTTAACGCGCACGTGTTCGTTTCAGTTTTTTTTGCATTTTGTCTTTTTGTCGTGTTTTTTTGTCTTTTGGTTTTTATGTGTGAAGGTGAGGATCTAAGGCATCTCTTGTTGGCCATGGTATGACATTGTGGCTTGCTTTTGTTCGCATGTCTGTTCCGAAAAATAAAGTTGTTACTAGCGCTTTGCCATGTGTGTGTGTGCGTGTGTGTGTGTGCGTGCGTGTGTGTTTATTGGGGTTTTAACGTCCCAAAGCGACTAAGGCTATGAGAGAGGCCGTAGTGAAGGGCTCCGGAAATTTCGATCACCTGGAGTTCTTTAACGTGCACTGACATCGCACGGTACACGGGCCTCTAGAATTTCGCCTCCATCGTAATTCGACCCCCGCGGCCAGGATCGAGATCCCGCGTCTTTCGGGCCAGCATCCAAGCGCCATAACCACTGAGCCACCACGGCGGTATGTGTGTGTGTGTTCGCGTGTGCGCGTGTGTGTGCGTGTATGTTTGGGTGCGTGCGTGCGAGCGTTCTGTGCAAAGTTGGCGTTTTCCAAAACCGTAAGGATGAAGTACTAAATAGCGCCAGCACATGCCTTCTAATACTTGGGGCGCTCTGAATCTCGAAACCTGCCGGATTATATGTGTCTTGAAGGATTGTATTCTCGTCCACATACGCCCTAGCGTTCACTTGTGATGCGCCTGGCAGGAGCAATGTGCGCACCGAGTCCGAGTTCTTTTCCAGAAATCGCGAGCGCCGACAATACTGGCGCGAAACCCTGCGCTAGGCCACTAGTCACTGCTAAGTGCAGCGCAGCGACGCCGTTCCCCGTGATGTCGGCTATCGTATTAATGCGAGGAAATCACAGCTGCGTTCCGAGGGAAATCTCAGACGTTACATCTGCGTCAAGCATGCATCTGAGAGGCCGTCAAACGCTGTATCCTGGTGCAAACTAATTATATTTCCGTTATCTTTAGAGTTAACTGCTATGGTGTCGCGGATGAACATCAAGGTTGGAAGGCAGAGAGATATTGCGGGATGGAACGATGAGAAATGTCAAGTACATATGAACTGCTGCAGAATCTGGTTGGTATGACTAATGAGTCGAAGAGTGAGTATTTTATAATGAGTGCTTAGAAGTGCATTGGTTAGCCATCCCGAAGTTTTGCTCTCGTCTGCAGATGGTTTGGGCTGTGACATAATGCGACCGATTCTTACAGAGAGAGTGCAGAGCGAACTCTCGTTCTTTAATCCGACACAACCGAAGAAGAAAGCTGAAAATGACCCTCAAAAAGGAAGCCCTCTGTGGTGGCGACGACGTATTGCCAAGACGCCGCAGTCGATGGCTTTGCAGCTGCTAACGACAAATCGCAGGTGGCCAGAGTTGTTGCATACGATCCCTGTATTACGATACACTACATATGACTGCTTCTGCCTTGTAGAGATAGCAGCTGAAAGCACACCGGTTAAAGGACAGTGTACTGTGGTCGATTCAAACTCGGATGAAAGGATGAACAGGAGCTGGCTGACATGAAATGAGCTTGTCTTGAGGGAAACCCGTTTGGCCGCCGCAAAACACGGCGAGAGTCCATTGTGTGTCGCCGGTCATTACGACTTCATTGCTAAATTGTACAAAGGGGCGAGCGCCCATATAATATACAAGGAAGTTATGGTCCAAATCTGCCGAGTTGTGGTAATTGTTAAAGTCCACAAAATTAAATTTTCACCCGTGGCATACGCAGTGGTTGCGACAGCTGTCCTAGGTACGTGCACGCTTGCATCGATAAAACTGAGAATGCCGTAAAATACTAAAGCAGTACGGTACAATCTAAAAAAAAAAACTTGTTCCCTCAAGGACTCTATTTGCAGACAGCTTTCAGAATCTACAAAAAAAAATGGCTGTGGCTCAACTTGGTTAAGCCTGGAAATTGCGAAAGCAATTGCGCCTTACTGCAATTGCGCACGCAATTAGATGTAATGTAGATGAGTATGCATCTAACCACCCCCAGAAATTGGTGTATGTAGCCTTGAACGTGAAGAGCTTGCACGTTCTCGCCGAGCTGCATACTGGGCACGTCGCTTAGAGAGTCTTCTTTCACGCTCTACCTCCGCCTCTGTAGCTCGCTGTCGTTTCCTCCGTTTGTTACGACGAGCTGCCTTAGCGCTAGGCGGCATCGTCGCGAAGCAGATGTTAAGCCGCCGGTGGTTGGCACCGCCACTGCTCGCTGACGGCGCAAGTTGGGCCCTCAGCTCTTCGGCGTGCCGTCACAACACCTGTTGCGCTCCTAGCGGAGAGCGCGGGAGTTCGGCGCCGGTGGTGGCCATCGCCGCTTCTTTCGACGGCGCGAGATGGTCGCTCAGCTCTTCGGCGTTTCGTCACGCATGACGTCATACAGGGTTCAGCTAAATGTCAATGGTGGTCACCGCCGCGGCACGGCAAAGGCGTGCTTTCGCAATAACAAGAGGGCAAAATGTGTTGTTACAGTGGGCATTCATCGTCAGGTATTCATGATACACTCCACACCACATCCACTGAACTAGAATGATGCTAACCCTTCGTTTGTCGACGTACGCCTCTTGCGTGAGATTCTGTAATGTATTTGAACGAATCTCCTGAATATAGGCTTCTAAGTCCGGCGTCAAGTGTGTGACGTTGCCATGAGCCTCCGTTGTTGAGCTACAGAACAGGCCTTCCAGGTACGACACTATATAACGAACTGCTGGTGCCGAATCACATTGAGTTTTTTTTTGCTGTCTTAACCGGCAGAAATGAAAGACGCAAGATGACGTGGGCTCTTATGACGCGGCTTCCGGACGGCAGCCAGGGTGCCCAACTAGCCCCGGCACCGAGAAGGCAGGTGCGGCGCAGCAAAGAGAGCAGAGACCGAAATCATGACTTGCTTTGTTGCTCAGGTCTTCAACGGAAGCTCGTAATGTGCATACTTCGCCGGCCCCTTCTTCGCATCGAGCGAGCAGCCGTCGGCCCTGAGTGCAACCTCGCTTTCTTTGGCTCGTTGGCGCCGTACGCCCAAATGAAGCTTGCTCCCGGTCGGCCAGGGACCGCTTTCGTGCGCTCAGTCATCAGCGGGGGCGAAATGCGTGCGGTTCTGGCGTGCCGCCTTTCATTCGGCCCTTTATTCGTCATGAGTTCCACGGGGAGCTTCTTGCGCTGCCCACAGATGGACGTCTTGTTTATGGCGGAAGGCTGAAAATATTTGCACAGCACACACACGGTGGTGAATTATCGGTCATTTAGTTCGCTGCCACAAATTGGGCGCAGCTTTTCGAAAAGCAAGTGCGTATTTTAAATTATGCGCCGACCGACCAACTGTGCCACCTTTGGGGCCGCCTCCGATATTGAACTTGCGCCTGCATGCGTGTACAGCACGGACGGAGCAGGTTATCAGAAAGCACGCAAGTGCGCACATTTCATTTGGGCAACAGTTTCAGAAAAAATTGGCAGTGGTTTAGCTCTGAATAAACCTGGAGGATTGCGAAAGTAACGTGGAGAGAGAGAGAGAGAGAGGCGATGGAGAGCGCGCGGCAGCGGCCCCGGCACGCTAGCTATGCGCCGCTACTGCGCATGCGCAACTGGCGAGCGTGGCGGCGGCACCCCTGACCGCACAGCGACGGCCGCGGCGCGCCAGCTGTGCGCCGTCCTCGCGCATGCACAGTATGGCCTTGCATCAGCTCCGCAAAATGGCTCGGCGACCCGCGTAGTGTTGCTTTCGCAAAAAAACAAAACAAAGCTTACATCCTGTCGGGCTTTGGCGGTGCGAAACTGTACGCAGGTTGAAGTGGCTGGGATGCGAATCTTCACGGCCTGCAACTTTCTGGCAATTTACGCGTGGATGGCGCATGACTTGGTCGCATGGGCTCTTCTTGCAAAATTTCGAGAACACAGTGACACAATGAACATCTCAATCAGCTCTCAAAGTAGTTTAAAAAGCAGAGCTGAGTGCGATCTGTTTTGAGGTTTGCGCTCTTCCTTACATCGTCACAAGTAATACCGAAGACGTATGATTTACAAGGAGGAGGCGCCAGAAATTATGGCGGCTTTCTTCCAGGTATCTAAGTTCGCTTAGCAGCAAAATGTGTACTGCGCCATGAAGTGTTATACCTCTCTCCATGCGCAAACGATCATGCGCCAAGAAAGTGCGTGCATGAATCGTTGAGCTGACGCAGTTTTTCGCGATATAAGCTGACTTGCGCTCTGTAGTGCCTCCAGGGTGAGGCTCGTGCGTTTTTATACGGGCCCACTTTTACAAAAAAAAAAAACTCCCGCACCTATGTCTCTTCAGAAACACAAGTCACGACGTTAATTCGAGGCTACCCTTCTTTCAAACTTTTAAGCCGGCTTTACCTCAAAATTTGGCGCCCTACTAATGGTGGAGCAGCAAATATTTAAAACGGAAGATATGGCAGCCGCAGATCGTCCGCTCGATAAAGCCGGGTATGCCTACGTGGTCCCCAGGAGAACACCAAGAAAATGCGCGTCCAGCCCTTTACCTCCGTTTTACTGATTGGCAATGACGCCATTATTATGGAACGTGCTACATGGGAAAACCAACTTAACGAACTAATGAAGAGGGCCGGTTCTCGATCACTTGTTTCTAGGACGGCACACTCAGTCACCTCAACTCGACAGCAGCACTCTGCGTGCAGCGTCGGCCGCTTCTTGTTATTAGTGCTCAGTCCAGCGCTCACGTATTGCTGGTATGGTCCTGGGAATAGCGTAGCTCCTGTCACGGCTTTCACATGACCAAAGCCACGCGCAACCCACGCGGTGTCGGCGCGCGTTTTGTGTCTTCATAACGTCTGTGCACCAAACAACTCGAGGCTCTCATGTGGTCCCGTGACCAACGATTGCCCGCCGCGTCTAGTGGAGTACCGGCGTAGCACTATCTAGGATGGGTAATAGACGACGATTGCTGCGCTCTTCAAAAGGGCCTCAGCCAGGTCAGGACACCACACCACGAAGCCTTTCTGCCGTCGACCTCTTTGGCGCTTAGAGCGAGACACATGCGCATGCGCTCAAGACAAAGGCCTGTAGACAACCACCACCGAAACCCCCGCGGTGCACGTCGGGAACGAGAGCATGACCTCGGCCACAATTGCTCTTTAGTAGCGTGAGCTACATTGGCCACAGTCTCGCCGTTTCGCGTGCTTCCTCCGTCGATCATACTGAGCATGCGCGAGGAGCGAGTGACGTCGCTGCGCACAGCTGGCGCGCCTCACCGCTGCGCGCTCACGCTACGTATATCCTGGCATAGCAGAGCTAAGCCACTGCCATTTTTTTCGTTTTAATCAACGCCCCATTTTATCGCTTGTGAGCGTGGACTGAAGCTGATATGAGGAACCGAAATCACTGTTGCCTACCCAATGTTGCAGCGCGGCGGCCGGCAACGCGATCTTCAAGCTGATAGCAGATCCTTCGAAAGCCATATTCCGGCGCACTTTTGCTCCCGCCGCATGATGACAACTAAGACCGAAAGTTTCACGAAGTTCGTTCTAGGTTCGGCGTCATGTTTCCCCTCCGGGTCGCTGCTGCAAAAGGGAGATCTTAACCTCAGTTTGCCGAGAACGAGACCTATGTACCGCAACAAAGAGCAGAGGTGAACTGCGTCTTGTGCGGGTATGTTGGTTTATGGGGTTTAACGTCCTAATGCGACTATGAAGACTATGAGGGACGCCGTAGTGAAGGGATCCGCAAATTTCGACCACCTGGGGCTCTTTACGCGTGCTGACATCGCACAGTACACGGGCCTCTAGAATTTTGCCTCCAACGAAATTAGAGCGCTGCGGCCGGGATCGAACGCGCGTCTTTCGGGTCAGCAGCCGAGCACCATAACTACTGAGGCACGGCGGCGGCTGGCGAGTATTTTGGGAGGAAGTAAGCTACTTGGACTGCGAATTGAAAAGGTTTTTCGAAGAGTCGCTATGTGTTACACCTGGCGAGAATCACAAGGTGGCGATGAACAGGAGTCAGTTGTGGGCGTCGTGCTTAGAAAGAATGAGAGGAGGGGGTGCACTCAACGAAGGGCAACGTGCTTAGAAAAAAAAGGAGAGGACGAGGAAGACAGAACGGACCGCAACTTGCTTAAAAAATAAGAGAGGACAAGGTATACACAATGAAGCGCATCGTGCTTAGAAACAAGGAGAGGACGAGGTACAGACAATGATTCGCAATGGGCATAGACAAGAGGAGAGGACGAGGTACAGAGAAGAAAGCACAACGTGCTTAGAAAAAAGGGGAGGACGAGCTACACAGAACGATGCACATCGTGGTTAGAAAAGAGGAGGGCTCGAGGGTCCCGCAATGATTCGCAGTGTGCTTAAAAACAAGGAGTAGACGAGGTACAGACAATCGTCCGCAATGGCCTTAGAAACGAGGGGAGGGAGAGGTACACAGAAGAAAGCACAACGTTCTTACAAAGAAGGGGAGGATGAGGTACACAGAAGAATACCCAACCTGCTTAGAAGGAAGGGGAGGGTGAGGTACACAGAACGATGCGCAATATGTTTCGAAAGAAGGAGAGGACCAGGCGCGCAGAAGAAAGCGCTACGTGCTTAGAAAGAATGGGAGGACGAGGTACACAGAACGACCCGCAATGTGTTTCGAATGAAGGGGAGTTAACAATATGATGGCAAATGTGTTTAGAAAGAAGGGGAGGACGAAGGTATACTGAAGAAAGAGCAACGTATTAGAAGGATTGGGAGGACGGGGTACACAGAACGACCCGCAATGTGTTTCGAAAGAAGGGGAGCTAACAAAATGATGCGCAGTGTGCTTAGAAAGAAGAGAAGGACGACGTACACAGAACGAAGGACAACTTGCTTACTTCGAGGAGACGCACACAACGACGCGCAATATGCTCAGAAAGAACGAGAGGACTAGGAACACAGAACGAAGGGCAACATGCTTAGTGAGAAGGAGAAGTCGAGGTACACACAGCGAAGCGCAAAGCGTTTAGAAGTTTACAGGGGAGCATGAAGAACAAAAGGTGATTTTTCGATAATGTTTGTAGAGAGAGGGAATTTTTCGTTTTTTTGGAAGGGAAAGAAGAAGTAAAAAGGGGTAAGTTGGACACAGAGTGCCAGGCGACTATGCTGCGGTGTTCATTTCTCGCGGCACGGTAGCAAAAACGCGTTTTCTTGCCTTTCTTGCCTAGCCTCTGCTGCACTGCCAAAAAAAGTTGTCTCCGAGTATTTTCCCCGTAGAACTTATGTTGGATCATTTATTCACGTTTGTTCCAGTGTGCTCTCTTTTGTTCTATTAACGTTACATGAAACTGTCCCTGTAACGTTGAGAGTCGTTAATGCCTCCGTAAGTTATAAAATCGGCCCAGATGGTTGTGAATTTGACATGAGTCCCCTTTAGGAAGCCATATTAATATATTTTATAATTAAATAAAAAGAAAGACCCGAGCGTTTTCATTCGCATAAATGTTTCAAACTCTGTGCTAAACTCGCAACTGCTGTGCAACGCTATGCGACCAGAAGCGAGCACTGCATATCAAGCGAGGGAAAAGAAACGGCGCCGCAATGAAAAACCAAGGGAAGCTCGACGCATTCATGACCCGATGGCGAGGGGCTCACGACGCGCCTGCTTCTGTGTTCTCATCACGACCGCGTGTTTGCATTTCGCTGGCTTAGCAGCGCCCCTTTGCAGACGATAATTGACTCTGCGCAACGACTGTATCCGTTGCATTGTCGGATGCGCCTCGAAGCAGTTACTGGTCGGAGAACGAAGCCTTTAAACGTGCTCCTTTGTTTTTCTGGCTAGGCTCTGCAATTGAAGCCTGCAGTTAAGCTGCGCCCCGATTCATGACCGGCACACTTTGTTCCATCGCGACAAGAACGTAAACAAAAAATGGCTGAGGCTTAATTTGTTTAAGCCTGGAGAATGCGAAGCATCATCGTGTCGCGTAATTTGGAGGCGCACAACCACAGCGACGGCGCGAGGTGGGCCCCCGTTTCTCCACTGTCGTGACGTCATCGTGTCACGTGGTGTGACGTCATGTATCACGTGATTTGGAGGCGCACAACCAAGGCGACGGCGCGAGGTGGGCCCCCGTTTCTCCACTGTCGTGACGTCATCGTGTCACGTGGTGTGACGTCATGTATCACGTGATTTGGAGGCGCACAACCACAGCGACGGCGCGAGGTGGGCCCCCGTTTCTCTACTGTCGTGACGTCATCGTGTCACGTGGTGTGACGTCATGTATCACGTGATTTGGAGGCGCATAACCACGGTGAAGGGCTGAAGTGGTAGCTAAAGTGGTATGCTTCGCATAAAAGCTAAGCACAAGAGGAAACATTGCCCGCGAGAATTTCGTTTCCTTAGGCTTGTTTAATACCGCGGAACGTTGGAATGCTCATTTGTTTCACTTCTGCGACTATTTAGGTGATGAATGCAGCGAACTGTTAGCCATGGGCAGTCGCTGCCAACTAGCGCATTTTTTGTATAGTGTTGTGTCTTACTTTAGCGCGATTAACCTTCTTTAGGATAATAGTACACACGTGCAGCTCTTGCTTAAAGTGCCTCCAAGCGGACAACGGTGCACCTATCCAGTACCATATATTTTCATGCTGAAAATTATTGAACCCTCCAACAAACCGTTCAACGCGTTTCTATGCCTCGCTACATAGGAGTCCTTGGTGTTCTGTGTATTTTTACAAGCGCATGTATACAGTTCGACGCGGTCGATTTTGGCGCGAAAAATGTTTTTTCAACTTCGTTGCCATTACATCAGAAAACATTGAAAGGACAGAGGTATGAATGCGCATCGCATTGGAATTCTGTTCACTAAGCTGTAGAAATGTGTATCACACATTTCTGAAAAGCAAATGGTCGAAACCGCTGAAAAGCGATTTATTTTCTAGAGTCAGTCGAAGTAACTTTTTTCATTTTTTATGCATGTGAGACATAGTACAGTTTTATGCCTCACAAAGAATTAAGTGCGAATAAATAATGCTAGCAGGAAAAGCCAGCGCCAAATTAGAAAGCGTGTTTGTGTTAGTAGCTATTAATTTCTAAGGTATTAAGGTAGGTATTAGCTAGCGATGGCTTTTAGTTAGTAGAGATGGAAGCGAAAATCATCATAGCATAGGCTTAGTTCACTGCAGGAGTATTAAGGTATTAAGGCGACATTGGACAGGAGGAGGATCTAGGTGTGGACGTTGGTGCACGGCCGTCAGCTGCTGCGAGAGGTGTTCGATCGTTAGTCGTACTGACCAGGAGCGGTCCCCACTGGCTGATGCCCCGGTCCCGTGGATCACGAAACTGACCGCGTCTTCGGAACTCGAGCCCTGTGTCAACGACTAAGCCGGTGGCTGGTGTTACCTCCCAGTCCTCGTCACCGGTACGAGGACGCTCCAACGCCGACAGCCAGCTAAGGCGACGAAGCTGCACCGACTCCCTCCACCTCATCCTCCTCAACACTACACTAAAGGAACAGTGGTGTCTCTTGAAGCAAGGTATCACCCGGGTGTTTGTCCGTGTCCGAGATAGCGCGTTTTGGTAGCAAGCCTGCATCAGTGTAACTTTGCGGTTTACGTGTGAGGACCATTAGTGTGGTAGGACGGCGGTGTTTTCTGTAGCGTTATTTTGGTGTATGTGTAGTGCGCTGTTGTATTTGTTGTTCAGTCATGTACAAAGTGTGGCGTCTCTAGTTTTCCCTTCAAAGCCTTTTCTCTTCTTTATAGGCTTGCACGCACACAGAGCGCTTGCCATTCAACATCGTATGCACACTTTTGCTTGACATACACTATACCAATTTTTATTTTTTGATTTGTTGTACATTTTTAAATGGTCCACCGAGCGCCCGGTTAGAACTTTAGGGCTTTGTCAGTTTCGTCGGCATAATACTATGTATGTACCATCATTCTTTATGGCACTAATATATACTAATTTCATTCAATTTGCTTTGAGCAATCCTCTAAGGAGTTATAGATTTCATATAAGAAAGGAATCACTGATTAGCATCCACCTACACCCAGCTGCACAGCTACAAAGGATTGTGATCAGTGACTGCATTCCTTTACTTCCATTGCGATACCTGGCCATAAAGTTTTGTCGAGCTCTTGAATACGTAAATTGTTGGGCAGAGCACAGATAAGTCATGATGAATATATGGCAAATCTTGTCACTCACTGTGCATAGCTTCCTTCAAGTTTCAAAGTGAATCTGCAAGAATGGGCATTTGAAGCCCAGATTTCGGCCTTTAAAAGCACCTGTGCCCACACCATGAGGCCACCAGATTGGCAGGAAAGCTTAAAGCTTAGAAAAACCTACTCCCTATGAGTGGAGCCAGAAAATTAGAACATTAGACAGGTAAGAGATTTTTGCAAGCCGCTAGCTCAAGCCCATCATTTCAAGTGACTTTTCGGACATAAAGCTTCATACGTCACGGATATGAGAAAATGCCAGTTCAAAGCTTCGCATCACAGAAAATTGCATTCGTTGTGGCCAATGGTACAAAAGTGTGAAAAGGACATCATTCTGAATGTGTCTTTCTAACAGCCAACGAAAACAGAACTTGCTGTTTAGACCTTGGAATGGACTCCAACACTGATTCATCGCCCGATCCCAAGAAAGTGGCTTGCACTGCAGTCAGGGACATTGGCGAACTGCTGTCAGAAGTTTGTAATGACACAAGCTGCTGGTGTGCTTTCGAAATCGAGGAACATGATTCACGGCCATGGAAAAACAACTCACAGAATTGCACACAGCAACAATATCATTGCCATGCTTCTTGTTGACACTGGTGTGGTGAACCGGAGCGAATATTATAATATGCCGGAGCTCCTGAGCGATGGGAATACGCACGATCATCTCAAGGATCCTACCAGCAGCCTCCAGAGCAAGCTTCGAAAACTACTCCCAAGGTTATTTCATTTGATACCAGCTGAGAAGAAGCAGCTGTACTATCGGTTGCTATGCACGAATGGCTCGGCTCTCACAATCGACAGTCTGCCACAGATACACAGCCTGGTGTTTCATTACGTCCCATCGTTGACTTCACAGTCTCCACTCTATCATCTCTCCAGGTATGTATACAAAATACTGAAAGCAAGACAACCAACATCGGCAATTATGCAGACTTCATCGACAAAGACGCCATGGTGTCGTTTAGTGTGACGTCAGTATGCACAAGCCACCCCATGGATCTGGTGGTACGAGCCTGCAAAGAAGCCCCATTTTGCAATAGGGAAAACAGCGCAAAGCACACGCACGGCAGAAAAGGGTGACAACATATGCACTATTTTTCGCACTGCTCTACGTATTCGTAATAAACAAACTAGCCAAATCACCACATTTTACCAGTTCGTCCTACTTTTGGATAGATAGCCTGCTAGCTGAACACCTTTCAATGTTCCAGAGCTGTGTGAATTACTCCAGTTGTGTCTTGAGAACACATATTTCTCTAATAAGACCAAACTACACAAGCAGAAGCATGGCACAACAATGGTTGCTTCCATATCGGGTGACAACTGTGAACATCATCGTGGAAGCAGTTGAACAGACTGTACTGGGCAACGTTATACCAGCGCCAAAAGCTTCCCTTAGACAGGTGGAGGACTGCTTCTCCATCGATAAGAGAAAGGATGCAGCAGGATTCCTAGATGCCCCACCCATGGTGGGACCCTACATGCAGTTTACAGTCGAGATTGAGCGCAAAAAGAGCCTTCCCTTTGTGGGGATTGAACTTGTAGGGCTACTCGAGTGCGCGCTCGCTTCCGCCGTTTCGTTCGTTAGAGGTGCCCCCCGTGGGGTGTCCGCGAGCGGAATGTGGGCAGCCTCGCTGCTTGTCCTCCCTTACAAGGGACGCTCTTCCGAGAACCGCAGTAAATCACCCTCCCTTCCGTTCTTCCCGCTTCGACCTCGCGTCCCCATTGGGTCACTCCGAGTGGCAGTCGGGGGCGTTGTTTCGGTGAGAGGTCCCGAGCGGGAAATGGAACGGAGAGATCGCCACCGACTCGGTCAGCAGAAAGGTGCGTAGGGTTTGGCTCCCGGGTGCCCCGGCCTTTGCCGGGGGCCCAAGAGCGCGGGTGCTTTAAAGTGCGCATCTAGCAGGTACGCTCGAGTTCCGGCCCGAACCTCCGGAGTCGTGTAGCCCGCCTGTGCGGCCCTGTGCGGCGCCGACGCGCTCCGGATTCGGGAGGGCCTGATTTGGCTGGTTCTCCGTCATCGCCGGCCATTGCTGGTGATGGCGCGCGATGAGCCATCGACGTGCGACCTGCGTCGTCAAGATATGCTCCGCGTATACCCCATCCTCCCTTGTGTTGCGTTGCGCGCGATTTAACCCTTCGGTTGGCCGCGCGGCATGCGCTCGCCCTTAGCTGTGTCGTCAAGCGCGTATGTAGTCTTTGCATTGCGTGCGCGGCTTCGCGGGCCCGCTTTCGGGTGCTGCGGCGGGGCTATGGGTTGCACCGTGGTCTGGGGATTAGGGCAGTGTTATGTAATATAGCTTACTTTGTAATAAACACTCGTGCTTTCGAATAACTGCGCCTTCCTTCCTTCGGAGCGAGAGCGCAGGCGCGCACCAAACGCTGGCACTTCGCCCACATATCACGGGTTCGGGCCGGAGCAAGCTGAGGGCACTGCCAGCGTTTGGTGCGCGCCTGCGCTCTCGCTCCGAAGGAAGGAAGGCGCAGTTATTCGAAAGCACGAGTGTTTATTACAAAGTAAGCTATATTACATAACACTGCCCTAATCCCCAGACCTCGGTGCAACCCATAGCCCGGCCGCAGCACCCGAAAGCGGGCCCGCGAAGCCGCGCGCTCAATGCAAAGACTACATACGCGCTTGACGGCACAGCTAAGGGCGAGCCAATGCCGCGCGGCCAACCGAAGGGTTAAATCGCGCGCAACGCAACACAAGGGAGGATGGGGTATACGCGGAGCACATCTTGACGACGCAGGTCGCACGTCGATGGCTCATCGCGCGCCATCACCGGCAATGGCCGGCGATGACGGAGAACCAGCCAAATCAGGCCCTCCCGAATCCGGAGCGCGTCGGCGCCGCACAAGGCCGCACAGGCGGGCTACACGACTCCGGAGGTTCCGGCCTGGACTCGAGCATACCTGCTAGATGCGCACGTTAAAGCACCCACGCTCTTGGGCCCCCGGCAAAGGCCGGGGCACTCGGGAGCCAAACTCTACGCACCTTTCTGCTGCCCGAGTCGGTGGCGATCTCTCCGTTCCATTTCCTGCTCGGGACCTCTCACCGAAACAACGCCCCCAACTGTCACTCGGTGGGACCCAATGGGGACGCGAGGTCGAAGCGGGAAGAATTGAAGGAAGGGTGATTTACTGCTGTTCTCGGAAAAGCTTCCCTTGCAAGGGACGACAAGCAGCGCGGCTGCCCACATTCCGCTCGCGGACACCCCGCGGGGGTCCCTCTAACGATTCGAAACGGCGGAAGCGGGCGCACACTCGGGTAGCCCAAGAAGCTCAATCCCCACACCTTCCTGGATGACAACGTAAGTAAGTCATTCAGCAGTGCAGTTTCTTCCTATCTATGGAAAGATTGCACCCAATGTGCACGCCCAAGAAATTTGTGCTTTCGTCCTTGGTGACCCAAGCCACACCACATTTGCTCTGATGAAACAATGCTCCAAGACAGACTGAGCATCGCATGTCGAGAACCGTCTAAAAATGGTTGAACTGTTCATGTGGTGAAAAAGATAAAAAATTAAATTCTTTGCCGAATATAGGGCAGTGCAACTGTAAAATTCACACAGCTATTTCATTGTTTTCAGTGTGACCGAAGCACTATCGCATGCATTTTCCAAATACAACCTGAACTTGGCAGATGTGATTTCATAAAAACTTGGAACAAGGTGTAAAAGTTTTCAGGAATAACCTATAACATTCCGAGCAAAGACTGCGGCACTGTATTCATAGGTGAAATGAAAATTCACTGTACGACTGAAAGCGCATAAACGGTACGCTGCCAAGTGCAATGAAGCATCAAACATTCTTGCCAAGCACAGTTACTGCACTGCCTGGGACAATTGTGGCTAAGGACCAAAACTGTAAGGACAGAAGGACACAAAACACGGCCGGGATCGAACCTGCAGCTTTCGGGTCGGCAGCCGAGCGCCATAACCACTGAAGCACCGCGGCAGCTTGACTGTCCGAAACATCAGAAACATTCCGTAATAAAAAGCCCATAACAGAAGGTGGGCAAGCTTGAAATTCAAGCCAGCCTTAAGAGGTTACGAATTTTTCACTTACTGCTATGGCTCAGGGTATGGTATTAGGCTCTCGGCTCTGGCAGCTGCATTTTGATAGAGGCAAAGTGGAAAGACTCCTGTGTTCTATGCGATGTCAGTGCACGTCAAAGAACATTGGAGAGTCTGGCATTATGTTGACTTTATCCGGCTGCTTCTTTGTATCCTCCCCCATTCATTTCTTCCCTCAGGCATCTTGGCCGTAGTTAATGACAGTTGCAGTACTTTTTTCAGATGACCTCCCCCCCTGCCCCACCTCCGACCACACCCCTAACACACACCCTTCTCAAAGTTCGCCCTTCAGAGCGTTAGTTTTCAAATCTAAAAGAATCTTTTTCGATTTCTTGATTTCAGTCTTCAATTTTAAGTTCTCCATCTCTAACTGACGGGCTTCCGCTCTCTTGGCCAGCTTGTCGCGCTACTCGGCTCTCAAGAGCCTTATACGGAGTCGGTGCTCCTTTATCTTTTCTGCCCACTCAGAGGACACAGCACTGAGGCGAGCCGCTAGCTCCTGGTGAACTAGCTACTGCTTCTGTGTGCTCGCAGTGCG
Source organism: Amblyomma mixtum (assembly GCF_055824585.1). Lineage (NCBI taxonomy): Eukaryota > Metazoa > Arthropoda > Arachnida > Ixodida > Ixodidae > Amblyomma > Amblyomma mixtum. The sequence goes on from NC_143014.1 coordinate 19,089,007, forward strand.
GCTGGTTACATCCTGCCTTTGTTGCAGAGGCAGCAGGAAGCACCGAAGCTGCTGCGACTGGCAGTGTGGCTGGCGCGAAAGAGGTGCTTGGTGCAAGTAGAGCAGCTGGTGCAGGTGGAGCAGGTGGTGCAGGCGGAGTGGCAGGCTGCTGTATTTATAATAAGGGAGTAATTACTCCTTGACGTCCACCCAAGCACAGCCGTACGGCTACTAAGGAAAGCTATACAGCTTTTTCAGAAACTTCGCAGTTAAAGAAAAATTCGTCCTGGTCCGGGGTTCGAACCCGGAACCACCGCTTCACCGGAGCAGTCACTCTACCAATGATTTAACTGGGACGGCAAGCTTATGGTAGGGCGAGAGCGAATTGATCAATAATTCGAAGGGGGAACAGTGTTAACACTGTGGAAGAATTGCCGGATTGTTACCGTTGCCCGTAGAAATGATCAAGGAAGCCGCCGCACGTCCGACCGGAGCAGCAGCGCTTGGCAGCACTACCGTGAGCCGCGCTCGTTTTCAGGCAAGGCTGGCGAAGAAGTGGATGATGGACTCACCAATTACCAGCGGGTGAGCAAATACAACAGCTGTCATGCCACTCTTCAGCTGGCCAATGTCGTTTTCTTTCTGGATGGTACCGCGTTAATTGGTTCGAACGCCATGCAGGGTCCTTAATGAGCTGGGAGCGCTTGGTGGAAGAGCTCCGCAACTGCTTCGGGGATACATAAGGATATCATCAAGCACTGCCGCAGCTTTGAAGCTCTTAAGCTGCGTCGAATTACTCCCAAATTCGGCCGCCTGCCTACGTCACCACCGTCGCCAGCGTGGGTTTACATGAGCGTCTGAATGCTGTGACTCTTCCTGACATCATTCGTAAAATCGTCCGTGACGAACTCTCGCGGCATCAAGATCTTGGGCGCCGGAGTGAATTTTCGTATGAGAGCTGCCCTCTGCAGGCAGCTCCGGCCTACCGCTCCTCTCCTTAGAGTTTGCCCAGTCAGGCCCCTACCAGTGCAACTTGCATCGATTACAGCGACGCTCCCCGGATCACCCGCCCCAGCCCCAGTGCGCCAGCTCGTCCGCAACGCCACCTGCGGCAGCAACAGTACGATGGCCGCTTCGACACTCGGTACGAGGAGTGTTATTCCGAGTGCGCCCGCGACCCATCAGTTTGTTACCGATGTGATCTTATCGGTCATACCTCCAGATTCTGCCGTCGCCGGGGCCAGTTTTCCCGCTACCAGCGCCAATGTTCGCACCCTCGCCCGAATTCCAATGCGCCTGTTCATGACCGTCTCTCTACATCATGTCAGCGCCCATCCAGTTACGAGCCAATACGGAACGACTCCCCTGCCTCTGACCGAAGCCTGACTCCACCTTCGCACCGCTCTTGCCGCTTCGCCTTCTCCCCAACGTCGTTCCCCACCGTCACCGGGAAATTAACGTATGCGGCCGATGGAGGTGCGGTCGCCGGGCCATCGATATTGCGAATTCTTCTGTCTGCCAATTGTTATGTTAAGGAGCTACCTTGAAGCTTTAGTGGACCATACTTGCGTCATGGCCTTAGTGGACACTGGTGCCACAGCGGCGGTGATGAGTCCAGCTTTCAAGAACCGTCTGGGTCGTAAAATAATGTTCGCTTGCTTGGGAAGGTGCTGTCATATTCAGTGGTGTAGGGGAAGAATTCAATTCAATTCAATTCAGTTCAATTCAATGTTTATTTTCCAACTCTAGGTTGGGGGGCACCTCCGTGAAAAAGCAGTTTCTCACTGCTTGAGAGTGCCGAGGGCCCTCGCATACATCAGCAGGCGACAGTTTTAGCAGGAAGCTGCTTTACATGGAACATATTACAGGCATAAACACAGGCATAAAAACAGGGATAAGCACAGGTAGAAACGCAATATAAACACGGTATAAACACGGTATAAACACAGGTATAAACACAGGTATAAACACAGGTATAAACACAGGTATAAACACAGGTATAAAGAATAGATATGTGGTTACCGAAATAACAGTGCAATCTCATGGTATTACGAGAGGGATACAATCAAAGGATAAAAAGGATTGTGTCAACGTTTCACGAAATATTCGCGAACTTGTCTCCGAGTAAAGGTAGTGAAATCAGCACGCAGTTTTTCATGTTTATTCAGCACAAAGGGAACCTGGTATGTAAGTGATTGCAGTAAGTATCCCGTGCGACGATGCGGTAGAAACCACATGTCTGAAGCACGGGTTCGGGGATCACTTCTTTGAATAGTTAAGCAAGAAGAAGCGGTTAAAAATGCTTTAAAATCTTCACTTGAAAAGAACAACGAGTAGACTAAGCGGAATTCAAAGACAGTCATCACATTGATAATGCCAAAGTCTGTAAATAACTGGCCGGTTGCATGTAGTCGTGGGAGATTGCCAATGTAGCGCAAAGCTTTCTTTTGCAAACGATGAAGAATGCGCAGATTCTTAAGGGTCGTTGTAGCCCACACAAGTGTACAGTAGTTAATTCGAGAAGCAAAAAGAGCGTGGTAAACTTGGAGTTTGGCCTTCATTGGTAGGAGCTGCCGGGATCGTGATATTGCACCTGCTGCTGCTGATAGGTGTTTTGATAATGATTTGATATGTCTAGTCCATGTCATATCAGCGGAGAAGGTTACACCCAATATTTTAAGTTTATCAACTATTGTTATCACTTCAGGACCAAGTACAAGAGGGTGGTTTATGTCCACATGTCTGTTTCTGGCTTTGAACAGTACACCTTTTTATTTAATCATTGGTTTCGACTGGTATTTGTTTTGCAATGCAATGCAATGCAATGCAATCTCTGGCCACGACGTGTTCCAAACTGTATTCACGGTGCTTCCTCGTGCTACGCACAACATGACCATATGTATTGAGTTTTTACACCAGTGCGGCGCTACTCTCGACTTCCGCAGTGGCGGCATATCATTAAGTCCTGGCCTTCGGTCAGCTCTCATAGAAGACTCGCCGCTGGTTGCCCAGTGTTTTCTGTCTCCGCAGATACAGTCGTTCCCGCGATGTCTGTCATATTCGTTCCCGTTGCGTCCTCGAGCACTGTTCCTCATGCCTTCGATGCTGCGGTTGAGCCTGATTCCCTTAACTGCGCAAAGAAAAGTGTGCTGGAACCCCGCTGCCACGTCCGTGTGAACGAGGGCCATGCCACTGTTTGGACTCTCAATCATTCCAACGAACCTGCCGTATTGCCATATGGTTTAAAACTAGCCGGCTTTGAAGAACGTTATTCTGTGCCAGTTGCCGTGCTCACTGACAACGTTTCCCGTCCAACTAGACGCCGCGACCTGACCGACTCTCAATTCCTAGCATTGGTCAACAAATCCCTATCCACCAGCGACCGCCGGGTACTGGTGGCCGTTCTTATGAAGCATGCTGACTTTGGTCGCGACCAACCACCCCCGATTCCAGCTTCCCGTACCCATCACATGATCAATACTGGATCTGCACAACCGATTCAACAGAAGCCATACCGCGTCTCTCCTTCCGAACGTCAGATAATCGATGAACAAGTCCGTGACATGTCGTCACGGACAATCCGTGACCGTCCGTCACGGACTTGTTCATCGATTATCTGACATTCAGTTTGCTACCGCCCACCACATGGTAATGTTCCAGCTTTCCTTAATTTTTATGACAGCTTTCTTCAGTTTATTGCTGAAACTAGAGAGAGAGAAAGAGAATTGGACGGAAAGGCAGGGAGGTTAACCAGGCGATGCCCAGTTAGCTATTCTACACTTGGGGAGGGGAACAAAGGGGAAAAAAGGAAAAAGAGCGGCAATAAAATGAGTTTTCTAAGTGTCCAGCGACCACTATGTCACGGGACAGAGGGTGCGCACTGAAAACTTAAAGATTATAGACGGGAATACAACCCCGAGTCCCCTAAGAATCTCAGGAGCGCTTTCACCGCTTTCCTTTGTGATGAAGGTTGGGCCGTGCTGAAGTGAGGGGAGACGAACTGACACAGCGGACAACGAGCCCAACATACATAAATAAGGGAAGCTGAAGGCCTGCTCACCACTGGCTGGGCTGAAGGCTACATCTACGTCTGGCGGATTGCGGCGTCGATTTCGGTCTCTGATCACGGTTGGGTCAAGAGCATTTGTCTCAGTAGTGGATGTCCTCGTCACGTTATGGACATTCGTCTGCACTTTGCCTATTCACACACCCGCGACCCGCTGATGTCGCGCGACTAGTTTTGGTAGAGTTGTTCCGGTCACTCGTGTAATTGCCTCTGATACTGCAAGCGTGACGCATCGATTAAAACCGCGCGCGAGAAGTCCGCAACCCGCCGGTGTGAACTTGCCTTTGCATGCGCTAGAGGTTTGCGAATGTTTCCTCTTTTCATGCTATCAGTCTGCAATCAGTCAATCAATGCTATCAGCTCCACACTTTCGGCCATCGAACACATTGACGAAGGAGGCATCTCCAAGCACGTTCCTCCCTCTCTCTCTGGGTGTTCCCCACCGTGCGAGGAAAGCGCGTTCTCCTCTAGTCCCAACGGTTTGTTTTGTCCGCAGAAACCATACTTGGGTTTGCTCATTTCTCCAATTTGAGTGTCCGTTCTATCACAAAACGAAAAGTGCTTTGCGCTGATTCTCAAAATGCCGTTCCTTCTTTCGCCCGCACCCTGGTCACCGCATTCCTTCTCCACTGCTAGTCCCTTTGCCGGACTGATTAGCCGATCATTGTGACATTTATTTACAGCCCTACCACACTTTAGAGTGCGTAAATGAAACACTGTGGTGCGCACCGATGCTTTTTAACGAGCGCCCTAGGGTCGCTGCAGTGCTCGATTATAAATGCGCTTTTGCATGAATTCTCGCTTAGCGACCAGGCAGAATCACGTTAATTTCTTTTGCTTTAGTGTTTAAAGCGGTGCCTTGCTCTACTTAGCAGCGAGCGGTCTGAAATTTTCATGCATTCCTGCTGGATTTAATGCATCCAAAAAGTCGTTTTGATGTGTGTTCTCGGATGGTTCTCTTCCCGACACCAAGTCCTGAACTTTACTGGCCCACACAAGCAGCGGAGGTGTGGTTGATCGAATGGACAAAACATGCAACTGCTGAAGCATGTTGCGGCATATGCCGAGGCAGCACTAATCGGGAGAAGCAAGGCGGCGGAGCAACGCGAAATCGGCGTTTTGCACATTAGGCCGCACCGCTTGACGTCACGTTATTTACAACAGGGAGGCGTCTGTCCACGCGCAGTACGGAGTGCAGCCGGCAGAGAAATGCGTTTTGAGAAGTGCGAAGGCGCGAGCCACATTAAAGCGTGTACTTCACGGCCCACCTTGTAAATATTTTCCTAAAAATATTTTTTCACTGTGTATACATCATATAGACAATAATACAAGAGACAATAATACAAGAGACATACAAGAGACAATAATTACTGTGCATAGTTCTCGTAAGATTCGTCACCCTGACAAAATGCCGTTGGACATCAGCCTCATCGGGCATTTAAAAACTTCCTGGAACGTAGGAAAATGGTGCTACTTCGCTACTCTCGAGATTTGCAATATAATATGCGAGCGGTAATAAATATGGGACATGGGCTGCTTCGCCTTAGGGCGTCGTTTACCGGTTTACGTGCACTCGTTGCGCCAGCCTTTTTAGACTTGCGAACATGAGTGAGGCCACCGGCAGAACGCTCGCGAAGACTTAGTACGGAGATATCTGGCGGCAGCCAGTCGTGCAGTACCGTAGGGCGTGATCGAGACGAGGCGCATTTCCTTGCACTCTTGCTCGTTGGGTTCTTCCGCAGATGTCCAGATTTCTCGCTGCGAAGCGGCAGTTGCCCCCCTTCCGTTCCCGATAGATCTGTGTAGCAGCGCTGTCATAATTACTGTAAAGCAATTAAGGAAGTTCCAAAAGCAGGAAATTATGTTTCACATTCCAGGCTTACTAGTTCTGCCCGCTCGAAACGTTATAAAGCTGTTTCCGCAAGCAGAAAAGTGCTAGAAAGCAAACAAACGCTACTCGCGCAAGCAGAAGAAGTTATAACAGGTATATTTTATTGTTTCTCAGAAAATTTCAAATACAATTTGGTTTTCTTGGAGCCCGGCATGACAGGAGTGATCTGTATCGGCAAGTTTCATAGACGCTGCCGCAACCGTGTGGCAGAGGAGAGAAACGATCGAGTGGTGGCTGCAGCGGGAGACAGCGAGCGCAGTGGCTCTCCGCGCGTGTGCGGTGTGACATTTAAAATGACGCCCTTTGTGCTTCGATCTGATGCAGTGGAGAACAGGTATCGACGCAAGGGAATGTTCAGTGTGCCAGATATATCTACAGAGCTGACAGCGATCAGTCTTCACACGATTCCAAGTGACCAACGTTTAAAGATGGAATGGGTAGTAAAGCTCTGGCCCTGAAGCAGTAAATCGAGGCCTGCAAAGTGTATTTCGTCGACGACTATTTCTTACGGAGCCATACAGTTAACAAACTTGTTCGCATGGTGGCCTTAGCTGCCTATGTGCCGTTACACCGAACACAACACACAGTTAACTAACTTGTTATTTTTTAATGTCTTCTACCAAATTTGAACACTTCTGCTTGCGTGACCAGAACTTTTGTGAAAGATACTCGGTGTTTGTCACTGGTTTTACACAATGTGCCAATGACCCTATCTGAAATGCGCACATGCGGAAACGACCCAGCTATCTGTATGTGTGTGTTGCTGAGAGCTCATGATTATGTTTCTCTCATGCATTGACACGAATTTTAAAATGCTGACATTATCTGTTCTCGCGGCAGCCAGTAGAATAACTCCTATCGATGGCTTAGTTCTGAGCGATTTGGCACTTCTTTTTTCGCTGCCAACGATTGCTAGACACATTGTAGTACTGTAGCAACAAGACGAAAAGTGATGAGTTGCTAAGCCCAGGTGGCGTGTAGAAGAGCATCTAGTTTTTATTTTGGGACTAGCAACTGATAACCCGAGTAGTGTGTCATGAGAGTAATTCCTTTGTCACTTTTCTCGGCTACGAAGGACTTCAGATTCCACTCGCAGAGCTCGACACAGCCGAAAGCGCAAGCAATGAACGACAATTAATTGGTTCCAAAGTACGCAGAGGCTCCGAAGCATCCTGCAGCCCGTGCGGGACTAGAGAGTCTTCAGGGTGAAAGCAGCGGAACACAGACGCAGGACATGAAAAAAGGAGGAACACACACCACACGGCTGGACTTGCAACTGATTTATTGCCAAAGAAAACCGCCACATTTAAATGTTAACCTACGCAAGCGCACACTCTGGACGATAGGATCGCCTGCATTAAGATAAAAGAAAGTTATATTCTTTATCCGTGACAAAAACCGGGGGATCGCTGACACACATCTGCTTGTTTTTTCTGATTAAAAACGCTTCCAGAATTTCACGCTCGCGTCTTGGTCTCCCCCCGACCGATAATGCTCGTGCGGTGAAGCGAAGGAGAACATCCTTTGCATACCTTAACATGCAAGGCTAAATTGCTTCCAGTGCCCGAATTGGACGTTGTTCGGTGCTGCCTCAGACGTTCATTGATGCAGCCCCCGGTTTGCCTGATGTAGGTTTTCCCACAGGACAATGGGATGCAGTACACCACCCCCACTTCACACGAAGTGAACCTCGTGTGGTGCTTGGTTTTACAGGTCCCCTTTTTCTGCGGACCACTAGAAATATGGGCGCACAAACCAGACAGTTTCCGGGGAGCAGAAAAAACCATAGTGACACCGAATTTTTGTGCCACTTTTTTCAGAACATACGATGTCTTGTGGCAGTAAGGAAGCACTTTAATCTTCTTCCTGTTCTCTTGCGATGGACTTGCAGACTTTGCTGTGTTCCTCCTTTTTGTTGTCCTGCGTCTGTGGTCCGCTGGTTCCCCCCTGACAACATTATGAACCAACTAGCCCACAATTTACGCCCCTAGAGAGTCTTCGACCGCAAAGCTTGGCTACTTACAAATCTCAAAGCACATATATTTGGTGTTTGATGTCTAGAAAATTCAGTAGTGACATGAGCAAGACTGCAGTTGAGGGCTCAGTTTTGATCATCGAGGGATATTTCATGTGCACTAAAATATCCGTAGTTTCGGCGCTCTTGCATCTCGCTCCTCTCGCAATACGGCCGCCACGACTGAATTGAACCTGGAAGCGATTTCTTCTTTGAGACATGCCATGGAGCTTTACGCATTTTTAAATAAAATATATAAGCAGTACTGACCGGATGCTGTCACCGCAGGCCTGGACATTGCTATAATATAATTTTAAGTCCCAGAGATGAGACTGAAGAAGCATGGATGCCACCAGCGCCTGTACAGGATGCGCACAACTCTCCTTCTTTATGCGCATACGCGTATATTAACTGCTTGAAATTGAACGGCCTCATATAGATAGAAAAGCAATCTGTATTTTCTTGAAACAGTTTACGATCTGTGTAACATCGCAAATTCGCTTGAACAGGAACTGACAGCAACGGCCTTCGCCCTTTATACCCCGACGAAAATTTCAATGGAGGCGAAATTCTAGAGGCCCGTGTACTGTGCGATGTCAGTGCACGTTAAAACAACCCCAGGTGGTCGAAATTTCCGGAGCCCTCCACTACGGCATCTCTCATAGCCTTAGTCGCTTTGGGACGTTAAACCCTCTAATCCCAAACCCAAAACAAAACCATGACGAAAGGGCCAGCATGCCTAATTTCTAGTTCGTGCAGCTTCTGCCTCACACGGAAAGTTTGCAGCCACCACAGTAGTTGCACGGCTGCAGACGCAGACGTCTGCACTGACTATGGACGAACAAGTTGCTTCTTGTACGGTGACTGTTCCTGAGCCTGTCACATTGCGAGGCTCATCCACCGTACGATCGAATAGAAATCATCAGACGACATTTGTTCTAGAAGAACTGAACAGTATGATTGGCGGCTGATGCTCATCCAAGCGCTTCGCTGTTTTGGTCAAGCACATGTTTTTTTTCTTTTCAGAAGCGATGTCGCCATTCCAACGCCAATTGCACTGCTTTCGCTTGCGTCCGCGTTGTGCTTCCAGAACTCCGAAATTTCCAGAAACGCCGAAAAAAGACTTGTCATGCGCTGTTCGCTTTTTATTTCGACTTAGCCTCCTTACAAGGCTTTTCCGCATTTCCGCCTTTTTTTTATTTGGGGTGGGGGGAGGGGGGGGGGAGTCACTTTATAAATCGACAGTCGGATAATTTGGCCATTTCTTCCGGTCGCTTGAAGTCTCAATTAAAAAGGCTTTACTACCCATCATCGTATTTTTTGTCGCCAATCGTGTGTTTTCACTCATTTTGATGAGCATATCCAGGTTCCATATTGTTTCGCTGTCTAATAAAGAAGCAGGGATTTCTTTGATCGTCATCTCCTTTTTTTGTATGGTCCTCGGTTAGTGTAGTTCTTTCAGATTTCGCTCGTAAAGGCCATACACTATTTAAAAAAAGGACAAAAACGTGGTTGTATTAATATCTTGGGAAGCTTTTTACACTGCAAATATATTAAGGTATTTTTCCTCATATTCGGATTCGAAAATTCAGGGGGCACTTTGACTGTCTAAAGTGCGTAGAGGCGAAAGCGTTTTACGCACCACTTTCACTGCTTCTGTGGCACTGGTGGCGTCACATGTAATTGAGTACTAATTACTAAGTGATGACAAATCACCAATTAATTGTTAATTACTAATTAATGCATGAATACTAATTAACTGCTAATTAACGACGCTTAAGCTTCGCCTTTAGTAGTGGAACGCGACAGCGTGCTGTAGCGCTGCCAGGGAGTCCACGGAACGCCACCACCCGTTCGGCGCGATGCCTTGCCGTTTGAACGCAACGGTTTTTGAGGAAAGGAAATGGCGCAGTAATTCTCTGTCATCTCGGTGGACACCTGAACCGCACCGTAGAGGAAGGGAGGAAGTGGGAGGGAAAGAAGAAAGACAAAGATGGCCCGTAATGAAGAAAATGAAAATTGTATTTGAGGAAAGAATATTACGCAGTAACTGTCTCACATATATCGGTGGACACCCGTCAAAATTCAGGGGGTGGGGGGTGCACTTTTTTGACCTAAAGTGCGGTCACTGATGTGTGGCTAAGATGTTAAGCTTCGCCTCTAAGAGTGGAACGTGAGAGCGTCTTGCAACGCTGCCAGGGAGTCCATAGAACGCCATCGCCCTTTCGGTTCTACGCCTCGGTCGTGGGTAAATTGGTTTTTGAGGAAAGGAAATGTATTTCTGTATAATATCTCGATGGACAGCTAAACCTCGCCGGAAGGGAAGAGAGGAGGATGGCAGTGAGCGAAGACACCGTATTCACTAGACGCGCCTTTGTTCATTCCAATCCGTCGAGCTGGCGTGGCGGAGTGGATAGCATGCTCGTCTCGCACTCCGAAGACCGGGGTTCGATTCCCGAGCTCGACCAATTTCTTACTCGGTTTTATTTATTTTTATGGCCTGACTAGAAAAATTAATTAGGCGAATTGGTTACTTAAGCAATTAACAAAGATGAGTCCCACTTACTTGGAGCATCACTATATGATTCCTTCAATTGGTTGCATGGTTACTAGCCAAAGTACAATTGGCCTCGTTTGAAATTGGCGCACTGTGACGTCACGACCGTTTCGACCAACTGAAAAGCGTGACATTTCTGTCGACAAGTGCTGCTTACAACGATGAGACATTAAAGGCTTTCGCCTTAAAATTTCGGTATTCGCACGCCCCAACTTATTGGGACACTGAAGACAACTCTATCAATTTTTTGCCGTTAGCAGAATCTGACATTTTGGCATCTGGTGGCTTTGCTGGCGGTTCTCCAGCTGCGAAAGCTTGATTTATTGCTAAAACATTTGGTTTCGGAGTTGAAAAACTTCTTCCCACCGCTCCGATTCAAACGCGGCGCTCTCTCATGAAGTAATATTCGAAAAGTGACGAAAACTGATGCAAACGTGGACTCCGTGATTGCTGGCGGGGAGCGTAGTGGCTACTGCACAGCCGAAATGGAAACTACAGCCTGATTGACGTTCAAGGCATCTATCAGTCGTCGCTATCTCGCTTTGTTTAAATTTACCCCAGTGTCACGATGGATACCTTTTCCGACATCAAAAACAAAGTTCTCGCCAATAACTCCGGCCTACATATCAGTGACCTGAAGCGCACAGAGCCTGTAGTGCTTTTGAGGGCTATGGTCTTGGAGAATATTCCGAGCGCCGAGGATTCGGCAGCGTCGGCAGCAAGCTACCGGAGCGGCAGCTGTCACCGCCGAGGCATTGTCATGATTGATGTGTAGCGACTGGTACGTAAGGACCTATTTAAACTCTGCAATAATAGCGCTACTAGTAGCAATGGTTATGCAGCCCACCGTCTTGGTAAGTTGACGAAGCGAACACGCCGAGCGGTGCGTCCGCGAACTAGAAGGCTCGTGCTTACTTAGCTAGCCACAGGTGTTTTCCTCGTCGCAGGTGCGTGCCGAGGCATGAACTTCATCTAAGGGGTACTTAGGGGGGCATCTGGAGTTCGTCTGCTGCAATGCACTTGTAAATCGAGGCACTTGAATAGCGAAAGCACGCCACCACGCAAAACGCATAGCCGCGAAGCACCCAAGCATTCCTAAACTCAGCTGGCCGCCTTTGGCGCCGCCAACTATAAGTTTTCTTTGGCTTCCATCACTGAGGCTGTTTTTTTTCCCGCCTTCCTTGTGTGATAAACAGGCACTAGCGGTTTCGAAACAAAGTTTACTTCAATAATAAAACATGTAACATACATGCACGTTTGTCAGCCTCAGAGATCTGTGGTATTTTCGGGTATTTTTTTTTTATTCGAGAAGTCTGCCATAAGGCATAGGTTGAGAAAAGGGGGAGTGGAATGTAGGTTACAGAAGGTAAAAGAAGGAGTGTAGACCAGTTTCGGCGAGGTAGTCGCATAGGCTGCTGGTGAAGTGATTGTCCATAGTCCACTTCACATAGTCCCCGTCGCGGTTCCACCACAGGCCGACCTCCCTGAGGAGCCGTTTTCTAATAGGGGCCGTCGCTGGGCAAGTCCACAACAGGTGCCGCACATCACAAATGTCCGGTGCAGCGCCGCAGTGAGGGCACCTGTCTGTGAGCTGACAATACGACCACGGAGGGAGCGTCTTTAAACGATGAAGTTGCAGAGACTGTTTGCGAGCTCTGTTTGCCACCCGCTGGTCGATGAGTTCACTGAGAGTATTAATTTGGGCGAACTCCTGAAGCACGGGTATGGGTGTCAAACGAGGCAAAAATGTTATAGCGCGCATAGCCTCACGATTGATAGCTTCAAGGGAGCCCCATTGTCTGCGGGTGAGACGTTGAAATTGTGCCTGATATATTATCCGTGGCTGAAGGATAGAGCGCACAAGCTGGCGGGCCGTATGAGCACGTGCGCCACCAGATCGCATAGCTATGCGACGAATCAGACCTATAGTAGCGTGAGCTGATTTACGTGTGGCTGTCAGCCAAGGGGTGCCAGTCCCAGAGGTATGAAGGAGGAGGCCAAGAATACGAACAGTTTCTACCTGAGGAATCGGAGAACTATCTACTGTAAAGTTTAAAGGGGCAGCTTTCCGTAAGCCGGCTTTGTTACCAATGCGAATGAAACATGACTTAGTAAGCGAGAGGGTTAGACCCAGAGGTGGGAGGCGAGATGTCAAGACATCTAGAGCATGTTAACACACTTTTATTTGGTTAACACACTTGTTCTTGCGAGGGTGAGCTGCGGTGGCGATGCCTGTATTTTAGTCCTTGCTCTTTTTCACCTTGCAATAGGTCTGTTTTCAGCAGGAGAGGTGTTTTTCTGATTAGGAGCTGGTATTCTATCGATACTTGAATTTCTCCTCAGCGTAATGTGGTCTTCGCAAATGTCTTTTGCACCGTGTTGCCCTTAGAAATCACCGTGGGCGAAAGATCCTCTCATTTTGAAGAGACGCTGCCGATGCACAACGACACACAGAGCAGGGCCCACGGACTGCAGGAAAGCAGCGTTATGTAAAGAAACCTTTCGGGCACAGGTTCGAGGTTGGAACAAGCTGGCTTTCCGATTTCGATCATGAGCACAGTCACAGAAGCCTACTGAAAAACTTGAAAAACGAAAGGAATAAAAAAGCACTCGAGACGTTGTTACTAAACAGAAAAGTACGCCGGTATTGACTCCTTATACATATAAGGTAGCGCATAATTTAAAGCGCGTTGCAGCGAAGTAGAAAGTGCCTGTGGCTCTTACCGCCCCCAGAAAAGTTGCTTCGTTTTCGTGTAGAACTCGCCCCAGCAAGACCGAAAACAATGTAAAAAGAAGCATAGAGTTCAGTTTAATTGTGCTGTGGGCGTCGCGTAACAGGTACAGCCTTTGTCAAAAGTTTAGAGCCCAGGTAGTTTGCTTCTAATCACTATTGTGGCGTTCCTGTAGCACTAATGGAAGTCCTACACATCGGAGGGAGCAGGACCAAAAATCTTCTTACCTTCAGGAGATTTGGGACGCTGAGGACGCATTACGAGCAAAGCAATGTGGCCCAGAAGCAGACCCCTGGGCTCTAAACTTTTGACAAAGGCTGTACCTCTTATGCGCGGGAAAGTGTACATCGACCAAACCCGCCCCTGCATTAATGATCACCTAGCAGACCCTTACCGCCATTTAAGGAATGGCACGTGTTCTCATTTACCACATCATTGTAAAGCCTGCGGTGAAAATACAAGAACATTTGTGAAGTGAAGGTGAAGAAAACAAAGTTTTTAGGCAGGATTAAGCACTAAATAGCCGTGAACTGGTCGAGGCATTCACATACAAGGAAACGGTAGTGACTGTATAAGCACCCCAACGCTTACCATTTATAATAGTGAAAGTGTATTTTTAGATACAGCTCACGCGCATGTATAGTTCCTCCTCGCGTTCTTTATTCTTCGTCTTATATTCACCTGCATCCGCTGTGAATAAACAGTTGCAAGTGTGCTTGTTCTGTCTGCCTTACTGTGTGCTGTGGCGCTCAGTCTTTTTACGAAACTAAAGAAACCCACCCGCATGCAGCGCTGCCCATTTAGTTCAACGCTCGCTTAAAAAGCAATGCCCCGCTTTGGAGCAACAGCGGGGCCTTCCTCTCCCACGACCTTGCGTGCCACGAGGTCGTGTGCGCTGAGGGGTGCGTGTCTCGGTTTCCCTGAAGTCCAAAGGCCGTCGATCGGCGCCTCACGGCCGGCCAGGTGCCACCGCACGCGCAGAAAGACGGTGTTATTTCTAGTGTATGTGTGCGCGCCTCTCGGGAGCGATCGATGCGAAGCGTGCCGTCGGTGAAGTTAGGGCTTCTTTTGTCACTTGGGTGCCATAGGTGACATCACGCGGTACCACAGTTTATTAAACAAAACAAAACAAAAGGGAAGGCATCTGCTATCGGATACTGAAGCACCTGAGCTGCGATCAGCGGAAATAAAGGGACAGCGAGTTGCACTAAAAGAGGGGAGCGATAGGAAGAAAGGAGAGGATTAGGGACATAACAAATGGCACTAATATCAATGATACATGAGCACGCCGAATGTCTGTACACCTTCGGGCCGGCGTTCCAGGCGGCAAGACTCTTCTCAGCTCTCTCCGGCCCCAAGCAGCGCAGAGGGGCACAGAGAAAAATTAGATACAAACCGCGCGTGCGGCCTGTCCTATCACAAAAACAAATAAATAAATAAATTACGCGCACAGTACACTGCGTAGGACAGCCAGTGTGGGGGAACCCGGCTGTAATCGCCCTAGGTAGTACCCGCGGAGTGTCATTGCGCATAACTACCTGGCATAACGACCGAACAACCTGTTCTCGTGTATAGCTTGGACTCAGGGGCCACATCCCCGCTCCCTCCTCGCCTTCATTAGATCGGCCTGCCTTTTCTCATTCATTGAATACCCCCTTTTTTTTCTTTCTACCTTCCAAACTCCCTTTATGCCCTGATGCATTAAATTACGCTTAAAAAAAAATACAGGCGGCACATCAAGCCCGTCTGTTCGAAGAACACGCGGAGGCTCACGTGAGTTCGCTCGCGGGTGTACCCACTGTGCAGTATGTAAAGGTGCCTGCACCATTTTTTTAAAGGGGCAAGCCTTACTAAATCCCCATTGGACGAAATTCCGTCGGCAATCGTTGCTGAGGCCGAGAGGTGGTCCGTAAAAGATGGCGTCGCAACAGCCGCCGTCTAGCCACCGAGGTGGCGAGTGCGATGACGGCATCAGCAGCCGCCGCTTCTCTTCGCCCGTTTGAATGGAGCAATATGCAGTTGGCTTGCTCAGAATAAGGCTGCATGCTATGTCTATTGGAGGTCGCGTGCAAAGGTAGGCCTGAAAAAAAAATTATCGAATATGGCATTCCTTAAGCTTTGAAAGCGGGTTTATGTGTGTGTACTTACGAGCTCCTTAACGGTGAGCATGCCACACATGTATACACTATCTCCTCACTGTTCCACTATCAGGATAAGCATTGAAATGCGCACAGAGGGACAAGTTTTAAGACAGGGGATTCTGCCTAATGTCTCACATTCTAGGTTGCCGCACGAACGTACTAACAAAATAGGCTATACAGTTTGTTGCATATGTCACTGCCTCCTTGGTAATAACATTGGCTATCTAGAAAGCAGTGTCTAAAACTAAATTTATAAGTAAACCTTATTAGTGAGCTCAGCTTTTTGTCTAGCAACTCAATCTAACTTGTATTGAAGTACCTTTGTTGTCAATACAACCCTTCATCCAGTAAATGTTACGAACCTGCGAGTGCGGAAACAGCGAATGCGTAAAATTTTATTACGGTCCAAATATAGTTAACTAGAAAACCATGATATTCACATTACTTTACCCACGATTTACTTTTTGTGACTTTGTTTTTTATGTGTTAAAGTTAAGGTTAATAACAAGTGGTTAACGAGCAACCACAGTTGTACATTTTTACTAACTCTCAGGAGCGTAGTTAAAGAGTTCCTAGCAAAGTAGCAATAGGGTGAGTGCTTGCTAAAAATGGTTGCACGTACTGACTTCTTACAATCATTTTTCACGGAATCCAGCTGCGCTGTCACAGCCTGAGCGCGTCAACCCTGTTTATCACAAAGCAAAAGCTATCACTCTTGGTGTCAGGTATTCGGCACAGCTGCCCAAGGGCAAATCAGCCCGATGCTTTTCTGCGCGAGCTGCCGTAATACTGCTCGAAAATTTCCCACGCTCGACTACTGGGACGCGGGTAGTCGCAAATATGCATTTTCCCTACTGAGCGCCATCTATGTGCTGCTGCGCCCTCAGAATGCACGCGTGGAAGAGGACGAAAAATGGGGCAAGGCATGCACGCCGACTAAAAAATTGATTTTGCTCACGTCGGCGCTTGCTAAAACGAGCACGTCCATAATCTGCAGTTAGCCGAGAAAGCCGGCGGCGCGCGCGGGACTTGAAGTCATTGAGATTCGAGCCCTCTATATGGCAGGGTCTCTTTCGTTTCGCACCTGCCCGAGATGAAGGAGCCCAACGTATGCGCTCTCCCTGGAGAAATCTGCCGCGGCCCGTAAACAAGGCACGCGCAGTTACGGTGATCCTGCCGTTGCTACGCAACGCTTCGCGGCCTGTCACCGGCCGGTTAGCTCACCGTTGTTGCTCGCTTCTCCACACATGCAGCGCGCTCTCGTGCAGCAACTTCTCGGGCCAATCACGTATCATTTCTGCGTGTGAGAGGCCTTACCAATTATGTTCGCGTATCGAATCAACGTGCATTTTGTGAGGTGACGCGAATACAATACAATACAATCTTTATTGCGCATAAAGGAAAACAAATTACAGATGAGCGGCCTGCCAAAGCCTCGGAGGCCTTGACTGGCAGCACCTGGCAGTCAGGTCCCAAAAAATTTCATAAAGCTGTTAGCGGAGCGAAATTTTTAATTCGAAGTTATACAAAATGCTATTGTAAGTTTCAAAAATTCTAAGTAATTTATTGATCTCAGGCCTTTTATTCGCTCCTAACATAGGCGCTGGCAATTTACTGAGTATCGCTGGAACATAATATAGCCGCGTTCTTCTTCCGCACTTTGTCGCATTCCTGGGGAACACGTACGGTTCTTTCGGTCTTAGGCAGCGGGCAGGAGTATATACCGTATCTTAAAAACCATTGCTCAATAAGCTTTTTTTTCAACAGTGATCACCCTTTGCACTTTCTGCAAACATTGCTTTCTTTTCACACACGACTAAAGAGACTGGTGGTTTATTACGATATTCCACAAAATATTGTATCAGCCCCTCGGCAGCGATTATCGGTTCAGTATGGGTGCCGCCGTGCGTGTTCAGTTTGTTTTGTATATCCCCATAGCGAGTATCAGGACAAAGAGAATTCCGGCTTGGATTATCTTTATCCATTACGTCGACACTGAGGTGCTCCGAAAAAGCACGCTCAAAGTGATTTTTCCTTTCAGCCTAAAAAAAAAAATCAAATAGTGCGCGACCCATTCCAAGCATTGCGTCCTTTTTCCTGCAAGGCGGCTGGTGGAATGCAGGCGCACTGTTGTCGCATGCTCTTTTGTTCGTCCCACACATTGAAAGATATTACCAATATGGTGCGCTTCATGGGTGGACTCATTATTCATGATCGCGTACCATATAGTTGAACGGGAGTCACAAAAACATTTTCAGCCGCCGCGGTGGCTCCGTGGTTATGGTGCTCGGCTGCAGACCCAAAAGACGCAGGTTCGATACCAGCCGCGGCGGCTAGAATTTCTTTGGAGGAGAAATTCTAGAGGCCCGTGTAGTGTGCAATGTCAGTGCACGTTAAAGAACCCCAGGTGGGCGAAATTTCCGGAGCCCTCCACTACGTCGTCTCTCATAGCCTTAGTCGCTTTGGGACGTTAAACCCCATAAACCAAATCAAAAACATTGTCTTCTCTCTTTAACCTCGAACATAATATAAGTGGCGGAACCGCCGCTCCACTAGTGTGGTTCGATAGCCGGCGGCGCCCGCTGAAACGTACGCGCCGTCATTAGCTGCCAAGTTTACAGCGAGTTTTCTGCCGAAGAAAACGTGCCCTCTGCAATGGATGAGTGATGTACTTTCTAAAATGCTTCGATTTTACACAGAAAAGCGCAAAATCGGCAAACACTACCTAAAAGATGCGCAGATTGTAGGAAAACACGGCACTGCCATGCAACCACATAGCACCGGTTTTGTGATCATCTTACGCTTTGGCGCACACTTTTCTTCTACCCCGTTCATAGGCCTGACATATTTATTGCTTCACACTTCCCTAACGGCAGTTTTGTTTTTATCAGTATGCGCGCCACTGCCTGTGCCACAGAAGTGACATAGTTGCACGGGTGTCAGACAGGCGAATAAAGTGTGTCTTACTGCCAGCGGGTGCATTTCTCCACATGGAGTGCAACCGTGGCGAGACAGGTTTCTACGAAGTTAGAAGATGAGTGCCGCTCGAAATATACTTTTTCCAGCAACGTACAAATGCGTGCGCTTTCCCTCCACTATATTTCTAAAGCGACGCCGCTGTGCCTGTCTTCCACGACAGGCGGTTCATTGGGCAGAGACGCGAAGGACTTCGCGATGATACTCTAGCTGCTGTGCTAGCATTCTTTTAGCCCACACAGAGGCGCATGTACTTTCCGCCATGACCTGCCTCAAGAAAGACACGGTCTGGTTCACTAGCGTTCTTGAGTCGAATATTAGGGGAATTAAATACAGGGTTGCCAGCGTACCGCCCGACAGGTGTGTCCGCAGAAGGAGAGGGCACATATCTTGTCTGGCTAGACGACACGGGCACCTCTCCGAACTGTTCTCCAAAAGTAAATCACGCCGCATTGCGCAAGAGTTATGGGAAAGCTGACTGTTCATGCGTGTACCGTGTGCGGAATGTTTCAACCTTCAGCCCAGTGGCGTGAGCTCGGCGAACTCGCTGCAAGGCAGTGATTTTTGCAGCCAGTTCAGTGAAGCTAATCCCGGGACGCCACGCGATTGACTGAACGCCAGTGTGTTTGCCGTGTGACGGAAGTATAACGGTCACCAAAATTTCGGAGCTTCGATTAATTTTTTATACGCTGTTGTGCAAATAAGAATTATTCGCTGCGAACTCACTGCTGACCGCTGCGTTTGAGTGCGGTTAGGCGTGCGAAAAGAGTTTTGAAGGAATGAATATTCATTTAGCACTGCAATTATCGACAGTGCCAGTCTTGCAGAAAACATAAATTGGAGGATGTGTGGAAAAGAGGTACGGGAAATAAAACCTTTCGGATATTAATTCGCTGTTAAAAAATCGATTGTCTCCGTATTCGTGCACAATTAAATCTATTACTGCTCGCCAAGTAAAGAACACAGCGTATGAAAGGAAAGACTGTGAAGCGCGTATGATATTCAGCGCTTTTATATACCGCTCCATAGACTGACATGTCACATATGTTGCTGATATTCTTTTAATCTTTGCTTCTCAGGAGCAATGAGCTTAGGCGGGAAAACCCTCGCACTTAGCCGAGTACCAACGTTACTTGGCTGACAATGGCTTCACCTTTATCTAGTTTGACCTGGTAATATTTGCTGTTTCGATGATCTGAATCCCCAAACGTTCTCGCTGTTTTCTAGAGCGAAGTTTTCTCACTGTTTCGATGTGGCGCATGCGCCATGGGCTTAAAGTTTAACAGTAATGAATAATACATAAATGCCTTCCGAAACCGATTAGCACAGAGAGAAGAAAAAAGAAAATGGCCTGGCTTAGCTTATGGTTAAGCCTAGGATGCGAAGCATACCACCGGCGGAGGCTGCGCGTCCGCAAGCGAGCGCACGAGTTGAGCCGCTGCAGAAGAACTTGCTTTGGGGCTAGTTGGTTCATGATTGAATTTCAGAATGGCGCAAAAGACACACACACAGGAAAAAAAGGGGATCTTTGTGTCATCCCCTTTTTTTCCTGTGTGTGTGTCTTTTGCGCCATTCTGAAATTCAATCGAGTTGAGCCCCAGCTTTCACAGCTGTTGTGACGTCAGCGCCCCTAGCGGAAGGAGCGGGAGTTAGGCCGCCAGTAGAGGCTGCGCGTCCGGAAGCGAGCGCACGAGTTGAGCCCCAGCTTTCACAGCTGTTGTGACGTCATATCACGTGGTGCGCCGATGTAGGTCAAGTGGGAGCTACGCAGCAGCGCGCGGCGCAGCAAGGAAGAGCTCGGTTGTGCGGCTAGTATGCGTCGCATAAAAAATGGCAGTGGTTTAACTCTGGTTAAACCTGGAGGATTGCGAAAGCAACGAGGAGAGAGAGAGAGGCGATGGAGTGAGCGCGGCAGCGGCGGCGGCCCCTGCACGCTAGCTATGCGCGACTACTGGGCATGCGCAACTGGCGAGCGCGGCGGCGAGTCACCCGCGCAGCGACGGCGGCGACGCGCCAGCTGTGCGCCGTCCTCGCGCATGCGCACTATGGCCTTGCGTCAGTTCCGCGAAATAGCTTGGCGACTCGCGTAGTGTTGCTTTCGCAACAAAAACTCTTGATCTTGCAGATGGAGAGCACAAAATGGCCCGTTCAAACTGCTGACGGCAATGTACAATCGCTGGGCGGCTGCATTGAGTTCTATGTACGACTGCGACCTGCTCGCTGTGGTTTGACATAGAACTTGACGCCATCGTCGCTGTGCTTAAGGCGCCGCGAGGTAAAGAATTTTCAGTGTAGAAGACCGCCGAAGAATGTCATGATCCAGCATTACGTGCTGAAACAATTCCTGTCTTTGTTGGAGCGTAAGTAAATACCGGCGCCCTAAAACTTCGAAACAAGCAACACTCACGAGGAATGTCTAGGAGAGGACGCGAGCGGGCGTCCACACTATGGAGGGTTCGCCGCTGCACCGCGAGGTGGCGACTCTGCTCGATCTCGCGGCCAATATAACCCACTACCATGTCGAAACGAACTACTGCTTTCACTGAAAATGTCAATGAAGTATTGAACCACGTATCTTACGTCGCTACTGCTACAGTAAACGTGACTTTTCATTTTTAGCCAATAATGGCTATGCCTGCAGTTTTTGCGCTGATACAGAGAGCGTAGAGAGAGAAAAGCAGGAGGCCGAAAAACAGAGATAAATTCCGAGACGAATTCTGCACGGAGAGATTGCCAGAGTTTTTCAGTCGAATCTAAAGCTCTTTTCAGAAATTTCTATCGCGGTCATGTCGCTTGGACTGACTACCTCGAAGCGGTTCAAAACAAAGCACCGCGGTTTATCCTGTCATACGCGATTTCAAAGCGTCACCAGACGAAAAAAAAATCTGCCTCTCCCGTAATCGAGAGTAGAGTAAGCATGAAATGTTTACGGGCCTAACACATTGGTTGTAGATGGTACTAGTCAAAATTTTGAAATGGGTCTAGTGTTCACCACACCACACTCTTCCTGTTGCGTCGAATCGATCGCCTGCAATAGTGCGGGCCTAGGTAGGCAGCCGCGAACCGTACAGGCCTGGTCGCTTTCGGGAGCGGCCACATAATCATGGCGTTGTCGGCAGGGGCGAGCCGTCTTCTGCTATGGCGTATCACTCGCAAAGCGATCGCTTTCCGCAAGACGCTTCCTCCCTCCCCTTCATCAGGCTCCATTGCTCGGCTTAAACAGCTGTGACGGTGGCGGCATTGAAATGCAGGACGATGCAGAAGCGTACGCGGATACAACGAGACGCAGGCCTGACAAGAATGTATAAGCAGCGCGTTCTAATACTCCGCGATCGTGTATACATCTGCCTGCCAAAGGGACAAACGTCATGAGCTGAATGCCCAGCGGCCGGTCTTTTACATGCGCGAGTGTGGGACCGCAGCGCCATCCTTGGGGACGGCGCGGAAGCGGCCCCCCGCGGCCCTCTCTCGTAGAGTCTCGTTAAATCTCGTACGGTGCCCGGATGCTCTCGTTTCAGTGCCCGGATGATCTCGTTTCAGTGCCCGGATGAGTGGAATTCAGTGCCCGGATGTTGGCTCTCGGTCTCGGCGTGACGTCACCACCCTGCCGACAACGGGAGCTAAAAGCATTTCATGCTTAATATACCCTAAGGATGCCGTCACTCGGATTGCGTAGACTATTATACTATCTTTTTCCCACACCTGACACCGCAGGAACAAGACATTTTCTCGCTCACATAACTATCCAGCCGATCACATCTCGACAAGTATAGAACACGCCCACAAACAAACAAAAAAACTGCAGAGAATGTTTACTACATTCGAAACGGAGCGAAAGCACGGATTTGTTTCACGTAGAAGACGACGGAGAGCAGGCAGTTCCGCGGGATGGAGCAGATGGAAGTTGTTGAAGACGATGCTCTCCAGTGCACAGCACGAGAGTGTGGTGCATGCAGTTTAACACGAGGAGTGTTGGTTGTTTCCTCTGCTTTTTGGTCTTTACCTGGAACTTTTTGAGTGTTTTGCGTAACAGGAACATCCACGGGTTCCCTATTTTCGATAATGAAATCAAATTGCTAGCATATGCTGACGATCTTGCATTTTTCTGCATTGTCAAGCCCAGCATTGATGATGTGTTGTCCACGATAGATCGGTTTGGCATCGTTTCTGGTGCTCAAATGAATCGCTCCAAAAGTTCTGGCCTATGGTTTGGTTCATGGGGCACAACTCCACCCCTGTACGCTGGAATAGAGCGGTGTTGTGTGCCTCCTAAATATCTTGGTGTTCCACTTCATGCCTGCAAATTAAGTGTGCATTACTGGGGACAGCAAGTTCCGACCGCTGAGCGTTATGCTCATTTTTGGTCTAGCCCAGGCTTGCAGCACCTTTCTGGCAATAAGAATTTATTACGTACTCCAAGTCCTTCACTGAGCCAGACATTAAATACAGCATTTCCATCGTATATTTGCGACGTTTATTTGGTCTTCCAAATTTGAGCCCATGCGGCGTGATAACGTTTTCAGGCCTGTTTGCGCAGGAAGACTGGGCCTAGAGCACCTGTATTGAGACAGTGGGTTGCCCTTTTCTTCTTTTGAAGCGAAAATCTTCACCATGCTAGTCAACACTGCGCTTCGCGTGAGCCGGCGTATGTCGGAGCACGAGTGACATCACGCACGGCGCAGGCTACTGCGCATGTGCGCCGCCGCTTCTCCTCCTCGCCACCGTTTGACCTTTCGCCGCAGCCGTGCGTAGTGCGAAATTTGAGAGGAGGAGTATATAAGGCGTGCTTGCCCATAGAACAGGCGCGCTATGCGTCATCGCTTGACGTTCGCCGCAAGTGCGTGCTTAGCGCGGAGGCCGGCTGGAAAGCAATAGCTTCTGCCAGGCGGTGGATTGATTAAAGGCGGGAAGCGCTTTCTCTCGTTCTAGCCGAGACTGGGCGAATGACACGGCGCGATTTTACTACACAAGGGAGATGTATAGCATAACCATAAGCTAACCAAAGCAAACTAACTGCACTTTTAAACCGAGTAGCAGTGCTCGAATTAGACGAGCGTAAAACAGTATCACCATCAAAACAGGTAGAGACTAGCCAGATTAGGCAGGACATCGCTGAACTAAAGGCCGCCAACATAGACGCGAAGAACAGAATGCGCCGAAACAACCTGCTCTTTTTCGGCTTAGATGATAGCGACAAAGAATCGTGGACTGAATCGGAGGAAAAAGTTATTGCGCTGTGCAAAGAAAAACTAGATTTGAATCTAGAACCAAGCGCAATAGAACGCGCCCACCGCATTGGTCAATTCTCAACGAAAAAAAAAACGGCCAATAATAGTTAAAATGAATCACTACAAGGGAAAAGAAAGCGTGCTTGCATGTGGTCGTAAATTGAAAGAAACACCTTACGTTATCCGAGAAGACTTCGAATTCGCCACTCGACTCGCTCGCTCCAAATTAGTTCAATTCATTAAGCCCCGAGGGTGTAGCTTTAAACTTCGATACGATAAACTTATCGTTGGCGAGAAATGTTACACCTACGATCATGCCTCTGATACCATAACAGAAACAGATACGAACACCAAGCCCGCGGCAAAGATAAATGGAGCACAGGACAATACACAGCAGGCCTCAGAGCAAGTCAAGTGACACTCTACTGAACTGCATGAACCGATTCCGCCAAGCAATCGTCATTCACCCGCACTCATCAACATCGCTTTTACTAATATACGGAGTGTTCTACCCAAACGCCATCAGGTTCACAGTTTCATTGAAGTCACAGACGCCGATATGGTCATACTCACAGAAACTTGGCTGCACCCAGAGATAGAAGACCACGAATTGTTCCCTTCAGACTTCCATTTCACCACATACCGCAAAGATCGCACTAACCGAAAAGGGGGAGGAGTTCTAATAGCCGTTCGTAACACTCTGCAGTCCTCGCTTATCCTGCATGATAATAACCTAGAAATGATCTGGGTATGCCTTCACAACGCCTCCGAAAAGCTAGTGTTCGGTGTCTGCTATAGACCTCCAGACAGTCACGTATCATTCCCCGATTCCCTACGCCATGAATTAACGATTATTAGGAATGAGTATCCTAAGGCACCCATATTTCTGTTTGGTGATTTCAATTACCCACAAATTAACTGGTCATTGCTCTCGACACTAAGTTCAACACCTGCAAACGAACAGAAACTTTTTCTAGAACTAACCCTTGACTTTAACCTTCAGCAAGTGATAACAAGTCCAACGAGAGGAGACAACATCCTTGATCTTTTGCTCACAAGTCACCCGGACGACGTAAAATCTATTACTGTCCTTCCTGGATTAAGCGACCACAACCTTGTTCACATCTCCATGACACTGCCTTTAAAAAAGAAATCACCAACCGGCAAACTGATAAAAGACTACAAAAGGGCTGATTTTGATGCTATGAACAATGATCTTGCAAAATTTTTCGACAACTTTCGTTGCACTTATCTAAATCGCACACCTAACTCAAACTGGAATTTGTACAAAGACACCCTACTACATTTGGAAAGTAAGCACGTTCCAACACTACTTATTAAATCAGATACCAAGAATCCATGGTTTAACAAACGCCTGAAGTCTCTCCTTGGCAAAAAGAAGCGCCTGTATCGAACAGCAAAACTTCAAAATAGTCACTTAGCATGGGAAAAATATCGCTTGTGCGCCCAACAGTATACCACAGAACTGACAAGTACTAAAGATAAATTTTACTCTCAAGATTTACTATCAATCCTTCACTCTAACCCCAACAAATTCTGGCGCATGCTATCTAATAAACCACAAGATCGCCATGTACAACTCCTAGATGCTGATGGAGAACCAATCAAAAGCGATGACTGTGCGACCGCGCTCAACAATTACTTTACGTCAGTTTTTTCCGCTGCTAACACTACTGCTAATGAGCACATTCCAGAAATATCACTCTCAGAAATGCCTAAAATCGAAATTAACCCTGATGGTGTATCAAAGCTTATTGCCTCACTGAAAATATTTACATCTGCCGGCTGCGATCAAATTAACAGTAAGCTAATAAAAAATACCATTTCATTGTCTAGCCAGGTACTGCATCTAATTTTTGCGCAATCCTTAGATACCGGGGTTGTCCCCGACGATTGGAAAAAAGCTCAAATTACACCCATATTTAAAGCGGATGACCGCACGTGCCCTAACAACTATCGTCCCATTTCCCTCACTAGTATACCGTCTAAACTACTTGAGCACATTATTTTTTCCAATCTTATGACCCACCTAGAATCAATGAACTTTTTCTATCCGAATCAACACGGCTTCCGCAAGCAGCTGTCATGCGAGACCCAGCTCGCCGAATTCACCCACGACATTCTACAATACTTAGATAACCTTGTCCAGATCGACGCTATCTTTCTCGACTTTTCAAAAGCATTTGATCGTGTTTCCCATAATCTTCTTCTTTTTAAGTTGTCATCGCTCGGCATTCCCCAAACTTTGCTCTCCTGGCTAGAGCACTTCCTTAAAGGACGTAAGCAGTTCACCTGTGTTAATAACTGTCGCTCAGCTTTTACCGACGTAACATCCGGCGTACCTCAAGGTGCAGGCTCATCACCTCTTTTATTCCTCATCTACATCAATGACCTACCGATCAACATAAAATCCACGCTACGTTTATTCGCAGATGACTGCGTAATTTACAGCCCCATCCACGGCGCTAGCGCCATTGCTGCTCTTCAACAGGATCTAACCACTATCTCAGCGTGGTGTGACAAATCGCACATGCCTCTTAATCTAAATAAATGCCAATCCATATCATTCTCCCGCAAAAACACACTTATTGATAGCACTTACAGCATAAAATCGGTCGCCGTCACCAGAACATCATCTTATAAATACCTAGGAGTACACATCACATCATCGCTGTCATGGACAACACACATTCAGACCATCTGTTCCAAAGCATCACGCACACTTGGTTTTCTCCGGCGCAATCTAAAATCTGCATCACCTGAAGTAAAAAAGTTGGCATATATAACATTCGTACGTCCTAAATTGGAGTACGCGTCATCTGTCTGGCATCCATCACAATCGTATCTCATCTCAGACCTTGAAGCCATTCAAAATCGCGCCGCCCGTTTCATTACATTGCAGTACTCAAGAAATACCAACGTAACATTACTAAAACGATCCCTCGGCCTTCAAACACTAGCAACTCGCCGTGTTATTTCCCGTCTATGCCTCTTTCACTCTTTCTTTTATCGCTCACCAAGACATTTGTTGCTGCAGCCACCCCCACGTACGTCATCCCGCCTAAACCACAGTAACCCAATCGCACGCATTAAAACCCGCACCTCCGCAATGAGCAGTTCATTTTTTCCCGACTCCATAGTGCTCTGGAATGGCCTTCCCGACAACATAATAACATGCTCCGATCGCCGCCTTTTCCGCGAGAAACTGGCTAATTACTTCTCATAAACATATTCATACTGCGACACCGAAGTGACAACTGTTCCTTGTTTTCTTTTTGTATGTTTATTTATTGCTTTTAGTTTGTATATTATTGTACTCTTTTTGTACCCCGTGTATTTTTCCCCCTTTCTTTTTTTTGTGTGTTCTCTGCCACTACCGTCCAACCTGTATGTACGCCCCCCTTATGTAATGCCTTCGGGCCTTTAAGGGACAAATAAATGAAATGAAATGAAATCCATAAGTTAAACCGTAAGCATATCCATAGTCTAAATCATAAAGCATAACCATGAGCTAAACCATAAGCATGTCTATAGTATAAATCATAAAGCATAACCATTAGCTAAACCATAAGCATCACCGCAGCTTTTCGCTTCGAGATATCCAGGCTTAACCTTAGCTAAGCCCCAGCCAATTTTTTTTCGTGACTGTTCCCATCCGATTATTAGAGCATTCTTGCAGGTTAACTTCATGACTCTACTTCCGAAATTAGTAGTTCCTTCCAATTTTATTAAACGCCCCCGTTTACTTGGCTTTATGCAGGAAGTTTATGCCTCCGTGCGTTTTTTGACAGTTCGGTTTTCAAATGAGTACTTATATTCTGTTTCGCGCAAAAATCTGTACAGGGATCTGATATCGACGCTCTTCCCGCCCCGACTGTATCGTTCTGCATACTTTGGGCTCATGGGTCATGATGTCTTAAAGCGAGTGCGTAAAATGCCAATTTCTTTTTACACTAAACATTCTATAAATCACGCACCGAGACTCTACCTATCAACACGTGTCTCGGTAGGAAAAACATTTTTGTGTCTTCTGTAAACTGCCGCTTGTGCAATGTGCCTGAAACAATTGAACATTGTTTTATAGAGGGCAAAGGCACGATTTTGTTTTGAGATGGGCTGCAGAGGACGCTACAGAAAGACTTTCTCCTAAATTCCTACAGTGTGCGCTACCTTGTTGTTTCCAAACCTGACTCGAAACCCTATGACATGATTCTTCTGATTGGACTTCATAGCCTTTGGAAAATCCGCATGCAAGACCACAACGTTGAACCTGTTGTTTCGCTCACAATTCATTTTAGCCGAATGTTGCTGCCGGTAACGGACATTTACAAAGAATTGGACTTTTCACCGCATATGGTTTCCTTTCCTGATGCGCCGTTATCCGTGGCGGCCTTTTAGTTCTGTTATGTTTCTGTCAAGTTTGTGCCACATAACGCCTACCTAGGTGCTCTGTAAGTAGTTTTCTTTTTGTGTGTGTACACACACACACACCCACCCACCCACCCAACCTCCCCCCCACACACACACGCACACGCACGCACGCACGCACGCACACACACACACACACACATATATATTGTGACGAAGACGAAGCTGGCAGTGGCGCGGGACGGAGCGCCCGCGCTAGGCCAGCGGCCATTAAATCATCTCATAGCCATGGTTCACCACGTCTCATTCTTCGACTGGCCGCCGCGTAACATTTGGTGTGGGGTGCTGGGATCCCTTCATCGCCATCCTGGTCACGGAGCTTCGGTGTCCTGGGCCTGCCGTGGACGTCGGCCGTGAGTACCTGGTCAGCGCCGCACGGCCGTGCCCCAGCCTGCCCGACCTGAACCGACCTCGACGCTCACCCCAGCCCCGTCCCCCGCCCGGACCACACTACACGACGACCCAAGACCCGACGGACCCAAGGCCGCACCGACCCAAGACCTCACTGACCCAAACGTGAAGACACCGTCCCCCTGCCTCTGCCGTTCGGTGTGTCCAGAGACCTCGGCCGTCAGCTCCTGGCACCCTACGGCCCGGATGCTTCTTGGACCAGGACTCATTCTATCATCTTTCTCATCGTGGCGGCCAGCACAGCACCATCTTCTACATATTGTTCGATCCTTCACTCAAGACCATCGCCACTTCGCCGTCTGTTCGTCACCGATCGGGACGATCGCTCGGAGGCCCCGGGTAGTGTGACGAAGACGAAGCTGGCAGTGGCGCGGGACGGAGCGCCCGCGCTAGGCCAGCGGCCATTAAATCATCTCATAGCCATGGTTCACCACGTCTCATTCTTCGACTGGCCGCCGCGTAACAATATATACCAGGTGTCCCAGCTAAATGTAACCAAGCTTTTAAAAACACGGCGTGTCCTAGCCGTCTGAAACCAAATGAGGGTTGTTTAGAGTCGCCTGACCTAGTGTGCAGTACTTTTTTCGTTCTTCAAGGTTGACTAATTAGTTAAGCTTAATTAACTAACTTTTTAATTATTGACTTGAGGAGCAAAGTGTCAATGGAAAAGTTGTAGACCGCTTTGAGAAACAGCTTACTGAGACATTTGCAGAAAAGTAATATTTACGTAAAGTAGTTTTTTTTACCGGCCTTTAACCATAGCCCGCACAATAAGAAAAAGCTTCCACTTGACAACTGTGCCACTTGAACGTCCCAAGACGCGCCTTAAAAAATAAAATCCATTTTTTCTGAAGTCCTCTCCTCGATGAGTCTTTGGGTGCACATTGGGGCAGAGAAGTGAGCCAGCAGCTGGTCACGTGACAACTTTCTTTTGAGGCCAATAAATGAAGCTACGTTAATCGTAACTTGACGGAAACAGTACTACTAGCGGTTTTTCGAGGTGATCTAAAACTTTTGCATTGACACTTTCTTCCTGAAGTTAGTAATTAAAAAGTTAGCTAATTAAAGTTAACTAATTAATTAACTTTGAAGAGCAACAAAAATACTCAAGGCTAGGCCACGCGACTATGAACAACAGCAAGCAAAACCACCTTTGTGACACCGAATGGCTTGTATGTATTTACGGTGATGCCCTTCGGACTTTGCAACGCCCCCGCGACTTTTGAAAGAATGATGGATTCAATTTTGTGTGGCCTTAAGCGGAAGCCATGCCTTTGCTACCTGGACGACATCGTGGTCTTTTCCCCGGACTTTAACACCCACCTCTCACGTTTGAAGCACGTCCAGACCTGCCTCTCTGACGCCGGCCTGCAGCTGAACTTAAAAAAATGCCGTTGTGCCGCCCGTCAATTCCTATGTCATGTTGCCTCTAAGAAGGGTGTTAGTCCCGACCCAGCGAAACTTCGTGCTGTGGTTGACTTTCCCAAACCTTCCTCCATCAAAGACCTGAGCAGCTGCCTGGGTTCGTGCTCGTATTTCTGCCGGTTTATTCGCAACTTTACCCTTTTCTTACAATTTCACCTTTTTCGCCAGAAACCGTGAAAACTGTTTCATGTCACTTACACCCTTTTATAATGGGTGTAACAGTCATGCTTCACTTTTCATCCCTTTTTTTTGCTTTTTCACTTTTATGCCGAGTCATCGATTCTAGAAATATTTCACTTTGATTTGTGCCGCAGTGCAATGCACTTTGAGATATTTCATTGCACCGGTAGAGACTGCAGCCGCCCAGACACAGTATGTGCAAGAGACAAAAGCTCGACTTTTTCTTTGCGTTGTGAATGCCCACAACATGCTAAGAGCATTCAAAAGGAACAGGAACATGACACTGCACTCTTTGGCAACCATTTATAGATGTGAATCGCCAAATTAAACTGTGCACTAGTTCAAATCGTCGGTACAAGTGCCTTGCGTGAGCCACATAAACAAACCGAAACTGGCGCTTGAATATGTAACACATGTTGCAGGCTTATGGTGAGTAGCTCGTATGCCGAACTGCCAGTACTTACGCAAGAATACAGCTTCGCTCTGAATAGCATCAACGACACGAATAACTTTTTGTTTCTCAACAGAGTAAAAGCTGAGCAGCATATTCAAGATCTTGTAGCCTGTTTTCGGACTGCATAGTTACTCCTGTAAAAAAAAAAGAAGAAAACAGAAAATAAAACTTTCAGTTTCAATAGGGGATAGCACTGGTGATATCTACTAGTTTTCAGATGAAGGGCAGTGAGAGCTGTCACCACTAGCGTGATGAAATTTTTAAACACACTAGAAATACTAAGGCATTACTGGAGATCGTGGTGGTAAATTTAGGATATTCTCAGATGCCATATTAGCAATTCAGGATATTATGATACTAGAATATACTACATTCAAAATAGAAGCATTCCTGGCTTGCTGATCTGAGAGACAAAAAAGGAGAAAACGAACATCGCACGCAGATGTCAAGCTGTTGCAATGTGTTTTTTTTTATTTCTATTATTTATACTTTATATACGTTTCTTTCTGTGAATTTCCTTGCTCGTTTTCTTTTGACGGTACTTGGTCGCGAGTTTATTTTTGCATCTTAGAAAGGAGCGATAACGAGAGGAAGAAGGGGCTGAGAGGGAAAGCCAGCCACACCTTCTTGGGCGAACATACTACAGTTAGCTACAACTGAAGAATGAAGGGGCAAATACCCATCAGATGTGGCTTTCCAGCCAATGGCATAGACGTATTTTCATGACATCATGATTGATCCCCTTTCACCTGCCACACCCTGCGGTGTCATGCTAAAAGTTCCATTATCCTCGAGGCCATGCGAATCAGTGGACCCCCCCCCCCCCCCCTAGATGGGGGGCTTCCTTTGAGAGGATTTGCAGGTTTTTTCTTGAGCTGTATCCGACAACAGCGTGCTGTACGTTGAAGCAAATTGGCAATGCTTTTTACACAAAATATATGTGCATCAGTAGATGGACTCTTACATTACAAAGTGGGATGGAATGTTTTTGCATATACAAGTGTCAACAGTACTGCATTTTCTCCCTTTGGAATGCGGGTAGTTTCACAGCCGTTAAATTTTGTTTGAACTTAGCTGAATGGCAGCGTGAATCCAATGCGATGAATATGCATTCGCACTTCAACGACTGGCATGGCCACACAGCTGTGACAGCCAGCACAAAGCGCATAACTGCTGTGATGACCTTAGAGTGGTAGGTGAGCAAATGAGGAGTCCATTGAAAAATGCAAACAAAATGCTGTCTCACATTCCGAAGAGGAATGAAAAAATCACCTAAGCGCAGTAACGTTCTGCACTGCTCTTTGATTTTGTGGTGCCATTCACAGGCTTGAAAATTTTCGAAAATTCTATGGTCCCATGGTAGCGGTGGCGCGGTGGTTATGGTGCTGGGCTGCTCACCCGGAAGACGCGGGTTCCATCCCGGCCGCGGCAGTCCGATTTCGACGGAGGCGAAATTCTAGAGACCCGTGTACTCTGCGATGTCAATGCACGACTAGGAAGCCCAGGTGGACGAAATTATCCGGAGCCCTCAACTACGGCCTCTCTCATAGCCTGAGTCGCTTAGGGACGTCAAACCCCATAAACCATACACCATGGTCCCAGCTTCTTTCCAAGCCGTTTTCCTCATGATAATGCAGTAACAACCACCTAACCATTAGCAGTTCTGGAGCTGGTATGTTTTCGAATCATAAAACAGAATATTGACGACTCCTCCTGTGTTGTAATTGAGGTTGTGCCTCACATTAACCCCATGGAAACCACCCGAGTTCGATTATTGGGTGAAATCTCTCCCACCATCTGCGCTAAGAAAAGAAATTTCAAAGTACACTTTTAAATTAAAGAAAAATAGTGAAATGCAAGGATGTCTTTTTAATACTGCAATTTCAGCAAATAGCACTAGGGCAGACCTTCACTGTCCACAAGGGCTATGAAAAGGTGCTTCGTGCCTTTGAAATAGATTCTCACAAATTGAACAAGTCCACTTCTTTGTCAAAAAGAGGGAAGAGAGGAATGGTTGATCACCTGGAGTTTTATTTTTTTTTTCTAGAAGCTTTGACATTGCAGCATAAAAGAGGGATCCAACTGACTGCTTGTAATGTCAGAAATCATAATTTTGCACATCTGCAGCAGGCACACAAAGTAATCAACAAAAACAAAAAAAATATGAACAGTGAGCCCTGTAGGCCTTCCTTTAAAATAAAAAAAAGACGTGTGTAGCAGCATGGAACGCCTCAGTTACACTGTACAATTAGATCTGATTTCTGAAAAGCACATAATGTTTGCCAGTCGTGACCTCAAATGATGAGTCCGATTTTATTTATTTAATGAAGAAGCACAGTAGTGAAGGAGCGGGACCGAAGAGAACAGGTGCGCACGAGCGCTGACTAGCAGCTGAGTGCATTTATTGCGCGAGTGCATAAATACATGCGAAGAAGGCTTGCGCAGGAGGAGAAAAAAATCGCCAGAATAAAAGGAAGTGGGGCTTGTAATTCAGGAATTAAGCTAGGCCAACTCGTGGTGGGATAGGGAGATCGACTGTTTGCTGACACATGATTCCCCTTTGCGCGCGATAGCACAGGCTTCAATGATTATCCATGACCCTGCATCGGAGTAGTGGCTTAGGATGACGCAGCGATCCGAAAGTTGCAAACACCCTTTCCATCTTTTGTAGTGGAGCTCCAGATTGCTGTTGGAGACGGCGTCATCTAGGGCCGAAGCATGCTCATAAGGCATCGCCCGGTTTGCCGAACATATGAGGCCCCGCACAAGAACGGCACTTTACAAACAACATGCATGCGGCAGGCAACAACACGGGCGTCATGCCGCTTTCGGCACACAAGAGGGCGAAGCCCTGAGAAGTTAACTTTCCTGCACACCCGCTCTGGCTTGTGCGGTGCTGAAAATATAACATCAAGTCTCATCCTGCTCGTGACGAGCTTCAGCTTGAGAGATACCTCGTGAACATAAGAAGTAACGGCGATTGTTCGCCTGCGCCTCGGTTCTATTTCCTTGTGGCCAACAATTTCGCACTACCGTAGCAACCCTTTAGCAACACTGAGCAAAAGTGGCTCAGTGGCATCAAGTGGCATCATCGTTCGTCGCAGCATCGATCCATTCGTAGCTAAGTACCATCTATGTTTTGTTTTGTTTTGTTTGGGTTGATTATGGACTAGAAAGCGGCGGCAGATTTAAACAGGTGGCAGGACTAGGTAAGCAGAATAGGAAGTAGGTTTCAGGGAGTTGAAGTTGGCGTTGGGCCCATGTAGGGTTAGCGTGAACCATGTGCTATGCCTTTATGTAAGAAGAAGTTTTTCGATCTTTTCTGCCTTTTTCTTTTTTGTGTGTATAATCTGGTCTTGGATGTGCAGGTTACTGTTCTGACTGATGTAGCTTCTTTTTTTTTAGTGTGTTTTGATCTGGGGCATGTAGACAGCATACATTGGTGGGGCAGGGCCCTTCGTTCAGGGCTAACATGGGACGTCCGGCAAAAAAAGCCAAGGAGGAAGGAGAAGACCTCGTCCAATGCGAGTCATGGAAAAGATGGTGCTACATGGACGAAACGCAGTTCGAAAGTGTGACGGAGGCGGAGGGGACAAGCTTTGTGTGCAACTTGTGTGGAACAGTCGCGAAGTTGCAAAAACAACTGGCGAGCGAATTGGATAAGATAAGCCTGGAATTAAGGGAGGAAAGGGAGAGGCGTGCGGAATCCGAGACTAGAGTCGAGAGGGAATGGAGCAGCAGGGTAGAGTCCCTCGAGCGAGAATTTAGCGAGGAAAGACAGAAAAGAGCGCAATTGGAAAGGCAGGTTGAGGAGCTGAGAACGAGAGAGGCAGAAAGATTGGAGGGAGAGCGAGAATTGAGCGAGAAAAGAGAGAAAAGAGCCCAATTGGCAAGGCAGGCTGAGGAGCTGAGAACGAGAGAGTCAGAAAGGTTGGAGGCATAGCAGATGAAGGCAGGAAGGCCAGCCGGCATAGCAGACTGGGGGGCAGACGCGTCAGTGTGGAGCGCGCCGAAAAGAGGCGAGCAGTCTGAGAAGGCAGAGAACAGAAGTACTGTGGAGGGGTCCCAGGCTCCAAGACCAGATAAGCAAAAGAAGCAAGGTGTAGACCGAGCAAAGCCAGGCAGTGGTAGGAAGGATTGGGTAGTGGGTAGCTCAAACATATACAGGGTAAAGCGAGAGTAAAGTTTCACAGGTTCCCTATCTTCCTCGCACCAGGGGTGCCCCGCCAGAGACGGTTTATCTAACTCGAAGACTGAAGCTTGATCTTCGCACCAAGGGTGCCCCGTCAGAGACGGTCTCACGATGAGTTGAGACGCAGGGGTAAGGCGAATACTTAAAAATTTATATACAGCTATTTACATTGCATATACAAGTTTAGGCACTTGAAACGGCAAAGAGATACACAACAACAAAAAGGCGGAACTGGCTAACACTAGGGGAGGCCCCTACTCGGCATAGCCGATGATGCATAGCATCTCACCTTAGCGCAGAACCCCGCTTCCAGCTCCGGGGCCTGGTTTTAAAGCCCTGAAGGCCCGGCCCACATTTGGTAGCTCCCAATCATGCTGCACTGCTCACATGATTGGTTTGCCGAGAACATGGCCAGCCCTCCAGCTTCCGTAGGTCAAAACGCCCTTTCCACAAACACATACGCACGGTCGTGCCAGTACGTGCGGAGTCGAACATTCTCTCCGCCACAAAATAAAATGAAAACAAACACAAATATACATTCGTGCCAGCACGTGCGTGAATCGGTACCGCGGGGC
Organism: Amblyomma mixtum; assembly: GCF_055824585.1. Lineage (NCBI taxonomy): Eukaryota > Metazoa > Arthropoda > Arachnida > Ixodida > Ixodidae > Amblyomma > Amblyomma mixtum. The sequence goes on from NC_143014.1 coordinate 19,124,277, forward strand.
AGGGGGGACACCCGTACTTCACGGCGCGTTCGCGAGCGGCCGCGTTCCAAGAAAGGAGACGCTCCGCTTTGAGCGCCCCTAGCCGCGTTCCAATGACCCCACGTACACTGCCGATCCCTTACACGCCCTTCCCAAGGTTCTACAAAGGGCTCAAATGCCACTTCTAGAATTATAACAAGAAGGGATCGGTACGGGTCACAAAACCAACCTGTGGGTGACATACCGCAGCTACACCAGCAATGGCACCAACAAAAGCAAAAGCAAAATGCACACAGGCACCAACACAACATAAGCAAATGGCACAAATACACACGGTGGCATGCCTGCCGTGCGCCGTAACACGGCGTCCATGTAACCAGTTCACTTGCATGCACGCCCGCGTCCTGCTCGCGAACGAGCACACACACACACCGACACTCGCAACTGCAGCGTTCAGTAGCAATCGCACGACGTCCGTAAGTGGCTACGTGAGTCTCCTTAGTCGCACCGAGCGTCCCTGTGTGCGTTTCGAGCCACTACGTGTTAATCAACCCGATTAACGCCTGACGGTCACTCACTCGTTAGGCTGGTGCCACAACGGAGCGATAACTAAAAAGTTGCTGCCCTCCAGGATCGAAAACGTTGTGGTACTCGATGGGTCCGAATCCCTGATCACGCGACGCCCTTGAGGGCACGCTCTTTTCGGCGCACCAATACGGGACGCGTGCTGCGTAAGGACCATAGCCCCTGTCCAGTGTAATCATATCAGTGCGGCCGCTTTTGCCACACGGGATTTGGCGTACTACAGTACGGGACGTACCGCTCGAAGCGCTGACTTTCAACGTGAAGTCCACGCACCTGCCTCCAGCTACTCTGCCTCGATTGGAGCCATTTGTACCTTCACTGCACGGGCAAACCTTGAAATTGCCGCTCCGTGCTTGATCGGCGCTTGCCGGCTTCGTGGTATAGTCTGAGGCTGCATGAGCTCCCTGGCAGTCGCTTGACCCTAGTTTGCCTTGTGGCAAGTCGCCACGCATCTCCTTGTCATCGAAGTACCTGGAGAGACACTCGTCGGGTGCGTTCAACAACTGCGCGGCGCTCGGTCCGCTAGGCGCAACAGACCCACCTCCGTTCTCTGGCTCGGATGGAACGCTCCTGCCAGCACTAATGTTACGAGGCGCGTCCTGCCACCTGCCCGACACTGTCTACCGTTGCGGCAACGTTAGGTTTCCTGCTGTCTCTTGCTCACCAATCTGACGTCTGTCGTCGTTGGTCGTTTCACGCTGAACCAACTGCTCTTTTTCGCAGCTGGCCTCAGACCGAGTTTTTATTCCTGAACTCGCGTCCGTGTCCCTGGTGTCATTTGGGGTAGAGCTAACCTGTGCAGCTGGATCGTCGGAGTGCGCGTTCACCGCCTCTAATACTGCGACACTGCGTTCCGTCACGATGCTTTCTTCACGAGAGATTCCAGTTTCGCGGAAAGCTGGCTCTCTTTTTACTTCTGCCTGGCAGTTTTCTGGACCCGTGCTTGACAGGCATATGTCTTTGCCTTCCAGCATTGGCGGCCTCTCCACTCGGGACTCGGAGCAGTTCTCCCTGCCTAGTTGATTAGCTCTCCTTGACTCCTTGAGCTTAGCCAGCTCGAGCTCTAGCTGCTGGCGCCTTGCTTCTAACGCCTGCAAATCCGGAGGTTTTTCCTCGCATAGCGGCGCCTTTCCTCCATTCACTTTTGCAAGTTCAGCCTGATAATAAGCTAAGCGCGCCTGCGCCAATTCTACTCGGTACTTCACATCAAGTGAGGGCCGGCTTGGATAACTCTCCATACCGCCTTCCGTACCCCTCAGCTGTCTTACCGGCTCGAACACAGGGACGTGAACAATGCGACCAAGGAAACTCACGGTTTCGATGCGTCGATCCGCATTGCCAGCTCTTTGGCGTCGGGGTCCACCGCCACTTTCCCCGCACGCTGCGATGAGCTGTCGCACGCCGCTGGTCCGCCTCCGGTGACCGTCGAGTTCTCGACGCGCTGCTTAAATTTCCTTGACCGGATGCAGTCCCGCGTCGCTGGACACCTGCCGTGGTCCTTGCGTCCTTGCCGCCGTCTCTCCGCAGGTCCTTTCTCGAACGCTGCTGTTGCCTGATCGTCGCCTTTCTCCCTGCGTTCAATCTTCTTCCTGCGCCGTCTTCCGATGGCCGCAGGATCCTGTCGACTGCGCCAGTAAATGTCACAGGTTCCCTATCTTCCTCGCACCAGGGGTGCCCCGCCAGAGACGGTTTATCTAACTCGAAGACTGAAGCTTGATCTTCGCACCAGGGGTGCCCCGTCAGAGACGGTCTCACGATGAGTTGAGACGCAGGGGTAAGGCGAATACTTGAAAATTTATATACAGCTATTTACATTGCATATACAAGTTTAGGCACTTGAGACGGCAAAGAGATACACAACAACAAAAAGGCGGAACTGAAAAAAGAAAGTTCAGGTTCTTCTTCTTTGCACCAGAGGTGCCCCGCCAGAGACGGTTGGTAACTCCAAGACTGAAGCTTGATGTTCGCACCAGGGGTGCCCCGTCAGAGACGGTCTTGTGATCAGTTGAGATGCAGGGATAAAAAAAAGGCAATGACTGAAGATTTATATACAAATATTTACAGAATATACAAGTTAGATACAACGGCAAATTAACAAACAACCAAAAGGCGGAACTGGCTAATACTAGGGGAGGCCCCTACTCGGCATAGCCGAAGATGCATAGCATCTCACCTTAGCGCAGAACCCCGCTTCCAGCTCCGGGGCCTGGTTTTAAAGCCCTGAAGGCCCGGCCCACATTTGGTAGCTCCCAATCATGCTGCACTGCTCACATGATTGGTTTGCCGAGAACATGGCCAGCCCTCCAGCTTCCGTAGGTCAAAACGCCCTTTCCACAAACACATACGCACGGTCGTGCCAGTACGTGCGGAGTCGAACATTCTCTCCGCCACAAAATAAAATGAAAACAAACACAAATATACATTCGTGCCAGCACGTGCGTGAATCGGTACCGCGGGGCAGGGGGGACACCCGTACTTCACGGCGCGTTCGCGAGCGGCCGCGTTCCAAGAAAGGAGACGCTCCGATTTGAGCGCCCCTAGCCGCGTTCCAATGACCCCACGTACACTGCCGATCCCTTACAGCGAGCACTACTTAAAACAGTCAATTACAGTGAGCAGGTGCAGGTTGAGAGCATTTCGGGTGGGTGCTTTCGAGAGGTGGCAGAGCGGGCCAAAGCAAAACTGTGGGAGAACATGGAAGGTGAGAACCTCGTGGTTCTCCTCGCACGGGTCAACGACGTATTGCAGGAGAAAGGGAAGTACCTGGGAAGACAAATACAGGCAGGGGTAGAGAAACTTAGGGCGACCTCCGAGGCAGTGCACATTGTTCTGTGCACAGTCCCGAAGATCAGGGGACGGGGCCCGTACATTGCAGACCAGGTTATGAGGGCCAACGCAGCAATCAGAGAGCTGGGAAAGATCCTCAGGTGCGACGTGATGGATGTAAACCGGGTGATTTATGGAGACAGGAAGTTTCTCCCATTCTGCCTGGATGGCATCCATTACGCCGAACCAGCGGGATGGCAGGTTGGGAAGAGGATAGGCCGTAGGGCACTTGCTTTTTTACAGGCACGTAGGAAACCCCTGCAGACCAAGGAGTAGGCAGCAAATGTGAAAGGAGGGGGGGGGGCAGGACAAGGGCACGGCGAACGAAAAGAAAGCAACCTCTCAGTGTTGGGTTCATTAACATGCAAGGGGGAAGAAGTCGAATTAAATGGGATGAAATCGAAGAACAACTAAAATCTGAAAACATTGGGGTATATGGGGTTGCGGAAACTCACCTGAGAGACATGGAAGAACCGCCACACATTGCAGGTTACACTTGGATAGGGTGTAACAGAAAAGAGAAAGACCGTAAAGGTGGAGGCGTATGGGCATTAGTAAATGGGCAGGATTGGGAAAGAGTAAGAGAGAACTGCAGAGAGCATCTATAGCTCCAGGGCATAGTGGGGAGTCTAAGAACAATAATAGGGTTTGTATACCTTAAAACAGGGAGTGAGTCGAGTGAGGAGAACAAAGGGCATTTCGAATGTATGTCTAAAGATATCAGGGACTTAGGCTTGCATCAGGAAATAATCATCTTGGGAGATATGAACGCTCACTTGGAATACTTCGACGGAGCTACAGATACAACGGGGAAGATGTTAGGAGAATTCTGCGATGCCCATGATCTAGTAATATTTAATACGGAAATAAAATGCGACGGGAAAGTAACATGGGTAAGAAAGAATTCGCACTGAACTACTGACTATTGCCTAATGTCACACAAACTGTATGACAGGTTAGGGGACATGAAAACTGATGAAGAAGGTATGAAAAGCCTGGGAAGCGACCACAGAAGAATCAAAATTACATTTGGTAGCGCAATACCAGCGGTAGGAACTCAAGGGAGGGAAAGCAAACATAACCTCACTGATGCACAACAGCAGGAAGTGTCTGGACACATTGAAGACATAGGGTCCAGGCAGCCGGATAGGGAGTGGACATACGATGCCCTCGTGAGGGTTTTTCAAGAGGAGTTAGAGAAGGCCCAAAGAAAAAAGGGAAGGAGAAAGGGAAGACACACGCCAAAAAGCTGGTGGAACAGGGAAGTGAAGACAGCCATAGCGCGACGACAGGAGGCATCCAGGGAAGACAGATTTGCAAAGAAAAGGGGGGCCCCACCAGACGAAGTGGATGCAAAATGGAATGAATACCTTGAGAGCAAAAGGGAGGCAGCGACATTAGTCCAAGCCAAAATAGGAAAGGCAGGAGTCCAGTGGATTATGGAGGTAAATAAGAAAGAGAGGAATGCTGCAAAGAGGTTTTGGGAGCACATAAGGCTACAAGGGAAGAGAGCAGAGGGCATCCAACACATTCTGACCACACAGGATGGAGAAAGGGTAGAGGGAGAGGAAGCACAAGAATTTATCAGACAAACAATTGAAGCAGCATTTGCAGAGCCTGTGGCGGATGGTCTAGGGGAGAGCAGGGACAGCAATGGGGCAGGGGAGGAAGAGCCTAGGGAGAGAACAGCAGGGGACTGGGACAGAATAGAAGGCAAGGTTCCCATCAGAACAGCGACAGGACCAGACGGCATACCTATGAGATTTATTACCATACTAGGCAAAAAAAGCAAACTGAAATTACGACAGATCATTAAAAAAGTAGTAGAGGGAGCAGACGTTCCAAAAGACTGGAAAGTGAGCAGGATGAGACTAATATACAAAGGCAAGGGAAACAGGGACAACATTAAATCCTACCGACAAATTACGATCAGATCAGTTATTTACAGGCTAGCAATGCAGATGGTGAAAATGAGAATGGAAGAATGGGCAGAGCGTGAGGAGATCTTGGGAGAGTTGCAGAACGCTTTCCGAAAGGACAGACGGTTGGAGGACAATCTGTTTGTCATAACGTAGTGTATAGAGATAGCCGAGGCAAGTCGGAGGCCTCTATGGATGGCATTTTTAGACATTAAGGGGGCATATGACAATGTGAATAAGGAAAAACTTTGGGACCAATTGAAGGGATATGGCGCTGATAGAAATCTGGTTGAATATCTACAACGTGTATATTCAGACAATGAGGTCGTAGTAACTTGGAAGGGAGAAACTACAAAACCAGCTAAAATTAAGAGAGGGCTAAGGCAGGGCTGCCCACTATCACCTCTACTTTTTATGGTATATGTGAGCCAAATGGAAAAGAGGTTGGAAGAGTGTAGGGTAGGAGTTTACGTGAGTTATATGCAGGATGGTCAGAAGGTAAACCAAGTGTTGGCTGGACGAATGTATGCGGATGATATTGTTCTACTCGCAGACAAGCGAGATAGGCTGCAGGAACTAGCTAAAATCTGTGGTGAGGAGGGCAACAAGCTAGGACTCCAGTTCAGTAGAGAGAAGTCAAGGATAATGGTCTATAATGATGAGAAGGGAGACCCACTAGAAATACAAGACACTATGATAGACCATGTGAGAACTTACAAGTATCTAGGTGTATGGCTAAGTGAAGGGAAAAAATATCTGGAAGAGCATGAGAGGATTCTGAAGGATAAAGGAAAAAGGAATTCAGACATTATGAAGCATAGAGCACTATGGAACTATAATAGGTATGAGGTGGTTAGAGGGGTATGGAAGGGAATCATGCTACCGGGCCTCACATTTGGAAATGCAGTCGTGTGCATGAAATCAGGAGTACAGTCAGGGCTAGAGGTCAGATAAAGAAGTGTGGGAAGGCTAGCCTTGGGAGCCCATGGGAACACTCCGAATGAGGGAGTCCAGGGAGATATGGGTTGGGCGTCGTTCGAGGTTCGGGAGGCCATCAGCAAACTGAAATATGATCAGAGACTCACTCAAATGGAGGAAACAAGGTGGGCAAAAAAGGTGTACAAGTACCTGTACATGAAAAGTATTAACACAAAATGGACTAATAGAACCCGAAAGCTAAGAACGAAGTATTTACGGGTGAGGGATGGGACGCAACAAAATACTAACGTGAAAGCGGAGGTAAAGGAGACGGAAAGAAAGATGTGGAAAGAAGGAATGCAGGAAAAATCGGCGCTAGGCCTATATTGGACACGAAAAGAGGACATCAAAAAAGAGCGATTATTCGATAATTCGCGGGGCAGTTCACTGCTTTTTGAGGCTAGGACAGGGACTCTGAGAACAAAAAATTATGGCTGAGGCTTAGCTAAGGTTAAGCCTAGTCAGATGCGAAGCATATTGGTGGCTAGGCTTGGTAATACATGGCTTTCCTTGGTTGCATACTTGGTCATTTTAATACAACCACTAGAAGCCTTCGTCGTGGGGGAAGACAACGGCATGGCTACAGCGGAACGCCGACTAACCCCGAGACGCGCGTTGGGTGAGCGCCTGGATTGCCACGGAAGCCGCGTCTGCCTGCCCGGTGGAGCGAGCGTTTCACCTTTGATTGTAAAACATTTTATTCGCCGGGAAGAGCTTGGCAAGAGGTCGCGTTAAGTGGTCGAGAGTACATAGCCCTCGACGACTTTATCAGCCCACTCCACCGCCAAAACTTGCGTTCTGGGGTCAGAGCTAGCCAGCACGGTCTCCAGCACCTACACCGAGTGTGAACGCGCGTTCGAAATGCGCGGGAATGCCGCTCGAGGACATTCCGGCGTCTGTGCGATGGCATCGTCACGACGACGTCACGGTGTCACGTGACGTGACGGCTAGCGGTCCCACGGCGACGGCGCGAGGTGGAGGCCGCCTCTCTCATCCGATGTCACGTGGTGTGACGTCACGGCGTCACGTGGTGTGACGTCACGGTGTCACGTGGTGTGACGTCACGGTGTCACGTGGTGTGACGTCTAGGGGTCCCACGCCGACGGCGTGAGTGGTAGCTATAGCAATATGCTTCGCATAAAAACGTATAGGTCCAAATTTGAAGAAGTGGATATTTTGTGCTCTGCTTCTAAAACGGAAACGGAGACCATAGAGCACTTGGTTCTGAGGTGCGCAGAACTCCGCCCAGCCCTCCCAGAGGGGGCAGCAACGGTCATAGAGATAGCGCTGGGATTTACTGGGGAGGACGGGCGAGTGGATGGTATTAAGATCGACGTCAACAAGTCTCGCCGGGTGGCCGCCAGCACGCCTGCTTCTACTGTGTATGGCTGCGAGCAACTTGAGTGTGATTGCTTTCGGGCCTGCCGCCATGGGCCGCACGCACGGAGAGGACCCAGGTGCCAGCTGACTTCAATTACGGAGTTTGCCCGGTTGGAGTGCAGGACCAAAACGGACCCCCTTTCCGAAAGGTCTGCACGTGTAGAACGCCGCCGCCGTCGCCTCGGGGAGACGAACGTTATCTTCCCCATTTGCCTTGACCGTGCCAGGGAACAAAGGGCCTCGTTTCCTGTTGCTCTTAGGCGTGCCAAGCACCGCGACAAGCTGTCGGGCATCATCTCCGACCCTCGCGAACGTCTCCAAGCACGAGGAACCACTTTCGGCCTTTTCGTGACCTCGCGTCCGGCCTCGAGCGGCGGGTGACATTTGATGATCAACAGATGTCGGTGACCCGCAGAAACCTTCGGCTGGCCGGAGGCCATCACCTACCACAGTCGACGCTACCTCGACGACGACCTTCTTTCCCTCAGACTCAACATGTGACGGGGGCGTGGCCCTAAGTGCAGTGGTGTGTTTGTGCACACAAGTTTGTGTTGTTTGTGCTCTGGGCCCCTCCCACCCCTGCGTGGGCGTCCTCAGCCTAGGGAATTTGGGGAACGGGAAGGCTATAAATGTCGAGAACGAATGCGGCAGAGCAGCCTCATCTCAGCCTCACTTGAGCCTTATTTGGAGTCTCACTTCAGTCTCTTATGCTTGTAAAAAGATGTAAATAAACCCTCTTGTAATCTTCCTCCCATCACTTAACTCTGACTTGGCGGCACTCCTGTCCTGGTGGTGGTGGGAACGGGTGTCGAAGCTTGACCGCGGTCCCGTCAAGCAGCGAGCAGCAGCAGCGAGCTAGCAACGACCCCGAACCGACCCATCTTCGCCAACAACTGGTGGCAGCGCCAACATTGGGAAAAGCGTGACATTGACGAAGGGGAGGTTGGAGGATTGGTGGCGGAAATCAAGGGAGGGGTGAATTTCGAGGGGAAAAGGATAGACAGATTAGACATTGTAAGAGCGAAAGGGAAAGAAAGGGAAAATAAAAATAAATTAACAATGGGGGAAGTATAGGCTAGGTGGCGAAAGCTACCGCCCGGTACAAAAGGTAAAGCCATTATCATCCATCCATCCGGAAAGCCAGCCGACTTCAAACGTCCCACCTGTGCGTGACTGTGTGCACCTGGTGTTGGCACGATCTGGCAATGTCATTATTGAGGTATCCGGAAACGACTTTGCGTTCGACGATCTTGGAGTGTGCAGACTTGAATGGGAGAGAGCGTGTACGTTATCGGGGCTCGTAGCGCCAGCATAGAAGATCGCTGCGAATGACGACAATCATTTGCAGAAATCGTAGCTGCCCTTCATTTGGTAATTCCTTCATCACTTAAAATGCAAGAAGTTTGGCTTCAAGGTCTGCGAACAGCTTTGTCCACTGGATGGCGCGAGTCTCTTAAGTCATTACAAAACACTATAAAGTAATCGTCAGCATAGCGGAAAACTCTTCTTACCTCAAGTCGAATCAGTACATCTTCCTAGTGCCGATCATAATGCGTCAGAAAGGTATTGCTGAGCAGAGGAGCAAGACAGGCGCCAGTGCAGAGAGCTTCTTTCTGCACGTAAAATGAATCTTTAACTTGACAAGTGTCGACTGCAGGTAAAAGGAGAGTGTTTCTGGGAAACTACAGATGCCAGATGAAGTCTGGAAGCAAGTGGCGCCAAAATTATCCATAGTATCTCTGAAAATAGGGCACAGTTTCTTCTGAGGCAAGGAATAAGAGAGAACTTTGAAGTATACAGGCAAGGCGGCGCCATTTCGGAGGCGTTTGAGAGAGCTTTGAAGCGAGGCGAACGTGGCCATTTGACACAGGCAGCTATACTATCTGGACAATTGCGCCTGGCCGTTCCAACGCGGTGCAGGATCGACAGCCCAGCAGTGCAGGACGCATTATTGGGGGCAGGGATCGGGGCGCGAAAAAGCCGAGAAGTCTGAAATAAATAGTCTAAGAACTGCTTTCAACGTTACCGCTTAATCACCTCTGAGGGGATTCGAAGTGGTTTGCGCTCAGCATTTGAGCCTTAAGAACGATGCTCCAGCGACCATGCTCTATGAACGGAGTCTACGTAACTCAATCCGAAGACATAGTAGACCTCTGAGAAAGAATTGTAAACGCATGTGCAAGTGTTCCGCAGCAAGTTGTGAAGCGTGTCCTATGGTCTAGAAAAAGCGATTCATGGCATTTGCTTTGGTTGAAGGCAAACGCTTTGGGTGTTAGTTATGTTTAAACTTCGCAACCAAGAAGACAGATCACAAGTCATCAGTTGCCTCCTTTTGCATATCGTTTTGGTGAAAAATAATTCTCATGGCAACTGCGAGCACATCGTTTCTGTCTTGCTTGAGCCTGTAAGGAGAGGGAAAATTTGCTCGCTGCCGCCATCGTTCAGTGCCAACGAATGACGAATGAAGACGCGTGCTGCCCACGACACCAGCTCGAGCGACTGTCCGCCGCACTGACAGCTGTCCGCAAGCAGAAAGGGGTGTCGTCACGAGCTCGTCAGTCTGTTACGTAGTACTGTTGTTGGTGGAATATCCGGCTCACGCTGAGCGTCCAGTCTTGGAATCGGATGTTAAAGGTCGAAAATTGATTCATGAATATCTCAATACCTATTGCACTTAGGCATGGGCTGTAAGCTGCATCAGCCTTGCATTACCGAAGCCATACGATTGCAATATGCAGGACAAAGTTAATAATTAAAAATATAATAAACAAATTTCGTCTAATTATTCTCGCCCCCATTACCGGTATATCCTTATTTTGTGTCCATCGAGCCGAACACATTAAGTGAAAGCGGCACACATGATACTATCAGCCACGCAGTTTTAAAATCCGCAAACGTTAAAAAAATCACCATTATATGGCTCCAAACAGCATCGGAATCAGTAGGCAGGTGATGCCTTGTTCAGTGTTCCCGTTGTGCTGCCTTTCGCTGTTCATCCTGTCGGGATGCGGCGCCTTAGGCTGAGAGCGAGAGCGGCCGTTTATCGGGGCTTGTGTGGAATGCTCCGACACCGTTGAAGAAGGCGGTGTAAAAGCCGGACCCTGATCAGGTTCCTGCTTGAGAGTAGCCTCTACAGCTATCTTTGCCATAGTATATCGGCACCTCCAACTTATGCCGTATGGCAACTGCTCGAAAAAAAAACTATTCTTTGGATACCTCAGCACAAGTCATGCATGAGTCGCGCTAACCACTGAAGAAAAAGAGTAATTATTTCATGCACAGGTGCTCTCTGCATAGTATTACATGCCTTGTCCAAGTTCCCTTCCTTGTCCGATCTAGCTGCTACGGTCTCAGTCTGTCAGCGTTGCTCGTGCCATTTTTTGTTTAAAAAACATCATATTTAAGCTCCAAGCCTAATCCCGATGTACCGCGTTGACAGCAAAGAGCTGGTGTCATATATGCTTTCTTTTTAAGAGATATCTTTTTGAGGAATAGGGAATTGAGAGTGAGCCAATTTTTCTCCAGTGCGTTTTCATTGAACTGGTGTGCTCAGAGCAGCAGTAATCATCATCACCATCATCATCATCAGCCTGACTACGCCCACTCCAGGGCAAAGGCCTCTCCCATGTCTGTCCAGTTAACCCTGTCCTTTGCCAGTTGCGGCCACCGTATCCCCGCACACGTCTTAATCTCATCCGCCCACCTAACTTTCTGCCGCCCCCTGCTACGTTTCCCTTCTCTTGGAATCCACTCCGCTACCGTTAAGGACCAGCGGTTATCTTACCTTCGCATTACACGCCCTGCCCAAGCCCATTTCTTCCTCTTGATTTCATCTAGGATGTCGTCAACGCGTGTTTGTTCCCTCACCAACTCCGCCCGCTTCCTATCTCTTAACCTTACACCTATCATTTTTAAGGCGAAAGCCTTTAATGCCTCATACTGTCGTGACCAAGGATTGTTAGCATATGTGTTCGCTTTCAGCGTCACTACTAAAAAAAAACCTGTGTTGAGGCTGCGAATCGAACCAGGGCCTTTGGCATTTGAAGTGGAGACGCTACCACTCCGCCAGGAAGGCTGAGGGTTGGAGCATGAATAAAGGCGCATCTAGTGAATGCATGGGTTTCATAACTGAAATAAAAGAAATAAAAATAAGAAAAGGAATAAAATTCAAAAATAAAAATAAGAAAGGAAAGAAAAATAAAAATGAAAATAAGAAAAGGAATAAAATTTAAAAATAAAAATAAGAAAGGAAAGAAAAATAAAAATGAAAATAAGAAAAGAAACAAAAATAACAAAAATAAAATATGGGAAATAAAAAAAAGTGCGCCAGTAAACGCTTTCGCCTTGCAGTACTTTAGAGAGCCAACGTGCCCCTAAATTTTTTTCTTTCTATAGCTCGCTGCGTTGTCCTAACTTAAGCTGAACCCTCTTTGTTAGACCCCACATTTCTGCCCCATAGGTGAGCGTCGGTAAAATACAGCTGTTGTATACTTTTCTCTTGAGGGAAATTGGTAAACTGTCATTCATGATCTGAGAGAACCTGCCATACTCGCTCCACTCCATTCTTATTCTTCTAGTTATTTCCCTCTCATGATCCAGATGAACCGTCACTACCTGCTCTAAGTAGACATACGAGGTCTGTTAGAAAGTATCCGACTTTATTTTTTTTTTGCGAACACCTGATGGATATGAAATAAGCACGCTTGCATCAGGTGACCTTGAACCTTCGTGCATGTGCACGAATTTTTTTTTTCGCTTGTCGATAGCGTCAGTCGCTGGGACGCAGCGTTTAAGTGAGTCAGTGCGCAGTGCTCTCGTCGGTTTTTTATTGCAAGGAAAATGGCGGAGCGACAGGAGCAGCGCTACTGCACCAAATTTTGCCAGAAACTGGGCGACAGCGAAGTGGAAACCATTCAAAATATTCAGACGGATTTCAGTCGAGATGTTATAAGCAGCACACAGATTAAGCATCCGTACAATTGGTTTAAAGACGGCCACACATCGGTGGAGAGCGAGCCACGTTCTGGTCGGCCATCAACATGCCGAAATGACCAGGTCATTGCCAAAGTGAACGCTGTGGTTGTGCGGGACGGTCGTGTGACTATCCGAGAAATTGCGGAAGAGGTGGACATCAGTAATTTTTCTGCACAATCTATTATCACCGATGATTTGGTCATGGAGAGATTTGCGGCGAAATTCATGCCGAAGCTGCTCATGGTGGAGCAAAAGCAGCTTCGTGTTGAAGTCTCACAGGAGATGCTGGATTCCACAAACAGTGACCCCGACTTCATCAACACCATAATCGCTGGTGAAGAGTCTTGTGTGTATGGGTACGACCCGGAAACTAAATCCCAGTTGTCACAGTGGAAGCATTCCACGTCACCAAGACCAAAGAAGGCCTGCCAAGTGCGCAGCAATGTCAAAGTGATGCTGACTGCTTTCTTTGACTCCCTCTGTGTGGCACAACACGAGTACGCACTCCAGAGGGTCAAAGAATGACCAAAGAGTACTAAAGGGACGTACAGCCTTTGTCAAAAGTTTGGAGCCCCTGGGGTTTTCTTTTGAGCCACACTGTGTCGCTCTTAATGAATCTCTAGCGCTGCAGATTTCGTGGACATGAGAAGTTTTCTGGGACTCAGTTCTAAAAAAAAAAGACAGCGAAAGGAGAAGAGTATCAATGAGGACTTCAAAATTGATGTCCTTGCCTATGTGAGTGCACTGCCAAATGCAAGTGTCGGGGAGATTTCTGAACGATGCGTGAAAAGTGTCACAACAGTGCTGAATGTCCTCAAAAAGCACCACTATCATCCTTACCATTTTAGCCTTCACCAGGAATTAAGTGACGCTGATTTTCAAAAAAGAGCAGATTTCAGTAACTGGGTCTTAATAAAACTTGACCAAGATGAGCATTTCCTAGAAAAAGTGATGTGGACTGACGAGGCTAGATGTTGCAGAAATGTAACTGTGAACATTCATAATGCTCGCTACTGGTCCCAAGAAAATCCCCACTGGCTGCGGCAACATAACCACCAAATCCACTGGGGGATAAATGTTTGGTGTGGCATACTTGACAGGCTTATGCGCCATACTTCTTCGAAGACAACCTAAATGGAAAAAAGTATGCATGCGACATTCTTCCTGGAGTCGTCGATGAATTTACCTCCAGCCTCACTTTTGGAGAACTACGGCAACTACGGAACCACCGTCGTGGTTCCAGCACGACGGAGCCCCACCACATTTCTCTTCTACTGCAAAGAATTGGTTGAATAGAAACTTTCCTCGGCAGTGGATTGGCCGAGAAGGAGATATGTTTTGGCCTCCCAGATCTCTTGATCTCTCTCCATTAGATTCCTTTCTGTGGGGCTAGGTGAAAAATCAAGTGTATGCCGTGGAGCCCGGCGATATCAACGATATGAAGAACAGAATTGTTTTTGCCTGTAGGAGCATGGGACGAGAAGTACTCAGTGGAGTTGTTAACTCGATGCGAGAGCGGCTCATGTGCTGTGTTGCCGTGGGCGGCCGGCATTTCGAACATTTTTAACTATGAAAGCTTCTCCAAAACTTCTCATTGAAAGTAACGGTAAGTATTGTAACTCATGGAATCCGACGAAAATTTGTGCCATACTATTTATGATATGTTTATACGTAAAGCTTGGACTGGCACTACTCTTTTCGCGTGCTTTTTGTTCCCTCTCCGCCACTATAATGACGGAAGTGAAGGTGCAGGTAGATAAATACGTGGAATGCTTTTGTTCTCTCATGAGCGCTTGCAAATGCTGTTTTACTTTAGAAAAAACCGGTGCAATAGAGAATACCAGTCCGTCATATCATACTATGCTTTACCAGCCGAAGAGCATGCAAAGCCGTCGGGTTTGTTTTCCGCATGTGCCCGACGACCTGGAAACTTGAGCTAATAATTTGAGGTAGTGCTCTCTGGCATGTATTGCCCTCGGTGTGGGCTGCACATCGAAATAATTCTAATAGGTCAAGGCCAAAAAAAAAGTAACAAAAAAATTGGGCAATGTGGTATGGCTGCGTTTGACTGCCTGCCATATCTAAAGCGGAGCGGCATCGCGTCTTTCCACCATCTGTAGAAGCAATTGCTTAAAGGAGTAGCGTTCCTTTCTCGCCGACCGAGCCGTGATTCATCGGTTTTGCGCGCCAAGAAGGAAAACGCTCCCGAGAACGAAAAGTCATCCGCGTCGCCGCTCGCTGTACACTCTTGCAAGGCAGAGTGTCATACACAACAGCTGCGTCACACGAGGGAGGTGCTTCACGCCAAGAGCCGCGGTCTCGCATGCCTAATTAGATAAACTGGGACGAAATTTTAGACGTGCGCATCTCAGGGCACAGGCGGGTAACTAAAATTGTACAAAATGGAATAGCCCTGAAAAGCAAATGCCTCCAAGTTCTCAATATAAATAAGCATGCTTACATCAGGCAAAGAAAAGTTAATTTATGATTTTTAGCTAATTACTGAATTTATGCGGACAATTATTGTCCCAATTTGTGTCCGCCTGGCCGCATTACCACAGACCAAAAGCGGCATTAGCGTACGCCTTTTCGCATTTAAAAAAAATCAGTAAAGTCTAATTTTGAACACCCTGTGTTTGTGTGCGTGCGTGTGTGTGTGCGCGTGCGTGCGTGCGTGTGTGTGTGCGCGCGCGCGTGTGCGTGTGCCTGTGTCGGCTGCACGCTGATTTCTGCGCGCAGGGAGGGAAGGAACGCCTATTCGACGGCTGGGCATGATGGCGCCGCTATTCCACGGCTGTGTCCATTTCCGCGTAGCGAAGGGTACGGCCTTGAGTGCGAAGTCCCGCCGTGAGATGTGCTTCTAAAACGCCTTCGCTGTGCGACAGCGAGGTCGCTGGCCGCGTGCGTCGCGGCGATGCGTGGAACTGGTCCGAGTGCGGCCGCCCAGAAAGGCATTCTTCGATGAAAAGCGAGCGCAGCGTCTCGGCCAGAACGAGGAGGGGGTCCGGAAGTGGTGGGCGCTTCGTGCACTGCGGCTTCTGCTCTGCTATGGCGGCGGCCATCGATCGGCCACTGCGGGCTGCCGCGTGTCAAACAAAACCACCCTCTCTCTCTTGTTTCTCCGGGCACTTTAAAAGTCGCAGTACGACAGCCTCCGATGAGGGGCGCCAAAGCATAGGCTCCGTCTCTCAATGGTATCAATTCTTATCATCAGGTATCATCATTTCTTTTTTAGCATCTACTATCGAGAAATAGAGCCTTGTTGTACGCTTACACAAAAGTGTCTCTGCACTTCTCGAAGCGCACGAATGCGGCGAAAAGGTATAATTGGGGGGGGGGGGGACAGTGTTCATTGCGTGTTTGCAACTTATCCTCAAAGTTGCACATTACATTGCAAAGCCACGTCGCCTAGGTAGCGCACAGAGTTGAGGGGAGACAAAGGGGGAGGGTGGAGCCTTTCGGACGTCACAATGAGGACAGACTCACATCGCGCAGTAGTGCCCACAACGAGCGAGATTCAGAGGCTGGATACCAGTTCACGAGGATGATGCATTCAGAGAGGGTCCAGAAATAAGGCGTCGAACTCAATCCAAAGAGCAAAGAACTTGACGATCATTACATACATGCGCTCAAAGACTACTTCAACAGCCGCTGGAACACAGGAACTGTACCACTAGGGTGGGAACATGCAGAAATTGTACTAATGCTTTAGCCAGGCAAGCCCCTCTGCTGGGCAATCTGAGACCGACATCGCTGACATTGTCTGGGGGGAAACTCTTCGAGAACCTTATCTTTAAAAGGCTCGAAGCATATCTAGAGTCTAACCACATCTTTCCTGAAACCATGATCGGCTTCAATCCATATTCGGCTTCAATCTCAGCCTATCTCATAGTATCTATATCTTATTTATAAAAAAATCTCTGGATACAGGCCTTTTACCCGATGACAGGAAAATAGCTCATTTGGTCCCAATTCACAAAAGCGGATCAAGAAAGGATGTGTCAAATTACAGGCCTATTTTCCTAACAACAGTTTCATGGAAAATCTTTGAGCACATGTTATACACAGAAGTAACGAACCACCTGGTAAAGAATGATTTGCTAATAAAGGAACAACATGGGTTCCGCAAAGGTTTATCATGTCCTACGCAACTTGAATTTGATCACGATCTTGTATCTGAAGTTAACTGCGGGGGGCAAACAGACTGCATATTTCTGGATTTTGGGAAAGCGTTTGACAGTGTGTCACACCCACTCCTTCTCTATAAACTAAGTGTTAAATCTGGACGCAGCTGTAATAACATGGATTCAGAATTAGCTGCTCGACCGCCGCCAACGTGTAGTCCTGAACGGCAAATGCTCAGATTATGTTGATGTGACATCAGGGGTCCCACAGGGGCCAGTCCTGGGGCCACTCCTGTTCTTAATTTATATAAATGGTATTCCACTCGTTATTTTCTCAAGTATACGTCTTTCTGCACATGACTGCATTTTCTATATGAAAATTAACACTACCATTGATATTTTTCAACCCGAAACTAACTTAACACTTATCTGCGATTGGCGTCTGAAATCGAAAATGATTTTGAATACGGAGAAATGCGCCAAATCTTTGTTTTTGACGGAAAAAAAAGATCAAAGTACAAGCTCAGTATCGCATAAATAATTAATTGATCAGCCAGAAACGTATATACAGATATTTAGGTATTATATTGTCGAATGATTGTTCCTGGAATGCTCATGTGGATCATGTGGTTACCAAACCCGGTAGGGCGCCAAAGTTCATAGTGCGAAGTTAAAGGTGTGTGCAGCCAAACCGCAATAAAACTGCTTTTCTGTCTTTTTTTCGACCTGTCATAGAATATCCGTGTATTGTATGGGACCCTGCACATCAGGTATTAATTCACAAACTCGAGAAAATTCATAACAGAGCAGCAAAGTGTCTTGGGCAGGTACGAGTGAAGGGATAGTTGTGCAGCAATGAAAAAAGAATTGCAATGAGAAGAACTCGCTTCCCCTAGAGTAATTTTGAGGCTAAGATTGCTGTACTTAATAACTCACGGAAGAACGGGGACTGATTTTGGAAGTTATTTTAAACAGCCCTTTTATGTTTTTAAACCACATGACCATTCTCGTAAAATTAGAGGGTGCCGAACATGGACGAACTTATTTGCAAATTCCTTTTTTAGAGCGCTGCTCTTGCGCGCCCTTTTCTGCGTTCCTCGGCGTCGCCGTCGCCGTCGTCCGTTGTAACCAGCAGTGGACACCCTTTAAGCTGCGAAAGCAATAGAGCGAGCGCTTGGAAAGAAGAAAGTAAAAGCGCAACATCCTCCTCTCCTTAGCAACCGGCGCGCCAGTGGGGGGTGCTGCGGTGCATAGCAACTGTGACGTCACACAGTAGCGGTAGAAAGTTGTCTTTTTATAGAACCCGCATTTTCGAGACCGCGTCCCTTAGAAGTTGTTGCCTTTCAGCGCGCGCCAATTTTTTCCAGTCGAATGTGTTCGAGTTCCTGCTAGTCATATCCATATTTATGAGCAATGGGAAATCCAATGAAAGTTGCTGGCAAAGAAGGCAGCGTAGAAAGGCAGCAACCCTAGACACAGGCTAGGCATGCATAATACGCAGCGCAAATGCTGGTGCAAGTACCTTTACAAGTACTTGGTATGATCAAGGTATGATCCACAAAGCACTGACTCATGTGCACAGTTCACAACAGAGTGTACGGCAAGTATCGTCTTCATATTGATGTTTATTACATCAACCAAACGAATACACTGGTAAAACACACCATCAAAAACGCATGTCACAGGCAGCACAAACATTAGCACTGTTTAAGTGGGTAATCATGTCAATGGACCCAGTGCAGACAGGAAAGTGCCCTGAAGTGGTACAAATGTTGCCAGTTGGAAGATTTAAATGTACCGAAAACATGCTATGACAACTTCAATTGAGATAAAAAATGACATAAAATAGGCGCACCAAGATACACATGGGGCATAGAGCACTGACACTACTCTTCACATTTCATTTCTTCAACTGAAAGAATATAGCAGCTATGTTTACACCTGCATGACAAAATTAAAAACAAGTTTTAGCATCAACAAACCTGCTCAACGCTAGAGCATTACACCATACGTAGGGCCTGCGCACAACCTCAAGACCTGCTTCTTGTCGCTAACCGCAGTAATTTCAAGCAATTCTAATCAAACTGAAACATACATGAAGTGCAGTTTATAGTGAAGTATGCAGCCATCCTGGCCGCAGATACGCAGGCGGTGCGATGTGCTTGGAACAAACCCTCAGGTCTCTCAGCTGGCACGGCGTCTTCTCCACGCTGAGGTTGCGGCAGAACTGCATCCACGTTTCGTACCTGGACATGATGCAACGCGCACGTTATACAACTGCATTCAAAGGAATACCATATACTCCAAACTTCAATACGCATGATTCCTTTCACCTAAATGGAGTACATTATATTTTAACTGTGGCAGTAAATGCTTGCGCCAAACATCCAAGCCTCAGAGTGGGGTTACGCGCGCCTGATACCACACGGCAAGCTGCTTTTCTATGCTTAAAGAGTGACGAGAGCGAAGCAGCGAAATGAGTTTAAAACAATATTGACAGTCATGTATATGTAGAACGGCAATAACTACTGCTGACCGAATTCAGTCAAGGCACCGTCAAGGCAGCGCACATACACGTTGTTGAGTTTGGATACTTTCAGTTGCGAGGGGATCCTCAAAGTGGCTTCACGGTGTTGAAAAACCTATATAATGTCATGCCCGTAGCTCTTAGGCAGCACAGTTGGTTTTAAATTGGCCTTGCGGGCAGTAGAGGGTACGTGGTTGCTCCTGAGAGCCCGATATCAAGTTCACGTGGTGACAGTCGGCTGCACGAAACTAACTATAAATAAGATAAATGGTGGGCCTTTTTCGCACACCTTAAGACTACAAGCGTGTGCCCCCTACGGTTTACTTAAATATCCCCGATAACATGAAGCCAAATACGCATGAAACGGTTACAGCTACGAAACAGACGCGAAAAGTCCGACAAAAGCACATCTAGAGCAGACGACAATAGCAAGAGCTCACCTGTGAAAGTACAGCCAGGTACAGTGGGAAGCGGTGTAGTAAGACACCGACGACACAGTCCACGCTGCCGCAATGTGCGACGGAGCAAAACTTCTTCACATGCCGCGAGCTGATCTTGAAATGAGGAGCTAAAGGATTCAAACGAACACTGCGCGAGCGTGTCACAACGACGGGAAAGGTTTCGCACTGGCCGTACACCGAAGGAAACGATACAACCAATAAAACTGCTGCAGCGGTGCGGCTGGGTGCAAATCTAACCAAACGGTGACAGAAAAGAGACGAGCAAGGAGGACAAAAACTTCTCAAAGGGGCCATTTCGAGACCGGCGAGCTTAATTTACACGCTTTCCCAGGCGTGCCATTGCAGACAGCTGGAGATATGAAACCGCTTCGTAAGCTCCCGCGGCCACTGTGGCCGGGTACCCAATCAAGGCCTGCAAAGTCACGCTGCAAATTCAGCGCACACTAATAAACAGGGAGCGCAACAAGAGCGTTGCAAAAAATTACAAAATTCGGCGTAATGTTTTGCTGAAACAATCTACGTATTTTATAAAACTTGGCATTAAAATATCCATTTCTGTTTGTTGTTTTATAAAATTTTTATTTGTACTTTTTAATTTCTTTATATAAATGTTTTGGGCCCCAAAGTGGCTGTGCTGCAGGCGCGCTAAACCGTTTTTGGGCCCAGCCTTGGCCACCATTCTACATCCGCCTTGGCTATACCGCCTCTCCTTAGCCAGACGTCTCGTTGCAGTCGAGTGAGTGAGACGCATGGCTCCGAAGCGGTCGAGTGATTCCGCGCCAAGCGGTTCGGGGAAGCGGCAGTGGGTTGACCACAAGGCTTTCGCCAAGCACACTTTAGAATTTCCAAACTGTCTTCGGTATTTTTGGAGCAAAGGAAATGCGCAGTATCTGTCTCCCGCAGCTGCGAAACCAATAGAGCGGGGGCTTGGAAAACAGAGGGGAAAGTTTGTAAATTGGTTTTTGAGGAAAGGAAATGCGCAGTATCTGTCTCACACATCTCGGTGGACACGCGAACCAGGGGAAAGGCGCATAACTGCCCTCTTGGAACAGCGGACACCTCAATCGTGCTTTAAGCTACGTGGCGGTAGTGACAGATGTGCGCTGCATGCTTTGGCATTGACAACGTTGTGCCAGAAACGCTCCCACCTGCCAGGGTGGCAGTGCGGGTGGGGGCTTTAAAGTAGATATAAAGAAAAGCGGGAATTTCTTACCACTTATGAGGGAGAACATCCAATTTCTCTCGCTCGTAAGGCCTCCCACAGCTGTGACAACCTCGCGAAATACTTGCGCAGACCTCGTCTTTGAGAACCAGTCAATGGTGCAGCAAGTCGAGCATATATCCATCTATTTCTCCGTCCACGTTTCTTGAAGAAGGAATGTGTGTGAAAAATAACAAGTCGTCTGTAATTGTACATACATGCGTTGCTCGAATTCTTTGCCTCAGTCTATCCAAAAGCTGAAAGAGGTGATGAGCTGCGCTCAAATTTCGCATTAGAAAGCAACGTAATCGTCGGCATTTTTTTTTTGTTAAAACAGTGCAACAGTGGAACCGGTGCAAGTGTGCTCTGCCGGTGAAGATGTATTTTTGAAGCGAAAAGCTCCACTAGTCTACTCAACACCGAGGCTAGCGTGGAGCCCGTCGTCAGAAAAAGCCACAGGTGCGCACGCGCGAACTGCGTGACGTCATGGTGGACACCCGAACCGCGTCGTAAGGGAAGGAAAATGAAAAGAAAATTGGTTTTAAGGAAAAGAAACGACGCCTGTCTCTCTCATATATAGGTGGATACCTTGAACCGCACCGTAAGGGCTTTAAGAAAATGAAATGAAATGAAAAATGCTTTTAAGTATAGCAAATGCCTGTCTCTTATATCTTGGTGTACACCCGAGAGGAATGCACGCCACAGTACATGTATCTAAAGCAACCTTCTAAGACAGCACCGTATTCACTACAGCGCGGCTCCTCCTCCGCCTTGCCGCAGTTTTTCGCTTCGAGATATCCAGGCTTAACCTTAGCTAAGCCACAGCCAATTTTTTTTTGCCAATCTGTAACCCCCCCCTATTATAACGCCTTTGGGCAATGCGGGGTAACTCTTGAATAAAGAATAAAGACCTCACCTGTCAACTCAAGATATTCTGCTGCAGCTCAAAGACGATGTCCTGAATCATGTATCGCAGCGCATCCCGAAGGCAATGTTGGCTTTGGATCTCAGAGGAGCATTTCACCATTTCAACCACCAGGCAATATTAGAAAATCTCAATTAGACCACTTGCTGGCATCAAACCTACAGCTATATTCGTTACTTCCTTACAGATGATACGGCCGCAATAGGAATTGGCGTGCTGCGAACACCCATAACCTTCACCCCCCAACAGAGGAACGTCGCAAGGGGCGTTCCTCTTATCACGCTTTCCAAAATTGCAACCAAGCGACTGGTGTAGTACAAAAATACGCACGCTCAAGCGGATTACGGTGCTCCTCAGAAAAATCAGAATTAATAATACTCAAAAGCAAACCACTAAGCAAACTCCCAGAACCCCCCTAATTCGGTTCACGTTAGAGGGCGCTGAAGTCCCGAAAGTGTGCCTCACAAACGTATATAATGCGAAAGCATTTCTTGCCTATTGAGTGGCGTGGACAGGATGGGTCACGCTTTCAGGAATCCATAGCCAATCCACAATCCAATCGATACTATCCAAGAAGCTAAGTCATCAATAAATCTAAATCGGCGAATCTACACCCCCCCCTCCACACATACACGAAGCTGACGCGGTAAGCCGTAGTATGAAGGCGACACACACACACACACACACACACACACACACACACACACACGCACGCACGCACGCACGCACGCACGCACACACACACACACACACACACACACATACGCACACACACACACTCACTCACTGACTCACTCTCTCTCACACACGCGCGCGCGCACGCACGCACGCACACGCACACACGCGCACGCACGCACGCACTAACTGTTAACTACATACACCCATACACCCGACATTAAACCGAAGCACGGGGCCGCTATGCGGGCATCACGGAACTCTTACGCGCAGTGCGCGTCACTCCCTATCTTGGTGTTAGAAACAGCGGAGCGCACAGCAAAGGGATGGGAAACGGCCCTGCGTGCACACTCGGTGACGAGATGCCCATGTGGCGCGGGTATGCACAAGAATCGATTGGCTGTACTTGAACGGCATCACTTTCTTATGAACTGCTCCGGACTGCTGTGTTGCCAAAATGCGACATCCGTGGAGTGGTCGCGGCGATTGTTCACAGTTGTCGTTTAACTGCAGTCGCAAGCGTTTACCAATAGGCTTTTGGAACGCGCTGCAGCAAAACTCTCCGACAACTTTCTTTGAAATTTCATTACTTGTTTGCCGACGACGTAAGCGCCAACTGTGTGTTTTCTCCACCTTTCGCGTAAGTTTCCTTTTACTTCCCTGATTCGCGAAGGATTCAGTGACCGTAGCTGAAAGGCTGTGACGTAGATTAGCCACAACTTCGAATCTTGTGCTTTTCTCATCTTAAAACAATTTGCACAAAAAAGACAAAACACTAAAGGATAGAAAAGCTGTTTTGTCCTGTTATATCTTTTCATTTTTTTTTGTGCGCACTGTTTTAAGATGCATCATTACCATTTTTTTTATTGCGATAGTGTGCCTGCTGGCATACAGTATTATTTACAAATATAGATAGAGACTGGACTCTAGAAGGAAGCCAAGTAACGTCCGGTGGTGCAGCCCAAAAATCCATCCTTCTACATCCGGCAGACGGCCTGGAGGAGGTACGCACCGGGGCTGGTGTTTCTGCCGGAAACAAGGGCAGGCCGAAAGAAAGTGTTTAGTGTTCGTCTCGCAGACAGGAGAGGGGAAGAAGGGGCAGGAGTCGCCGAAAGGGACATGGTACTGTGCCGTCTGCGACCAGGTTACCGCTGGGGCGGCACGGAGGCGTAACCTTCGAAGCAAGACCTCTTCCCAGCGCGCAAGGCTGCTTGGTGGTGCTGCTTGGTGGTTGGTGCCACACGGTGGGAGAAGCGCTCGCGTGGCGCGACGGAGGTTTTCCTGGAGGTCTTTTCCTGGAGGAGGTTTTCCGGAGAGGTAGGGGCCGCTTGAAGGGGACGTGGAGGAGGTGGTCCAACGTTGGACGTTAGTTCTGCTTTAGCGCCGCTGCGCTGCGTGCCCGAATATACACCAAAGACACAAGCAATGAAAGTGCGTGCCGAAAGTGGTGGACACCATTCGAGGCGGATTTTGTGTCGCCTTCATATCGTTTCCGTCCTGCAGTTACAACGTCACTCCGAACAGCGCAGTGTCATCTTTGATGGCGCTCAGGTTGCTGTATAACTTTACGGGCCCTCGACAATCCATCTGCTCGTCGCTCCAGCTTTGTGGAGTGCATAGTAGGTCGCCACGGGTAATTAACGCTTTCTCTGGACTCTTTTCTGCCGTTCACCATCTCCATAAAGTTCGGCAGTTTTCTCGAATCTTAATATTTGATTTCTCGCGTAGGCCATCAGTCTAGAATGGCTGGGTTTATAGCTGGTTTAAAAAAACATCTTCGACTGTGCGACATAAGTACCCGAGTTGGGGACCATCAGTGGACAGGAGCCAGTGGGGTCGATTTTCTGCCTCCAGCAGCCAAGGCCGTGCGGCATCAGACAAGCAGAGTGCAGTGTTACGGGACCAGGAGACAGCGTCCTGTGCTCCTGTAGCCACACTGAGGGCGCCGTGGTTTCTAGCATGCACTACCCGGTTGATATGCGCCATTTTGCTGACATTTCCAATGTGAGCATCACTTGGAGACAATGACAGACAAATTGACCATAGAAATGAGCAGAAGCGTGGATGCAAAAGGCAGGAGCGCTCGGAAGGCGCTGATGTCGCGGTGGAGATGAAAAACAGCAGATAAATCAAACTTGCTGTCAGTCTTTCGAAAATATGCCGAGCGCTTGGTTTTAGCCGCTTCCGAGGATAAGGAATTCCTTGCCGGTGGCCCTCAAAGTGAAA
Source organism: Amblyomma mixtum (assembly GCF_055824585.1). NCBI lineage: Eukaryota > Metazoa > Arthropoda > Arachnida > Ixodida > Ixodidae > Amblyomma > Amblyomma mixtum. The sequence continues at coordinate 19,149,057 of NC_143014.1, forward strand.
GAAAAGAATGGTGTCATGAGTCCAACGAAAAAATGGCTGGTGATTTAGCATTCCTAAGCACGCAATATTGTACGAAAGCATAGTGTTTTGCAGGTCTACGCCAAGGCCACGTACCTGAACGCGCGATTGAGGCATTCACTGACCCAGGGAGCCAGTTATGCGCGTCAACTTTTTCATCATCAATGCCAGTTCACCTAATATACGCCTGCGGCCTAAGCTGCAGTGCCATGGTTCTGCCACAAAGTTGTCCACGCTAGCGCACGCTGCGCACATCCTTCTGTCGCTACCGCCACATAGCTCAAAGCGCGAATATTAGTTTGACCGTAACATTAGTTGATGGAGAAGACGGTGTGCAATGCACAGCGCCGTGTGTGCTGCAGTTTAACACGAGGTGTGTTCGGCTGCGGCGGTAGCGAAGTGCTCTGACGCAACGGCCTCCGAATCTGATCTCTTAGAAGAAAATGAGCGCAAAAGTACGAGAGAGAGAAGGAGCCGAGCGCTGACTAGCAACTGATTGTTGACGATTGGGATGATTTCGAGATCCAGGATGCCATTGACCCACTTCGTACATCGACTACAGAGCGCAGTGGTGTTCAGTGCGGCGAGCTGGGGTGGTCCTTGCAGAACGCGGATTTAAAGGTGCTGATCACGGGCTAAGAGGGAGGTTCTGCCGTTGTCCTCACTTGCGTCTGCGCCTCGAAATTTCGCGAGACCGTCGAAGAGAGCTTCCGCCAATGCTCAGCCAACGAAGGTAAAGAACCAGGCTATGAAGATCTGCAAAAGGGTCGGCTTGGATAAGGTGGCCAAGGCGATCAAAGGCATTGAGAGCTTGAGTCTGGAAATCTTTTCTATCAAGACTCACAAATCTGGATGCCGATCCAAGACCATTGTCTTTGAAAGCTGAACCTGGTAACGGGTTCTTGGCAGGTACTTTCAGCAGTCTCTGTTCATTCTGTCCACACAGGACCCTTTTCTTGCTAGCAGCGCAGTGGAAGTGGCCCAATTGCTTGCACAGAATAGTATCACTGACGCTAACGTTTTCTTATAGACGTGAAAGATCTTTATTACTCCCTGACACAAGAAATAGTTTGCCAAGTTTTTTTTTTTAATCAAGATGTTTGCCAAGTCATTAGCGATTCTATCGATCAGTTTGGGGTCATGCGCGATTCAGAATTCTTCTCGGAAGAGTACCATAAACTTTCTCGGCGCTCATTCCTACAGCTGAAACTGGTGAAGTACGAGCAGTCGTTCCACGTACAGAAAGACGCAATTTTACATTCGAGCCTGCCTTGCTCTCGTGCTCAGCGAGATCCTGCTGGCTCACTGTGAAAGGCGGTTACAGCGTGCGCGGATTGGCCTTGGCGTGATAAAAGTTTTTCGCTATGTGGACAACTTATTCGTAATTTTTAGGAATGACCCATGTAACGTGACCTCCCCTGTGGCCGTCTGATCCCGTTCTTTGATACACATTTTTCTTCCTTTTGTTTGACCAAGGAAATACCAAAAGAAGGGCTGATACGTTTCCTGTATTTCACAGTCATCGTTCACAGCGAACACCTTTGCTGGCGCTATGAGCCCCGTGCATGTGATAGTTTCCTACCATTCACGTACGCTTACTTCAAGGTCCTTAAACGGCAAGTTGCTTGAAAAGCCCTCGAAAATGCAATCACCACGTCTTGCAAACACCAGGTATAAAACAGTTTAGACGCTCAGATGAAGCGGTTTTAGTCAGCTGGCTTCCAGGGTCACTTCTGTTCGGTGTTGTGGAGGGGTTACTGAGAGGGTGCGGGGACCCTATGGGCACAAAGATTTGAAACCATTGGAAAACATTGCGGTCGTTTCATATGGTTATTCACAAGCTTAAGCGTGTCGCGCGCAGAGAGGGGGTACATGTTATGTTTAGCGCCCCTTACAAACTACAGCCTCTGAGCAGAAAAGTGAACTCAGGACTTCGAAGGTTATGCGGCAAGAGGCATGAACAGCATTTTGCCTCCTGCCGCGCAACACAGTTTGCATAGTGCCTTTTTCTTGCGGGCCTGGCATGCTGGTCAGGTGGGGCGACGTATCAGTGGTCGCTTCAGAAAATATACATCGCCCTTGATGATATTTTTTCCTAAAAGGAACCTAGCGCTCCACTATAAATTGTGTAAACGTGGCGTTCTGCTTTTTGAGCAGTGCGCAATGCTCAGTTGTTACTCCGAGCAGCGCACCAGGGAAATCTATAAAGCTCTTGTCATCGCGCGCAAAGGGGCTTCATGCGCAAACAAAACCATCAATTTCATTGTCTCGATACGAGTTGGCATATCTTAACTCATGATAGACAATCCTTGGGCTTTTGCTCTTGGCGTTGTTTCTTCGCCTCCTTCTCTGTTTCCGCTCATCTCTCATTCTTTGTATTTATGCGCTCATGCATTAAATACAAGCGCTTGCTATAGTAAGTGCATGTGTGTATCTGCTTCTCCTTCGTCTCGTCTTTTTGTGCTGTTTTTCTTCTGAGATGTTCGGTCACCAACTCGCCCAGTAAGACAATTCGATGAAACTAATCGTTTCGCGCCGCCGCGAGTTCGCTTCCTAGTCGTAGATATTTATTTTATTTCTTTTTTATTTATTATTTTTACCTGGCATAAACCCACAAACTCCGCAAGCATTTTAACACCACAAGATCTTGCTCGGGGTTGATCCGTCGGAATATTGCTTTCTCTATAAAAGGCACCCGAGGCGGCTTGACGTAGTTCTTATTTAAAGAAGGGTTATGCCAAACAGACGAAAAATAAAGGCCGGTTTCATTCAGCCTATTGTTTACAATATATTTGCTGAGGTAATTGTTATCGAATCAACGCGAAGTAACCCTAAATCAGCCAAGGAAACAACCTCAGTTTTTCAAAGTGTGCTGAATGATACACCATAATCATGCATCAATCAGGTCATATCATAATGTTCACAATGTATGAATCGCTACACATGGATTTGATGAATTAGAGTATCAGCATTTTATTCAGTTCAAATACCAGCATTCATAAGGACACTGTAATGGTTAACGGTTTATGGGGTTTAACGTCCTAAGGCGATTCAAGTTAGGAGAGACGCCGCAGAAGAGGGCTCCGGAATAAAAACTACCTGGGGTTCACTAATGTGCACTGACGTCGCAATGCGGCGGCCTTGGCCAGGATCGAAACCGCGTGTTTCGGGTCAACCGCCGAACCCGATAACCACTGAGCCACAGCGGCGGCTGTGCAATGAGGGCGTTGAGGAGAAGCATGCATGTGTACATACGCTGTAGGATACACGAACTGCGCAGCAAAGTATTTCCACGTTAGTGGGTTTCTCCTCGTGAGCCACATGGATCTTCTTGTCGCAGTGCGCGACTATTATCACTGCGCACCGTGTATTCTGTGTTTCACACAATCACGTGGCAATTCTGCCGGGGCCACGCTACTTCCCAAGGAAGGAATGACTTTTCTGACAGGACCACTGGATGTAGAGTGAAAACACTACGGCCGGGTAAGTTAAGTTTTCAACAAAGAAAGGGGAACATATGGGTGGCTCTGAAGGAGAGCTCTGACAGCAAGACGGAGCTCGAAAATAATGTATCACAACGACTGTGCAGCAATGCTAAATTGCTAATGTAGGAGCGAACACTTTCACTAACCGAGGACGAAGTACACGTTTTGGATGAGCCAGCAACACTGGTGGGCAGCCCGTGAGCATGCTACGCGCTTCCTGCGACTCGTCTTTATCGTTTCAGGGCGTATATTTCCTTCATGCCATGGGGTTGAGGTATTTTTTGCTTTCTGACAACGCAGCCTATGACGACAAATTCGATTCGAAAGGGAATAATGCGGATGTCGCCAGGCCGTGCGCCCTCCGTTCCGAGGTGGAGCCAAGGCAGGCTCTCGGCGTTCGGAGCGCCTCGCCATTTTCTATTATCGACCAGACGGCCGGGCCGCTCATCGCAGTTGCAAGCACCAAAAACGCGCAGCCCGACGGACCCACACTTGCCAGCAACGCTCCATATAGTGCGCCACAGCGATCCTCCGCCGCGTGCGCGCCGGCCTGATATCTCATCCTTTGCCCACCCCTGATTTGCCGTCCAAACGGTGCCGTAGCGCCCCAGCTGCAGGAGCGAAATCAACGGGAGAGCTGCCGCTTTCAGCAATTCGTGAAGCTCCCCCTCAGCGCTGCTCTTTCCTTCTTTTGGCCAACTCATTCCTGTTTCTACAATGCCTCAAGCGGTAGCGGCACTGCGCACATCATTACTGTGTTTCACGAGCCTCTTCCGCAGTGAATATTTCTGCTGACGACTTTGGGTGTGTTTATCCGCTTACCGCTCTTCATATCGTATAACGCCGAGCACCAAGGTAACCAGTAAAAACACTGGCCGCATTTGTTTTTCCAGTCCCGGACTACTTGCTGACAGGTCTCGGCTTCCGCTCTGACAGGAAACAACGTAATGGTCACATGACCTACTTGCCATAGGCTGCTTTCGAACTCGGCGCCAGAGCCGGGCTCCCCCTCGGTTACCGTACTAGGACGCTGTCATCTGCTAGCAGACGACGCAAGCCACGGCCACCACGACGCCGAAGCAACGCCGTGCGCTCGATAATGATACTGAGTCGATTTAAAGACTGTAGTGTCAGCTTAGCGTAGGTGCATTACAGAACTCAGCTTCGGAGGTATGCTCGCCGCTACTGCTTGCGGCGAAGTTCGCACAAAGTAGCCCAACTCGTTGCGGATTGGCAGATAGACGAAAGCCTTCGCAAAAATGTTGACAACAAGCTCTATAGCTGCTCCAGTATACGAGTGGTTCACCTGCGATGCTTTCAGGTAAGCGTACAGACAGCGTGTCGCAAAACAAGCGAACGAGAACCTCTTGACGACACGAGCAAACAATACGCGCTCGCAGCTTCGAACGCGCGTCCCTGTGCGGTGGATTTCAAGAAAATAAACGAAGATGCAAGAACAAAAAGTATTTCGATGGCTCAGAGAGCAGCTACGGAGCTCATGTGAAGGTTTAACGCATGATATCGACCTCCAGGAACACGAAAAATACTCAAAATGCACACGGAGTCTAACTCAATATGGCTGCCAGCGCGGCGCGCAGCTGTCGTCTGCTGCCTTCTCAGCAGCCCCAAGCAGCCCGCGGACTGCCATAGGCTAAAAACGAACGCGTTGCTATGGCGATGCAGGCAGGTAGGCGGAGCTTTCGGGCTGCCCGAGAAAAACAAATACCGGACTCGAGTCCGCAAGTAGTCCCGGACAGTCCGGGACTGAAAAACAAATGCGCCCACTGTGGCTTCATTCAAGGACGCCGCATTACCCAACGCTCTTGATGCACCTCCAACGACATGTGCGAGACGGAATCCGAGTGAATTTCGAGTAAGCAGCAGGGCTGGGCACTGCTTTGGGCTTCCCCTTACGCCACTCGGCAAAAGCATACAAAGGCACAACTTTCACAAATTCTTTGCTGAGACAGCTTGGGCGTCGTCGAGCGCTCTAAAAATTGCCACACACCAGCTTAACAAACACTGGGTTGGAAGCTTGCATCTATGTTACGGCAGATTAGAAAAGTTTTTTTTCTGGCGGGCGGATACGAGCGACGTGTAGTTGGAGCCGCCAAGCCGTTGTGAGGTGCATGTACATTGCCTAAAGGGTATTTAGTAAAGTAATCGCTAATAGAGTCAGGGCAACCTTAGATGCGATTAACTAAATTATCGATACGAATGAATGATACGATAGGGTTTCGTAAAGGATATTGTCACGTAGTGGTAACTGCAGTCCGGCGAACAGGAACACAGCGAGAATGTCTTCGAAACGAAACTCTTTATTCGGGCTGACTTGCGCCCGCAAAGAACTGAATCACTCGGCGGCGGCGTAGCAACAAGCGTGCTCGGCGGTCGTCGAACAGAATGCCCGCCGCTGTCGGCCGTGCTCTTTTTAAAGCTGATAGCGAACCTTCGAGATAAAGCGTGGAAGGTTCTAGAACTTTCTGGCACAAAGTAGAATCGGCTCCACCTGGATGCGATCAATCGAGATAATTCTAGGCGCGTCTTGCGTCACAAACGAAGCGATAAAGCGACGTGCCCGCAGCCTTGAAGCATGAACAAATAAACACAACAAACAAACGCTACAAAAGATTCGCGGCATTATTCCACAATAGACCATATTCACAATATCAATGAGGGGAGAAATGTGCAGAATATAACCAACCCCGATATATAGCCTTCATTTATAAGAAGAAACAATTTGACTCAGTGCAAACCTAAGCAATCATGCCGACATTGCGGAATCAGGGTGTACAAGAGCCTTAAGTGAAAATACTGAAAGATATCTAGAGCAACTGCACAGCTACCACATGTCCTCCATAAAATCAGCAATAAAATTTCAATAAGAAACGGCGTCAGACAGGCAGACACGATGTCGCCTATGCTATTCCCCGCCTGTTTGCAGGAGGTATTCCGAGATCGGAATTTGGAACAATTAGGAACAAGAGTTAAGGAAGCATGCCTTAATAATCTGTGATTTGCTGAAGACTTTGCCTTTCTGAGTCACTCAGAAGATGAACTGCAAGGCATGATAAATGAATTAGACAGGCAAAGCATAACGGTGGGTCTAAAAATTAATATGCACAAATCTGAAGTAATGTTCGACAATCCAGTAAGAAAACAGCAGTTCATAATTCGAATCGAGGTGCTAGAAGCGATAAGGGAATAAGTCTACTACGGAAAGTAGTGACCTCTGATCCATATCATGAGAGGGAAATAACTAAAAGAATAAGAATGGGCTGGAGAGCATATGGCAGGTTCTCTCAGAGCATGAATGGCAGTTTACCAATATCCCTCAAGCGAAAAATATAAAACACTTGTATCTTACCGGTACTCACCTATGGGGCGGAAACGTGGAGGCTAACGAAAAGAAGTAGAACTTTTTGACGGGTTAGTTGGTACATTGTCTTGAAAGAATGTCGTACGCCAAAAAAGGACGAAACAGGAAGGAAAAAACACAGAACAGGAAAGAGGCGCAACTTCCAACTTTAATAACAGGAAAGGAAACCAGGCGCTCTTTTATAGCCGCTGAGCTGCATGAGGGTGCGTGAACTAAAAAACAAATGCGGTGGTGGACGAGTGATAACAACACTACAACACAGCACAACAAGTCATAGGGAGGTCGCTATTACAAAAGGCATAGCGGGAGGGGATCCCTACCGTGTCCGAAGCTCAAGAGAAATAGTGCAGGTCTTAGAAGAAGGAAAGCTTGCTGCTACTACCGGATTTTCTATAGACACAGAAGACCTTTTTTACTCTGTGCCTCATGATGGTTTGTTCGCGGTTGTTAGAGAACAACTGGAAGAATACGGGGAAGTAAAGTTTCAAAATGAAGTGGGGCTCACAGTAGAGAACTTTTTACAACTCTTGGTGTTCTATCTTAATTCCACAGCTGTTTGTTTCGAAGAAAATTTTTTTGTGCAAAAGCAAGGAATCTGTATAGGGTCGTCAGTTGCTCCAGTTTTGTGTGAAATTTTTCTGGCTTCATTTGATCGACGACTTGAATCCAGTTTTTGCGGCACAGCTGTCTCATGCATTTTTAGATACGTTGACGATTATCTTGTTCTGCTTGATGTGCCGGCCCAGTGTGAATCAGATTCGCATATCGAAAACGTACTGACCGCTTTTAACTCGAAGTCAATGTCCCTGAAGTTCACGCATGAAAAGGCAGATCATGATTGTATACAGTTCTTGGATTTACAGATTTCCTTTACCAACAACCACGTCTGTTGGATGTATCAACCTCGCTCAAAGAAGTCTCTGTTAGCCTACGATAGCGCCAACTCCAAATTAGTAAAACGAGGAATAGTTTCTCTGTGCATTAGGTCGGCCCTAGAAAAATCTTGTCCACACAAGATCAGTGAAAGCTTCCAGTATCAGATCAGAAGAGTTATGTCAGCAGGTTACCCATTGCAACTGGTCACCAGTGTGTCTGAAAGCCTCCTTCAAAAAATGAAGAAACAGGACTACAAGCGGGACATTGGAAACAAACCTGTGCAGGTAATACCTTACCTGCATGGGTTTTGGCACAATTTGAAAAAAGTGGCTTCCAGGCACGGAGTGCGGCTGGTTTTTTCAGCCCCCTGCAAACTGGCAAGCATATGTCCGATGGTGTCAGGAAAGCGGGTCAAAAAGGCCTGCACTGTCAAACATCAAACAGTGTTCACAAAATGTACCACTAATGTGGTATACGAGATCCCTTTGATGTGTGGCAAAGTATATGTGGGGCAAACGGGACAGTGCTTCAATGAGCGTGCTCGACAGTACAATGTGACACTAAAAAGCAAGACGGGAAGCAATCTAGCTTTACATTGTAGCAGGTGTAAAGATTGCTTTCCGATATTTCAAGAGACCAGGTTTCTAGCCAGGGCAAAAGAAAAAATCGAAAGAGAAGTCATTGAGGCTTTTGATTTTGATCAAAGAAAAGACAACTGCGTTAGCACGCCTTCTGTTCTCCTCACCAGAAACGAACTAGCTTTTTTGGACGGTTTCGTTTAGATGCCCTTTGCAAAGTCCGCCTGCTTCCTTCAATCGGTTTCATGATTGTTAATATCTTAGAGGTAGTTCTTATCCTTATTCATAATCGTTCAACCTGTGCTATCATTCACGCTCGCATGAGTTATCAACATGCCTTTTGTAATAGCGACCTCCCTATGACTTGTGCTGTGTTGTAGTGTTGTTATCACTCGTCCACCACCGCATTTGTTTTTTAGTTCACGCACCCTCATGCAGCTCAGCGGTTATAAAAGAGCGCCTGGTTTCCTGCCCTGTTATTAAAGGGCCCCTGCCCACCCCATAATCCCAAACACTCTCTACCTCACTTTGAGCGAGCCTCCTCTCCTTCCATTCCCTCCTCGAAATTTTTCCCTCCCGCTCCTCGTCGAGTAGGCTCGGCAAGGCAAAATCACCCCTTCCTTCTCCGGTGTAAGCCGGAGGCGTGGTGTCTGTGGAGTGCGTCACAGGGCGACGTCATGGCCCCGCCTTCAATAGAATTCTTTTCTTGGTTTTTGCATTTTCACCGCACACTGAACGATCGAGAGGCGCGATCGGCTCGACCACCTACACTTGTTAGCGAGCGCATCCTTTCATACATCTGTTTGTCATTCCCAGTTAACGAGCCACCTTTTCATTTTCTTTTAGGCCTCCCCACCGTTTCACGAGTGGAGGGGCGGAAGTCGGTTGTGTTCGAAACACACGGCGAAGCGCGGACCCGGCAACCGCCCGTTTGCTTTTCTCTATGCGTGTTTGTGTTCTGTGTGTTTGTGTCTTTTCTCCGCTCCAAAGCATATGTCATTCATTGGAGTCAAGGCGTACGCAAGATGCACGAAAGATAAGCGGTGTGTGTGCGGAGCGGTCAAGTGGGCGAGCGAGGGAAAGGCTCTGCTGCACTAGTAATTAAAACCTTGTTTTGGAGGGCTTGCATAGAAGAAAAAAATCTGAGAAGGGAGCGCATACGCAGAGCATCTCGTGAGGTGATCACGGCGGGGGGAGGGGGGGGGGCGAACCAACTCCTTCAGTTTTACTATTTTTTACTTTTTATGGCAAGGGTTCAAGGCTGTCGCCGCACGCTCCCTCCGCAGTTTTTTTTTTTTGTTCCTTCATGCGGGTTTGTAGGCATGAGCCAGAACAGAAGGCGCTGCGGAAAGCGTTGTGCAGACGACGCGACGCCAAGGCTACGCACAATCTTCTCCCGTCAGTCAGAACGATGCACCAATGGAGTGCCTTCAGCGAAAGTAACCCCCCATGACGTCAACGGGGTTCAGAGTAGTGGGCCGGGCCCGTTTTTGTTGAAGGAAAGAACGAGCGGGCTTTGATTTGAATTTTCGCAGCTTTTCGGGGCGCGCATGGCTCTAGTATTTTGCAGAGGTTATCTTCGATGCCTCATCTATGCAGTGGCCTTGTTTTTCAAAAATGTCCGGACCCTGGGCAGTGGCCCTTTAAAGTTGGAAGTTGCGCCTCTTTCCTGTTCTGTTGGTTGGTTGGTTTATGGGGTTTAACGTCCCAAAGCGACTAAGGCTATGAGAGACGCCGTAGTGGAGGGCTCCGGAAATTTCGACCACCTGGGGTTCTTTAACGTGCACTGACATCGCACAGTACACGGGCCTCGAATTTCTCCTCCAAAGAAATTCAGCCGCCGCGGCCGGGATCGAACCCGCGTCTTTCGGGCCAGCAGGCGAGCACCATAGCCACTGAGCCACCGCGGCGGCTTTCCTGTTCTGTGTTTTTTCCTTCCTGTTTCGTCCTTTTTTGGCGTACGACATTCTTTCAAAATAACGAAAAGAGTTCAGCTTAAGTTAAGGACAACGCAGCCAGCTATGGAAAGAAAAATGATAGGTGTAACATTAAAGGGCTACTGAAGCCGTTTTAGAATTCGGTGAGTTTAAGGTTGCCGAATGTGCGAAATGTGCTGGTAAAGCCTGCGAAATCGTTTTGTTCTAGCATTTGAAATGGTGGCGTAATCGCCGAATAAAGTCGTCGTCGGCGTTCAGGCTTCTCTGAAGTGCACAGCGACGGGCAGAGGCCCCGGTAATGGCGGCACGCATGACGGCACTACGTTTCCAGCGAATAAACGGTTATTCCATGGAAGAAAACCGACGCCATCGAAGGTGAAGCTCACGATGCATTGTTTGGCGCCATCTGACGACACACAGCAGCATGGAGCCGTAAGCAGCGGACATCTGAAATTTCGGCAACAATGACATCACTGCCGAGTTTCCCCGCACTCCTCTAACGTAGTGAGAAGAAGCCTAAACATCGTCGCGGGTTTTAATCGATGATTATGACACCATTTTAAATGCTAGTCCAAAAATACTTTTCATGCATTATCTAGAAGCTTGATAGATTCGAATTCTTGAATAACCTCGAATTCTCAAAAAACAGTTTCAGCTTTCCTTTAAGAGACCGGAAGCGGGCGGAGTGAATGATGAAGAAACGGGCAGTAATTGCAGCAGTTACTATATATGACTTCGTTTTACAACTTTTTTACTTACTTTTTACCACTCCCTGCAAGTTATAGTTAGTAATAGTTTACCTTGGTACATTTTTACTAATTATGGTCGCTATACACAAACACGAATGACACGAGACGGGAGGTTTATCGCTGTTCGTTCGCTTTAAAACTACGAATCGCCAGGCACGAACTCCGCTAAAACAGAGCACATAATATCACAAACACCAATGTCACTCCAGCTACGAAATGACGGTGTGCTAACGAAGTTTGCAACCGTTCATCAACCCTTTCTAACGGAGTCTTTATCCCGGCATTTCGAACGGTGTCGAAAAAACGCCGTACGGCAACTGAGAGAGACGGAGCGAGGTCGAATTGCTGCTTTGGTTCATCAGAACGCGGCAGTGGAAACTGTGTACTTATCTTTTACCTGTTTCGCTTACTTCTCGAACAAAGCAGCAAGTTTCGGTTTCGGTGGAGATACAATCAACAACAGACGGTGCCAAGTACCGGGAAACAGCGAGAGAGCCGTGCGTGCGGACGCTGCGTGAGCTGTGTAGGCGCGTAGGCCACCTTCATGCTTTATTCGCAGAACGGGGTACGCTTCGTCCCTAATTTTACTTGCGTCTCAGCAAATGAATTTGCCCAATGTTTCTGAACTGCGTTTTTGTATTCTGCCTCTAACTCCGCAGAGCGAAAAAAGGGCAAGGACGACAGAGCGCTGTGGTGTACCTCTGACCTCCTTGTCCTTTTTTCGCGCTGTGAAATTAGAAGCATGAGATACCAACTATCCAAACAATACGTTTTGTGCAAGTGTATTCTGCCCTCAGAGATGCGGCCGCCACATTTAGAATTCAAACCTGGTTATTAAAGGGGCCAAGAAACACAATTTTGCCTGTTGATCGCATACAGTGAGTTACAATGCTGCTATTAGTGTCGGTAATACCGCGTTGTTGTGTCCCCTTATTGCTTTTGTGTGTGTGTTACCAGTGCAGTGCTCCGTCCTAACGGCCACTTGCCCCCTCTTCGCGCGCTGTCGCCAGATGCCCCCCCACGGTGAGCCCCCCGCATCCTCCTCCTGTTTTGGGAAGCCCCTCCCTCCCGTGGACGCTTCTCCGCTCCCTTCTTTCTTCGGGCGGCCAGTTCGACTCCTGCCTCGGTCGACGCTGGTCGCACCCTCACCAGCTTTAATTAAACAAAGTCTTAAAGGCCCCCTGCCCACCCGCGGCCAGCAGACACTCTCTACCTCACTTTGAGCGAGCCTCCTCTCCTTCCATTCCCTCCTCGAAATTCTTCTCTCCCGCTCCTCGTCGAGTAGGCTCGGCAAGGCAAAATCACCCCTTCGTTCTCCGGTGTAAGCCGGAGGCGTGGTGTCTGTGGAGTGCGTCACAGGGCGACGTCATGGCCCCGCCTTCAATAGAATTCTTTTCTTGGTTTTTGCATTTTCTCCGCACACTGAACGATCGAGAGGCGCGATCGGCTCGACCACCTAGACTTGTTAGCGAGCGCATCCTTTCATACATCTGTTTGTCATTCCCAGTTAACGAGCCACCTTTTCATTTTCTTTTAGGCCTCCCCACCGTTTCACGAGCGGAGGGGCGGAAGTCGGTTGTGTTCGAAACACATGGCGAAGCGCGGACCCGGCAACCGCCCGTTTGCTTTTCTCCATGCGTGTTTGTGTTCTGTGTGTTTGTGTCTTTTCTCCGCTCCAAAGCATATGTCATTCATTGGAGTCAAGGCGTACGCAAGATGCACGAAAGATAAGCGGTATGTGTGCGGAGCGGTAAAGTGGGCGAGCGAGGGAAAGGCTCTGCTGCACTACTAATTAAAACCTTGTTTTGGGGGGCTCGCATAGAAGAAAAGAAACTGAGAAGGGAGCGCGCACGCAGAGCGTCTCGTGACGGGATCACGGCGGGGGGGGGGGGGGGGGGGAGCCAACTCCCTCAGTTTTACTGTTTTTTTACTTTTTATGGCTAGGGTTCAAGGCTGTCGCCGCACGCTCCCTCCGCAGTTTTTTTTTTTGTTCCTTCATGCGGGTTTGTAGGCATGAGCCAGAACAGAAGGCGCTGCGGAAAGCGTTGTGCAGACGACCCGACGCCAAGGCTACGCCCAACCTTCTCCCGTCAGTCAGAACGATGCACCAATGGAGTGCCTTTAGCGAAAGTAGCCCCCCTTGACGTCAGCGGGGTGCAGAGTAGTGGGCCGGGCCCGTTTTTGAAGGAAGGAAAGAACGAACGGGCTTTGATTTGAATTTTCGCAGCTTTTCGGGGCGCGCATGGCTCTAGTATTTTGCAGAGGTTATCTTCGATGCCTCATCTATGCAGTGGGCTTGTTTTTCAAAAATGTCCGGACCCTGGTCAGTGGCCCTTTAAGCCTGTTTCACATGCAAGCGAAAATGCCAGCGAATCCTGTCGCCGCAGCGGAAAAACCTGTTTTGAGTCGTCGCTGCGACGAGCGGCGAGGTTTCAACACGTTGGAAATTTTCGCTGCGACGCGGCGCTCAATCGCTCAGTCGCTTGCATGTGAACCGGCCTTTAAAGTACCGTGTGCGTCTTTCGCTGCATTCAACACAGCGACCGGACACGACACGCGTATATGCCGTTTTTTTAATGTTTTAATGTCCTCCAAAAAACAAATTCATGGCTCTAATGGTGTCCCCACAGAGTGGCGGGTTTTAGCAGCGGATATGACATCACCTGGCGCGAGCTTGATAATTGAACAAACAGTAAATATACTGGAAATCGTGTGAATAAATACAGACACATTTTGTCACCTGTCGGTGTTTTATATTAGATCAACAAAAACAACTTGTTCGTCTTAGATAAAAAGCTGGACAGGAGTTGACACGAGGGAGGATGCGGAGGTGTGCGAGTTCTGTGGGCATACCGCTACCCTGGAACACATACTATGGAGATGCCCCAGTGCCGCAGGATATGGCAGAATTAATAATGCAGAGGAATGGGAGACCATACTCAAAATTGCCGACCTTAGCATACAACGATACGCTACCCGCCTGGCAGCAGAAGCTGCGCTACTATATCGTTGCTAGTCTTCCAGCTGCGACGCTGCCCCTCCCCGGACGCCTGCGTGCGGACCAGGAGGGGCACGGGTCTTCTTCTGGCGGAAATAAAGTTTCTTCATCATCATCGTCATCACCCTGCAAAGCAAGTAAAATAAAAATACACCACCAGGGACTCTGGCATGGAAACGACGCTGCCAGCCTCAGCGAGAACGAGTTACAGGGAGCAGGCAACCTTGGAGTACAAACTTCCGCGACGTGCTTTGGCAGGCTGTTTTGATTGGTTGCGCCAGGTGCCGTCATTGGGAGAGCGAAATAGGAGTGGGAAGCCCCATCAAAATCGAGTTGAGGGCAGCGTTTTGTTTGCTTGTATTTTCAAATTTCTTCATTGAATAACTCCCGATCCTGTGCATCGATTCCTGTAATTCTTTTTAAGTCAGCATCTGTGTGACAAAGAATCCACCTGAAGTATAGTCGCTATCCCCCCAAGCAGTGTTTCGCAGCCCCTTTAAGGCGGAAGCCTTTAATGCCTCATGGTTGTAATCAAAAGTTGTCGACAGAAATGTCATGCTTTTCAGTTGGTCGAAACGGCCGTGACGTCACAGTGCGCGAATTTCAAACGGGGACAATTGCACTTTGGCTAGTAACCATGCAACCAATTAAAGGGATCGTATAGTGAGGCTCCAAGTAAGTGGGACTTAGTTTAGTTAATTGCTTAATTACCCAAATAGCATAATTAACCCTTCTAGTCAGGCTAGATAAATAAATAAAATGAGCAGGAAATTGGTCGAGTTGGGAATCGAACCCCGCTCTCCGGAGTGCGAGACGACCATGCTAACCACTCCGCCATGCCAGCTCAGTGGTTTGGAATGAACAAAGACACGTCTCGTCAATACGGTGTCTTCGTTCACTCCCATCTTCCTCCCTTCCCGTTAGCGTATTCGCCAACTGCAGCCTGTACAGCCACAAGGCTTGAAACCACGGTGAATTGATCACGGTGACTGAAGATTGTCACAACGGCTTACCTAAAAGGGATAATAAATCCTCTTAAACGGCGTTATATGCCACTATGCATCACGATTTGCGACCTAAAAGGGAAAAAATTGAAAGAAATGAAATTAAAAAAGAATAAAATTACAGTACAGAGAGCGGAGTCGAACTGCCGACCTTCCATACGCAACACGTGCCTCTAATCCACTGCGCCATAGCGGCTTTTTTTTTTCTTTATTATCTGCGCCATAGCGGCGATGTCAAGCCGGTGTTCTGAATGAATATTTATAACCAGCCTTAATGTGGCTGCTACCTGCCGGTGGGCGGCGCTGTCATCGCTGGCTGTACCGGCTGCATTTGGCGAACACGCTTCCCGTTACGGCTTCCCGTGTCCACCCAGATATGCGAGACAGATACATTTCCTTTCCTCAAAAACCAATTTACCGACGAGCAAGGCGTAGAACCGAACGGGCGGTGGCGTTCTATAGACTCCCTGGCAGCGTTGCAAGACGCTGTCGCGTTTCACTCTTAGAGGCGAAGCCTAACGTCGTAACAAGGCATCAGTGACACAAGCAGCAGCACCGCGCTTAAAGCTTTCGCCTCACCGCACTTTAGGTCAACAAAGGGCTCCCTGAATTTTTGGTTGGTTTAGGTGAACGGCGCAATCAATTTGCCACTAGAACACGAGTGAAAGCAAGAAAAACTGCTGTGAGTTCTTGCCTTTTCTGTGGTTCGTTGCGGCATAAATACGATAGGTGCAGTATAAATGTGCTTTGACTATCTGTGAAAATATACGAGCTGCTTTAATTCCAAAACATCGTGTACTCCATTGCCTCGTGCTCCTATAAGCATTGGAGTCAGTACTTCGAACAAGACTGCATTTTCTTCATAAGAATTTTTTGTGTCAAACCTGACTGGACATTGTTCTAATCAGGTTCTAATGTATGAAGAACTCCAAGATTAGATCAGCTTGACCTACAATCAGTACAGTATCAGACAGCTCAGAGTTAAATCACCAAGAAAGATGCCCCCTGCAAGCGGTGTAGGTATTTTACTGTAAAACAGTTTGTGGTCATATGCAGCCACTGAAATTTTGTAAGAAAATAGCAGCTCTGTATTCATCTTCGCGTCTGATCCCTATGATTTAGGTGCCGAATTTACTCAACGCATTGATATCATGAACTTCATAAAGTTTGGGTTCTGTTGATTGATTACTGATCAAAAAAATGGGGCTGGCATGAAGGCCCGGGGTTTCGTTATCGTTTAAAGAGAGGAGGAATGCGAAAAGGACAGAAAGGAGGTGCTGCCTCAAGGGAATTTCTTTAAAATTTAGGGGTATACTTAATTGTGCGATTAAGAAGCCACTGTAACTGCCGGAACTACGCACAGTTCTGAAAATAGCCGAGTATTTTTATGACTAAGCCACATGCAGCTATTTTATGATTTGCATTGCTATTGTGTAATTCTCACGCGTGTTCACTGCCCCTCTTTTCAATTAATATATAATCCACATGTTGTGACGAATCTCGCTTCTTTAGACTTGCACGAAGCAATGGAGAGGTTATCACTATGATTTGCTTTTGCGTCTATGGTTTTGTCATTTTATTGATATATGGTAATCAGGTCTGGATATAGTGCACCTGTCGGATAATTTTCAGTCGCAAAAGAGTCCCTTGTTTAGCAGTCTTCTATTGCATTCAATCCTTGTAGAGTGCTTCTTCACAAGCTCCGTATAATGTCCACACTTTGAACAACATCATATCAGTTTCGCATTTTTAGCTCTTCAGTATATAGGTGCAAATTTGATTCCTTGTCAGACGCTCTGACTGTTGGTACCCGTGCTGTGATAGGTGGTCTAAAAGCGATTTCCTTGGCACATTTGCTTCTTCAATGCTGAGCGAAAATTCCTGTAATTGCCATACAGATCCAATGTCCCGGCAAAAGCAAGAGCGGTAACTTTTTCGTGTGCCGCAATAACTTTCGATTACGCACTTTGTATTGCAACCCATTAGGTGCAGTGGCTCTCTATTGTTTCTTTAGCCTCTAGTTTGATTTCAGTTAAGCTGTTGCTGCGCTGGTAGCAAATAAATGAGATTGAGCAGCTCATATGTCTTCATTCAGTACTACAACCAGCTGTTACAAATAGATAGGGGTGACACTTGAAGGCACACCAAAGTATTTGTAGTACCTATAAAGAAGGGCTACCTACGGTGACATTAAACTTGAAATGTGGCAGGTGTAAGAGAAATGTACATTTTGAGCAGCATGCCCATCTTTTGAGAATTTTTGTCTAGCTACCTAGAGGGGTAAGTTTTCTTACCAAGTGGCGCCATGCATCACTTTCGGCACTGTGCACCACATTGTGCCTTTCTGAGTTTGCCAGTATGTTACTAAAGGGTCAATATTTTATCATGAAAATATTTTTTGCACTTTGTTGGGCAATACAAGTCCCAAAAGCTGCCGACAGTGTCTCCAGCAGGCCAAGGAAATTCTTACCAGACAACACCTTTTTGCATACGAATCAAGCCTTAGATATTATGTTTCAGCGAAAGGTGGGAGTGAGGATAGGAGATCAATCGAGATGATTCGCAAAGTGATTGGGCGACATACAACCTTTAGCACTCAACGCTTTCTACTTTTTTTTTGCCTCTTTTAAGGGGGGCTTTGCGACGCACTTTTGTTAGAGGCGTGAAACGCCACGGCTGTTTTAGACCATGTTCACTACTTTATCATTTCCAATGGCAGCGAAGGAGCGGAGAGCTGGACGGCAAAAGCACAGTATACAAAAGGCTGGGCTGGCCTGTTGCTGCGGCAGCAGCAACCAGTCGTCACCTGTGCGAGACTTGGCTAAAGAAAGCTTAAAAGACAAAAATCTCTACAGCACTGCGGCCTGGTTTGGTACTTCGCGCTGTTTAGCTTTATCTGTACGCCCCTTGCACAAAAGGGTGATTAGAGTTTAAAGTACTTATTGTTCTCGCACTGAATGATGCTAGAGTGCCATCTTAGAATAATGACATGAGTAAAAAGCTGACGCATTGATACATTGCACTGTTTAAGGAAGTATTACTGTGACCAGGGCTACCAAACCTAGCGATGTGAGTTTGCCTATTTCGCTGCCATTGAAAATTGGCATCGAGTGTAGAGGCAAAAAAAAAATGCACGAGGACGAGTGCGCCACACGGGGACCAATCCCCTGAGAGAAAGCAATGCCCGATGGACGGAGAACGAGGTCATTTCGCGGAACGTGCCTGGTGGCAAAAAGAAAAGATTTTTGCGGCTCTTCAGCGATGAGTGCTACGCCCAGCCGCCACGCAAACAGCCGCACTGTTTGCGCCCCGTCGTCGGTCGGATAGCCTTTAATGACCGACGCGCGCACGGCGACATGGTTGGCGTGGTTGGTTGTGATAACAGAATTTGCAAACGACAACTTGGCAGCAAACAGCAGGAGGGTTTAAATGGGCTCTTTTCTCGCGCGGCAAGGGCACTCGCAGATGTCACGCCGGAGAAGGCATTAGCGGAAAACGGCTCCATGCCTGGCGCGGCATGCAGCTAGGTCGGGCCGGAGCGTTATTCGCGGCAATAATCACTGCATGCCGCCGTTGCCCCATTCGACGCGTTGCTGGGGCAGCAGCGATGCTAGATGACAGCGCGACAATTAGGAATTTGCTGCTTTATTGCGTTTCACATGTTTTACCGCTGTACCTTGACGCAACTAATTTTAATGGGGGCGAAAATATTTGTGTTGAGTTGCAGCCCTGCCATTAACGCGTCGATTGGAAGGGAAAACGAAACTAAATCTTGCTTGTGAAAATAATGGTGGGCCACTTATTCCACGTGAGGCCGCTGTGGCAGCAGCAGCATTACTTTTTAATGTGCAGTATGCATCGACGCCACACCGCGCACGAAACCCCTAACCGTGCTTGGCCAACAGGCAAGATTGCATCTGCCGGCCGTAAACATAGCTGTCACCTCTTGCACAAATCCATAGAATCCGACCACAGCATCGTGCGCTCAAGTGTGCCGTTCATCCATGGTTTAATCAAGCAATGCCATAACGCAAGCCGTACACTCAAGAGTACTGGCCGTCTATGGCTTGGCAAAGTTGTCCTCCGAACGTAGAAGCTGCCGTGTTTCAGGCAAAGCCCTTCTCTCATTGCTCAAATTACCTGGCGGAGGCACTATGCTTAGTACTACTTTTCTCGCTCCTGTACAGCAATTATGCCGTTTACTGTCGGTTCCTCTTACGACGAGTGATAGGTCCCTGATGCTGGTCTGTATATATACATCTTTATGAGAAGCAGTATAACTCTTAGTCTGTATGCTTACTTAAAACTAATGACATCTAGAAAGCCTCAGCGGGAATATTTTCTTCAGTTACAGGTAACTTGGCGAAAATTGAAAGAAAAGCAACTCGGCAAAGCCAACTGGAAGATTAAATTTCGGGCATGTGTGAGCTTCCCGTAATTGAAAGGAATTTCCTGTTGGCTTTTAACAAACTTTTTTTTTGATATTTGAAGGTGTGGATAAGCAGCTTAAATTCATAAGCATACTCCTCGTATTAGGCCCTGATGCGGGGTATCAAATAAGGCCGCTGATGACATTAGCGGCCGCCAATTGGTCGGTCAACATCCTCACAGGTGCTCTTCGCGGGAGCGGTCGATCAGAGGCCTACGGCTGGTGAAGTCGACGCTGCGGGTACCATCCCATTCGCATTTCGATGGCGGATTTGTATATAGTGTACATTGCCGCCCTATGCCTATCCTTTTTTATGCGAAGCATATTACTAGAGCTACACTACAGCCCGTCGAGCGCGGCGGTGGAGCTACCATTGACCTTTAGCGTGACCACGTGACACCACGTGACAACATGGCGTCACACCAGAGGAGAGATGGGCTGCTGGCTCGCGCGGTCGGCCGCGGCGGTGGAGGCTCCACATCAGAGGCGCTGCAGCTGACCACGTGACGCTACAGCAGCGGTATAAAGCTGAGCTTGCCTCGCTCTCCGGGCACTTACGAGGCGGCCAGGTGTTGGGATGCCGCCTAGAAGCAGGGCTGATTTGAACGAGAAGCGAAAGCTTCAGCGTGCCACAGAGACCGATGAAGAGCGGGATGAACGTCAACCAAGGAAAGCCATGTATTACCAAGCCTAGCCATCAATATGCTTCGCATCTGACTAGGCTTAACCTTAGCTAAGCCTCAGCCATTTTTTTCTATCGCTTCCCCCTTTCGTTCCCTCTCCCTGTCCTTTTTCTCACCCTAGCCGCAGCTCAGGAGGCTTGCCAGTGAGTATGTTCTGAGGATTGCATTTTCTGTTTCAAGGCTGTCTTAGTACCGGTTTCTTCCCTTTAACATTTGTATTTACTAGCAAGCCATCTAGGTGTTCGCCTACATGTAGTATCGATACTGCATCTGCATAAGTATCTGAAAATGTTTGCCGCTGTTGTGAACGCAAATTTCGAACACCGGGACGCTCCCAAGGATGGCGTCCACGCTTGCGTCTCTCCGAGACTGCGCTTCTTCTTCGTGGAGAGTGTTGCGCGTTCGGCCGGTCAGCTACCGAGACGCTCCCAACGACGGCGTTCAAGCCTGCCAGGCCAATCAGCCACCAGGACGCTCCTGATTGGACGAAAAGGGGCGGGAGTCTATGCCGACTCTATTTAAGGGCTCCCGTCTCGTTTGTTCGTGTCTTTTTCCTGTTGGGATACATCTCGTCATGTAGTGTGCTTTTCGCTGCTGCTTGTAAATATGTGAATATATACATATATCTTTTTCATGCTGCTCCTAATCAATTCCCCGTCTCGTCATTGCTCCTGTCGGTCGGCGACAGCGGACCCGCGTCCAGACGACCACTGATGACCCGCGTCTCAACACCGCCCATATTTTCTCGTTCATTTATCTGAAGAGTTCCTCATACCACGCCTGACTTGCCTCAGGCGCTTCGAATGCTGACCACCCCGTATTAAATTTAGCTGCTTCAATAGCAGTATTTCCATGTGCCACCAGGGCAAGCCTACCGAATATGTTCTGCTTTCTTCAACTCCTCCCAAGCAAACCAACGCGTTTGCAACCGTCAAACCCGGTACCATTACGCCTTTCTAGATTCCCGGAAAAAATTCATATTTGTTATATCTCCAGAGCGCGCGATTTTTCATGACAGCTGCGTTTCTTATTGCTTTCTCCATAATTTCCTCCTTTTGGTTTCGCATATAGTCTCTGCCCTCATTTATCCAGATATCAAAATATTTGTACGCTTTTGCTGTACGTAACTAACCATCGTAGCGTGATCGCACCAGGTACATCATTATAAACCGTGGCTCTCAATTTTACAGCGCTTAATCTCCGTCCTAGAGCCACCGCCCAATTTTCTGCAATTGTCTGCCAAGTATTGCAGTCCAGTTAGAGATGCCCACACAGAAACACGGTAGCTCCCACATTGGCAGTGACGGGGATCGAAAAAAGGCGTGCCCACATGCTGCCCACATTGGTCCCTAGTACGATATTTCAGGGAAAGTGGAATATAAATACGAGGTCTTTGCAGGAGAAACCTCGCCAAGCACTGGTGGGCCTCCCCACACAAAGCGCCTAAGGGCCTGCATCAGCCTTGGCGGGGCTCTACGGCAAGCGTGCCCGCATGCTGCCCACATTGGTCCCTAGTAGGGTACTTAAGGGAACGTGGAATATAAGTGTGACCTCTTAGCAGGAAGCGCCTCAAGGCCTACATGAGCCTTGGCAGGGCTGGACGGCGGGCGTGCCTACATGCTGCCAACATTGGTCCCTAGTAGGGTACTTAAGGGAAAGTGGAATATAAATGTGAGCTCTTTGCAGAAAAAACCTCGCCAAACACTGTTGGGCCTGCCCACACAAAGCACCTAAGAGCCTACATCAGCCTTGGAGGGGCAGGACGGCGGGCGTGCCGACATGCTGCGCACATTGGTCTTTACTAGTGCACTTCACGGAAGGTGCAAGATACATGCTAGCTCTTTGCAGGAAAAACCTCATCAAGCGCTGTTGGGTCTGCCCGCACAAAGCGCCTCAGGCCTACAGCAGCCGTGGCGGGGTTGGACAGCGGGCGTGCCCACAGGCTCCCGAATTTTGTCCCTTCTCGGAACATTCAGGGGAGATGCAACATAAATGGGAGTTTTATACAGCAAATAAACACGGCAAGCCCGAATGGGGCTGCCGTTGCATTGTCGCACATTTTTCTATATCAGCTGCAGCAAGGCTGAACCCACCAACATGCCTCCATCGTATTATAATGAATTCTTTCAAACCACTAATTGGTATTATACGCACCCATAACCATACATGACAAACTTGCTTTTGAAGCGGAATTAAATTACTTTACTAATTTCTTTCTTAGAACACGAACGAATACGATTAAATTAGTGTTTAACAACCACTGCTCGCAAAAATTAATGCCATTTCATAACAAAAATAACTTCCGAAAGTAATTCAATATTTTTTAAATTCTTTTTCGGTTTTCATTGATAAAAACAGAATAAACAGAATAAAAACAAACGTGAAGCCTTCTCGACGCACATAATTGGCCTTTCCGCCAAATTCCATTGGAACCAGCCGTTCCTTCTTTTCGTTAGCGCGAGCCATTACAAAGTTAAGACAACGTAAACAAACCAAATAAAACAGAGGCATGGCTGAGTACTAGTCACTATCACTACGCTCAAGAAACGAATGGCATACTCACCACCTTGCTATCTGGAGCTATCTTCATGGCTTGAAGTCCCTGATGTTGTTTATTACATCGGTGGTTCCAAGAATCGACCTCGGAAGTCTCGTAATGTTCGTGGCATTTCCGCTGGTTCCCTTTTGCGCACTCTGGGGACTAGCGTAAACAGGCTGCTACACTGTGTCGACGCAACCTTGGAAGTGCCTCGGCGCGCTGCTCCCCTCCGTACCCCGTTTCCTCGGGCGCTGCGATTTCGGGAGAAAAGGATAGGTGAGCGGGAGGGAGGGCCAGCTGCTTGGGGGGGGGGGGGGGGGGGGGTATTTATGTGCAGTGTAAGTGAACCTTACGAGTGTTCACCAATGCCACCCTCGTTCATACCGGCGCACGTGGTACGTTCTGTATTACCGCAAATTCCACGTGGGAACATGTTCCTACGTAGCACCAGCCGGATGCGAAATTCGGAGACCGTGGGTTCGGATCGAACAGGTGGCATCTGGGTGCTTTTTTTCTGCTTTTATTATTTGCAATTGATAAAAAACTGCAAATTAAAAAAGGCATGCCCTATGCTCATTGGTTTCGGTGGCTGTTGGCTTCCGTCATGTATGCCGTAACTAGTCCCTCTTTTTCCTTCACTAGTATGATTCATAGTTTAACGAGGGCCTCGAATCTGGCAGCCGCGATGCCATACGTAGCATAAGAGTGTTCTCGCACAGTTCCCGCCCTCACAGTTCAACCACGTTCCTACGTCCCTATTGAAAAAGTCCCACGTGATTTTATATGGGGCACATATGAATATACATGGGAAGTCATCAATTAATATTAGACCCATATGACTTCATATGGGACGGATACTAAGCTATATGGGACCCACATGAAGCCATATGTGTCCCATATGGGCACCAACATCACTTCTTATGGGGCATAGGGGAGCAAGTGCAGTTGATATGGGAGGTGATATGTGGCCATACGGGCACATGTGCCCATATGTCCTTAAAAAGAAGTAAGCTGCCCTCTAGCGCACCACCTCTTATAATATGAGCCCTGGTTAGGTTAACAGAACATGAATCGCCTATTGGGTCGGTTGTCGTATTGTGATGGAAACCTACATAACCTGGAACAATGACGTACCCTGCCACCATCCCGCGTGTACCAGCCTGTGGTTCATTCCATCTCTGAATGCGCCTCTGAATGCTCGCTCAGTCGGAAGTGTATCCTTGACGCCGCTCCTCCGCTAGCCGCATGTGGAGCTAAGTGACGCATTATGCCAGGAATTGACGAGCCAGGTAGCTGTGCGAATTGCCTGCTTTCTCAGGGGACAACACGAAAGCTAGCATTGAGAAAGTATGACATCCTCAAGTGGTTCTAACACAACCGATTCTTAATGAAGATGCAGGGCATCGGTGACAGCTGCTGACTGCACGCAAAAATATTCAGCACATTTTCAAGGCAAGCAGGTAGCGCTAAGACTGCAGTGTGTTCTGCATTTTCCAGTTCTTGACGTGGATTAGTGGTTAGTGTGGTCAGCTGTGAATCTGTGAAGCTCAGCTGTGAATATGAAGGTTGCTGGTTTGACACTAGATTCGAACACGATGTTTTTCCTCGTATTTTTTTTATTTCATACTGGTTGTGAGTAAAGGAGAGGAGCAGTAACTCCGCCACTCTTGCTGAACACCTCAACCGCGCCACAGGTGAAGGGATGAAAAAGGGGGGGGGGGGGCAAAAGAAGAAAGAGGAAATCCGCTGCCGCAGCGGAGGATTCCAGATTAATTTTGACTAACCAAGGGTTCTTTGACGTGTTGTGACATCGCACACCACACGAGAGAGAATAAACTTGGACCATAGGGCGCATGCTTTGCATCTTGCCTCCACTGAAACGCGGGAGCAGAATAATAGTTCCATTTGGACTCGTTGCGGTGGCTGAGTGGTTATGGTGCTGACCCAATAGACTCGGGTTCGATCCCGGCCGCGGCAGTCGCATTTCGATGAAGAGAAGTTCATGTACTGTGCGATTTTAGTACACCTTAAGGAACCCCAGGTGGTGGAAATTAAGCGGACCCCTCAAATACGGCGTCCCTCATAGCCTGAGTTTTTGGGACGTTAAATCCCATAAAAACTAAAACAAGAAGTTCTAGTGGGAACCAAAAATAGAAACGAAGCGCCGCATTTGTAAGACAAAGCTACCGCAGCTATGCAGCGAACGGGCTGCATCCCGTGAAAGTACTTGCCTTGTTAGGGGGACGAAAGATAATGTGCCCTTCCGGCAGTGAGCAAAGGTATGCCTTTCACTGAGATCTTCCATTCGTGTTTTTACAGCTTCACTCGGGTAAGCAAAAAAACCTTTGCGCAGTCCCACTAGGAATGCACATTTTGGTTACACAGGTTTCGTAGTTAAAGTTAAAATACGAAACGATCCTTCCGTGCGTCATGAGCGCGTTTGAAAACAACAACAAGGCTTCCGGAGTATCAGCACCTAAATCGATTTGAATAGCCGCTCAGATTAACCATGTGCTTAAAAAGAATGGCCTTTGAATTCCCATATTCGGTTTTCTTTAACGTGGGCCGCGGAAAATCGCTATGGCCATCCTCAGCATCTAACGTGGATAAAGAACGAGATTTCTGGAAAACGGTGGCCCGGCCCCTGGTTTTAGCCACGGACGAAACTGTTGAACGAAATTGCGTGACGTACAGGCATGGAACCCCTGCTGATACCCTCCTATTTAGACCTATGGCTATCAGCTGACGTACTCGTGAACTACAGACGCCGTCACAGTGAGGTGATTCAAACTAAAGGCTCTCTTTCGTCAGCAGCGCCAAACGGCGTCTGAATTGGTGGAGCAGAATATTCTATCAGAAAAAATGTAAGGTATCAGCGTAATAAGCAAAAATTACGCCGTCCACTCAGTTGTCTGGAGTGCAGAGTATGTACAGCAACGTTACAGGAACCAGCTTTCGAACGTTGCACGTACCACACTATTGCTATTTTTGAGCGGCTCACTTCATTTGACCAGCAACTGAAGTGCATGATCTCCTCTCCCGGTTGTTCGTTTCTTTTTCTTGATCTCGTCATCTGTAGTTCCCTTGCGAGTTTCTATATACTCTCGCTGCCTTGTTCAGACCGCTAAGGGCCGTTTCACATGCATGCGATTCTCGCCTGCGACGCTGCGAATTCTATCGGTCTGCGAGTGGGGAGGGCCGTCGGTCTAGCCGCAGACGGCCTGCGACCAAGTTCCGTCCGGTTGGAATTCAGTCGCAGCGTCGGTGTGTTCGCTCTGCGACTGACCAATAAGCAGCGCCGAGACGGCACGTGACGTGACGTCACGTCACGCGCCGTCTCTGCGTGGGGTCACGTTGGAGCTGTTACCGCGGCGTAAGCAAAACTGTTCATTCTAATCAAAGCATAAAAAACATTGCCTTGCATCTAAAAACACTCTGGTCATAACATCATCAACACATTCCGTGCAGCGTTTCTGTCGCGTTTAATCATGGGTTGCCTATGCGAACATCGAGCAACCTTGCGTGGCCCTCCGACCGAATTCGCTGGGTACGCGTTGCATATGAAAGCACTGTGCGAAAATTGCACTGCGGCGTCACCGACTAGGCCGACTATTTTCGTTCTAGTCGCAGCATGTGAAACGGGCCTAAGTCGTTTCATGTGAACCATCACCACCTCCTTAGGATTCTTAAAAATATCTTTAGCTACCGCTACATGAAATTAAGGTGGAGTATAGGCGACTAAAATGACGCACTTGCAAGAATAACGGCAGCAGCCAGGCCACAGAAGCAAGCACAGGTTTTTGTGTTTTCTCTGTCCTCTTCTAGCCTTTAAGTCTGCGCTAGCTGCATATCTCCGCTATGTCTAGCAAGCCATCCCTGCACAGTGTACGCCAGGACCAGCAGTCAACGCAAAGAATCTGCATCCCTGAACTTAGCCAGGAGTTATTCTATATCACCCACAATCCGCAACTACCTCCCGGAGACTGACTTTTATTGTAACGCATAAATTCCAGAAGTCAACTCAATAAAACAACAACGCAGCGTCACTGAAGTGGGGAGCTCCAACCTTGACTAAAAACCTCCGGCGAGCGGGGTGAATTGTTTAGAAATATGCTTGATATGTTCAAAATTTAACTGAAGCGTCAAGCGCAATGAAGTATGTTTTTTAACCTTACGAGGTGCCACTAGCAGTCTACAACCTGAGTCAAAAATCCAGAAAGGTGTATAAGTCTCCCAAACCAACGTATACTGCAACGATTAACAATAACAAAAGAACGTAAAGAAAAGGGTTGACAAACATGCACAAATCAGGCAGAGTCCCCACACGCAGGTGCTGTTAAGAATTACGCTAAGTAGTTAGAAGGTAATTGAGAATAGGTACAAATCAAACTGCACAACGGAGGATTAAATAGAAATGCCGCCGGAACTGCAATGATCAGGTGAATTGTACAGTCGTACCCTCACAATACGGGTGGCCAGCGTGCTTTGAAAGGCTCACGCACACATTACTAACATTTGAAGGTAAGAGAACATAATTGCATTGTCCCGCTCGCGAAAGATTGCTAGAAACAGAAGCGCGGCGCTGCAGCAGCATGAAAGGGAAGCATATAGACTCGCATCTTAACATGCAACCTATAAGGTTACGTCGCAGTCGAGCTCATAGCACATCACCGAAAAAACAATGCGGAAGGCATGGAATATACTGTTCTTGATTTCGGGACGCACACATCGTCGCTTCAATATACGCAGGAATGTGAAGCAAAAAAATCATTCGCTCTCGAAGCGCACACAGTGATTCCGCTATATGGGTCGAGGAGCGTAGTGAAGAGGAGGGGAGAGATCGGTCAGGCGGCACCTCCATTAGATCGGGTGCGTGGCAGTAATTACCCGTGGTGGCCGCTCTGCAAGGCAGCGTCACGCCGCGCATTCCGCGGTTTGGGGCAATCCGTCTGTTCGTTGTTCTTCGCGACCACTGGCGAGATTTCTTTTTCCCTGAGCAGCGGTCTGGCCGACAAGAACCGCTCTGCTGCCCTAGATACCATTGTCCCTTGATTTCGGAAGTTCCGCCATTCTTTGAACTTTGCTGTCGGAGCGCCAACCCTCGCACTTCCATTCCATCTCGCCTGCCATTATAACTGACGCTTTTCTGGACCATGTTTGGCTCCTCCCGATTTGCTTCTTTCTTTATCGTTTTATATGGCGCCATTTTCAGGCCGTCTGCTGCTTTTACCTTTACCTCTCTCTATCGAGTTTGATTTAAGCAGGTACTGACAACGCTGATCATTATTTGCGCTACTGCGCTTCGGTTCAACTGAGCCTAAACAAAGCCCGTACTCTAGCCATGCATGTATAGAGTCGCGGACAATGGAATACGAACCATTGTTCGGCGGTCAAACTGTTCTACCACGTTAGCTGGTGAAAGTCAATGGGTGTTTGATACTTTTGTAAGCATATTCTGCTTGTGCGCTTGCGCATAAAGGCAGTAAATCTGTATTTTGGTGTTGCGCAATGCAAGGAAGAGTTAGAACGACGAAGCGTGGTCGGTATTATCCTTGCCATGCCTGCGCACACATCTATTCACAGTATGAAGAGCTTTGTTTCGCCGTCGTTGAAGTGCAAAGCTGCGTAACGCGGTCTCAGTGTCACGGTATATCGCGGGCGCCGAAAGTGATTGTGTGAATAGACACCAGCGCAGTTGTTTTGGGCGAGCTCTGGTCCGTAGAGGTGAAATAAGTTATTGTTTTTGATAAACTACTCCACATGCGTGAAATCAGCAGTTTAGAAAATAGTACCAAGTGTTTCCATGCGTTTAACCGACTCAGAAGATTACTATTTTTGAATATCGTAATTTCCTGACCCAGCACACAGTGTACACCTCACGTAGCCATGATCAGGCGTGGTTGATATTTTTTCACTGATACTCACGCGAACCATATTTTTCGGCATCAAGGTGCTGGTAAGTGCTAGTTGGCAGTCGTAAAACAAGTCAGCCGCGCGTTGGCGATGGAAGCACAGCTCATATAATGATATGAATATATAAGATGAAATGGACAATTTTGATTGCAAAAAATACTGCTTAGTCCCCACCTGTATGTAGTCTGCAAAGCGCAAAATTTCACGTGTAAGCATGCACTGTTCGCACATTGTATTCCAGAAAATTAAACATGTTTTACTATGGGAATTACTCAAGCAACACGCATTACTAAAACGCCACCGAGAGGCCTGCTAGGTTAAATCTTCGCAAACACTTCTACATCTTCCTGCGGTATAAAAACATTTCTCGTCTCTTTCCTGAATTCATTTCGAAAGCGAAAAGCACTAACGTTGTACAAGCAGCTGTGAAGTTCCTTGAAGGGACACTGAAGCACTTATTGTAAAAATCGGGCTTCCAATTGCGTCTGCAGTTTTCCATGCCGCGAACTTGAATATCGTACCTAAGTCAGCCAGGAGCAAGTGCGAACGGTCGTGGTCAGCGGAAATATACAAAGCCGCTGGGCACACGGCGGTCGCGCCGCCACCTGTGATGGGTGAAGAGTTATTGACGACACGTTGAGGATTGCAGAAGCTGCTGATATGGCTCCAGCGCTGAGCTGCATGCAGACTGTAGCTCTTGATCGAGGGTGTTTTAGAATGTATTATGGCGACTATTTTTTCGCTGATCTGCAAAAAGAAGGACACCCCAGTTTCTTCATTCGACGTATCATTCGAACTTAAAAAACACAACAAAATTCATACTACGCTTAGTCCAAGCCACAGTGCTAGATATAATCAGGTGCTGACACTGGGTCCGGTGTCGCGACCAGATAGCCACTCCTTGTGTTTCTTTTGAATGCGGACAGATGACGCCACGCAACGGAGCCTTGTCAGCCCTACACCCATAACTAATTTTCAGCACTACCGAACGTAGCGTGTTAAATGTGTTCCTCTTCCCATAAGTATCTGCGTGTCGTATGCTCGCGGCGTACCGAGTTATGGTAAGAAATGAGTACAAATCGACGCTGTCTACGTGCCATAAGCGTAAGCACGCTTGCGTAAGCTGAACGCAAGCGTTCTGCGGGACGATACGCTATTTGTCATACTTGCATTTTTAGTTCAGCCTATGAAAACTGAGACTCAACTCTTAGCCTAGTGGCACCGTCTGGTTGTTAAAATGGAAAGCATTTTTGTCAATATACGACGCCTGACTTCAGGATTACAAGCAGCAGAATCGTCACTTTAAATTAACAAGAAATATAGAAATATGGTTAACTCGCTGGTAAAACAAGCAAGAACTCAGTATTATGAACAGCTATTTTCTGAAATAAGAAGCAATCCCCGAAAAATATGGAATGAAGTTAGAAATCTAAGCAATCAACAGAAACCGTGTGTAGACTTTCATATTACAAAACCCAATGGCATTTTGTCTGGCTGTGCAGCAGCAATCGACATGAATAACTACTTTGTTTCTTGCTCTGAAAGTACCGACCCTAACACAAAACAGAAAAATAACCCCGTTACTTTTTGCGCTGACCTTGCAAATTCGATCATGTTAACTCCTCATGTTCACTTGTTATACAATAATTAATACTCTAAAAAACAATACAGCTGCTGGCTATGACGGCATTTCATGTGGACCGATAAAATATGTAGCTGATTTAATATCTATTCCTCTGGCTCATATCATTAATTGTATGTTCGAGATCGGTGCGTTTCCAGATCGACTGAAGATAGCACGCGTACACCCGATTCTTAAGGGTGGGAACAGCTATGCTTTGAATAACTACCGACCAATTTCAGTCCTGCCGATCCTGTCTAAATTTTTTGAAAACACAATCAACATCAGGATACAAAACTTTTTCATAAATATCATGTAATCAGTCATATGCAGTACGGATTTAAAAAAAAAACAAATCTACAGAATCAGCCCTGCTTAATATAAAGAATGAGATAATAACAAATTTTGAACAAAGACAATATACGCTTGGACTGTTTCTAGATCTACGCAAAGCATTTGATTCTGTGTGTCATGATGTCCTCCTAGTTAAACTGAACAGGTATGGGATCCGCGGAATACCACTAGAATTAATAAAAAGCTATCTGTCAAACCGCTATCAATATGTCAGTTTTAATAAATATACATCTCCAGTTCTGCCAGTTAAAAGAGGCGTTCCACAGGGATCTATTCTCGGGCCCTTGCTGTTCATAACATACATAAATGATTTATGCTCTATTCCTTATACCCCAAAACTAATCATGTATGCAGATGATACCAACAGCCGCCGCGGTGGCTCAGTGGCTATGGTGCTCGGCTGCTGTCCCGAAAGACGCGGGTTCGATCCCGGCCGCGGCGGTTGAATTTCTTTGGAGAAGAAATTCGAGGCCCGTGTACTGTGCGATGTCAGTGCACGTTAAAGAACCCCAGGTGGTCGAAATTTCCGGAGCCCTCCACTACGGCGTCTCTCATAGCCCTAGTCGCTTTGGGACGTTAAAGCCCATAAACCAACCAAACCAACCAGATGATACCAACGTCTTTTTCTCTAGCCATTCACTCCCGGAAATTGAACATGCTGTCAATAACTATTTGCTCCACCTGTCTACTTGGTTAAGCACAAATAAATTATGCTTGAACATTGAGAAAACCAAATACATATTGTTCGCACCACTAAACAAGCCTAGGAATTCTGCCATAGATATTTTGTTTGATGGGAAGGAATAGCTCAAGTCAAAGCCCAGAAATTTTTAGGTGTGTGGTTTGAGGAAAGCTTATCATGGAATTCTCATGTCAACAGCCTCATAGCTGACCTTAGTAAAACAATTGGCTGCCTCTTTAAGATTTTCCCACTCATCCATCAATGGTTACGGACTGTTCTTTATTACTCACTCTTTTATTCCAAGCATTCCTACTGTGCTTTAGTCTGGGGTACCACTACAAGTAACAACTACACAAGATTAATTAGCCTGCAAAAAAAGTGTTAAGAGTATTTGAGCAATATCACGGCCCACCGGAATTACTGCGTACAAGACCGTTTTTTCTGAAATATAAAATGTTAACGGCCAATCAAGTTTATTATTTCAAATTATTTCAGTACATAAAGAAAGCGAAGCTTTACAGTGTACGAAACTCTTGTGCAGCTCCTGCATACTCACTCCGTAGGGAAACATTACGGCCACCCAAAGTAAGGACTAATTATGGAGGACAACTTATTGAATATCAAACAACTAACCTTCTGAACAAAATACAAGAATTAACAGATCTGAGTGCTAATGGCTCTAAGAACACGCTTAAAGCTCTACTGCTCGAAAATAACCTAGAATTCAATTAATCTGCGATGTTTCTGTCCATAGTTTTATTTTCTGGGAGTGCATTATCGTTTTGAACCTTGCCGGCTGTTGTGTGTTGCTATTATGATGTTGCTATCATGTTGCTAAACTTGCAACAGCCATGTTCAGAATTGTGCACTTGCTTGTGCTTCTTTGTGGTAAGTATTCTGTGTTGGCATGTACGGTCTATTGTTTGCTACATACGCGTTTTTTTTTGTCGCATAATTTATTTACCCTTTATTTCCCTCAGTGCTGTGACTTTTTCTTATTTCCCCCCGAAGACCTTGGTGTGGAACTTTTCGTATAACTCTATGTTAAATGACTGTTTGTGCCAAACTCTATGCGGGGCATGAGCCATCGTCAGGCGTTCCGCCTTTTGCTCTTGCTCCTCTTTCTGTATCAGAAAGGAAACAAATAAAATCAAAAATAAAAAAAAAATAAAAATGACTCAAATTCGTCTCTCACGAGTTTTGTTACAAGCGAGATGAGACGCTTGCTACCCCATTTGCGGCCAGTGAGCGTGCTGAAAGCGGAAGTAACCACGTCGAATTCAGTCCCAGGGGAGGGGTCCTGCTTCGAACTGGGCCGCCATACGCAGAGTCGCGCGCGCTAAGCTCAGTAAATACGTACGTAACGCGAGCGTACGTTAAAGCTCGATACGAAATAGCGTTTGGCGCACGAGGACTTCAAAGCACGCTATCCTATATATCCATACACCTATTTTATCTTAAGGAAGGTAATAGCAGCGCAAAAAAAAAACGGTGACACAAGAGAGACACAAACAACAGGACTGGCGCTGAACTAACGACTGAAATTTTATTGAAAACGGCAGAGCTTTAAATACAAACAGGCCATCACAATTCCAAGAAGATAATGACTCGCCAAAATATTATACAATGCCAGCATCAAAACCCCTCAGATGGATATCACGCAACCCGATAATCACGAGAAGGCATGTGCAACTACTTAAAAAACTGGATGAATCATGAAAACAACCGAACAGGATGTAATCTCGTGTCAAAGACTGAGACACGGAAGTCAGTAGCCTGGCAAACGCCGAGTCAAACGCGTGAAAGATAAACAACGAAATAACACCCCAGGGGCCCCCAGCAACAGAAGTGAAACCTTAAAAAAAAAACACCTAGTGAAAACAAGGGACAAGGGAGTGAGAGAAGCAGTAAGGAAAAACAAGGCACCCTGCGAAGATAAAATCTAAAAGCACAAAGGCGGCTAACCAATGCTACCGTCCAGAAACCTGATTTCTTTCTTCGATAAGGCAATCGATGGCTTACTCACGCACCAGTGACCTCCTCTGGATATGAGCCAGGCCTCGATCACCTCCCTCTGGCGTTGGTCCCTCGCTCTGGCCCTAATTTCGGACTCCCCAAGCATAGGCTCGCACTTGAAGTCGCAGTCCGATCCGCAGTCATACTCGCAAAAACACTTTCTGCATTTCTTGCAGTGGTCTGCCAGATGTCCGCCCGCATTACCATTCACACACCGTCGATGTTCCGCTAAACGTTAATTTACACATCTACCAGTCTGCCCTATGTATGATCCAGCACACAGAAGCGGAATCTCGTACACAACTCCCGTGGAACAGCTCATCGATTGCATCGCATGTTTGATTTCGCAGTCATCACGCTCTTTTGTCTTCGTCATCATGCTGCAGATGGCAGACAGCTTGCATGGCGCAGAAAATACAAGATTAATCTTCTACCTGCTGGCTATTTTCTTCAAATTGTGCGAGAGCTTGTGGTAGTACGGGATGACGTACACAGGATCCCCATCTTGCTGCATAGCACGCTGTTTTTTGGGCTTGAGCTTTTGCAGAATGGCTTCTGGATATGGCGCTGGACATTCCAGCGATTATAAGCCTTTTCGAAGACAAATCCAGTGGCCTGACTTTTACTTCGGAGCCAATGCAGAACAACCACATCCAGTTCCTAGATTTATGCATCTATTTTTCAGAACGCCGCACCTGTTGGATGTACAACCCTCGCTCCAGAAAAGCCCCCTTCCCTATGATAGCGCCCACTCCAAGCTTGTCAAACGGGCGATTGTCAGTAATAGCCAGCAGTAAGCCTTTGCAAAAAGCTGTGAGCATTGGGTAAAGCAAAGCTTTGAAGGTGATGTGAAACGTTTGAGGAGTGCTGGGTATCCAGCAAATGTGATCTCCAGTGTATCAGAAGCCAGTGAGCCTATGCTTGGGGAGTCCGAAATTAGGGCCAGAGCGAGGGACCAACGCCAGAGGGAGGTGATCGACGCCTGGCTCATATCCAAAGGAGGTGACTGGTGTGTGAGCAAGCCATCGATTGCCTTATCAAAGAAAGAAATCAGGTTTCTGGATGGTAGCATTGGTTAGCCGCCTTTGTGCTTTTAGATTTTCTCTTCGCAGGGTGCCTTGCTTTTCCTTACTGCTTTCTCTCACTCCCTTGTCGCTGTTTTCACTAGGTGTTTTTTTTTTTTGAAGGTTTCACTTCTGTTGTTGCCGGGGGCCCCTGGGGTGTTATTTCGTTGTTTATATTTCACGCGTTTGACTCGGCGTTTGCCACGCTACTGACTTCCGTGTCTTAGTCTTTGACACGAGATTACATTCTGTTCGGTTGTTTTCATGATTCATCCAGT
Source organism: Amblyomma mixtum (assembly GCF_055824585.1). Classification (NCBI taxonomy): domain Eukaryota; kingdom Metazoa; phylum Arthropoda; class Arachnida; order Ixodida; family Ixodidae; genus Amblyomma; species Amblyomma mixtum. Next base: position 19,183,660 of record NC_143014.1, read on the forward strand.
TTTTTAAGTAGTTGCACATGCCTTCTCGTGATTATCGGGTTGTGTGATATCCATCTGAGTGGTTCTGATGCTGGCATTATATAATATTTTGGCGAGCCATTATCTTCTTGGAATTGTGATGGCCTGTTTGTATTTAAAGCTCTGCCGTTTTCAATAAAATTTCAGTCGTTAGTTCAGCGCCAGTCGTGTTGTTTGTGTCTCTCTTGTGTCCCCGTTTTTTTTTGCGTTGCTATTACCTTCCTTAAGATGAACCACCGAATAGCACATACAAAAATTTTGACCTATTTTATACTGGTACGAAATTGTGCAGCGCCGAAGCGTTGCCTGTACACTCATCGTAGCTTTGGTATTGCTGTAAGGAACTTCAATCAACCAAATGACCAGGAGGCTTTCGTAAAGATTACTCGACAATAGAGTATTTTCACACTATCAATCAGCTTTTAGAGAAATGCGTAGATTGTAAGCAACCCCTATGTATAGCCTTCATTGATTACGAGAAAGCATTTCACAGAGTGGAAACCTCAGCAGGCATGCAGGTACTGCGAAGTCAGGGTGCAGAAGAGTGTTAAAATACTGGAAGATATATCATATATATAATGAGTGCACAGCTACCAGAGTCCTCCTGAGAAAAGTGACTCTGGGATTACGTAGCGATTTGTTCACTGTCATTTCATCAGAGCAACTTGCTCATCAAGACATCCATTGTGAACACGGAACGGGGCCGAAACAATTTTTGTTTTAACAATTGGTTCCTGCACGACACTTTCCCGCCATCACACTGCTTACCGTTTCGATGCCGGCCAAAGCAGTGAGTTACCTCTTTCGTGGCTGTATATTAACCCAAATTTCGTGGTCTTTTTTTTTGTACGGGTGTGTGCACTGGATTCAATGAAGAACAACGCAATGACTGAAAAGTGTGCTCCCTTTTCGTACTTAGCATATGAATTCAGCCGTATATCCTTTGTAATGTGATCTCATTGTTCCGGTCATTGCAAATTATCTTTGAGTCTTTTAAGCAGGTTCTTTCGGAAAAATGAACTCATTAACATTTATAAAACTTTAGAGGGTATAAAGGTAGCGCTAGAAAGTCTAAAATCGTAAAAGGATCCGGGCACCCATTTTGGAATAAAAAAAACCGAACATCTAAAAAAATTCTTTAACATTTCTACCAAAGAAGCTTTCCAGCCATCAACAAGCGTAGATTTAGCAAAGTTAATAGAGGGTTAGTAGACGTCTAAGTCGAAAAACAGTTTAGGTGAAACTTATTTTAGATGTCAAGCTTTTTTTTCTCAGACATTTTTTAGACGTCTATTAGCTATTGCTGTGTTTCAAGGGAAGCGGGGCCCGCATGGAGCGTTTTTTTTTGGGGGGGGGGGGAAATTCGTCGGTGATAGAGCCATGTTTTGTAATTTCCACTGACATTTTCAGCGAAAGATCTGTACACGCCTAAAGACACAAAAACATTAGGGCTGCGCCGCTGCCACAGGCGGAACCTGAGTCTTCCCATGAGAACCCGATGAAGCTGGGCTGTTGCCATGGCAATTTGGAAAGCTGTGTTAAAAATGATGTATAATAGTAGTTTTCACCTGAGGCCAGTGATTAATAAGTATTAACGTGATAGCGTTAGGAAGCTCGTGTCGCAGAAAATCCAACGTCTTCGTCGGCGTCGTTGACAGTGAGCAAACGATCCCCGAAAAAATCCCCAGAGAATCTACCTATAGGAGGTAGGAGGGCCAGATGGGTCACGTGACCTTGTAAGTTCATCACAACCTGCCACCGGATTGTGAGCAAACCGCCCACCGTGGCAGGTGGTTGTTAAACTAATGATTCGTCGCGAGAGGTTCCTGGGAAGAGTAACCTGGATCGCACAAGTCTCACCGATGGGAACACCTGCCGTCGCAGAGCAGTGATGCATCGCTTAACCGCTGAGCCACTGCGCCAGGAGTTGTAAGAGGACTCTCAGGCATCTATGAATGTTAAGTAAAGAATATCTAATGTTGCATTATGGGCATTAAGCCATTAGCTATCGCGTCATACCCTTAAGGCGGAGATGAAGTGCCCATCCATTTTTTTTTGTTTATTTACAACGTTATTTTCCGGCCGTCGTCGCTTTAAAAATCTACAGTCCGGTCCTCTGGACGAAAACTTTTGAGACCACTGTGCTGTACTATCTGTACGCGTCACTACATGTGCTATCACGATGGGAAGAAACGCGAACAACGCGGCGCCTACGCAGGGTGTCGAACCGGAACTGAACCCGAAACCGGAACCGAACCCGAATTTTCGCCCAGAACCGGAACCGAACCGAACCCATATTTTTTTCGCAAATCTTGGAACTGAACCCGAACCGGAACGATTCAAAGGAACCGTTCCGAACCGGTTCGGGACCCGGTTCAGCCCCACTCTTTTGCATCCCGGCATACGTGTTGTTTTCCAACAAAATGAGATGATCTATCGCATAAACTTACCCACCCGTAGCTGTCTGCGCTCGGAAGTGCGAAAATGATACCCAGTATATGTGACAGCAAACTCACAGGAGGTCTCGTGCCTGGGAACAAGCCTAATTGACGCTTCTGTAATGTACTGCCGCCAATTGTAAACACTTGTACGTCAGGTTTATGTGAAATCTTGAGTTATTACTCCTCCCTTTTACATATTTGCGTAAATCTTTAATCAAAATGTTAGGACTGCTCTAACTCAGTAAAGTACTATAGACACCACCGAGCGCCTATATAACCACTGAGCAACAGCAGTGGGTAGCGCAACATTTAATTTTGTAGACGCTCATTGTCTTAGGCAGCAAGTTCTAAGTAAAACCCCTCGCGATGGGCCTGTAGGGCAATAAAGAAAAAAATGGCTCAATGGCTGTGGTGCTCGGCTGCTGATTTCAAAAATACAAAAACCAGCGTCCGTCGAAAATCCCCAGCTGGCCTCCGTTAATCTGAAGCCCTCCGTCTGTGATATAGCCCCAATGTCTACTCGACACGTTAAACCTGATATATTGCTACTAGCATTACCAAAAGAAGGATGTATAAATTGGTGCAGCTTCTTTTTTTTAGAATCCGCATATTCTTGTTCTCGCGCGACGGAAATAAGCAACGAAAGGCGGGTTCATGGCAACGGTAGAGATGTACTAATAAGGAAAATATTAAATACCGATTACACAAAAGGGCAATGCGGAAATAAATGTGCTCGCTGGCATGCGATAGTGATTACGCCCAAAAAGATGCTACTGCGATGCAATGTAACTACGATCGAGTGATTTCGTTATTGCCGATTCGCTGAAATCGTTCTGCTTCTAAGAAAAAATTGCTGCCAGTCGCCAGAGCGCGGCTCCATCCGCTGTTCTCGCACTGCTCGATCTTGAATTGTCTGTCTGGCGACTTATATCTACTTTTCGTAGTCATTTCCCGTTCTTCGTGTCGGACGCGACAGGCTTATGATTTTTAGTGTTTTTTTCTTAGAACGCTTGGGCCGTTGAACACGTTGAGCCTTCACAACAATCTTCCTCGGCTATATCGGTTACAGGTGGGTGATGAGGGGGTTGTGCGATGGGTGAAAGTTTCTGAAGGTGCATTTTTACCAGTGAATGCCCTGATGTGCTCCCACCGGAGTGTGCATCCAGGATGGAGGCTGCACGCACGCAGCGCGGTTATTTTTGGGAAAGCTGGCTATACTGCTAACGCAGTAAAAAGAACAACTAAAAGAGTATGCATAGTCTAATCTCTGACTCCGAGCGGGATTCGTACTAATGGCGGCGCAACAGAAAACTCTGTTTACAGATGCTTTAGGCTATTCGGCTATCTTGTAGGCTTCTTTTTATGGTTGTTGCATGGAATATTTGGAACCTCTCTGACCCTCCTCATGCCTTACTTGACCGCATCGAAATCAGCGATCTCGGCATAAGGCCTCATGCCACCATAACTCCCTGCCTCCGCCTGCACATGAAAACTACAGACGGTGCACACGCCATGAAAGGGGAACCAGTCAGGAGGTTGAACTTACGCAACATATTCCTCCTGCGTTAAAGTGCACTGTTGTCTGAACAGTGACCTCGTGGAACGTGGCGGTTCTGCGTCCTATGAACACGAAGAGTTCGCAAGGAATTCCAGAGTTCTTCATCGCAGACATAAATGTTATAATTAATGGGTTTTTAATGTCAATGGGATGTTAATGGAATGTCAATGGGTTTTTAAGAGACTCCTTAAGTATGTCCCAAAAGAATACAGCATCATGACAAAAATACCCCATAAACCAACCAACCAACCCAACCATTTTATTGCTGAAATTGTTTCTCGTTGCTCGGGCAGGTAGAAATGCACTGACCACGGCAAAAACGCCCCTTTGGCGCGAAGGTACGTCTTAACATGTAAGGTCCATGTCTAAAGGGTGAAAAAGGTTTTTGTGGCCGATTAAAACTAAGTCGAGCCCACTTATAGCGAACCTGACGGTCACGCAGGTTCCATTCGTTATATCTGATGTTCGTAGCAAGTGGATTCTTCTTACAACAGCCAAAAATACTGAGGCTGCGTTATGCGTGCCTACTTGTGCAAAGCAGAGACTGCCGCGATTCTTTCCAGGCTATCTAGGGCGATCATTTAATCTTTGTCGAGACCTCGCTGCCAAACATCAAGTTTGGGGACGGGGTATAACTAATCATGGATGAAGTGTGCATGGCAACTGGTGGCAGGTCGGCCACGTAAATGAGACTCCAGGCAGTAGGAAGAGCTCGCACTTATGTTCCACGTCTCCGTCAGAGCAGGCGCTTCTGCGATTTTGTGGTCCGCAGGAACGTAGTTATCCGAGGAAACATCCGGTCGGCTATGGATCAACGAAGCGTTGCCAGAAATCTGCAGTCATCTGGTCACGCGTGTTTTCGAGCTTCTTCTGTCGTTACTGGGCTGATGCAGAGACGAAGTAGCGCAGCGCTTGTGGCGCAGAATGCATCCGTTGCACTGTCCGCTATATATATAACAATGCCTGCACATGGCAGCGGCGCCAAAGATTGAGACGACTGGGTAGGCTATGATTTGGCCACCTAGGATTTAAAAATTATCTGATAGATGTTTTTAGTTGATCCGCGAGATTGGTCAGTAGCTTCGCTTTTGAGGATGCCCCTGTCTCACGCGCACCGCGCTTCTTCTACTCAGGATGCTTTGCCGAGCCGGCGAACGCGTAGGCAATGATTGCCCTCGTTGGCCATCGACGCGGGTTTGGCCGGCGGTTACGTACTATTTCAATAGAGAATTATAGCATATCGTTGCCGTGTTTACTTTACCTTTCACAGTGTTACCGGACGCCGGACTTTCCGGTTAGCGCTGCGTACAACGTGCCGCCTTTTAATTCCATTTCTTGGTTGACATGTTCTTTCCGGGGCGGTGTCGTGAAGGTTGAGAGGCGCTATTTCCTCTGCGTGCTTAGCGGAAGGACGACCTCTACAACTTCGGGGTAGTTCACCGCGCTATCTCGTTCGCTGTAACCGAGTGGTGTGGCCAGAGTTGTCCGCTGTATCTGCGACGAATTTCCGTTGCCCTTATGCATATATTTTCACGGTAGCGCCACATCCGCTCGTATTAAGCGACCGTTCGTTATATCTGTGGCCATTCAAGTGGGCTCCACTTTACATCCACTGACTTCGCTTTAATAGACTAGTATCAAGAAAGTCTAGGTAAGGCTGTAGATGTATTGGTAGAGGAAGTAATGACCGATCGCAACATTTGTCATCTGCCTTCTGGAGAGGCCGTACAGGTAAATAAAAGCGAAGAGTGAGAAAACCGAATGAATCAGCGCTCGCGAGCATGTCCAGAAAAGACAGGCGAGCACTTAACAGGTGCCAGAAAGGGGTTGTTTTTAGTTTCGAAAATAAATGCCTGAAACAAGTTGGTGAACCAATGGTGCACGCCAGGTTAACCACTCTTTATCACTCTATCAAGGGCGCAAAAAATTCTGTTGACGCAAAGGTTGCCTTTGATAGCTCCCCGGGAAAAGTCCAAAACATTCTATCACAAACAAATTTCTTACTTTACTATAGTGAGAAGCCACGATTAGCTCTGTGTTTGATGACATTGAGCTATAGGGGCTCGATATATACTATAACACGAGTCACAAAGGCGATATCGAAGAGGTGATTTAAATAAAATGTTTGGTAAGCTCCGGATTTTAGGGAGAGCCAGTGCTCCCACGAGGCTCTCGTTGGGTAAGGGATAGGCGGTGGAGGGATTCGCGAACATTTTCTTACCATGTAGTAAAGGAGGGGGGGACTGGCAAGTCGGTTTCGGGGTGACGGAAAGGTATCTGTGCCTATGTATACGTTCCGATACATGATAGTTTCGTTTCTCAGTAGTGCGCGGGAACGTAGAGGGCGCGTGCGGCGGCAATTTTGGGGCCCCGTAAGTACACTGCGTACGAGAGAGTCCCAACTGACGAAAGCTTCAAGGGAGACCTGTTACTCGTCCTACGGGGTCTCCCAAACTGCAGGGGGGTCCTGTAGGTGCAAAATCCATCGGCTTTTCGTCCCACACCTCATAAGGTTAATTATAGCGTATATAAATAGCCGATTTTCAATAATTTCGAGTTCATTTCATTTTGCGGCTCTTGCCGTAAATTCGTCTTTTTGCTGCGGACAATAAATAAAGTGGGTAAAATGAGAACATCTCGCATTAAAAAATTTTTTCATGCTCATGTAACGCAGTAAACACGACAAAAGGAAGACAGGCGACGACACGAACGCTGACTAATAACAGGTTATTTTATTCTGGGAAAAGTATATAAAGGCGCAGGACACAAGAAACAACCCGAAAAAAAAAACAGAACAAAGGTTAAAACTTAAAACTGTGATGTGCATACTGCGCATGCACATCACAGTCGAGTTGTGACGTCTTTTTCAACGAAATTCGAAGAGTAACTTCTATAGTAGACGGCACTCCCCTATCTCCTGGACCTCACACAATGCCAAGAAAGCCTGACTCCTTATCTACCAAAGTGATAGATGGTGAAGCAACACTCTCATCTGCTTCCCCACTTAGAAAGACAAGTCTCCTGTTTAATCCCCCTGACCGAATTTTTAGGGAGATGGTGGAGGCCTTTATGATCAGGAAGGATGCAGATGAGCGTGTTGCTTCAGCATACATCAGTTTCGTAGAAAAGGAGCCAGGCTTTCTTGGCAACTGTGTAAGGTCCAGGAGATAGGGGAGTGCCGTCTACTATGGAATATAGTCTTCGAATTTCATTGAAAAGATGTCATGACTTGACTGCGATGTGCATGCGTAGCATGTTTTTTTTTAGTTTTAATCTTTGCTCTTATGTTTTTTTGGATTCTTCACTGTGTCCTGCGCCTTCATATACTTTTCCGAGAATGTAATAACCAGTTGTTAGTCAGCGTCTGTGTCGTCTCCAGACTTCCGTTTGTCCTGTTTACTGCGCTGCTTGAGCAACCGCTACCAACTAGCCCAGTTTTATGTTCTCGTAAACAAATCTTGGCATTTTTTATTTTGCATAGCGATGTGCAAGAAAAAAGAAAACGCATAGCAAGGCTGACTGAAACCCATCTGCGTTCTAATTTTTTTTTGTCCCGAACCCGTTTGAACCCGTTTGAACCGGTTCGAGACGGTCCGAACCGGTTCGAACCGGAACGGAATGGCCCTCTGGAGCCGAACCCGGAACTGAACCCGAAAGGCGTGAACCCGAACCCGAACCGAACCCGAAAAAATACCGGTTCGACACCCTGCGCCTACGAGCTCCGCTGTTTCTATGGCGCTTTCACCTGGGTGGCTGGTACACTGTGAGTAACTTTAACTTGAGAGTTTTATTTTCTATGCACTATTTACGACTTGGTTAAGTGCAGCGTATTTGGTAGCTTTGCTCAGTGTGATTTTCTTTTTAACACCGGAGCGCACTACAAAATCGTTTTGTGTGACCAGGATCATATGTATTTTGGGGCAGTCGTATTTGAGCTGCCTTCGCGGAAAACCGTGACATACGGCCGAAATAAGACCCGTCAAACGAAAGCAACTCGCCTCTCGACGGCCCTAAGCTTCCATCAGTCGTCCGACGCACGACGTCCCCAGAACGACCGTCTCCGCGGATGAAACGAGGTCGCATCCGTAGCATGGGCGAGCTTGCGCGCATAATTTCTAGGCTTCTCTTACCCCGCTTTGTTTTGGGGGACCTCCCTGCTTTCTTTAATCCTTCTTTATCGAAGTGCCTGAGCAAACAAACACAGGCGCCGACCGCCGCTCGACGTGCAATACGGAAGGCAAAGCTGCGCGTTCAGCCCACGCATTCCAGTGGGCAAGGAATTATGATCAAACTGTTGTGTCATGTGGCTGCACGTTTGCATCTGGCAAAAAGTCTGGCATTTGAGACGGCATGTAGCGCCTACAGAAGGCCCCCATCCACTGTAACGCTGTCAACCGATATTTTCTTTGCGTCTTGTAGGAATATGAAGGCATATGGCGGAATAATCCAGTAATCTCAGAGGCTCATAGCCCTCACACGCGCTAGACGTATATTACTCGAGCGCACAAGACTAAACAGCATCAGACTGCCCCAGGATATCGCTGTTTGGTTATGGCGCAAGGGCGTTACCCAAGGAAGATCGTGGCAGCTATACCTGAGCAATAAACTTAGCTTGCTGCTTACACTGCGTACACTAACTGTAACGTCCCAATTGTGCCGGTAACTAAAATACTGCTGTAAGACGCATGTATATTTTATTCTGCCTTCGCAATAACGCGGGTGGATTTATTGCTACTTGAGTTGTTTATTCACAGCGGTGATTTTTACTTTTTGCTAATGAGGCACGCGTTTCCACATCTACGCATTGTTATAATCTCCTGCAAAGTAAATCCGCGGACCAGCCCTCCCTATCACGTCCTTGTGAGCAAAATGCAGAGAGCGCTTCAAAACGTCGGCATAAAACAGAACTCGAAACTTCTACTTGCTGGCGTCTTCCACACGTAAAAGTTCTCGGCAAGGTATTAGGTTTGAACGCTGCTGCTAGGTCTCGGAACGGAATGAACGAAAGAGCAACTCGTGCCTTCAATCATTTTCATACAGGGAACGTCCCTTTGCGCTCGGCCAATAGTTTGGTAATTTCCTTACGGAGACGTCGAAAGAAAAACGTTGCGCTCACGAGCAATGGACTGTGGACGACTGGCGACAAGTCATGTTCTCTGACGAATCAAGTTTCTCCAGATGGTATCAACAACGGCGTATTTGACGTCCATACAACTGAAGGTATAGACGAGAACGATTCTTCTGTGTCAAGTGAGTAGCACGCCGTTTTAAAGCTCAGTAAGCAGCGCGCAAGTAAAAGTAAGATAAATTAAACTGTGTTTCTTCGGCTATTACTCTCGCAGCAGTTATTTAAGATATGTAAGCCGTAAAGTGCTTGAATTATCTTTGTGCCTTGTTCATCAAGGTTTCAATTTAAATGCTTTTTGAATTATATATTGCGTGGGAGCTGATTATCGCCAAATGTTCTTACGCACATCTATTTATTTATTTATTTCGTGTACCCTCAGGGCCAGAGGCATTATAGAGGGGAGTGGTTACAAAAATTTAAGAAAAAAAATGTACAGTGCAGCAAACTAATTAGTAATACAAAAATGATTGCTCCTAGTTATACATTATTAGCTGTTGGGTTCTTGGTGTGCTGGTTAATAGTATATAATACACAAAATACAGCGCAGCAATACAGTGAAAAACAAAAAAACGCTCGTACAAAAAACAACAAGAATATAGAATTAAAAAAAAAGATGATGCTCATACTTATACAAAGTTTTCTAATGCTGTTTTGAAGCGTTGGTTGTCAGTAATGGTAGCGGTAGATGCAGGAAGGTGATTCCACTCAGCAGCTGTGCGCGGAAGAAATGACTGAAACATGGCATTGGTTTTGCAAAATGGAATTCCGACTTTGTTGTTGTGATCTAGCCTTGATGAAATGTATTGGGGAGGGGAGATCAGTTCGTGGCAAAGTGAAGGATGATAAAATATCTTGTGAAAAAGTGAGAGTCTAAGGGCTTTACGGCGAGATGCTAAAGATGGCAGGCTGAGATTTAATTTCATTGCAGAGATGCTGGCAGTTCGGTTATAATTACATACAATAAAACGAGCAGAATTATTCTGGACCATTTCTAATGAGTGAATTAGGTTTTGTTGAAAGGGATCCCACACTGCTGCAGCATACTCTAACTTTGAGCGGACCAGTGTCTTATATAGAAGTAGTTTTAGGGAAGAAGGTGCCTTAGAGAAATTACGTTTTAGATATCCCAGCATGCGATTAGCGTTATTAATTACGTAAGAAGTGTGAATGGACCAAGTGAGGTTGCTAGTAATATGGATACCAAGATATTTGCAAGAAGAAACAGGATCTAGAGGGACATTATTAAGGTTATAGGAAGGTAGCTGGCCGGATGTTCTTGATACACGCAGAAATTTACATTTTTTGATGTTTAATTCCATTGACCTTGATTGGCACCAAATACAGATAGCGTTAAGGTCTGATTGAAGAGAAGATATGTCATCGTCGCAAATTATTTCCCTGTAGATGACGCAATCATATGCGAATAAATGAATGTTAGAGGAAACACAAGAGGGTAGATCATTAATGTAAATTAAAAAAAGTAGAGGACCAAGTACCGACCCTTGAGGTACGCCGGACTGTACTTTACTTGGCTGCGAGGTTGAGTCATTAGCAGAAACAAATTGCGAACGGTTAAAAAGAAAGCATTCGATCCAAGCAAGCAGTTTGGGATCAATGTTAAGTTGATGTAACTTAAACATTAGAAGGTTATGGCATACTTTATCAAATGCTTTCGAGAAATCTACAAATATACAGTTGGCAAGTGAACAGCGGTCAAGGATGACGTTTAACTGATGCGTGAATGATACGTGCCCGAATTCTTGACGCAAGTAGTCAGCAGCGGTCGTTGTTGAGTGAACATCTGGGGAGCTATCAACGCAGAAGGCCTCGGCACTCTCCTTACACTGTCATCAGATTTCAACGGAGCCATCTAGTGCGCCCTGCTCGATCACTGTATGCGTTGGACGGGCCTTTTAACGATGATGTTCTCTTCCTGCAGCAAGACTACAGCCCCGTTCACTCTGCATGAGCAGTGAAAGCCTCGCTGGAAGAACGGGGGGTGCAGCTGCTGCAATGGACGCCAAAAAGCGCCGATGTGCACATAATTGCGAACGTTTCGGAACGTTGACCAGTAATCTAGCCCGTGTCAGCTAGAGCATGAGTCGTGATCACCTTAGCGAGGCTGGACAATGAGGTGTGGGACAACTTTCGAAACTGACCGGGATACGTCCACTTTCTTCCAGTCTTTTACTCGGCACATAGCCGATGTCATCAACCTGAGCGAGAGCTTCAGCTGTTATTAAACCTTGCGTTTGCATAAAAAGAGGCTTTTGGAAGCTTTTTTAAAATTTTCTCCACCCTGTGGCCCCTTTCTCCCTGTGTGTTTGCAAACATATAATCGATCGCTGACGACTCAAGTAGAGACAGCATTGCTTTCTATGAAAACAAGCTTAAGTTAAATTGTTTACTCCTGTATAAGAAAGCCAATTGGTTTTGAAGAAAGTGCTCTTCAACTAGTTCACTTTCCTATGCCGTTAAGGATCTTCATAATTTTGTATCCCCCGCCGCGGTCGCTCAGTGGTAATGGCGCCTGGCTGCTGACCCGAAAGACGCTAGTTCGATCCCGGCCGCGGCGGCTGAATTTCGATCAAGACGAAATTCTAGAGGCCCGTGTACTGTGCGATGTGAGTGCACGTTAAAGAACCCCAGATGGTTAAAGAACCCCAGAGCCCTTCACTACGGCGCCCCTCATAGCCTGAGTTGCTTTGGGACGTTAAACCCCAATAAACCAAACCAAACATTTTTGTATCATAAAGATAACGCGGCCAATACATGCACGCTACTCTTTTTTTCATGCGTCCCCTTGCATAAATTTTTACTGCGCTTGCTAAACCGATTCACGATCATTTATACTCCATTGCGCGACAAACTTACCGCCTAGTGAAGAAGCGCCAACCACGGCGGTCACGCAGACTCAAAATGGTGCCACTCGGGAGGAAGCTGAAAGCGCACGCCGGCGAAGGCCGACTTTTCTGCACAATGCGGGCAACCAATAAACTCTTCCAAGGGGCATTCAAAGCGCTCCTGGCGAGCAGTGATGGTAGAAGCGCGGCTTCTCTCATGCCGGCGACAAGGCGAGCATCTTGTTATCGGTATGGGCGAATCGAATGTGCAGACGCCCGCTTACTCTCCGCTGAGCGTCTGCTGATAGAGTGCGCTAGCATGCAGTTTTGGCCAGTGTGGCCACCACGCGCGTGCTCTGTTCTACTTTTGGTGCGCCTGCACAGGGATACCAACACTGAACAACAATATGGATCTCTGAAACATGTTTATGCATTATGGGGCTTAACCTCCCAGAGTAACTCGGGCTGTTGGGGACGCCGTAGCGGAGGGCTGCGGATTAATTTGACCACCTGGGGTTTTTCAAGGTGCGCTCACAATACTGAGTACACGGGCCTCTAGCATGCCCCCTCCATCGGGCCGCCGAGGCAGGAATCGAACGCGTGTCATTCAGGCTAGCAGCCGAGCACCATAACCACTGAGCAACTGCGACGGCTTTAGAAACGTCAATCGAATGAATCTGCTTTACTTGGTATAAAAGGAACACTCATCCAGAACTTAGAAAATGGGACCTACACATTGTGCGTGCTCTTAGACGTAAAATTAGCTTTCGATTCTGTCACGGATCTCCCCACGAACACTCGGGCCGAAAGAATGGACAAGGCGACAGGTGTACCCACACAGACGCACATTTAATACAACCTACGCGACACAAACACTAGCACAGAAAAATAATAAAACTAACACAAAACACAAGCTACCAATACACACAGCCCGAGGAACACCCAGTCTACTACCGTTAGGCGTTGGGGCTCACGGTTCGGTGCTGCTGATGCGTTACATGGGTCCAGTCATTGGCATCTAGGTAGCCGGCGTCGCTGGCGGCGTCGTTAGCTGCGTCGTACAAGCTCCAGGTCCGAGTGCCCGTGGAGGTGATGTTGGCGTGGAGGGCACCACCCGGATGGGGGGCAACAGCGCTGGAGGCACCCCTGGCCGTAGCAAGTGGTTGCGTCAGCCGTTGACTCCCCGGAACGAGCTGAAGGACGGCAGGAAGGCTACGGTGCGGCGCCGTAGAACTCGAGATCACCGGAGCAGTAGCCGGCGTTGCTCTCTTCCAGCCGAGGCGTCCCTGACCCACCGGAACCTCCGCTTCTCTGTTCTTCTCCTCCGTGCCACGCTATCCCTTGCGCTTTTATATCCTAGTCGTTGGTACGCGTCATCCTTGTCTTCGTCGACATCGTCTACTCTTCTCCACCAATCAACTCTTCCAACCTCACCGAATACTTCTTCCTCTTCTTTATTCTTAGATTCATACAGGTCATGCTTATCGTATCGTCATCCTCTTCGTCTTCTCCAGATTTTTAGTTCATACTTCTATTTCCAATTTCCTAATATATGTGACAAGGGTCCCCTCTCTCAAGAGTTTTTGCATGAAAAACTGCTCACATCATCATCCTCTTCAAGCGTTAAAGCGCACCGGCTATCTTCCGTGGCGGTTCTGGACCCAGCACACAACACACCGTAGATGTCAAGCACACACCTGAAGTACACCACTGACACAGCACACCAAATTGTATTTACATAACGTTGGCACACAACTGGCGCTGTCCGTACGGTGTCCATGATAAACGTGTCAATGTCCACAACACACCCCCTTTTATAAGCACACAACAACAACAACAAAAACAAAAACAACAAAAATATACATCTCATAGATAACTAAAGCTGTTTAGTTGGCTCTACTCATGAAGTCCGCTCCAACGTTATCTCTGCCTTTAATATATTCCATCTGAAACGAGTATTCTTGCAAGGCCAAACTCCATCTCATGACTTTACTATTGTTCATTTTGGCCTTGGTTAAAAGCGGCTGATGATCCGTTTGAATTCTGAAATGTCTCCCTTAAAGATAAATGTGAAATTTCTTTACTGCCCGTACCACTGCCAAGCATTCCTTTTCAACACTTCACTAGCGTTCACTAGCCGATAATCTTTTACTGGCAAAAAAATACCGGATGTAGCATGCGATTCTCTTCTTGCGAAAGTACGGCTCTTAATGCTCTGTCTGATGCATCAGTTCGAATAACAAATTCTTTATCGAAATTCGGAGCAAGCAGAACGGGCGGCTTTCTTATATGCCATTTTAACATCACGAATACGTTCTCATGTTCAGCAGTCCAATTCAGCTTATTGCTTGTTCCCTTCTTAGTGAGTTCGACAAGCAGATCGGCTATGTGAGCATAATCTGGAGTAAAGTCCCTGTAGTATCCCGTTAAACCCAAGAACGACTGTACTTGTTTCTTGGTCGTCGGTGTCTGGGCTTGCTGGATTTTGACCAAGATGTCTTTTGTAGCGATGCGGCCCATCCCCAGCTTGTGTCCGAGAAAAGAAATGGCTTCAAAGCCCACCTCACATTTTGAAGGTTTTATGGTCAACCTGGCTTGCTGAATTCTGTTAAATAGTTTTTCCAGCGTAATTACGTGCTCTTAAAAGTATCTGTTGCACAAAGATGTCATCCATATAGTGTTCTACATTTTGGAGCCCATCCAAGACCTTTCTCATCAGCTTCGTGAATATTGCGGATGCTGTCTTCAAACCAAAAGGTATGAATTTAAACTGAAATAAACCCGCCGATCAAGAAAAGGCAGTCTTCACTTTCGACGAATCTTGCATTGGTATTTGCCAATACCCTATAGCTAAATCAAATTTAGAAAAAAAAATTTTGTGAGCTACCTTAGCGAACACCACGTCCGCTCTTGGTATAGGTTCCGCATCGGGTACTATGATGTTATTTAGCCGACGAAAATCTACAGACAATCGGTTATTACCATCGGGCTCGGGATTTTTGACAACCACGAGAGGCGCATTGTATGATGACGACATCAATCACACCAAGTTCCAACATCTCCCGCACCTCATTTTCAGTTGATTCTTAAACTACTAAAGCTAGTGGGTATTGTTTCACACTGATTGGTCTATCTGTAGAGAGATATAATTTGCCACATATGACATCAGTTTTGCCCGGCACACCCGAAAACACATCCGCCTTGCTTTGGAGTAGAGCCCTTATCTGTGATCTTCTGTCTGCATTCAAATTGGGGTTTATTAGTACCATATCTCATCCCACACTTTTCTTCCCACTGCACTTGGGCGCCTCGGCAACATCATTTGCCTCCACTGCCCCTGGCGAGCGTGCTACCTTGGGAGCGTACCGTACGAGGACTCTTTCTTCGTATTTCTTCAACATATTTCCACCGAAAACCTCCTTGGTGTTATTTGTCAATAATTCATAATCCATGTCATTTTTCTTTTGCGTCACAAAGTAAGGGCCCTTCCATTGCATCAGTAACCTATTATGATCCATGGGTAGCAGGATGAGAACCCTGTCGCCGGGATTGAGATTTTTGTGAGCGGCTTTCTTGTCATAGTAGCCTTTATAGCGTTCGCGCGCCCTTTCCAGGCCTTGATGTGCAAGCCTGCATGTGTCCTCCAACTTGTGCCGCAACTCAAGAACGCATGTGTATGTTGTCCTCAGATCTGACACCATACAACATCTCGAAGGGCGAGAAACCAAGACTAATTTGCGGTACTTCGCGGTAAGTGAACAAAAGAGCAGGCAGGTATCCATCCCAATCACTAGGTCTCTCCTGGCACATTTTTCTGATCATATTCTTGAGGGTGCCATTGAACCGCTCTAAAAGCCCATTACACATGGGATGTTATGGCATTGCTAGTAACTGCCTCACCGACGAAAGGTGGTTAACCTCCTTCATTAGTTCCGATGTGAAGTTCGAGCCCCGATCCCTCAAGATTTCCCTCGGGAACCCATAACGCGAGAACATCTTCACAAGACCCTCCGCCACTCGGATACTGTCAACAGCCTTCAATGGAATAGTGTCAGGATAACGAGTGGCCACGTCGACCAGGGTAAGCACATATCTATTGCCTCTGGCGGATACTGGAGAGATTGGCCCCAGTATGTCAATAGCCACTCTTTGAAACGGGAAGTCAATGGCTGGCATCTTGCCCAGAGGCACGGGAGCAACTCTTCCGTTCGAAACTGTGCGCTGGCACACGTCACACGAGCGAACAACGCGTTCGACGTCACTCTGGACACCTGGCCAGAACTCCTCGGTAATTCTAGCCACCGTTTTTTGAACGCCCTGGTGTCCTGCCATAATGGCGTCATGTCCTAAGTGTAACACTGTCTCTCGCATATAATTCGGCAACACCAGCTGTTGGACCCGCCTTCCCGAGCTAAATACGCATTCCCTCTGCAGGGGAACGTTTACCAATTGATATTCGAATGACGTACTACTCCTCTTTCTTTTCACCTTTTCCCCAACTCTTTCGAAGCAGGCTTTCAAGCTCGGGTCTTCTCTCTGCCTAATTACAATTTCGCCCGGTGTTACACTCAGACACATCGTAGCAGGAGCAGAGAGCGGACGCTGCGTTGCTCGAGCTGCCACTTCAGCTCTTGTCTACACTGCCGACGAGAAACTGACTGCCCCATCACCCGCCTGAGCTGTCGCGGGCTTTTCCTCCTTTGGGCGTTCCTCAACGTCGAGCATCCTCCACTCGTGATCGGGGTCCTCAACACTCAAGATCAGATCGTAAATCGGTTGTTCTACGCCTTTTGCCATTACCTGTCCAGTATAATATAGCGTGTACACTAGAATCCTGGCTTCGGGAAGGTACCTGATAGTGCTGTCTACAAGAGTGACGGCCGACGCCTCCCCTGTAGTTCCTCGTCCTTAACCAGGCTTCTCCGAACCAAAACAGCATTGGCTCCGCTGTCTCTAAGCACCAATATAGAACGGTCCCCTATCTGTCCAACCACCACCAGCATTACTGCTTTCGATTTGGCTGTTGCACTCACCGCCTCATTTTCCAGCGGCGTTTGCTCTCCTTTTAGCTGTGGAACTTTGGGTGATGTGACAAGCTCTGCCCGAGAGTCGACAACGCATGCAGCTCGGTCCTGCGTTCTATATCGGCATTCATCCTCAGTATGCCCTCTCCTCATACAACCTTGACACACAGCCTGTGTCTTTTGGGCAACACTACTAGTCCGACAGTCAACTGCACGGTGTCCCGCCTTGCCACAGATGAAACATCTGACTGGCGCCTTAGAAGCACCGCTATAGGCTCTCGGTTTTGTCGCATCTGTCTCTACGACCTTATGAGTTTCTTCCTTTGCCTTACTCATATTTCTCAGGCCTTGAGCCTCCAGGAATTGGTGTGCAGTGTCGGAAAACTTTTCCAATGAATTTAACTTTCTTTCTTTCAAAAATAGCGCTAGCTTCGGACTGCAAAATATTAAAAACTGCTCTGTGACCAGCTTATCACAAACCCCTTCAAAACTCTTTTCGATGTCATACATATCAAGCCACCTGTCGAAATAGTTGGACAGTCTGCATGAAAATTGCTTAGCTGTTTCAGAATCCTCGGGCTTCGCGGTGCGAAATCTCTCGCGAAAACCCTCTGCCGTAAGCCAGAATCTTTGGAGGAGCGCCTTCTTGACTTTCTCGTAGTCCATGCAATGAGCAGCCGGCATCCTCCCAAACACATTCAGCGCCTCCCGTACTTAACACATGCTTGACGCCGTGGCCCATTCACTGGGCTCCCAGCCTTGCCCCAAAGCTATCCGATTGAATCATTGCAGATATGCGTAAAAATCATCTCTTGTCATCAAAAGGAGCCATCAGCTTTCTTGGACAAGCTCTGGCCGGTCTAGGAGATTCCGCACCCGCTAAGGAACGCTGATCATCTCCCTTGATCTCCTCATATCCTCCCGTGAAATGCGCCTGCTTCCACAAAAGAAACTCCTCCCGTTCAATCCTTCTTTTCTCCCGTTCTTTCTCCTCTCTAGCACACGCTTCCTCCTCTTTGGCACGAGCTGCTTGTCTTTCCTCCTCCTCTTGGCAGGCGCTGCTCGGCGTATGTCGTGTTCCTCTGCCGCTTTCTCGCGTTCCTCCTCTGCTCAGGCATCTTCACGCGCCTGTGCTCTTTCCCCTCTCTGCCTCTTTGCCTCCTCGTCATAGAGACGCATCACCTCTTCTTTGCTTAAACCTAGCTTGAGAGCCAGTTCTAACGTTTTTGCCAACTCCATACTTTCTGCCGTCGAGAGATCGGAAAGATCCGAGATAAAACAAAAAGAAACCAGGAAATGAATCCTGGCACAGGATCGCCACTTAACTTTGTCATGGATCGCCCCGAGAACACTCGGGCCGAAAGAATGGACTAGGCGACAGGTGTACCCACACAGACGCACATTTAATACACCCTACGCGACACAAACACTAGCAAAAAAACTAACAAAACTAACCCAAAACACAGGCTACCAATACACACGGGCCGGGAACACCCAATCTACTAGCATTTGGCGTTCGTGCTCACGGTTCGGTGTTGCTGATGCGTTGGATGGGTCCAGCCAGTGGCATCTAAGTAGCCGGCGTCCAGGTGGCGTTCGATGTGCTCAGGCTGGCGTCGCTGGCGGCGTCGTTGGCTGCGTCGTACGAGCTCCCGGTCCAAGTGCCCGTGGAGGCGACGCTGGTGATGTTGGCGTGGAGGGCACCACCTGGATGGGGGTCAACAGCACTGGCTGAACCCCTGGCCGTAGCAGGTGATTGCGTCAGCCGTTGACTCCCCGGAACGGGCTCAGGAACGGCAGGAAGTCTACGGTGAGGTGCAGTTGAACTCGAGATCGCCGGAGCACTAGCCAGCGTTGCTCGCTTCCAGCCGAGGCCTACCTGACCCGCCGGAACCTCCGCTTCTCTGTTCTTCCCACTGTCGACGAATACTACACGCAGCAAAAATGAGACAGCTGATTTACCACCACCACACCCATCCTTGAAGCTCCGTGAAGCTCGCATTCTTCGCCGAATGGAGTTTAATCTCCTACGTACACCAGCCAAACTTTATCTGTACCGGCACACTTCCACACCTCAGTGCCCAAACTGTCCACAGACAAATGCAGACATAGAACACTGCCTTACACAGTGCCACGTAGCCTTCCAGTCCCCCGCCTATCCTTTCCCGCCCCCCCCCCCCCCCCCGTGGCCCATATGGCTTGCCTCCTGGGACCTGAACCTGCAACGCGCCCTCGTCACCTTGGCCCAGGACCTATTGAACGCCTAACATAAAGGCTGTTAATAAAAAGTGTCACACCACCACCACCGCCCCGGTGCCACGCTATCCCTCGCGCTTTTACAGCCTTGTCGTGGTACACGTCATCTTTGTCTTCGTCGTCATCGTCTACTCTTCTCCACCAATCAACTCTTCCCACTTCACAAAATACTTCTTCTTCATCTTCTTTATTATTTATTAATATGTCACGCTCATCGTCATCCTCTTCGTCTTCTCCAGATTTTAGTTCGTACTTCTATTTACAATTTCCTAATATATGTGACATATTCCATTAAACCTTCTTATTAACATGCCTCCGCACTATAGAATATGAGCCATTTGGTTCAATTGAGCTGGAAACCTATCCCTCGTAGCTTTCTCAGTAAGTCGCTGGTAACAATATTAAATCTGAATTAGAATATATAAAATATGAAGTACAGCAAGGCTCCATTTTGGGTCCTACGCTATTTCTTCTTTTGATTAATGATACTCTGTCTGCAGCAGGCACTGCAGAAATGGTCCTTTATGCGTGCACCAGCGCTCTCTTTTCTGCTCGCCATTTGTTAGTTGCTATTACTGCTACAAACGTGTGGGTCAAGAATCTGTCTCAATAGCTTGCGACCTATTAACTTTCGCTCGCTGTTAATTCAGCATCGTGCGCGGACATTCCTGCAGGCTAGTTGGTGCAAATGTGGCCAGATTCCTAGCCCAGAAAGACGAGGACAAACAAATGATGTGAACAGTATACACAGCACTGTGTCCTGTCCATTTTGTTTCTTTTTCCTTTTCTGCCCTAGAAATCGGGTTAATGAATCGAAATATGTCATATTCTTTTCTAGAAACACAGATTTTTCGTATTAATCCGATGAAGGCTGCCGTGGTGGCTAAGTGGTTACGGCTCTCCGCTGCTGATCCGAAAGACGCGGGTTCGAGCAATTTCTTTGAAGGCGAAATTCTGGAGGCCCAGGTACTGTGCGATATCAGTGCACGTTAAAGATCCCCAGGTGGTCGAAATTTCCGGAGCCCTTCACTACGGCGTCTCTCATAGTCTGAGTCGCTTTGGGATGTTAAACCCCTACAAACCTTAAACCAAACCTATTAATCCCATAAATTTTCAGTCTCCAGCTTTGGAGCGTATTACCGAAATAAAATACTTCGATGTACAATTCCACGTAAGTCTTGTTTAGAAACCGCATATTCTACTTCTATAGCGTACTTCAACAAAATATTTTGGGATGCTGAACCGGTTTCGTTCATTTATACCAATAAGAGTAAAACACTTCTCCCATAGCGGGCGCGCATGATCGCTGTTAAGCTAACCGCGGTTTTCGCTAACTGCGATTACTGCTCTTAACAATAACGCAGCTAACAACAGTTATCGCGAGCCGACCTTGGCGACCGCGGTTCGCATCGCTAACAGAGAAGATGGCAGCGTCTGTGGCCGGAAAGTGCGCGTAAGCGTCCGGGTGCACGAGCTGGCCCGCTTCAACCATGAACGTTTTCCTAACTAAACCTTGTTTCAAAAGCAACAGATCAAAAGGGGCAGCGTGCCGTCCGACGGCGCAGCAGCAGCGCAGCACCTTCCCACGGTGCTCAGGCTACGCATTGTAGCGCCGTACTGTCGGAAAAGGTGCCGGATCGTTGCCGACATTTTAGCAACGCTCGCAGCATCGTATTCCGCGAACTTACGGCAAGGGCGCTTCCCGCGAGAGCGGCAGACGACGGCGCTGTGCTGGGCTACTTCCTAGTCATCGCTGGGCCTAATTTGTTTCGCATCGAAGCCAAATGTGACTGTACTTTTGAATTGGGGGGGAAATCCGACTGTGCGGCCTGCCCGTGCCCCCCCGCCACCGGATACGGGCCGGTGTAGTTTCGGCTACTAGGCTTTGTTCCGGTGCAACGCCAGCGGTCGGATGGGACGGCCGGGACCCATCCTCTGGGGATGCAAAACCCCATGGGAGTGGCAGCGACTCCCAGGCAACTGTGAGGGCCAGTCGCGCGCCTGAGGTCCGATGCCTGAGCGGAGGCAGGCCTGGGTTTATACTCAGGTTGGACCCACGAAATCCGGCCCGGAAGGCATGTCAAAAGGAGCGAAAGTACTGAAACATGCTACTTCCCTCCACACGCGGGGGCGTGCAAGTCTGGCTACCGACGCGCCGGTTTCTGGTTCCGGAGAGACCAGGTGCGCGCGGGGGTTCACAGTAGCCAGGCACTGAAGCGACACCTCGGGGAAGCGGCCTCACGGCCGGCTGCAGGGCTGTCATGGCCTTTGCGGGACGCCGAGGAACGGGGATGGAGTACGACTGTTAGTCCGAGTGACTCCGGCGATGTGGTGGAGTAACGGTGGAGTAGGCCCGGTATTCTCACCCTAAGCTCCGTTCTTGGTTTGTGGCCTGGTCGCCCGGCCTTGAACTCTCGCTCCTCTGTAGGAGACGAGCAAGCTAGGGGAGGAAATAAGTGCATGGATGGATGGTAGGAAGCACAGATGGGTCCCCTAGGAGTGCGTTAGGTCCGAGGCCGAGGGCCGGTGGTGCCGTGTACGCTGACGAACTGGGCCCTCTACTGGCCGGACCCATCACACATACTTCCGGAGTCTGAAAAACTGTGAAAAGCCCTCGTCGGTTGGTAGCCGGCATGTTGGAAACAAACCCAGTCGTGGAGGGTCCCTTGAGTAGCTGCTGACCCCGTGTTAGGTTTTGCTGTCTTCGGCGATCGGAGCCCGTAGCGTATGGTGGGTGGTCGGGCATGCCGTGAGTGGGTCCGCACCATTGGGTAATCTCGACGCTCTCCCTGTCCTGGCCAGGCACGCCAGTAATGGAGTCGAGTCATTGAAGGATCAGAGCAAAAAACTCGCTGTCCCCATTCCCCTCCCATGTCCCATTTCCCTTTCCGCTACTTCCCAGGGTGGTCAGGGGAGCCTCCCCGGGCCCGCTCTCCCGGCTGTGGGTCGCTATAGTAATACTCCCTTATTGATTTCTTTCCACTTTCGGGTGGTGAAATTACAATTGCCTACGGGCCAATTCATTTATTTTGATTGGCTTGAACCCGCGATACAGTAGTGTTGCGGGAGAGGCTTATTTTATTATTCATTTATTATGCCTCGAACTACATTTTATACTTTTGAATTGACCAGCGCTATAGCAAATCGTCTACTCATGACACTGCATTACTGACAACCTCATCGTTTCATGTTTTAGGAAAGATATATGATGATTTCACCGACACCATAGCAGCATATCGAGCTGGCGTGAAAGCAGATCGGGTCAGCCGCGCTGCTCTGGCGGCAGCTGCTACGCAGCTGTGAGCTTATAACTAGCTTGTTTGGTTTACGGGTTTATGGGAGTTTAACTTCCCAAAGCAACTCGGGCTATACGGAACGCCGTAGTTAAGGGCTTCGGAAATTTTGATCACCTGGGCTCTTTAACATGAACTAAAGTGGCTGTTTGGGCTTGTTGGTCAGTGATCATGGTTAAAGAGTGCAGCGCAAAAAAAACAAGGACAAACGAAGAAGTGAACAGGACTGGCGCCAGTCCTGTCCACTTCTTCGTTTGTCCTTGTTTTTTTTTTTTTTGCGCTGCATTCTTTAATCTTTAACATGGACTGACATCGGACAGCACACGGACCTCCCGAATTTCGCCTGCTTCAAAATTCGAACGTCTTGGCTGGGATCGAGCCCGCATCTTTCGGGTCAGCAGCCGATCTCCATAACCACCGGCCCGGAGGCATTATTCTTTTTATAAATAGGAGACCAGTCGTTATTTTACAGTCGTGCCGGAAAGAATTCCATATTGCCATTCGTAATTCTCTGATACATGGGGATTTTTCTTGCTTGTTTTTTTCCTGTGACCTTAAGCTGGAGTACACAATAAAAATTGCATGGTCATCTATGTTGTAGCATAAGGTCCCAACTGAATGCACGGGAGTGTCTGAGCGTCACATTGGAGCGGCTCGCCAATGAACAAACAGAGGCGTCTGGCACCGCGCGCTGCGGCTGCCATATTACAAACCCTTGCTGCTATGACTAGAGTGGCGCCCGGTCGTTGAGAGGAAAAACTGGCTTGGCTCAACTGAGCTGAGCAGTTATATACAGAGGGAAAGCTCTAGAAGGCACGGTTTGGCCTTGGTTCATATTTATTTTTTCAAGTCTTCATCGAGATGAAATTGTTTTAGCGAGAGGAAATCACGTGATGCATCACGTGCCACAACTGCGAGCTTCCAGCGGCCGGCGCAGCGGTGGATGTTACTGCCAAGTGCAAGACCGAATCACATTACACATCGCACGCCACAACTGGCGAAGAGGAGCGGCCGAGCGGCAGCCAGCGCAGCGGAGGACGGGACTGCCAAGCCCGCAGCTATGGCGTCGATGAAGAAGATCCTGGCACCTGTCACGCGTGATTTTGCACATGCGGTGCGCCTCCCATTACAGGTCAAATCTATATGAGCCAGACGACCTTCAGGCTCAGCATGGGAGGAGTAGAGCTTTTCGCTCTAAAAGAAAGAGTAGTGCAGCCGACCGAAGTAATAATACGAAGAAACAACGCCAGCGCAGCCTGTCACATGAGATTAGACTCGCTTCCCATGAATTACACAGTAAAGCCCCTTCTCGAAAAGCGAAGCCTGCCTCATAATGCTGCCTCATAATGAATGAACCGCTACCGAGGACACCCGCAATCAGAAGCAAACGCCGGGACTTGTATTAATGCCCACCGAGCAGCGTGGCCAAATCCTTGGCGCCGATAAAATTTTTACGGACGCCGCCGACCTTTGCGGCGCGGATGGTCGGGTAATCCATTTTCAATGCCGAGTTTTGCAAGCGAGTAATTAATTACGCGAGCCTCCCATTCGGGCTCGGTCGCGCTTTGAATATGGCCGGCCTCTCTGAGATGATGTGTTTATCGACCAGCGACCTTTCTTCTCGCAGCCGTTCTTGCTCCTCTTTCTTATAGCCGGTCATGGCTGGCTCAGACAACCGTAATGCAAACCCGCACGAGGAACCGAGCAGCCGGTCAGACTTGTCTATCAGTTTTAGGTCGGAGAGGACAAGTACTCCGATGCGTCAGGGCAGCCAAGTGAACCGGATGGAGAATAGCTGATACAAGGCTCAAAGTGCATATATATGGACCGAAGAATTAATAGGTTATCACGACTGGAGAGTACTTTAGAAGGATTAGTTGGGCCCTACGGTTTCAGAGCGCCGCTCACGAGACCTGACAGTCTCTACGAAGCAAGTGCAGCAGTGGTTTTGTTGCAAACAGTAAAATAAATGCACTGCCACGTATTTAAAAATTGGCCATGTTTCTTGGACGAAATCATTTCTTATGCTTCCGGAAAATATACTCCTTGCGCGAAATGCGCTCTTCTAGTCATATGTGAATAACTGAGTACTTGGAGGCATATGCTGCTTGAGAAACGATTTCAACAACCCGTCCCTAACAGTTTTTCATATGTAGCCATATCATTAGAACGTCGTTTTATTTGTTTTCTATCATTGAGATTGCCGCCTTCCATCATTTCGGAAGTTTCAAAACCGGGAACTGAAACTAAGTAAGGCGAAAGATGCCGTCCTAATGGCTCAAATAAATGACGTGCGAGTTAGAGCTCACTGATACCTGTAGTGCTTGGGATGCCTCCCACACCCCCACCCCTTCAGCCTAAGTGGATTACGGCAGCGGACTCCTTCGACCGGGGTGACCACGGCAGCGGCGGCGAAGGTCAAGGACCGGCCAAGGCCGGAAACGGCGAATACCGAAGGCGAACGCACACCACTCTGGCAACGACCTGCAGACCCGGAGAACGCAAGCCCTATGCGCGGCTGTCTTCGACTGAAAGGGACGTCGGGGCGAAGTTTAAGGTACAAAAGTGCCTAATTTCCTGTGTCGCCCCACGTGCCGACAGCCACCCACCGCAGCCAGCAGTCCGGCGTTATCTTACCCAATGATCGCGGGCAGGTCTAACAAGCTCTAACATGTGACAGGGGTGTGGCTGCAAGTGAGAGAAAGTGTGAGACTGTGCGCGAAAGTGAACGTTCAGGCCACTCCCTCCGGGGCGAGGCCGTGCTTTTGTAGGGACTCTAGGGAATGAGAGCCCTATTTAACTCGGCTGTGAGTGTGCCGAGTGACACCCGTTCCCTTCCACTGAGTTCCCTCCCTCCCACTGAAAGTCACTCTCAGTTGCTCTTTTGAAAATCATGTAAATAGCCTGTATAAAGTTCTCCTTGTTCTCTTCTTAAAGGCCCCCTGCCCACCCGCGGCCAGCAGACACTCTCTACCTCACTTTGAGCGAGCCTCCTCTCCTTCCATTCCCTCCTCGAAATTTTTCTCTCCCGCTCCTCGTCGAGTAGGCTCGGCAAGGCAAAATCACCCCTTCCTTCTCCGGTGTAAGCCGGAGGGTGTCTGTGGAGTGCGTCACAGGGCGACGTCATGGCCCCGCCTTCAATAGAATTCTTTTCTTGGTTTTTGCATTTTCACCGCACACTGAACGATCGAGAGGCGCGATCGGCTCGACCACCTACACTTGTTAGCGAGCGCATCCTTTCATACATCTGTTTGTCATTCCCAGTTAACGAGCCACCTTTTCATTTTTTTTTAGGCCTCCCCACCGTTTCACGAGTGGAGGGGCGGAAGTCGGTTGTGTTCGAAACACACGGCGAAGCGCGGACCCGGCAACCGCCCGTTTGCTTTTCTCTATGCGTGTTTGTGTTCTGTGTGTTTGTGTCTTTTCTCCGCTCCAAAGCATATGTCATTCATTGGAGTCAAGGCGTACGCAAGATGCACGAAAGATAAGCGGTATGTGTGCGGAGCGGTAAAGTGGGCGAGCGAGGGAAAGGCTCTCCCTCAGTTTTACTGTTTTTTTACTTTTTATGGCTAGGGTTCAAGGCTGTCGCCGCACGCTCCCTCCGCAGTTTTTTTTTTTTGTTCCTTCATGCGGGTTTGTAGGCATGAGCCAGAACAAAAGGCGCTGCGGAAAGCGTTGTGCAGACGACGCGACGCCAAGGCTACGCCCAACCTTCTCCCGTCAGTCAGAACGATGCACCAATGGAGTGCCTTTAGCGAAAGTAGCCCCCCTTGACGTCAGCGGGGTGCAGAGTAGTGGGCCGGGCCCGTTTTTGAAGGAAGGAAAGAACGAACGGGCTTTGATTTGAATTTTCGCAGCTTTTCGGGGCGCGCATGGCTCTAGTATTTTGCAGAGGTTATCTTCGATGCCTCATCTATGCAGTGGGCTTGTTTTTCAAAAATGTCCGGACCCTGGTCAGTGGCCCTTTAAAGGAGCCCAGCAACGCTCTTTCCATATGCTTTAGATGATTTCTTCATGACACGCAGATACCGAATCAAAAAGAATTACTGGAATCGGTGCACTAGAACGGGAGTTATTAAGGAATGAATTTTCAAAATAGAAGCAAAGAAAACATTGCCCTCAACTCAAATTTTCCCGGTCTTCGCTTTACCATTTCACTCACCCAATTGTGAACGGCCGGGAGGCAGGGAACAAAGTGTGTTTACTATCAGACAAGGGGCTGCTTATATAAGGACAGGTACAAGCATGATCATGCGCACTTGGTACCGTAAGGGCACGTGTTAACATGACAGTGCGCATATTTACATCTTCCTTCTTTTCGAAGAGAAAGAAAAAGAAACAAGAAAAAAAAGGAAAAACAGTTTCCAAATTCACATGTCAGGGACCTAAGGCTGCGGTCTCTCTGGCAGGGGGTAACGTTGTGGCGGTCTACGCTGACGGTCACTTCTACGAAGGATGCCCTCAGGTTGTAGCTCCGCCAGCTGGTCAGGCTGGGATACCGACTCCGGAGAAATGGTCGCTTCAGGGTCCGACGTTGGTTGCATTTCTTTGGAACTGAGATGCTCCCTGGTGCGCCGCAGCTCTTGTCCGCTGTCTGTAAGTAGGGTGTATGACCTAGGTGTTCCTGCAGGGCCTACAACCACAGCTGGCGACCATGTTCTGCGTATGGTGTCGTACACCGATACTTGAGACCCGCTGCGAAGATGTGGTAAACGCTTAGCTGTTCGGTTGTAGAAGACGCGCTCCTTTTCTCTTATTTCCTGGAGGCGATTGCAAACGGATTGTGATGGCACAGTTTGTGGTTCGAGGTGCTGGGGAAGAACCGGCAACTGGGTCCTTGTTTGGCGGCCCATCAACCTTTGAACGGGCGACTTCAGTTGCTCGTCCCTTGGCATGTTTCGCCACTCCAGCAGGGCGCTGTAAAATTCCAGGGTTGCGAAAGGACACTTCGTGAGCAGTTTTTTCGCCTCCTGCACCGCACGCTCCGCCATGCCGTTACCACGAGGATACTACGGGCTTGACGTTACGTGGGCAATTCCTAGCTGCGCAGCAAAAGAGCGGAAACAGGCGCTGTTGAAAGGTGGGCCGTTATCACTGCACAGCTTTGCCGGTATTCCATGAGTCGCGAAGACGAGCATGCACGCATTGTTTACCGCTGTCGCTGTTGTCTGACGTAGCTTTTGAACCTCGAAAAAGAACGAGTAGGAATCCACGAGGATTAGGTAGGACTGGTCATCGTGGTGGAAAATATCAAGCCCTACTACTTGCCATGGCAGGCCTGGTATCTCGTGGCTCAGCATAGGCAGTCTAGTGTTCCTGCGCTTGTACTTTTCGCACGCTGCACATGACTTAGCTAGAAATGAGATGTCTGCGTTCATGCCGGGCCAGAACATTACTTCTCTAGCTCTCATCTTCATTTTTTCTTCGCCTCCATGTGCGGTGTGCAGCAAGCGCAGAATTTCCGGTCGCTTGGCAGGAAGAATGAATATTTTGTTGCTTCTGAGTAGCAGGCCTTCCTCAACGTGCAGCTCGTTGCGGTAGCACCAGTATGGGCGCAGGGCATGCGGCACATGGTCCTTCATTTCCGGCCATTCTGTGCTCGAGTAACGGCGCAGTTCAGCCATACTAGCGTCTTTGTTAGTTTCATGCCGAATACTTTCGAGCTGCTGGTCGGACACAGGAAGCGAAGAAACAACGCTGACTTGAAATTGTTCTGCCTCGTCGGTTAGTTCCTTAGTACTCGGGAAGCGAGAAAGCGCATCGGCTAGAAACAACTCCTTTCCTGGTTTGAACGTCACCTTGATTGGGAATCTTTGCAAAACAAGCCTCATGCGTTGCAATCGTAGAGGGCATTCACAAAGTGGCTTTTTGAATATAGATTCCAGAGGCCTGTGATCAGACTCGACGATAACCTCTGATTGCCCGAAGATATAATCTTGAAATTTTGTG
Organism: Amblyomma mixtum; assembly: GCF_055824585.1. Lineage (NCBI taxonomy): Eukaryota > Metazoa > Arthropoda > Arachnida > Ixodida > Ixodidae > Amblyomma > Amblyomma mixtum. Next base: position 19,212,170 of record NC_143014.1, read on the forward strand.
CAACCATGAACAATGATATGATATCACATCTGTTAGCCCTGTTCCACATTATATATCCTATGCAGATGACACTACCTTATTATTCCACGAGCCGAGCATAACTTTCAATCCTTAGAGGCTGGTATTAACGCGATCCTTCAAGATCTCTACCAATGGAGTAAAGCGAACTCCCTGGACATTAATACGAAAAAAACAAAGGCAGTCATGTTCACTCCCAGGCAATCGAAAGCACCACACTTCTTAAATATCACATTAGGATCCGAACCAATAGAATTTGTTGATTCAGTTAAAACACTTGGCGTATATCTGCACAAAAATATGCTATGCGACACTCACGTTAATTATGCTATAACAAAAATATCTAAATCTGTCGGAATACTAGCGAGGTTCCACTCTTTCCTACCACAAGCAATTAAACTGCACATATACAATGCCTTGATTCTATCACATATAAGTTACTGCTTTCTTGTTTGGGGGAGAACAACCGTCACAAATCTAAATCGTTTGCACGTACTCCAAAAAAAATCTATTCGGCATATCGTAGGGGTCGACTCGCAAGCCCACACAGGCGAATATTTTATGCAGCTTAATGTAACAAGTGTGCATAATCTATGCCTATATACATTGGCAAAAATATACAAACAACAACTTCGTAACAGCCAGCAAGAATTAAAATATATGGCACAGCTAACTCGAACAACACATGTACGTGATACACGCTTTTCAGAACCTTGGAAAGTTCCTTATTCCCGGACAAATTATGGGCAACAAATGCTTCGTCATTCATTACCAACACTTTTAAACAATCTTCAACATAACGGAATTGACATTAACCACTTAGTATTTCAAAAATTAGGTCTTTCCTGTCGGAGCAAGCATCAGACAACCCATACTAATTATTGCACCTGAAATAATAACATGCAATTCTGTTGCAAAACCGTTTGCCTTTATGAATATGTACCTATGCACTTTCCATTCTGTTTGTAAATTACTACAGTTTATTTTGTTTTGTCTTCGTACTTGCTGTACATATAAAAAATTGTTTAAGTTCCACAAGAGAGCTTTGCAAAACCACTCTATATTGTTTAACCTTGTACGTTTTGCTTGCTTTGTTTCATATTTCCATATTCCACGAATATGTTTTATATAATGTCCACCTGTGTGTCGTCACTGCATGCCATGTAAAAGGGGGCTTGAGCGCAATCAAGTGAACATGTTTCACTTTTTGCTCGAGCCTCCTCCGTTGATTTCTTTCTGACGGAAAATAAACTGCATTTGATTTGATTTGATTGCCAATGTTTCCTTCTCGATCTGCGCGTAGCGCTGCTGTGCTTCTGTTAGCGAACGGGATGAGTACGCAACTGGCTGCCCATTCTGTAGAAGAACGGCTCCTACTCCATGCTGACTGGCGTCTACTGACAAGGTCACTGGTTTTTCATGGTTAAAATAGGCAAGGACTGGCGCCTTCGTGAGAGTCGCTCGAAGCTGAAGAAAACTGCTATCTTGCTGGTCTGTCCAGACCCACGCGACGTCCTTTCTCAACAGCTCGCGAAGCGGCGCTGACAACGTGGATATGTTAGGAACAAACCGCGCCACGAAGTTGATCATGCCGAGGAAAACTTGCAGTTCCTTACGGTTTTGTGGTTCCGGAACTTGCATGATGTCTTCCACTCTGCTCGGGTCCAGGCACAGCCCCTCTGGAGTCAGAATGTGGCCCATGTAGCGGACTCTGGGCTGGAGGAAATTGCACTTGTTCTTATTGAGCTTCAAGTTGTGTTCGCGACATCGGGACAGCAAAGCTACTAAATTGCTGTCGTGTTGCTCTCGCGACTTTCCCCAAACCAATATGTCGTCCATAACGACAGCAACGCCCTTCAAGCCCTCTAGTACCCGGTGCATCACCCGCTGAAAAATTTCCGGCGCTGAAGCGATGGCGAACGGCATGCGCAGGAATCTCTATCGCCCGTAGGGCGTGCTCATTGTGCATAAGCGGGAGCTCGGCTCGTCCAAATTAATCTGCCAGAATCCTGATGATGCATCAAGAGTAGAAAAGAATTTCGCTCCATGCAGCTGCGGTAGGATATCTTCTAACGTCGGCATGTGGTAGTGCTCCCTCAGAAGTGCCTTATTTAAGTCAGAAGGGTCCAAGCATATGCGTACTTTTTCTTTCTTTACCACTACAACCATGTGACTAGACCAGGAAGTCGGTTCTGTTACCTTAGCAACGACGCCGTCGTGCTCCATCCGGTCCAGCTCAGCTCGGACGCGCTCCTGAAGTGCGATGGTGACTCGTCGCGCTGGCTTGACGACGCCTCGAGCTTCAGGTTTCAGCTCCATGTGGTAGGCTACGTCCTTGATTTCTCCCAAACCCTGGAAAACATCTTCAAATCTTTCTACTATTTCCTTACTTTCCGAGGCGTCCACGGTGTTTATGCGGCCAATCAGCCCTAAGCGTTCAGCCACCTTGCCGCTCAATGTAACATGAACTGCTTGTTTAACGATAAAGAATAGCGCAGTGGTAGCCTGCGTTGTACTGGCGACCGGAAGCTCAATCTTCTTCGTGGCCTTTTCTATGTGCCCGAAAAACGACCGTAGTGTAGAGCAGAAGTCTTGTGCTGGCTTCGTAGTTATGTTACTGAGCGTCGCTTCGGGCATGACGCAACAGTTTGCTCCAGTATCAATTTTGCAGCGTATGGCGGAACCTGCGATGTCGACAGTCGCTGACCAGTGGTCTTGGTTATCAATTGCATTTACTTCCAAGGTTTGAAGGAAGTAACCCTCGTTTTCTGCCATTTCGACCTGTTTTATCTTGCATCCTTGGCCCCTCGGTCTTGCTTGTTGACGGCATCCACGCGCGAAGTGATTTCGGCCTCCACACTTGTTGCAGCGCTTTCCTTGCGCAGGGCACTTTCCTTTTCCGTGCTCCGTGAAACAGCAGTTCGGGCAAATTCCGAGGCTAGCTTTCGATTTCACTGCATGTATGGCGGCCTCATCTGTTCCGCTCACTTCTGCCTCCCTGATCTCGTTAAAATGCTCCTTCGCTTGTTCCCTTGCTCGGCATATTTCCACTGTTTTGGCATACGACGGATTTTCAGACAGAAGTTTCTGCTGCAGGTCCTTGTCTTTAACTCCTAGAATTATTCGACTGCGCAGTAGTCTGTCCTCTAGCTCTCCGAATTCGCACAAGCGAGCAAGACTTCGGATATCGATTAGCCATTCGTTAAAACATTCGCCCTCACGTTGATCTCGGGAGCCGAAACGAAACTCGTTGAATGTTAAATTCTTCGCTGGTTTGTAGTGGGCCTCAAATTTTTCAATCAGCTTATCGAGGTCTTTCTTTTCGTCCTCATTTGCGAAATCGAAGGTATAGAACACCCGCCTTGCTTCTTCTCCAATCGTCACAAGAAGGGTTGCTGCCTGAACGTCTTTAGGCTGCTTCCTTAGTCCGGTCGCCGTAGAAAACAGAGTAAACTCACTTTTCCAGATGATCCAATTCTGGTAAGCGTCACCCGTACTTTCCAGTGGCTCTGGCGGTGGAAGAACCGTCGAGGCCATGCTTCTTTCTCTGGAGGGTACTAGGGGTGCAGCTGGACGAGGGGACGGCGAAGAACAGCGGTGAACGCGGCTTGCGAAACGCGTCGCCGCCCCACTTCTGACACCATGTGAACGGCCAGGAGGCAGGGAACAAAGTGTGTTTATTATCAGACAAGGGGCTGCTTATATAAGGACAGGTACAAGCATGAGCATGCGCACTTGGTACCGTAAGGGCACGTGTTAACATGACAGTGCGCATACTTACACCAATGACGACACACGGCGGGACCAATCGAAACAGCGTACACGAACACGTCACCACAACGTCTCGGAAGGTAGCTTCTCATGGTTTCCTGGTCGCTGTAATACCCCTGTCACACGGGCACTTTCGATGCTCATTGAACTCGATCTGCATCGAGATTTTCGAGCACGTTTGAAACATCCGGTGCTACACGGGCATTTTCAATGCTCCTTGCGAAGTTTCCCTCATGTGTGTTAGGTGGCACCAAATGTTCCTCCAACAGACACAACAAAGTGATGTCCGGCAACACTGTGCAGTCGGGGGCAGCGGCAGCCAAATCCGTAGCCAGACGCGCGACGCACTTCTGTACCCATGGAGGAAAAAAAAACTAAGGAGGGAGCGTGACGTCACGCGGCCAGCGTTCGCAAGCCGAGTGTTTACGAAGCCGTTTTCTCCCTCAGTTTTTCGCTCTCCGAGTCTGTCCTTTATGTTTTGATTCTGAATTTGTTTTAGTGCGCGCGTATGTGCGACCCGCGGCGCGGGCGTCTGAGCAAGGGGGTTGCTCTATAGTCAGTCTGCCGTGCTAATCCGCGCATGCGCGAGCGCAGCGGAAATAGATTTTACCGCACGCTATCACGTGGTGTTATCACGGGGTGACGCACTCTCTTTTTTTTACTATATCTTTACTTGTTAAGACTTGGCTTCAAGGTTGGCGCCAGGCGCTCCCTGCTCAGTTTTTTTTCCTCCATGTCTGTACCTCTGCTGCTGTACGATGGAACCCAAGAGTCCGCAACGCCTCCGCGATTTCTGCGTAGACTACGGCGTTTGTCTTCTGGCGCCGCAAATTATGTAGGCGGTCTAGCCAGCAGTCGATGAGAGCGGCTGTCTCGCGCTCGCTCCACAGTTTGCGCGTCGACGAGCACGAGGACGCCATCTTTGTTGTTTACACTGACGGCGATGCTTGGAGCGTGGTGTCGAGATTATTTATCAATATGTTTGCATATAAGCAGGCATAATGCCTGAATATGTTCTGTCTTGCATTTTAATCAATTACAACAACAACAGTTGTAGTTTTGTTTTGTTAAGTAGCGTTTATTTTTATAGCCTCGTGAGAACGAGAGTGCTTTCGATTGTGCTTGGAACCTCAAGCACTCTTGAGGGGCCGGCATCGAGTCAAGCAGGATCGAAATCGATTGCGCTTGAAAGCGGTCGTGTGACAACCGTCGATCTGCATTGAGTTCGATGAGCATTGACTCAATGAGGATCGAAAGTGCCCGTGTGACAGGGGTATAACACATTTTCGCTGACGCTGTCGGCGTCGTTTCCATGGTTACAAGCACGTGGGCGCTCGACTCGGGTCAACAAACAGCAGCAACACAGAAGTTGTGGAACGCCGAAGAATGGCCTTTCCCGATTTTTCAGAGTTGGAGCATGAAATACTGTGACGGAGCGAAGGAGCCGAAAGCTCCACTCTAGTACAGGCATGCTGTCGTTGCTCGAATCTATAAAGCATCCTTTCAGGTAGCATGGCTGTTTTTGTATTTTCTTGTGCGAACGTGAAGTAAGCCGAGCCTGCCGGCCGGCCAGCCTGAACGCCGGCAGGCGGGATCCCGTCTGCCGGCGTCATAAAAACGAGCTAAAGAGTGTTCTTGACGTAAATAATAAAGCCGGGGATAGGAACATGAGGAATATATCATTTGTCTGGGTCACTGGCCAATACCGACTTGCTGGTAAAAGTGACAACTGTGGCACGAGCGAATTTGTTGCGAGAACCGCCTCGCAGCTGCCGCCGGCCCGACGGGGTGCGGCTCGACTGGCGCCCGCTAGCTCCGCATCTGAAGCCGTAGCGGAAAGTGACCACACTATTTTATTGTGAGATGATGCTGTTGACTGCAAAGCGGTGTGAAGAATAGGCCTTTTATTATGGCGCAGGCGACTTCCCAAGCGCCGGCCCCTGGGACTTCGATGCGAAACAGGCTATAGGCTTAGCGATGACCACGGCAGCAGCAGAGCTCGTCGCCCGGAGCGCCCGCGAGCGGTGCCGTCGCCGAAAGCTCGCAACATAAGCAGGCATGCGCTTTGTCGCTTCTCGAGTATAGTTGGCAGTCTTTCTGATAACAAGGCGATCTTGTCTTTTCTTGCAATATTTGTATACCAAGCCAAACAGCGCTCAGGCACTGCAGCACGGCGGTGAAGTGCGACACCGGTTGTGGGCGGAGCTTGGGTAGAGCGGCGCGCCGGACGTGTTGCCGGACATGTGTCTCCTGCTTAAAGATACGCGCGCTCGTCGGTTGGAAGGCTGAAGAGAAAACGAGCGGAAATGCATCGGAAGCAAGCTCAACATATGTGTAGAGGGTAACAATACATTCAGGAGGTCGCGAAGTTCTTTGATGCAAAGTATTAGCCAGCGCCTCTGCTGGGGCTTTTTTTTTTCTAACAAGCTTTGAAATGCTTTTAAAAGGACACAACACAACATAACACATTTTTTGCTAACGAACACAATTAGCTTGTTATTAGTTGTTCATCCAAACATAATTGCGCGCCAGCTGAAGTCATATCCGTTGCAAAAGACCATCGCTGTGTGCCGACACCGCCAGTGCCATGATTTTGGTCCTCGAGCAAATTAATATATTAAATACAGAAATATGCTTGTTATGACCGGTGGTAACAGCATCGCCATAACTCAAAAATTAGAACAAGGAAGCAATACAATACACTCAGATTATGTTGCAGGGCCCCTTTAACTACTTCACGCTACTCAATCCCAATAAACCAGATCATTCACTGCACAGCGCGCCAACATGGAAATGAAGTTGGAAAGCGACAAGCAGCAGTTTCTTTACAACAGTATAACAACTGGAGAAATGCAGAAGTAGTGGCTCAACAATGCCATAGATCAACAAGCTGAGGCGAGACATTGCGCAGCCTCTGGAAAGTAAGCTTTGTTCTGGGTTTCTTTTATACTGGTGACGAAGTTTAACGTCAGGCATGTGTGAAATTAAAGCGCTTAAACACCAACTTCCACAAAAAGTTGTGCCGGCAAGGACATTCTCACCGCGTGGTGTGGAATGCCAGTGGACCCAAGGGATAGACTTTAGCCCCCTCAAAGGCACCAGCTTCAAGACATTAAACCGGCGCGCCCCATTTGACTCTTCTCTAGACGAACACCAAGCATATGTAGGGCCCTGAGCCCTCCGAATTCCGTGGCTCCAAACTCGTCTTGTCCTAGGCCACCAATTCACCGTTTTACATGATCTTGTTTCCGCCCCAATTACTATAACCTTTGCGCGGAGTCGTTGACTGACATCACGCTACGGTTGCCATCGTCTCGGAAGCCGAATCTCTGTCCGAGTACTCTTATATTGAGGCGTTGATTGGCCTTCTTCCTCTAAAGCAGCATCGTCTGTTGCATTCCGAGTTCGTCTGCTCGAGTGAATCGCAAGAGACACCGTTTCCCCTGGTCGCTGGCGCAGGCTGCTTTCCTCCGACGCGCTGGAGATCGTGCTCAACCGGTTCCACGCCCTGGAACGCCCTGATTTAGCCTCACAAGCGCATGGTTGTGGGTGCTGCGGCCCTTAACGGACTGTAGACACCAAATTTTTGTTTGCGCGTTTTCTTCTTTCGAACGATGCGTTAGACATTGGTATACATAAAGCACTCCGTGGTATTCGTCTGCGGCCGCTAAATATTTGTTAATTGAGGGGCAGCGTCGCAGCTGGAAGACTAGCAATCATATAGTTGCGCAGCTTCTGCTGCCAGGCGGGTAGCATAGCATTGTATACTAAGGTCGGCGCTTCTGAGTATGGTCTCGCATTCTTCTGCATTATTAATTCTGCCATGCCGTGAGGCACTGGGGCATCTCCATATTATGCTTTCGAGGGTAGCGGTATGCCCACAGAACTCGCAGGCATCCTCATCCACCCTTGTGTCACATCCCGTCCATCTCCTCCAGAGGAGGGATGCGAAGTTTCTATCCTAGAGTCTTCTCCAGTTATAGGCCTCCGCCGAGCTAAGGGATCTATCCGGAGGAGGATAGACCCTTCTGCTCTTTTTCTGATTGTCTGTGATGCTATTGAAAGTGTTGGTTGATTTCGTGTGAGGTGTGCACGGCTCCCCGGGGTAAAGAGGAGCGGGTGAACCTGTGGGCGGCCTCGTTTCCAACCAGTCGCGAGTGGGCTGGGGTCGAGATGATTCTAATATTGTCGGCAGGGATGAAGCCTCTTAGATATTTATCCGCCATCTCGTGGATGCGCCCCTTGCTGTAATTTCTAATGGCAGCTTTGCACTCGCTTACTACATATTTGGTACCCGGCTGAGTTAGAGCGACCGCTATTGCTACCTCCTCCGCCACTATCCGTGTTAACGCCGAGCGTTCTGCCTGTGTCTCCGACGGCTAGCGAAACGCAGTCCCCTAGCGTGCCCATCGCGGCAAGGCCACCGTTCCCAGTGGTATCTCGCCTAGCTTAGCAGCCAGCTGTGCGACCCTGCTTTTCCTTCTGCCTCTGTCGTGAAAGGGATGCATATTTCTGGGTATGGGAGCGATAGTAAGATGCTCTCTTATTTCTCTTCCCAGCCCTGTTGTAGTCTTCAGTGTATTATTTAAGATTACCCATTTCGCTAGCTTAGGGTATTTTCTGCCTGCGGGCGTGGATGTTAGCCTTTCGATTTGTGATGTTCTAACCGCTTCAGCCAGCTCTCTCTAATTGTTATGCAGTGCCATTTTCTCCAGTATATCGTTGGTCATGGAAATGAGCAGCCCTAGCGCTCGTTTGACACATTTCCTGATTATTGAACCTAATTCCTTTTCTTCGGTCTTGTTTATTTTCAGGAATGGGGTTACGTAGCATATCCTGCTAACGATGAAGGCATGTGTGACTCTTAGTTTGTTGGACACTGAGAGTTTTTCCCCACTTCTAGACACCTTTCTAAAGACTCTGACGACAAGTTCAACTTGCACTTTGAGCTTGTACAGCGTAGTTTTGCTTTTCCCTTTTCTGTTAATATGCATGCCTAGGGTCCTTATTTTATCGACATTTGCTATCGTTCTATTTCCAAGTGTAACCTCGATTTCCGTTATCCTTTGACAGCGCTTGCTCGTTGCTAAAAACAGCTCTGATTTTTGCGGAGAGGAACTGAGGCCCGCGCATTTCGCCTGCTCGTTGATGATATCCGCTGCCTTCTGCAGTTTTGAAGCGAAAAGCTTCACTAGGCTCCTCAACACCGCGCTTCGCGTGAGCCGCCCCTGGGCGCCGCCACGGCGCGCGCTACGTCGCCACTTCTCCTCCTCGCCACCGGTTTGAGGTACGGACACACTGGCGGCAAAACGCGCGCGGCACGCCGCCGGCGGCAAGGCGCTTGCCGCGAAACCTGCCGCAGAGGCGGGTTGATCGGCGGAGCGAATGGGTCGAGGAGTCATTTTCGGCGGCTTGCCGCGTGCCGCGGAGCGGGGAGACCAATGAGGGGCGCCCGGCTTTGTCACGTGGGGAGTGTCTGTGTCGCCACCTCTTGGCTCCTACTAAAGTTACATGCCAGCGGCAGCGGCGGTGCCGCGCGCGCTCGCGGACCTCGACCGGTTTGTCACGAAGGGAGCTTTGCGCGGTGGCGACTCTTTGCCGCCGAGTGTGGCCGTCCCTTTCGAAACGAGGGTGGCGCCGCCAGCGGAATGCCGCGCGCTTTGTCGCTAGTGTGTTCGTACCTTTACCCTTCGCCGCCAAGAGAAGGTTCTTTCGCAAGGCGTTGCGAGAACGTGTGTGCGGCGGCGGCGGCCGTAGAAGAGGCGCAGACATTCGCCACGAAAGGAGGAAAAGAAGAACCAGAACTGGTAGCGAGGGAGTTGGCTACTGCGCGCTCGCCTCCTCGCCACCGTTTGCCCTTTCGTTGCAGCCGCGTGTTTGCCACAGTTGCTACGCATGCGGAAAGAGGGCTAATAACGCGCTTGCCTACACCATTATCGTGGTGCTCCCAGTGCATTGTGCGCGAACTGCGACAGCCATGACGTCAAGCAAAGCAAAACTGGAGCTTTTCGCTTGTATATCCAGGCTTAACCAGAGCTAAGCCACGGCCATTTTTTTTTCTTTCATTCCTGATTCACTCCCCTTGTTTAGCCAGTTGTTTACATCATCTGCATAAAGGCTAATGTTTAAGCCTTCTATCTGTCTAAGCTTGCGGGGAAGGTTCCTCATTACCAGATTAAAGAGAAATGGGGAGAGGACAGCCCCTTGAAGGGCGCATCTACATCCCATTGGAAACTCTTCGGACGTGATGGCCTGAAAGGTGATGATAGCGGTCCTGTCCCTTAGGAACGATCGAATGTAGTTGTATGTGATTTTTCCTACGCCTATCTCATTTAGCACATCAAGGATGACATCATGGCCGACATTGTAAAAGGCTTTCTTAAGGTCTATACGTAAGATCGCCTTCAGGTTGCCGAGGTCCAGCTGATCTACTATATTCTCATAGAGTCTTAGCATTGTATCTTAGGTGCTAAGCCCTCGCCTAAATTCTACCATTTCTTCTGGCCAGAGACCATTATCCTCAATATATATGGTCAGACTGGTCTGAATGACCTTCTCAAGCAGTTTCCTTACACATGATGTTAGTGAGATCAGCATCAAATTCTCCGAACTCGGAGGTTTGCCCTGCTTCTGTGTAAGCATGATCTGGGCCTTTTTCCGCTCTTCGGGAACTGCGCCATCTTCCCACACTTGGTTGCGATACCTAGTGAGGCTATTTATTGATTCTTCATCCAGGTTTCCCACCATTCTGCTCTCTACTCTGTCGAGTCCCGGGGGTGACTTTCGTTTCACCTTCAGTAGTTCCATTTTGACTTCAGCTCTTAATATGGGGGCACCCAGCTCTTCATTTAGTTGTCCTTTATAGTCCTTATATTAAGAGGCCCCAGGGTGAGCGATATACAGTGACTTGAGCGTGTCAATAAGTTGCTCATCTGTGCCAGTAAACTTGTACCTAGCTTTTATTTGCTTAGTTCTCATAGCCGTCCTAGATTTCTCTGGAACAGAAGCCGAAGGAGGGAAATAGCGCGACACAACGTAGAATTAGAAAGGTACGCACGAAAGTTAGGATCTCAGAAATGCGAACAACAGATCGAAGAAATGGAGAAAAGCATGGGAAAATCCAGCACATGGCAGTTGCTTAAATTTCTTGTAGACCCAGAGGAATCTAAGATGGTTGTGCCGTGTAGTTGATGTTGAGGAATTAAAAAATCAGCTGTATAATTGCTGATGAGTTGTTTTTTGTTCTCATTCTAGGCCTTGAAAAAGTCTGGCTTAAGTGTGGTAGTGAGTTAAAACTACGTCTCAGCGATTATATTAGCTTTCTTTATTGCGTCACATGAACTAAACACCAACTACACGTCACAGCCATCGTTGGGTTGATGAAACGAAAGCGATGAAAAGAGAAGAAATTCAGTTATAAATTATTTAGCGATCGTAGGCGAATGCCATGCACGAGGTTATCCATGTATTCGAATGTGTAACGCATGATTTGAAAGAAGAAAACACGCGATAAAATTAGGTGTCTATCATCCTTTAAGCAATTGTAGTCCTCCGAACTTAACGTCAAGCGGCGCTGTGTTGAGTCTTGCACTGGAGCTTCCAGTGTTGCTCAGACCCGTCGATGAGTCCCGTCTATCGCGCCACGTTTCAGGCGGCACTTGCCGGTTACCGCCAATGAATCAAGAAGACGAATCACTCGGTGTTACGTCAGGCCTGTCAAGATGCCACTCGCAAAGGTCTTTTCTCCGCACCCTTTCAGCAGGCATTCGTCAAACTGCGCGCCCCCGTGTTCCTACCGCCTGTGGACATCGGAGGAGGCGTTCTGACGACTTCTGTCCTCGAGTCCGCGGAAATTTTGCTCCGAACACTGGTCGACTGCGACCGTTCTTCGACTGATTTCACATTACGCACGTTTATCTGTGCATCGGTCTAGTCGCCTTACGCGCCTTCTGCACCGCCGGACGTCCCGTTCTCGCGTAGCGAGCTTCAGTTGCTCGTGAGCACACTCGCTAACGGCACGGTACGTTCCCGGCCTGGGTGCGCTGACTGCGCCCTTGGTTGCGGCCTCTGGCGTGCCCTTACATCCTTCTTCCTCTTCCTTTCCAACAGCAACCTCGTCTCGGCCACTTTCCTGAACTCTGCGTGACGCGCGGGGGGGGGGGGTCGTCTTCATTCATAATCCGGCAGTCCCTCCTCCCCCCTACTTCCTACCGGCCAATAGTAATAGTTAAATACTCGTTCTCTTATTAGAACGCCTACTTCATGGTCGCCTTTATTATATCTTGCACGCTATGGGCCATCTCCACCTAACCAGTTTGGGTGTACCCATTCGCGCAGCGCCGTGCAAACCCCCGTCCAGTTGCGAACGGTGCTGGCACATAACCGCGCTGTCCGCACGCCCGTGGTTCTCATGTCCATTGATTTTCAGGGTGCGTCTCATAGTGTTTGGAGCCCCCTCGTCCTTGGCTACTTTCGATGCCGCGGTCTCCCTTCCATCCTTTATCAGCCCTTGCACCCCTTTCTTTCCCAGCGCACATTGGTCTACAGCACGCGCACGTGGGAGGAGGTGTCTGCCAACCCTCTCGGGAGCCCTCAGGGATCCCCTGTTTCTTCCCTATTTGGAACGTTAATATCGCAGACCTTCTGGAATGTACAATGCCTTCCGGCATCGCAATATAGGTGTGTGCCGACGACATTATTGTGCTGAAAAAGGCCCGCACGCGCCACGAGCTCGAACAGTTGTGTGCGGGCATTCTCGACAGGGTAGCCGGCTGGGCCTCGCGTCCCCATGTGACCATCTCGTGGACGAAAGCATTCCGTATGCGGTTTTGAAACAAGGGTTTCAAACAGGATCTCCGAATTTTAGGCGTTGTCATCGGCCGCCACCTCTAATTTCTACCTCATGCTAACTCCCTCCGCGACAAGGCAGAGATCCTCACTTCGCGTGTAGTTTAATTTCTATCATTTCAGCGTTCCATACCTCTCTCTTCTCTCCGCAGGCGTTATTTCCAGGTGGTACAACCCGCCCTTGCTTTCGCCGCACCAGCTTGGTGGTCTCGCCACGTTTAATCCCGCCTTTGGGAGAAGGTTGTTCCTGTGCGGCGCGTCTCTCATCTCGGCATCACAGGAGTGTCCCGCACAACGCGCACGGCTGCGCTTCAAATGCTCTTCTGCGTGCCCTGTCTCCCCTTGGAGCTCAACTGTCGCTGTGCGGAGTACAACCTCTTAAACACTACAAAACCTTCACCTTTGGGGGTCACGCCTATCGACCCTCTGGTATTCAACCCCGCTTTGATCCCTGGTGCGACCATCCTTCTCTGGACTCCTCCTTCTGCTTCACCTGCTTTCTCCCGTCTCTTTGCTTTTCAGTCCACCCTTACTGGCCTTCACATTTTCACGAATGGTCCCACTCTGAGGGTGCTACCTATGTCGCATTCTCGTCTTCTGGCGCACTGCAGAACGTAGCTTGGTTTCATCTTGAGACACTTTCTGCGGAGAAGCCGTTGAAGCCTTTTGCGTTTCACGAGGCCTGTTGTTATGCCCGGCGCGCCCCCCCTCCTTTAACTTTGCATGTCCACTCTAACTGCCTATCTCTCTGCATGGCAGCGCCTCATTATAACCTCGTTATTTTATTTTAATTGCATTAACCTGACGTCGCTGTACGCCTCCGGTCTACGCGGACAGTTCTTGGAGCTCCCCGCTCGCCCTTCTCCCGCAAAGATGCACAAAAGCGCGGAAGTCATTGTCGGTTTAACAGCGTCGCTAGCATTGTTGACTGCTAGCATGCAGTGGGGCGCCAAGAAAGCACGCGTGGCGCATACAAAAGGTAGCAGTCGGCAGGTGGCGCCGCTCGATCTGGACTGGCGTTCCCACGGCAGCGGATCCGCGAATCACTTTCGGGGAAATATGCGAGTCTGCGAATAATTTCGCCAGTGCCCTTTTATTTGCAGGCATCCATGGTGGCAGCGCAGTGTCGCGGGGCTCGTTTCCTGCCCCCGCCATCCGACACTACCGCGACGAGCCAGCAAATTACTCGTACTGTCAGCGAGAAGAACTCAACATCCTTCTAGAAGTGACAGGCATGTGCGGTGGCAAAAAGGGAAAGGAACAGAGCATCAAGTGGCAAGCGCGAGGACTACCGCAGGGAGAGGGCGTCGTGAATGTTTTCTTCTTGTGTTTTTTTTTTTAGCCGAACCCTAAGTTCAGGGGCTGTGGCTACATTGTATAAAAACTTTATTGGTTATCGAAGTATTGGGTGGGCCTTGAAACATGACCGCCCTAACTTCTTTATTTGCGAAACGTATGAAAATGCATGAAAAACCCCAGGATAGCATTCTAGTCACAGGCTCCATGCTTAGCATGTACTTCAAGAATACCTAGGATTTAACCGAGAGCTTCTGTCGATAAGTAAGGTGTTCGAGGGCGGTTTCCCTGTTTGAGATCAGTTAAGTTCAAGATTTTTCGAGATTCAAGCAGTTTATTCAGTGGCGACAAGGAAATTTGTGCACAGATATTTGAACCGATAGCCAATGTGGCTAGTCAGCGCTCCAATACAAATAATATCGTCTAGGTCATCAGTTACATAAAGATTGAAGAAAAGTAACGTTGCAGTCTTGCTTCGATTCCGAGAAAGTGTCGCTTACACGTAAGTTTCAGATTCCCAGATTGTTTTATTTCAATTGGCAACGAGTTCTAAATCCTCCATTCTGCAAATTCTATTCGTCTTTCTCCGTACACATTGTGATATAAGAAGATTAAAATTTCGGTTACTGGCTTCCCTAGTGTTGCGGACAGGTATACTGAATGTACAAAGAGGTAGCGGGTAGTCGTGTGAGGAGGTGCAAACGACATGATCTGCAGCGTGTCAAAAATGTTATTGCACGAACTATTGCAAGGACGTAATCTGATGGCTTTCAAAGCACGTTTCTGGAGTCTCAACAATGGTGATAAATATGTTTTGTATGTTGCTCTCCATGACTCACTGTAGTAACTTAGATGACTGAGGTAATGAAAAGTACAGTGATCTAAGAATAGATCGTCGAAAGTTGCGCCATGCTTTTGGCAAAATAAAACAACCGTACGCAACCTTTTTACACGCACTGCGCATCTGTTCTTCTCAAAGTAGGTGACAATCAAATATATAACCCCTAAATATTTGAAGGAAAGCACACTTCCAATAACATCGCTTTCAACACATACAGAACCGTAAATACAGAAGCTTTTGGTTTCAACAACAATTTATATATTTGTGTTTTTCAGTGTTTAAAGCTAGATGGTTTGGTTAGGTTTGGTTAATGGGGTTTAACGTCCCAAAGCCACTCAGGCTATGAGAGACGCTGTAGTGAAGGGCACCGGAAATTCCGACCACCAGGGGTTCTTTAACTTGGACTGAAATCGCACAGTACACGGGCCTCCAGAAGTTCGCCTCCATCGAAATTCGACCGCCGCGACCGGAATCGAACAAATTCTTTTGGGTCAGCAGCCGAGCACCATAACCACTGAGCCACTGCGGCTGCTAAAGGTAGATGATTATTACGAAACCAAGTCGAAATGCGTAAGAGATCATTTTTTACAGCATTTTCCATTGCCCGGAGTGAGTTGCCAGTAAAGACAAGAGCGGTGTCATCCGCAAACATCAAAATTTGAGAACACATTAGTGTCTTCGAGAGGTCATTAATAAAGAGTGAAAACAAAAGAGGTCCCAGAACTGATGCTGATGGTACATCATGTATATTTAATATAAGTAGCTTCTGAAGAATTCAAGTGCCCTGCTAAATTTCTTGAGAAGAATGGTATGTGAAACATTGTCGAAAGCTTTTTCTTTGTCTATAAATGCGCTTCTAGCAATGCTATGATTATGAACAGCAGATAAAATAACTTGCGAAAGAGTAAATACATCCTTAGCTGTAGACTTGTTACAAACAAAGCCGTGCCGCTGAGGAAAAATGATACTATTAGTATCAAGAAACATTTTCATTTAAGCAGCAATAAATTTTTCAAATGCGTATTGATGACTGAGCCGGTAGCTAGACGGGTTGTTAGGGTTGTTTTATATATTGGAGTTTTATCTATTGAAACAAGTGTGGGCCTTTTAAAGTATAGGACTATAAGCTAGCGTTTATCGCATGATTGAATATTCTGCATAATGGAACACAGTCCTTGATCTCGTTAAGGATAGTTGCCGGGCCAGTTGGTACATGATCACACCGTAAAACAGCGCGCTTACACGGGACGCGCGCTGTTTTACGGTGTGATCTTGATCTCGTATCTTGGCCTGTATGCCATCTGTCCCTGCCACTTTGTTCGCGGTCATGTTTACTACAATACATTTAACTTTATCAGTACTAATGGTTGAAAAATTGAACCCAGCCTTAAGAAGTCGAGGTAGGCCTAATGCCACTGGTGCAAACGAAGCAGGTTGCACTGTATTGTCACCGTAGGTTGCCAATAATTGATTAAACTAATTGGTAGTCTCGATTGATAAGTTAACAGGAACGGTCTCTTTTCTTTTAACTGCTCCAGTAACTTCCCTTATAATCTTCCATAGTTCCTTAGTATGATTTCTTTTACGATTAACCACATTTGTATAATACACTCTCTTTGATTGTCTCATCATTGCTGCAAATTTATTTCTGTAGTACTTAAACTGTCCAAGCAGTAAGCGTTTCTTCTGTTGTTTTGAAGTTTATTGCAGTATTTGTCCTTATATTCCCTTGCAGAGCTTCCTCAATTCGTCTGTGTGACATTGCTGCTGCAACACACAATTTGTCCTTCTATAGCCGTGCAAATAAATCCACTTTTTTACCTTCTGCACCTGCATCATCAATCGCCTAATCCTTCATCACCGCCCAATCATCCGCATTTGGAAGGTCGGAGGAACTCCGAAGAACCCAACGAATCATCTTAAATTTACTGGCGTGGTCGCGACAGGATTCGGCACCCTTCCAGAAGAAGCAAGCAACAACACCTCGGGCGGCGCAGTAGCAACCAAAAGACGTCTGTGCCAGCGACCTTCGAGGACGACCAGCCAAGGCGTGACATCTGCGCTCTGGGCTACAACCTGCTGCTGGGACGCTGGTGCCAGGTGAGTGGAATTTCTCGCGTCTGTCTGGTCGAGTCTGTCTTGGCTTGAGTAAGGGACTCTGAAGGAGTAGGCTTTCAGGATGCTATATATGCATGCCGCAAAGAGATTGTCGGCGCGTCGATTGAGAACACTGCTGGAGCTTAAGTTCCCCCTCCAATTTTTTACAATAACCTACGGTCTACTACTTGACGCTTGGTACTTTGTTAGGCTTGGCCTATAATCACATGGATGAGCAACGCAGCATTATAATGTTGCCATCAGAAGTCAGGCAGTTTTGAACCGCAGCCAAGCAACAGGTCGTTAATCAGCGCGTTTCTACGAGTGGCAATCGCTACGATTTCTGTGGCCACCGGTACGGCTGAATGCCCAATTATATCACTAAAAATAATGACAAAAATTCAAAGTATATTTTTCACAAGTTGTGAAATAAAGAGGCGAAGAGGGCAATGTCATTAGCAATATGGATAAGATAGTTGAAGAAGCCGAAGAATTCTACACAAATCTAGACAGCAGCCAATGTAATCAGAACGTTGATGAGAGAGGCAGCAGCGCACAGCGATGGGACATCCCGCCAGTAATAAAAGAGGGAGTAAAGAAAGCCTTGGGAGAAATGCAAAGGGGGAAAGCAGTTGGTGAGGGTCAGGTAACAGCTGATTGGATGGGATATTGTGCTGGAAAAACTAGCCACCTTATATATATACCCTATGCCTTATGAGCTGAAGCGTACCAGAAGCTTGCAAGAGCGCTAGCATTGTCTTAATTCATAAGAAAGTAGACGTCAAGGACTAGAAAAATTACAGAACGATCAGCTTTGCATCCGTCGCCTACAAGGTCTTTACTAAGGTAATCTCAAATAGCTTTCGTAAAAGGTACACGGCAATAGACCATATTCACACTATCAATCAGGTGATATAGAAATGCGCGGAATGTAACCGAGCTCTATATATAGCGTTCATTGATTACGAGAAAGCCTTTGACCTAGTGGAAACCTCAGCAGTCATGAAAGCATTGCGGAATCAGGCTGTAAAAGAGGATTATCTGAAAATACTTGAAGATATCTATCACGACTGCACGAGTAGTCTTCCATAAAGTCAGCAATACAATTCAAATAAGAGTGTCAGCCAGCGAGATATGATCTCGCCAATGCTACTCACCGCCTGTTCAATGAAGGTGTTCCGAGGCCTGGATTGGGAACAGTTCGGGATAATAGTTAATGGACAATATCAAAGTGGTTTGTGCTTCGCTGGTGACATTGCCTTGCTAAATTACTAAGGAGATCAGCTGCAAAGCATGATCGATGAGTTAGAGAGGTAGAGCAGAACGGTAGGTCTGGAAGTCAACACGCAGAGAACCAAAATAATGTTCATCAGACTCGCAAGAAAACGCCAGTTCACAGTTGGGGGCGAGGTGCGGGAAGTGGTCAGGGAATACGTCTACTTAGGGCAGATAGTGGCCGCTTATCCAGACCAATAGAGCGAAATAACTAGAACAATAAGAATGGGGTGGAGCGCATATGGCAGGTTCTCTCAGATCATGAATGGCAGTTTACAAATATCCCTGAAGATAAAACGGTACGACAGCTGTATCTTACCGGTACTCGCCTATGGGGAAGGTACGTGGAGGCTAACGAAAATGGTACAGCTTAAGATAAGGAGAGCTAAAGTCAGATGTAATGCATCTTCGGCTATGCCAAGTAGGGGCCTCCCCTAGTGTTAGCCAGTTCCGCTTTTTGTTGTTCCATCTTTTTGCTGCTTAATATGTCGCTAGTGCCTCAACTTGTATGTAATGTAAATTTCAGTATATAAAACTTCAAGTACTCGCTTTATCCCTGCAACTTAACTCATCGCAAGACGGTCTCTGACGTTGCACCCCTGGTGCGAAGACAACCTTCAGTCTTCCAGCCTACAAACCGTCACCGACGGGGCACCCCTGTTGAAAGGAAGGGAGACAGCCGTGAGATTTACTTACATCCTAGTCGAAATCAAGAGGAAGAAATGGGCTTGGGCAGGTCATGTAATTCCAATAGACGGCGAGCGTAGCAGGAGGCGGCAGAAATTAATTTAGGTGGGCGGACGAAATTAGCAAGTTTGCGGGGATACATTGGCTGCAGTTGGCAAAGGTCAGGATTAATTGGGGGAGAGACATGGGAGAGGCTTTTTCCCTACACTGGGCGTATCAGACTGATGATGATGATGGTAGTTTTTCACAACGAAACTGAAACAGAAATAAGATGTCACCGCCAGGCGGCTGCCGCTAGCTGTCTTTTTTGTATTAACCCTCATGGAGGGCGCCTGGACGCACGTGTTACAACGTGCTACTTGTATTGTGAACGGTCATGAAATGTGTTGTGGTTTGCGTGCGTTTCTATACTTGCAGTAGCTCTGCACGTTCGTGCAGTGGTGTAGGCGTACCGTATGCGATTCAATGGGCCACTTCTGGTCTCGCTAACTTTTCAGTATGCGCCGTTCTTTGAGCAATGCTCAGACACAAGGGTGGTTGCCCTGTGTCGCGTTTGAATGATTTGAATTAAAGTCTGAATTATTTTGCTCTGCGTGACTACCTGGTACAGTGGACCGGTTGCGCAGCTCTCGTGCTGAACTCGCACCGGTTGGTGCGGTGCCGGTGATACGAAGGCAAACAGCATTCAGCACCACCACGCAATCGCCTCTAAAGGTAAGCAGTACTCTTGTGCATGTTCCGAAGGATATAATGCGGAAACGGTGACCTATCGTACTGCAACGGTTTTCGTCTTTAGTTCTTGAAAAAGTGTTGAAGGCGGTTGTTTGCGGCTGGCAGCATGTCGCCGTGGCGAATTGCTGAGATAATATGTGCCGCAGAATGGTTGGGGCAAGAGCATAAGTCTCCACCTTGTTTGGGCAAAAGGAATATGTACCGTGCGTGTGCTAGCTTTGCGTGCTTTTAGTATGCGGAGTAGCTTGATTGCATGTCTTTTTTCTTCTTGTTCAGCGCTGATTTGTCAACGTCTAGGCCTTGTTCCATGCGTTTGTGCTCGTGCTTGTTTACACATCCTGCGCATAAAATATATTATTGACGTTCAAGATAAAGTTAGCACTTTGACGATGCAGGGATTCAAATCAATTTTTATCCGCCGCGTTGACTTCAACGCTAAGTTGCTGAACTCTAGGGTGAGGGTTAGATCCTAACCGCAGTGGCCGCATTCGGAGATGAAGAAAAACGTCCTTGTGGTGTGCGATGCCAGTGCATATTAAGAAATTCTCTCTACGCCTCCAGCTTCCGGGTGCTCGAGGTTGTGAACGCGACACCCGGCAACCTACGAGGCCGTAGCATTTTTTCTTCTTGATCGTGTCCAAACGGAACGGTGAAAGAAGGCACACGTGGAACCCTCGAGTGCGCGGAAGTAAACGTTGGCTCGTCGTGGGTGGCATCGCTGTAACCCACTTAGAGCAGCCTTTTTGCCCCTTGGCCAAAGAGTTCATTAGGGATTGCGGAACCAAGAGCGCTCCCATCTTGCTGCGGGCGAAAAGCCCTTCGCCTGTCTGTTTCGGAATTCAAAAGACGCTCTTTTCGTGCGCGTGCTTTTCGGGTGCAGCTCTCCTCTCCTGGTCCATTTCTTTCTCGTTTGTTTTACTTTGCGATTTGGCCGGGACCAAGTTCATGTCCCTTCTATGTGCCTCGCCTCAGAAACACGTTAGCTGAAACCAGGCTATCCGAGGCGGTGGGCAAAACCCGCTGTCCTCAGGCGTTTGCCCCATCAACGAAACAGGACTATCGCTAGCCACTGGAGGAGCTTGAACTGAAGGGTATTAGGAGCGGTATAGTGCGCACCGCGGAGATCGACAAGTTCCTGTCCAAGCGTGGGCAAAGCTTGACTCCGAATGGTTGCCGCCGGGCGAATCTTGCAACCTTTTGTTTATCAAGTATGTGGCGTTCATCATGAATGCACAGTATCTAAGATACATGTACATACCTTCGATACTATCTTTTGAGAGATGTGTGTCGGTATTTGGTATCACTCGACAAAAATTAAACTATCGGAGTATCGGTATCGAAAGTGCATGTTTAGTGTACCATGTTTTTAACGATACTCGTTACTCAAAAAAAGTTTGCCACGGATTTTGAGGCTGCTGGGAGTCAGACTGCAAGCTCACCCAGACTCCCAGCGCTCGCTAAGCCGGTAGCGCACTGAACAAATGGTAAAATTGAGGAAGTGACGATGTCAATGCTGTCAGCCCAATCGGTAATTTTTCATCCTACGCTCGTTGTTTGGCAGACAGATGATACAGATGTTGCGCTTCTGCACACTCCGTGACAGAGGAGATAAGGAGATAGGCTTGCCGTTATGGTAGAAACAACGTCACCTGACAGCTATTTTAAGTTGTGGTGGTTGCCAACAGAATTGGAAGACTTCCCTCCTTGCTCAGGAGCTTACTGAGCTTTTGTTTTTTTCTCTGGCGCATTGACGCAGGTGTCAGCAGCGCCGGCAGCGTCAAATGGATCACACGACGCATGCCCTTAATTTTGTACAATAAAACAAGTCGTAATTCTCAGAATGCGTAAATTAAACGATCAACTGTACTTCGAGTATCCTCGAGTCCAAGAGGCTATGCTTCACTCTCATCCGTTCTAGGGACGCTTAAGCGTTGTGTTAAGGGTACGACGCGCGATAGCGTTAATGGGCCCCTTCAGCGACCTGGAGTCCTCTTTGCGAATCACTTCGCATAAAAGGACGGTGTTATTTTCTTTTATTTAATAATGCGAAATCATTATGTGGCTCATGAGACGGAAAATCAGGCTTTGTCGTATGCGCCGCACGGCCCGAAAACCCACGTGACCTCACGACATCATCGGTAGATCATTAGGAAAGAAAAAAAAAAAAATAAAACGCCTCCTGAGGTGGGTTTCGAACCCAGGTCAGCGCGATCAGATCAGCTTCTCTGGTCACTTCATAAGAACACTGCGTCATTAGCCCCCCTTTTTTCAACATGGTATTTATTACAATGATACAATGTTTCATGTACATGAGGTATCTACAAACATTAAGAATACAGTGGCACATCAACTAGAATAAGCAGCGAAGCACGAGAAAAGAGTCAATTCGGAGCACGTAGCTAATACATCATAACACGACACAGCTAAGCAACGAAGAACTAGAAAAAAAAGCAATGAACAACACAGCACTAAGAGTGAGTGTCACTCCGGTTCATACTCTGTCTGGGCACACAATTCTTCTAGGTGCGCAATCATTGTACAGAAATCGTAATTAGCAGAAACAACAGATTCATAATGTCGGTCCATAATGCGTGTTTTCAAGAGGCTGTGTAATCCAACTGGATTGCACTGCGCCATTACCGCAGCACTGCAGCCCTCACGCTAAACTGCCAGTCGTTGTTTTGGACCTCTTGTGAAATGGCACATACCCAGAGTGGGTGATTGGCCAGGGTGCCTTGAACATTGAAACATTAGGTACACATCGGCACGTTTAAGATGAGTGAAATTTTGTAGTAAAGGAAAAAAAATTGGAGGACGCTTAAGCTTCTTCTTTAAGAGTGGAACGCGACACCATGTTGCAGCTCTGCCAGGGAGTCCACGGAACGTCATCGCCCATTCGGCGCGACGCCTTGCCCGTTGGACAAATATACAATAGGTTTTTTTGAAGAAAGGAAATGACACAGTAAGTCTCATTTATCTTTATGCACAGCCGGACCGCGCATGGCACGATTTTTTTTACGCAGCCCAATTATATGTCCCCGGTTCGAATCCCTGCCGCGAGCTATAGCTCTAACTTAGCTTGTGTCATTTGTGTCATTGCATTTTTGTTATCCTGTGGTACTTTCGGCCAAACGAGCAAAAGTTATTGTGTTCCACCCCTCTCCCCCCCCCCCTCCGCAAAATGCCATCAGGCGCTGCAGGTCTCTGTAATAAATAAATAAATAAATAAATTATGTAACTTTATGTTGCACGAAACGCTTGATATCTGACACTATCCAGAACATTCTGCGACACAGTTTTACGCATCCCCCGATTATTTCCGACACGCGCTGCCGACGACCACAACTACGTACTACGCCGACGGCTTTTGGACCGAACGAGCTGTATAAGCTGTCGCGTAAAAATTCAGGGGGCACTTTGACTGTCTAAAGTGGGTAGAGGCGGAAGCGTTTTCCGCACCACCTTCGCTGTTTCTGTGGCACTGGTGGCGTTACATATAATTGAGTACTAATTACTAAGTGATGACAAATCACTAATTAATGGTTAATTACTGATTAATGCCTGAATACTAATTAACTACTAATTAATGACGCTTAAGCTTCGCCTTTAGGAGTGGAACGCGACAGCGCGTTGTAGCGCTGCCAGGGAGTCCACGGAACGCCACCAGCCGTTCGGCGCGATGCCTTGCCCTTTGAACGCAACGCTTTTTGAGGAAAGGAAATGGCGCAGTAATTCTCTGTCATCTCGGTGGACACCTGAACCGCACCGTAGAGGAAGGGAGGAAGTGGGAGTGAACGAAGATAGATAAAGAGGAGCCGTAATGAAGAAAATGAAAATTGTATTTGAGGAAAGGAAATTACGCAGTAACTGTCTCACAGAATTCAGGGGGGCACTTTTTTGACCTGAAGTGTGGTCACTGATGTGTGGTTAAGATGTTAAGCTTCGCCCCTAAGAGTGGAACGCGACAGCGTCTTGCAACGCTGCCAAGGAGTCCATAGAACGCCATCGCCCATTCGGTTCTACGCCTCGCTCGTCGGTAAATTGGTTTTTGAGGAAAGGAAATGTATCTGTCTCTCATTTGTCGGTGGACACCTAAACCTCACCGGAAGGGAATGGAGGAGGATGAGAGTGAGCGAACACACCGCAGTCACTAGACACGCCTTTGCTCATTCCAAACCATCGAGCTGGCATGGCGGAGATTTGAAGCAGTCTCCGCCATGCCAGCTCGATGGTTTGGAATGAGCAAAGGCGCTGATGAAGCAGGAATGCAAAGAGCCTGGGAAATGGATAGAAGATGTCAGGAAAACAAAACAAAAGATAGAGCTTATGGAAGAACGGCATTATCGCGGAGCACTAGTGAGGGCAAGGGCGGAAGACACAGCTGCTGGCGAAGCGCCATCGAAACGTGCTCTTGGTCTAGAAAAAGCGCGCGCTGAAAGAAATCACATCGATAAAATAGAATGGGGGGGGGGTATCTTATCGGCAGACACTGACCACATCAAAGAAGCCTTTAATGAATACTACCAGAGGCTTTTTTCATCGACTCCTGTAGACGCAGTAGCCTTTACGCATCAGTTTCTTGGTGCAATGCCACGGCTTGACGAAGAAAGCAAAAAGAAAATGGAACTAACAATTACTCACAGCGAGGTAGAGCACGCGATAGATCAGTTAAACCTAGGAAAATCACCAGGACCAGATGGATTCAGTGCGGCATTTTATAAAGCATTTAAGCACGAAATTGCCCCAGTGCTGTGTACAATTTTCAATGAAGCCTATAAAATAAACGTATTGCCTCCGTCTTTTGGGATCTCCCATACAGTGCTCATACCTAAAACGGATGATATAGAGAAATTACAATTGGTTACAGCGTATCGACCCATAGCACTGACTAATGGGGACTACAAAATTTTTATGAAGGTATTGGCGCGTAGACTGCAGACAGTGATATCGGATATTGTTGGACCCCACCAGACATGTGGAATCAAAGGGCGCTCAATTTTTTCCAACATTCACAAAGCGCGCAGTGTGCTTGAAAGCTGTGACGACATCAATGGGCGAGTAGCGATGCTTCAGATTGACCTTGAAAAGGCGTTTGATTGTGTTTCTCATGAAATTTTGTTTACCGTTTTAGACCATGTGAACGTCGGTTCAGTTATCCGTAAGGGTGTAGCCCTGGCGTATCGAAACTGCACGACGAGACTGATTGTTAACAAGAGTTTGGGGGCCCCCATTAGCGTGCAGCGTTCGGTGCGTCAGGGCTGCCCCCTCAGCCCTCTCTTGTTTTGTATTTACATAGAAACGCTGTGCATGAAAATCATAGAAAACAATAGTATTAATGGCTTTAGGTTACAAGCAGCTGAAGTTAAGCTGCTGGCCTATGCAGATGACGTTGCAGTATTTACGGTTGATCAGGGGAGCATAAGTGAAGCTGTCGGGTGTGTACGCGCGTTCAGCGAAGTCACAGGTAGCGGGGTTAACTGGTCCAAGTGCCTTGGCCTCTGGCATGGATGGTGGCCATCCCACCCGGACCATTTCGCCAACGTACCGTGGGCGACGGCCCCGGGCAAGTATTTGGGCGTTCCGCTCGATGCTTATCGCGATAGCGAGGACTATTGGAAAGAGCAAACTAAAGACGCACGTGACCGAGCTGGGAAATGGAAAGGCACCAGCCTTTCAATTTTCGCCAGAGCTACAGTCTGCAATCTTTTTTTTATTAGCAAACTCTGGTATGTGATGCAGGTTTTGCATTGCTCGCGTGTGAACGTTCAGAAGCTACACAGGATTTTTGCAGTTTTTATATGGGCGTCCGAATGGGAACGTTGTAGCAGAACGAACCTGTTCCGGAGGGTAAAAGATGGGGGGCTAGGGCTAGGGCATCTCTTTTTAAGGCAGCTGGTGAACCGTTTTTTGTTTTTTCGCGACGTCACAGACCCGTTCTTGCGCACCGTGTGCCAAGTGAAGCTGCGGCGATTGCTGCCGGAGTTTGTGGTATCCACAGAAGAGCTCTCTGGTGGAACTTTTGGTTACTACAAAGAGATTGTAGCAAGCGTTCGGTTTCTTTCGGCACGTTTTTCCACCGATTATTTGTGGAAAAGCAAAAGGAAAAAGTTGTACAATGATCTTTGTGATATTGTTTTCCCAGAGCCCACGTACAGGGCCTTGTACAGTGGAGGCCCGGGAGGGGATGTTTTAAAAAGGGTGAAGAAAATGCAGGTGCCACCAGGAGTAAAGACTTTCTTTTTAAGTTACATACCGGGACGTTACCAGTTAAAAAGTTTCTAGAGGGAAAGGATTTCTTTTTACCGTGGGGATCGAACTGCTTAATTTGTAAACAGCCTAAAACAATAGACCATGTTTTTTTGCACTGCTGGGAAGGGGTTTATTTTTGGGACGTGTTACAAAGGACCATAAAGAAAGAGCTACCACTTGACGCGCACGGAATTCGCTCTTTAAGCACTGATAATGACGATGGGGCACCTTTTGATCTCATAATGCTCTTGGGCCTCTACTGTATATGGCGCTCCAGAATGGCAGGCTACCATTGTGACAAAGACGCACGACCGGCCCGAATTTATTTTCGGGAAAGCATGGACTGGTTTCTTGCAATCCAAAAAGCAGCTGCGGAGCCTCCCGAGTGGCTCTCAAGACTAGAGCCGTTGTGTATGTTGCGGGAATTTTAAGCTGACGAAGCCAGTCTCGTGCTGGCTGACCACGACAGTGTCGTATGTATATAGCGTTATGTGTATTTTTGTTGTGCAATGTCATGAGCCAAAGACAGGCAATAAAGAAAAAAAAAAGCTGGCATGGCGGAGTGGATAGCATGCTCGTCTCTCACGCCGAAGACCGGGGTTCGATTCCTGAGCTCGACCAATTTTTTAATCGGTTTTATTTATTTATAAGGCCTGACTAGTAAAGCTAATTAGGCTAATTGCTAATTAAGCAATTAACTAAGCTCTGTCCCACTTACTTGGAGCATCACTATACGATCCCTTCAATTGGTTGCATGGTTACTAGCCAAAGTACAATTGGCCCCGTTTGAAATTCGCGCACTGTGACGTCACGACCGTTTCCACCAATTGAAAAGCGTGACATTTTCTGTCGACAACTGCTGCTTACAACGATGAGACATTAAAGGCTTCCGCCTAAAAATTTGAACATTATAGTTAAGAAAAGAATCTCCCGGATGCAAAGATGTAATTATGAAGACAGCCGCACACTGGGTTTAGGAGACATCCCCTGGCGCTTGTCCAAAATGAGAGAAGAACCGCAACAGAAAGTGGGTGGTTGTGGTGAAAACATTTATTAAGAAGGGACACGAGGTATGTTTGGATCAGCCCATGAGGGACCAATCCTTACAAACACTAGGTGGAGGTCCCTAGTTTGGGACCCCAGTGGCGGTGGCCGCCGCCCTGGTGCGCCCGACTAAGGCTTCTTGGGCCTGTAAGTAGTGGCAGCCGAGCAGGGTCGCCTCCCAGTCCTCCCGGGTTGGGTTAGAGGGAATGGCCGGGTTGGAGGGGCAGGCCCACACCATGTGATAGGTGTCCGAAGACACCGCACTACAGTGCGGGAAACTGCAGCTAAAGGAGGGTCTAAATGTTTTAGTGCTGCCGGGCAAAGCAATATATTGGTGAGAAGGCAGAGAAGGAGCCGCTCATCCGCCTTCTTGAGGCTTTTACATGAGCTAGGGTAAAGGCGATGGCTATCTCGATAGTAGGTTTTAATATCTTTGAACGTACAGACCGGGTTAAATCGGGTTCCTGATCGGATGGGGAGGAGAAAACAGCCCGGTGAGAGAGCGCGCGGGCGGCTACGTCTGCTGCCTCGTTTCCTGTCAACCTCTGATGAGCAGGGGCCCAATAAGGTAACGGTGTGCGGGGTTCGTATGCCGTATGCAATTTTGGTATATTCGATAGGCTAGGAAGGGAGTGCAGCCTTGTTCGACGTTCCGAAAGGCCCCTCGCGAGTCGGTGATTATGTATTTTAAATCGGAGTGTGAAGCCGCGAGAGAAATCGCGACCTCTTCTGCTTGTGTTGCATTGCGGGCTCTGAAGGTGAGGCCGTTAACTGTGTTGCTGTTGTGAGCTACCGCGGCCGTGCATCATCCCCCGTGGTGAGGGCCGGAGGCGTCCACGTAGTGTACACTTGTTTTGTTGCCATAATGTCGGGCGAGGGCTTGCGCTTGTGCCAGGCGCCGACAACTATTGTCTTCGTGTGACATGTTGGCTGGAAGAGGCCGCACCTGGAGGGCACGTCTCCACAGTTCTTGGATGTGAAACCTGTCTTCCCTGGGAGTGGTGTGTTGAATATGGAGTCGAGCAAGAAGGCGGCGATCCGATTCCGTTAGCGACAAGCGCGTGTACTGGTTTGTAAGGTGCGCCTCCCGGAGCTCCCACAAAGTATTCACCACCCCAAGGGCCATAAGCCGGCTGTTTGAAGTAGTGATGGGGAGGTCAAGAGGCCTGGGACAGCGGTCACCTGCCGAGCTCTTGGACCTCCTGCCTCATTTCTATGATTCCTAAGCCGGGCAAAGCTCCCTCTCTCTCTAACCTCCACTCAATCTCCCTGACGCCGTGTGTTGGTAAGACCTTTGAGCGAATGGCTCTGACTAGCCTCCCTAATTTTCATGAGGCGAGGGAGTTCTTCCCCCATTCTTTCATTGGCTTCCGACGCCGCGTGTGTGCACAGGACATGTTTCTGAATCTCCAGCACACCTTCCTGTCACCTACTGCCACTCAAGTTCACGCACTTGTGACCGTCGATGTTCGCAAGGCCTTCGACGGTGTTTGCCACGACTACATCCTTTCTCAACTCGCCTCCTTGGAGTGCGGCTCCCGCATATATTCTTCTATCCGCTCATTCCTCCCTAAACGTGTGGCTCGCTTTAGAGTAGACACCCATCTGTCCGACCCACACCACCTCACCCGTGGCACTCCTCAAGGTGCTGTTCTCTCTTCTACCCTTTTCAATCTCGCTATGGCCCCTCTCACCTCCCATCTAGCTGAAATTACCGACCTGCATCATATATTTTACGCCGATGACATCACTCTCTGGGGTTCGTCTGGCTCTCCCGGTCACGTACAGGACACCCTGCAACGTGGCCTAGATCTCATCGACTTTTTCTCACCACCGCTGGCCTCTGTCCTGCTCCTGAGAAATCTGAGCTTCCCCTTCTCAACCATTCCTCCAACCAGCGCTCACACAACCACTTCGTCTCTCTCCACCTTTCTGGCTCTCCCATTCCTGTCGTCACACAGTGCAAAGTTCTTGCCTTCCCTTTGCATGCGGCCAAGAATGTGCAAGCCCTCCTCCACCACGCTGTCACCACCTGCAACTCGGTAACTCACCTCCTGCGGCGCGTGGTCACTCGACGCTCAGGTCTCCACGAAGCTCATGCGTGCTGAGTTGCCCACGCGCTGGCCCTCAACAAGGTCTTGTCGGCCACATAAAGGAGATTCCTGGCAATAGTGGAGTGCTCGCATTTAGTGGTCAACGTTTTCGTCACAGCACGCGCTTTTGTGATGTTGTGGTCCGCGGGAACGTTGTAATCTGAGAAAACATCTGTCCAGTTATGCATAAAGGAAACGCTACCACAAATCTACATGCGTCAGATCAAGTGTGCTTTTGAGCTTCATCTGTCGTTCGTGGGCTCATGCAGCGACTAAAGTAGCGCAGCGCTCGTGGCATGGAGTGCATCAGTTGCACTATCCGCTGTATGGCGCTGCCTGCATGTTGTAGCGTCGCAAAAAGAGGAGCCGACTGGACAGGCTGTCAATACTACGTGTCCCGCATTGCCAGCAAGATTTTCAAAATTCTAAAATCGCTGCTGTTAGCTTAACCACGGCCATGGTCAGCAGCTTCGCTTTCGACGATGCCCCTTTACCACGCGCACCGCGCCTCTTCCACTTGGGATACTTTTCCCAGCCGGTGAACTCGCAGGCAATGATTGCCCTCGTAGGCCATCGACGCGGGCTTGGCCGGCGGGTTACTTACTGTTTCAATACAGTTATAGCGCCGCCGCGGTGGCTCAGCGGCTATGGTGCTCGGCTGCTGACCCAAAAGACGCGGGTTCGATCCCGGCCGCGGCGGCTAGAATTTCTTTGGAGGAGAAATTCTAGAGGCCCGTGTACTGTGCGATGTCAGTGCACGTTAAAGAACCCCAGGTGGTCGAAATTTCCGGAACCCTTCACTACGGCGTCTCTCATAGCCTTAGTCGCTTTGGGACGTTAAACCCCATAAACCAAACCAAACCAATACAGTTATAGCATATCTTTACCGCGTTTACTTTGCCGGACTTTCCGGTTAGCGCTGTTCACGGCAGTGCCGCCTTTTTATTGCATTTTGTTTTGGTCCACATGCTCTTTTCGGAGCGGTGTCATGAAGGTTGAGAGGCGATCTTTCATCTCAGCGCTTGCTGGGAGTACAACCTCTTCAACTTCGGGGGTAGTTTACCGCGCCTCCTCGGTCGCTGTATCCCAATGGCATTGCCAGAGTTGTTCGTTGTATCGGCGACTAATTGCATTTTCGCTTATGCGCACTTTGACGGTAGCACCATACCCGTTCGTAATAAGCCAGCGTTCATTATATCTGCGAGCATTCTAAGTGCCCTCGATTGTACATCCGCTGAATTCGTTTCAATACACTGGTATCAAGAAAGGCTAATGGTGCAGATATATGGATAGAGGAAGTAATGACCGATCACAAGCTTTCTCATCGCCTTATTGAGAGGCCGTGCAGGTAGCCCAAGGAAAAGCGAAGAGTCAGAAAACCGAATGTACCAGCGCAAAGTTCTCTCACGACCATGTCCAGAAAAGGGAAACGAGCACTTAGTCGCCTGTTAAGCACACCTTCCATAAAGGGGTGGTTTCCAGTTTCGAAATAGGCGCCTGAAATGGTGCACGCCAGATTCACCAGACTATCAAGGGCGCAAAAAATTCGGTTGACGCACAGGTTGCCTTTGATAGTCACAGGAGAAGTGACAAAAATTCTATGTAGTGCAAGTATTCCTTCTTCCTCGCACAATGCTGCACTTGCAATAATGTTGCAGCGCAATGTCGCAATGAAGATGCTGCCAATTTGTATCCGCGCAAACACGAAGCGCTCTCAACACATCCAAGCGTACCTTTTTTTATCATACTCTTTTTATCAGAAGAAAAGAGGTCGACGTCATCATAATAAACCAAAGTCGTAACTTCTTACTCCACTAGCGAGAAGCCACGGCCAGCTGTGTTTTGAAAATACTGAGCTGTATAGGAACTCGACATATATAACGCGAGTCACAAAAGCGTCGAAGAGGTGATTTCAATAAAATATGTTTGGTAAGCTATGGTTAGTAGCGAGAGCCACTGCTCCCATGAGGTTGTCGTTGGGTGGGATATTGGCGATGGAGGGTTTCTGGCATATTCTCCTACCATGTAGTAAACGGGAGGGGGGGGGGGGGGTGACTGGCAAGTCGGTTTTGGGGCGACGCAGAAGTGTCTGTCTGTATATGGGTGTCAATACATGGCAGCTTCTTTTCTCAATAGTGCGCCGGAACGTAGCGGGCGCGTGCGAAGGTTATGTTGGCGACCGCGTAAGTACACTGTGTACGAGAAATTCCCGACTGACGCGTGACGGGGACTACGAAACTGCTCAGGCTGGAGTGTTTTGTAGATGCAAAATCCCCCGGCTTTTCGCCTGATACCTTATCAGATGGATCGTAGTGTATACAGAGCCGATTTACATTCATTTCGAGTTCATTTCATTTTTCGTCCCTTGCCGTAAAGTCGTCTTTTTGTCGTGGACAGCAAATAAAGCGGGTAAAGTGAGAACATCTGAGATTAAACAAATTTTCGCATTTTTTATTTTATATGCCGATTAACACCTATCTACGTGCTATTTTTTTCTTGCGGTGCACCCGTTTCAACCGGTTCGAAACGGCCCGAACCGGTTGGAACCGGAACGGAATGTCGCTCTGGTGCCGCTCCCGGAACTTAACCCGAAAGCGAACCCGAACCGAACCCGAAAAAAATTCCGGTTCGACACCTTGGTTGAGCCTACTCAACACCAGCTAAACAAATTTTTTTTAGCGTAGTCAGCACATTAATTGTTGAGCAATTTCTGTTGAATATAAGTTGAATCGTCTCAAGGCAGCAGTTTCTAAGTCTAACTAAATGAAATCAGTTCGACATGCATCGTCTAAACAGAAGCTGAGCCCATTATACATATTAAGGTAAATAAAAGGAGGTACTGCGCATAAAAAGACACGGCAAGAACGTAACACAACAAGAGCACAACAAGAACGCATGCAGCACCCGTTAAAACTCTCGTTTTCTCAAAAATCTCATTTTCTTGCATAGAAAAAAAGTACTAGTAATGCAATATGTTCATTCAGGCGTGCCTACTTCGGAGGATTCGTATGTGCGCTCACAAAAAAAGGGCGCTTAATTAGTGCTTTATTTATGTTATTTATGAATGAATCAAGGTCTTCAACAACAGAACGTTGCATGTGAACTTTATTACTTCTACTACACATAAAATAAATAAATATTAATAGCAATGATTGACATAACTTTGCTCATCGGCAGTCCACTGCCTGCACAGGTCCGGACACCCCTGAGTAGGACTATATAAGCGTTAAGCCGAGATCTCCGTCTCCGTCGATCCAGTGGGCCCGCCAGTCGTGTTGTGGTGCTCAGGCATCACGCTGCCCGACGACCGCTGAGTGCAGCTACCGCTGTTGTAGTCGACGAGTGGCATTCCGTCCGTCTGCAAGCTCGTCCTTGGTCCGCGCCGTCCACCGTCGCGTCCGAGGACAGGCCTGCGATGGGCACCCGTGCGGCTCCCCCACCAGCCCCTCCGACGCCTCCTAAGGCACATTGCTTCTACATCGTAGCGCCTGAGGGCGCTCCAAGTCACCACGAGTCGTCATTGACGTCGTCGAGGATGTCACCGGTGCCGACGGCGTGCTTTACCTGCAGCACCTCGGCGACAGCAAGTACTTCGTGTGCGTGCGGTCCCAGGCGAACGCCGGCAAGTTATCTACGTCCGGGGCGGTCAACCTTGGAAACCAACGTGTCTCCGTCTATCCAGCGGGCCCTCCAGTCGTGTTCGTGACCATCTACCGACTGCCCCCGTACGTGTCTCACGACATCCTGGTCGCGTCTCTGGCCCCCTACGGCAAGGTGCGCAGTGTTCACCATGTGACCTTCCGGGACAACCCGCGCGAGTTTACTGGCACACGGGTGGTGCGACTGGAGATCGGGAACCCGGTACCCAACTTTTTGACCATCCAAGGCCACAAGGTAATGTTGAAGCACCGGGGATGCAGCGGGTCTGCGCCCAGTGCAGCCGGGCGGGCCACATGGCGGCGGGGTGCAAGCTCCGAGTTGCGAGCGGTGCGCGGTCTTCGGACATGCGACCGAGGGCTGCACAGCAGGCTGCCAACGGTGCGGTGGAAAACACGCCACCGCGGACTGCTTCCAGCGGCGGTCCTACGCGGCTGCAGCTCAAGCTAAGGTCCACGCGAGCCGGCAGGTAACGCGAGCCCCATTGACGGCACGGAGGAAGCGGGCACTACGCTCAGCGATCCTGGCGCGACTTCCCCTTCTCGTCGCTGAGTCCTCCGAGGGCCCCAATTCAATGTGCATAGCATCGGACGACGGTTCTGTTGTCACGTCCGCCGATGAGCCAGCACAGGCGCAGACAGCCGAAGCGCCCGTGACCTTATTTGCGAAATCATCGGCTGGGCCGCCGGAACAGCTGGCCGATAAAGGCCGATTCACACGACGGTCCGTTCACCCGCGGCCTGCGTGTTCATGCGTCATCACAATGAGAGACGCCCTGTCGGCCCGCGGCCTGGTCAGTGCGCCTCTCAATATGCTGACGCATGAACACGCGATGCGCGGGCCGCGGGCGAACGGACCATCGTGTGAATCGACCTTAAAGGTGCACTGAAGAGGAATCTGAACTCGTCTTTTTGCCGCGGGAACTCGATCTGCACGTTCCGGGCATTCTTAGAAACTTCGATTTATTGCCCTGTGTTGCTGATTTTAATAATTAAATCGAATTAACGTCCGGCTCCCGCCTTTCTTCTTTGAATTCTCCCTCGTACGGTGGGCGGAGTCGACCAGCGCGTGGAGTGCCCTTCAGCCAGTCCCGCGGCGGCTTCCCGCTCAGCCATCGGCGGAATAATACGTAGTAGTCCGTAGAAGCAAATAGTCCGCGCGTATTTCTATTTCTGCGGGCTTATTTTGCGGCTATATTATCTGCGAATGAAACTATTTATTCACGGAAACCTAAAAAACAAAATAAAGCGAAAGCAAAGCCTCCACGCAGCTGGCTGCAAGGCACTCCACGCCTTGGTCGACTCCGCCCACCGTACGAGGGAGAATTGAAAAAAAAGGCGGGAGCCGGACGTTAATTCGATTTAATTAGGAAAATGAGTCACAGAGGGCAATAAATCGAAGTTTCTAAGAATGCTCGGAACGTGTAGATCGAGTTCCCGCGGCAAAAAAGACGAGTTCAGATTCCTCTCCAGTGCACCTCGCTTCTGGCCCGGCTGACGCTCCGCAGCAGTCGGCTTCACAGCCCTGCACTGCGGCTGCAACGGCAACCGGAGAAGACGGGCAGCCGGCCGTGGCCGAGACAACCCCCCGAGCATCCTGGGCAGAGAGAGTCGAGTCGCCCTCCAAAGACGACACTTTGTTGGGGGCACCAACGCCTGGTTCCTGGACTCCCAAGTCTTATATGACCTCCTCGAAAGCCAGGCGAAACGCGCTCAGCGTTTCCCAAAAAACCGTTCTTCACCTGGCGACTCGGATGCTTCGTCACCGGTGCCAACCACCAAGAAGCCCCGAGTCGGGCTCCACGAACCGGGCACGGACCGCGGCTCCTCCGACGATGAGAGTACTTCTAAAATCCCCGCAGGCAAGATGGCTATCCTCAAGTTTTTTTCTTTTAATTCCCATTTTCTTAACTCAGAGCTTTCGTAACACAGACAAGCATCGTTAGGTAGTGCATTTCGCCAGAGCGCACAAAGTTGATTTATTACTTCTGCAAGAATGTAGCCTTCGTACTTGCCGCGATGTGAACACTTTTAACGACCGCTTTTCTGTGTAAGGTTTTCTTCTCTTTTAGTTCGTCTCGCAGTCGTAGTTTGGGAGTGGTGGTGTTTAGGCGCAGCCTGCTTCATGGCAGTCGCACCCTGTTTGAAATTAAGGGGCACGTTATCGCGTTTGATTTTTATCTTCGTCAGGGCAAAATCCGCGTGGTCAATGTATATGCACCGGCCGATCACTCTCAGACCAACGATGTCTTCCGTTCTTTAGCGCCATTTCTTTTGAATAGCCACCCGTTCTTTCTTGTTGGGGGTTATAACTGCGTGCTTGACCTCGACTGAGGTACTCGTATACGTTCAGTTGGCGAAGTGCGGCGGTCTTAAACGCACACTGTTGAATTGCAGCGCATCCTAAGCCAATTCAGTTTTAATGATGCATGGATCCATTTACATGGCCATGGCGCTGCAGTTTTGGGCACTTGGCACGGTAGGATGAGTAGCAGCAGGCTTGACCGCATGTAGTACGTCCCATTGAAATTTTTGCAGGCGGTTGCACATTTCATAGAGACGCAGGTTACGTGTCGAACTATCGCCCACTCTCGCTTGTTCTTAACCAGCCCGGTCGGCCCGGAGACCGTAGATTAGATGTATCAGTGCTGCAGTGGTGTGATGTATCAGTGGCGATTAGATGTATCAGTGCTGCAAGATCCAAGTGCTCTGAGAGAAGTGCAGGATGCGGTCGCAGAGTCGCTGGCGCGATCTGAGTTCCAGCCACGCGGCTGGGACTCCCTCAGAGAGGAGTGGCGGGGCGCGTGCATCCGTGCTGGGCGGCGGAAGCGAGAGCGGGAGGCAGCTGACATAAAATATTGTCTACGACGCATCCGTACTGAGGCTGGGAGGATCACTGACTCCGGAGGCGCGAGCGTACCTTCAATTTCAGCGCGAACGGTACTCGCGACTTTTATGTCAGAAGTCGCGCGCTGCGGTAGCCTCGATGGCACACCACCGCCCCATTTCCAATCCGGATGTCTTGCGCCTTGCACGTGATGCAGGGGCGACGGAGAATGTGTCGTTACACGTCTCGTCAGTGTTTTGCGACGACGGATGGGAGAGCTGTGAAAGGCGCGATATAAAGCGCATGTTTTGGAATTTCTTCTCTTAACTGTTTTCCCGCGAGCATTCTGGTGCAGGCCACGAATTTGCAGAGGGCGTGGCTCGTTTCATCTTCGATCTCCCGCGGCTAGACGACGTGGAAGCGCAATAAATCATGCGCCCAATCACAGGCAACGAAGTGTGGGAAGTTGTGCGCGGGATGAACTCTGGCGCATCCCCGGGAACTGACGGCATACCAGTAGAATTCTACAGAGCGGTTTGGTCCCACATCCAACACGCACTTCCAGCGACTTTGAACGCTGTGTTCAATGTAGAGTTTATCCCGCGCTCTTTTAACTGGCCGCGGTCGTATAACGCGGCTCCCAAAATCCGCACGGACGGGCGCAATTCGTCAGGCTGGCGACCTATTACGCTGCTTAACGTAGATTATTAGATCCTCACAGCCCTGCTTGTCGCCCGAGTCAACCGCGCTTTCTTCGGAAGCTAATTAGCTGCCACCAATTTTGCTCGATTCCGAGCTGCAGTATCTTCGCTCCGTTGAGCCTTATTCGTGACCTGATTGCTCACATCAAAGACCGCGAGGGTAGCGGGGTTAGCGCGGACCAGGAGAAGTGGTTTGACCGCCTCGAACACGCCTGTCTGTTCGTAGTGCTCACGGGCTATAACTTCCCCGCTGGCTTGATCACACTGTTACGACAGTTATACGCGACAACAACGGCGGGCATCTTGCTTAACGGCGTTGCCACGCCGAGCTTCTTTCCCGTCACGCTGGGTGTGTGAGGCAGGGCTGCCCGCTATCGCCCGTTCTGTTCGACCTCGCGATACACCCACTGTTGTGACGCGTGCAGGGCTCAGTTGAAATACGTGGACTGCCGCTCCTGGGCGCTACGCATGTCAAAGTCGTTGCCTACGCAGATGACGTCACCCTGCTGCTACGCGATACAGACAGCCTCGTGTGGTTCTCGCGCGAGTATGCTGAGTACGCCCTCCTACCTGGCGGCAAGTGGAACCCTAGTAAAAGCCAGGCGCTCTGTTTTAGCCGCCCCTTTGACTCGTTTCCGGGGTTCCTTTCCCTCATCCAGCGCGTCATCGCCATTCTTGGCGTACCATTCTGGGTTGGCGGCGTTTCTCCGCGCACGTGGCAGCGGATTGTGAGCACCGTGCATCAGCAAGTGGCCGCGGTATCTGCGTCTCCCTTGCCGTTGGCGGAGAGGCCGCACTTTGTGAAGAATGCCCTGTGCACTGAACTCTGGTTTGGGGCACGTGTGGCACTCCCTCCCACTCCTGTCATTCGAGAGATTAATACCTTTCTTTTCAAATGGTTTTAGGAAGGCAGGACAGAGCTCGTCGCGCGTACCCACCTTCGTCTCGCCCGCGAGAGCGGAGGCTGGAGTATGCCGTGTCTAGTTCCCTTTTGCCGGGTGTACGAGTTGGACTAAGTGGGGCGGCCTTTACTGCTATACTGGCTCGGAAGTACGCGGCGGGTCCTAGTACCGCGCGATCTCGGGAACAACGCCCCAACGGCGCACTCCTCTTGCCTTCTACGCCACCTCGGCACGCTTGTATACGCAGTTGCAAGAGATTTTCCGAGATGGCGCATGGCGCGACATGACCGCATCCTGGCTTTGTGAGGCCCTTTGTTTCTCCGAGTTACCGCTGGACATTCGCCAGACGTGCGCGCCTCACCCGAAGTGGGTGGACGTCCATTCTAGCAATCTACCGCACGTGGTGAGGGTATTTCCGGTGGCGCGTCGAGTGGGGCGTGCTCCCCACCAAAGACAAACTCCACTCCTGGGGTGTGGTTCCAGACTCGCGCTGCGTAAACTGTGGCCAGGTTGAGTCACAAACGCATGTACTTGAAGTGTGTGTTGTGGCTAGGACATTCCACCGTTTGGCTTCACGTGCTTTTTCCATCCCTGTGTCTCTGGAAGGCAAACCGCGCGGGGCGTTCGATCGACTCTTGACGCGCTCCATCGGTCTGATCCTTTGGCAGAATAGGAAAGCAGCCGTAGACTCGCAGCAACCCCGCCGGAACGTGTTCCCGATGCTAGCACGTCTCTCGGGGCTTTTATGAAGCTACCTAGATAGCCAACTATTTACCCTCTGTGAGCAAAGCTTCCTCCGCAGGTGGTCGACCCGCCATATCCAACTAGAAGGGGTACCGTGACACTAGTGACAGCATACTAATCTATGCGTTTGCCACACTTCAGGCGACTTTTCTCTCAGCTGCCCACCCACAGTGTTTGGTGGAAATTTGGGCCTGTACTGCTAATTTTGCTTTGCTTGTGAGTCGCAGGCCCACGTCTCTTCTTGTACTTGTGAGCCCAAAGGACCAGTGACTGCACAATATTTCCATGCTGTGTGGCCGGAGCTCCCGCGGGAATTTATTTCATTTCGTTTCTCTTCATTGCAGTTTTTATCAATGACCTCCATAAAATGTGATTGCATATTGTAGCGTACTTGCTGACGAAGGGGGCTTTATTAGCAGGCACGAAAGGGAAGGCCAGGCAAGCTGGGGCAACCAAAGCGACAGATTCCACACGGCGCGAGCCCTACTTCTTCGTCGTCGTCCTACTTCGTATGCGCCACCTGGCAATACTAGGTTGCATTATTCCCCCGTTATGAAGAAAAAAAAGGAAAAAAAAAAGAGCGCTGTCGCTGTCGACGTAAGGGTGAAACAAAAAATAAACAAAAAAAAGCGAGCAAAGTGTCGCAACTGAAGCGCGCGAAAACATCAGCACGGTTGCGTTACCGTGTATAGTACGGCTTAAGCCGCACAACGTGCACAATGTCAGAGTCGGGCTGTCGGCGTCGCGGTTGCGCAGCACCGTCCGGAACCACTTCATAGTTAACCACACTCACACGCCGTACCACTCTGTAAGGGCCAAAATAGCGGCAGAGCAGTTTCTCACACATGCCTTGGCGACGAACAGGAGTCCACAGCCAGACTTGGGTCACCGGGTTTGTAGTCTACCTGTCGGTGGCGAAGGTTGTAACGGCGCGCATCCGAGCTCTGCTGTTGCCCGATGTGCACGCGGGCCAGCTGACGGGCTTCTTCAGCACGTTGGGCAAACTGTTGGGCGTCTGGGGCGAGTTGGTCATCCTCTGGGCACGGGAGCATGGCATCAAGCATGCTCTGGACTTCGCGTCCGTACACAAGGCGAAACGGGGAGAAGCGCGTAGTTTCCTGCAGGGCGGTGTTGTAGGCAAAGGTGACATACGGCAGGACCTCATCCCAAGTTTTGTGTTGGACATCTACGTACATGGACAACATGTCCGCAAGGGTCCGGTTTAATTGTTCGGTCAAGCCATTGCTCTGCGGATGGTAGGCCGTGGTCTTGCGGTGTGTTGTGCAGCTCAGCCGAAAGATGTGGTTCATTTAGCTGCGCTGTAAACGCCGTCCCTCTGTCTGTAATCACGTGCGAAGGAGCGCCATGTCGAACGATGTTGTGCATGAAAAACTCTGCGACTTCTGAAGCTGTGCCACGAGGGATCGCCTTGGTCTCGGCGTAGCTAGTCAAATAGTCGGTAGCAACTATGATCCACTTATTGCCGCCCTGCGACAAAGGGAAAGGGCCGAGGAGGTCCATGCCGATCTGGTCGAACGGAGCGCGAGGGGCAATAACGGGCTTGAGAAAACCCGCCGGCTTAAGTGGTGGCGTTTTCCGGCGCTGGCATTCTCGGCAGCTTTTAACGTATCGTTTGACATCAGCAGAAAGTCCAGGCCAGTAATACATGTTCCGCACTCTGGCGAGCGTACGTGAAAAGCCCAAGTGGCCAGACGTGGGCTCATCGTGGCAGGCGAAAAGAACGTCAGATCGGAGGTCGGCTGGAATGACGAGAAGGTAAGGTCTATCGTTGCCTCTCGAGTTCTTCTTGTACAAGAGACCTTGCCGCAAACAGAAGGAGCCAAGACGTCGAGAGAAGTGGCGAGGTATAGCCGTATCACTACCTTCAAGGGCGTCAATGAGAGGGTGAAGGTCCGAGTCCGCCCTCTGCCGAGTCAGTAGGTCGGAGGCGGTGAGAGTACCAAGGAAGCCGCTGTAGTCCTCGGGCGCTGCGTCGGCAGGATGAACTGGTGCACGCGACAGTGTGTCGGCGTCTTCGTGTCTGCGGCCGGACTTGTAGACTATAGTAATGTCAAATTCCTGGAGCCGTAAGCTCCAGCGTGCCAGGCGTCCAGATGGGTCTCGCAAATTTGCCAGCCAGCATAGGCAGTGGTGATCGGTGACCACTTTGAATGGGCGGCCGTAAAGATCAGGGCGAAACTTCATGGTGGCCCACACGACCGCAAGACATTCTTTTTCAGACGTGGAGTAATTGCTCTCGGCGCGGGAGATAGTACGGCTAGCATAGGCGATAACCCTCTCAAGGCCCTCTTGGTGTTGAACAAGGACCGCGCCAAGACCGATGTTGCTGGCGTCGGTGTGGACCTCGGTATCGGCATCTTCGTCGAAGTGCGCAAGAACGGGAGGTGTTTGAAGGCGCTGGCGGAGCGTAGAGAAAGCGGTCTGTTGCTCAGTGGTCCAGAAAAAGGAAGTGGTATTCCTGGTGAGGCGCGTCAACGGCTCAGCAATCGTGGAAAAGTCCGCAATAAAGCGCCGATAATACGCACAGAGACCCAGGAAGCGCTGGACAGCTTTCTTGTCGGTCGGAACGGGAAAACGTGCGACGGCGGCAGTCTTTTCGGGGTCCGGCCGCACTCCCTCAGCGCTCACAACGTGACCCAGAAATTTGAGCTCTTCGTAACCGAAATGACACTTCTGGGGCTTCAGGGTAAGGTCTGCCGAGCGGAGGGCTTCGAGGACAGCCCGCAGGCGCTGGAGATGTTGGTCAAATGTTTCCGAAAAAACTACGACGTCGTCCAAGTAAACAAGACAGCTTTGCCACTTGAGGCCTGTGAGGACGGTGTCCATCATCCGTTGGAACGTAGCCGGGGCGGAGCACAAACCGAAAGGAAGCACTTTAAATTCATAGAGGCCATCTGAAGTCACAAAGGCGGTTTTTTCGCGGTCCCGTTCGTCTACTTCAATTTGCCAATAGCCGCTCTTTAAGTCAATGGATGAGAAGTACTTAGCGCGCCGTAATCTATCCAGCGAGTCGTCAATGCGCGGCAACGGGTAGACGTCCTTTTTGGTCACACTGTTCAGTTTGCGATAGTCGACATAAAACCGTAGAGTGCCGTCCTTCTTAACAAGGACTACCGGTGAAGACCACGGGCTTTGGGAAGGCTGAACAACGCCATCGTCAAGCATTTCCTGAACCTGAGTTTGGATAACCGCCCGTTCTTCAGCAGACACACGATAAGGCTGCTGTCGTATAGGGCGAGCGTCGTCATAGGAGATGATGCGGTGCTGCGTGATGGGTGTTTGACGAACCTTCGAGGAGGAAGCGAAGCACGACTTGTATTCCTTCAGCAGCTGTTCCAAAGCCAGTGGTTGCTCCCGAGACAGGTGGCAGTTTATGTCGACGTTGTCAAGGGAAGGTTCGTCAGTGCCGGCTGCCGCGGACGCAAAACAAACGGGAATATCGGTAACAGGTTCGGCAGAAGCGATAGCAGTTCCTGCAAAAAGGTACCGGTACTCATTAGAAAAATTAGTGGCCAGGACCGCAGACCGGCCACCACGAAGCGTCAGTAGACTGCGAGCGGCGCAGATGCCTTGAGTAAGCAGGAGTGAACGGTTAGGCTCGGCGACTGCTGCTGCGTCATGCAAGTCGTTGCAGGTGACTTCAACCAAAACACTGCTCCGTGGCGGCAACGTGACACTGTCTGCAGAAACACGAAGGGCGGCACTGCGGTGGCAAGATTCGGCGAGGTAGGTCGCTTTACTGGTCGAAAAGGTGATGATTCGTTGGCGGAGGTCGATGACAGCACCATACTCCCGCAGAAAGTCAATGCCGATAATGAGATCGCGGGAGCAATTGCACAGAACTACACAACTGACGACGAACGTAGATCCCTGAATCTGAACGCGAGCCGTGCAAATACCCTTTGGAGTAACGAGATGACCACCGGCAGTACGGAGATGCACTACAGAACAAGGCGTAAGCACTTTTTTTAGAAGAGTCGCCAATTTATCACTCATAATTGAATAGTCGGCCCCGGTGTCCACTAATGCACTGACTCTGTGACCGTCGAGAAGAACAGGTACATCCAAGGAAACGCAGCTGTCTTGGTCAGATGACGGTGCTATCTGTTCACGGTCGGAGCGTAGCGGCGGCGGCGGGAGGTTTTCAGCGCAGCGACTCCCAGCGACCTCGCCCCCGAAGGTCGCTGGCCTCAGTTTTCCCGGCGAGGGCGGGGCGAGCGACCCTGTGCTGCTCGCGAGGAGCTGTGGGGGTTCGGGGAAGAGCGCCTCGGAGACGATGAGCGCGGCTGATGCGGCGCGCGGGCTGAAATTCGCTGTTCCGCTAGGAAGTCTTCAATGGCAGGGGGCCGATGGCCAAACCGGGGTCTGGGCGAATCGGCTCGAAAGCCCTGCAGACCGAGGCGCCGATAAGAGCAATGACGGTACACTCTTCGAAAAAAGGGTGTGAGAAAGGGGTAAAAAGGGCATAGCATGGACTTTTACACCCTTTGGAGGGCCCTAGGAATAACTTTACACCCGTTAAAACACGCTCCCGATCACTTACCCCCTTTTAGAAAACTTGCACCCTACTTACACTCTCTACCAGTGTTGTTAACTACGCGTCCGTTCCTGCCCCTAAAACAGCGGGAAGACTATAGTTTGCTCGTGTGCCACGACGGGGCGCTCGTGCAGCATTTTGTGTGGAGTGCCTTAATTCGCGCCGTCTTCATAGAGTTGTCGTTTGTGTTCCTCGTTCTCCTGTCTTGTCCCATTCGTGCTTTTCTGCAATGAACCAACTGGGCCACAAGAGCGTTCTACTTCATAGAGGGACGGCGAAGAACGTATATAATGGTCGATTTTTATTGTGTGGCAAATACATCAAGTAAAAAGATTAAGCTGAGTAGTCTATGCTGAAAACGGAATGCAAATCCTTAGAGCTCTTTTTCTTATAGGCTATTTCTAGTACGACAAAAAATATTCGATGCTTTAATATGACATGATGCGACGATAAACTCCTACGTTCACGTTCTATGCGAATTTAATCTGCGCCCATTATCAAGAAAATGCAATATTTACACCTCGCGCTCAGCTGCACGTAACAACAAGATCGCCGGGCCTTGATTTAGTGTGATAATTACACTTACATCATAAGCTCACGTTTGTCTGTAGGACATTCGTGGTTTACGTATCGCATCAGCCGATGTTGCGAGTGCTTAAATAACCTAAACGCAGTTTGCACTTGACAACTTTGCTGTTAGGAGGACGGGGGCGGGGGTGAGCCTACGGTAATATTTTACATAGGAACAGAAGAAAAACTAATGATTTTTGGGAAGCAAGTTGAGTCCTCGGCCACTTTATCCTCCTCCCTAGCACTGCAAGTTTTTTGTTTATTTCTCCACTAAATCTGAAAAGTTCTTTTGAATACTATGCGCCAGGAGAAAAACAGAGAGCAGAAATACTGCTTGTAATTAATTATTGTGTGATCAATGAATGAATGCTCAAACTTTGTTACATGTCATATTTCTCATGGCACACTCGCAAACAAATTTCTGTAGAAAGGGCTGTGTACGAAAGAGGGAAAGGAAGGCGCCTTCGGCCACGTATGACTGCAGCAAGTAGTCCGAATAGTTTTTTGTCGCGAGTCCACTACTCCGCATTTATAAACGACCAAAGGGGAAAGAGCGCTTCGCTCGAAAACCGATGAAGCTCGCAGAAGGGCGCGCATTCGTCACTTAACCTGGTTTCCGTGTCTGCTGAATATATCATGATAAGA
The DNA here is from genome assembly GCF_055824585.1 of Amblyomma mixtum. Lineage (NCBI taxonomy): Eukaryota > Metazoa > Arthropoda > Arachnida > Ixodida > Ixodidae > Amblyomma > Amblyomma mixtum. The sequence goes on from NC_143014.1 coordinate 19,255,723, forward strand.
GCCTTTTGCATGGGCGTGGCTCGCTGTCCAGTGCAATAGTTCCCTCGAAGTCAATGTTGTGGTCACAAGCCTCACTCACAGTGTCCGCCACTGCGCTTCGTTCCCTGTTCATTTGTTTGACATCCTTTTGTTCAGCGACGTTTTTGGTCTTGCCATGACTGTAATCTCGCCGATGTACGATGCCGATCGCGCCGCCGCAGAATGCTCTTACTTGAGTCATCAGCCACACGCGGCGCAATGTAAACCACTCCCTAGAAACTCTTCCCCCCTGTTACATCCACGGTTTACGTTCAGTGACCCGGCGGATGGCTAGCAGAATGCTTAAAAATGCAAGCTACAACTCGCCCACAGTCCCACGTGGTGAAAAAACTGAGTAGGTTCCGAAACGTGTTTTTTTTTTTAATTTTTTGGTTGGCGTTCTCTCCAACTTAATTACGAACAAAGGGTCTCGACCACAAGCTCTTTTAAGATCACTTCGTCCATCTCCCATTGCCTAAACCACTATCGAAGAGGCTGCTTGCTTCTTTGGTCTCGTTTTTTTTTTTTTTTTACTCATGGAGTGTCCTGGAGGTTTGAAATGCTGCATCCTGTCCACCCTCGCCCCCTACTCTTCCTCCCCTCTCCAAGCCCCCTGGATATTCCCGTGAGGGTTCTCTTGCGTTCCCCGACGCGGAAGCACTTGCACAAAAGATCAGTCAGGCGCGGCCAGGTGTAGACCAGCGCTGCCGTCACCATGGCGTCCGGCAAGCTTCCAAAGAAATGTGTCGGGAATAGAAAAAAGAAAGCATGAAATGAAGCGGGAAGCGAAAAGAAAAAAAAAGACCCCATCAACGAAGGATATCTACCCTGAGCCGACGGCGTAGCTTTCTGCTGCCCCGGCCGAAAACTGCGAAATCTTAATGACCTCAACTATCAAACATAGGATGAGCTCTCCCCAAAAACATGGAAACGAAGGCTTAGCGGCGCCACTCCAGAGGCCAATGCCTTGCCGGACGTCTAAACGCGAAGACCGACCTTCCAATTCTCTGTGTACAGTTTTATTGTAATTTTTCTGTGATCCCGATGAGGAACGAGCGAATATTTCAAAGCACGCTGTCGTTAGAGAATAGTACAGTAGCGAAAGAGACGCGGACGCTCAGCTTTCTAGAGCTTTTTAGTTTCGCAGGCCTGATAACCGCTTGGAAAATAATAACTCCGTGCTCGCCAGTCTCCGTGCGATTGCCTTGCTGTCTGTGCAAAATGCTGACTCCCTGTTCGCACGAGTACAGTCAACGGTTTGAAGTTATCCCGCATTACGAGCTTTCCGACTGACTTGATACTGCAAGCGCAAGTGAGTGCGAATGCTAGATACATGTGTAAAAGCTGCAATAAATAAACGTTGTAAAACTTATCTTTATTAAGTCTGTTCTTAATAAAAAATTTCAATACTTTCAGATAAGCGCACATATCCATGTTTGTCCCATAACCTGTGGATCATCCTTTGTACCATCTCTTCATGCACCTTTTTTCGATTATGTATGTATGTTTACCAAAAGCTTCATAAACTAGTACCTACATGTTTAAAACAGATTGGCTTGATTTGCTCTGCTGCGATAATTACAATGTGACATTTGCATTGTTTTGATAGCTGGAACATCCTCTTGGCCGTTATTTAATAATGGCACTTGGAGGAAGTACACCAATGAACATCTGAAATTCATGAAATTTCAAATTTCATGAATTTCAGATGCTTTATGAAATTTGAAACCATGAAATTTCCCCGAGTGCGCCGATAGGACGACTGCACTTATATACTCTTGTTTACATCGCTGCGTACGAACAGCTAGTGCTCGTTTTCATGAAATAAAACGCAATCTGCGCTTTAGTTCTATTAAACAATCTCTTCTCTTTTGTACCGGTTGTACCCGTGCTTGTTTAGGGAGTGCGAGAATCTGTGGGAAGCGCCGATGTGATCGCTCGCCTGAAAAACACATGACAGCCGGTTTGTTGCCATCGCGTAGGATCGGCACTTCTCGCTAATTGTCCCTGCTTCTTCCGAAGTGAGCAGTACTCTGTTTTAAACTACTTTATCCAGAAGTATGTTTGGTGATCGTTCGCGTTAACTGAAACGGCCTAACTAGTTATTCACAAGCTAGCGTCGGCGACGACTGCTCCTGCTCGGCCGTCTGGGTCACATCGGCGCTTCCCGTTCATGATATGTGCGCCCTGCGATGTAAGCAATGGTAGACTTCAGGTCACTGTTGTCGTAACTACACTCGCGGACCATTTGCATTTGGTTGCCAATTCGCTATTCACAACCACCGCAGTCACAGACCGAACCCTGCGGACTAGCTAGGCCTAGTTGTCGCGAAAGGGAAGAGTCGTCGACTGAAATTTCGCCAGCGCTTATCGTTGGTGAATGTTCGCTTGTGCAAATTTGAAATATAGCCGTTCATTTCGCTCATTTCTAACACGGATAATGCAGAAGCGCGAATATATTTCACACCGTCGCCTCATCAGGGTGTTTCCGCTCAGCCGCCGACCTGCCGAGAACACGAAGGCTGACTCTAAGGAACTTTTCCCACCACAATCATATTATAGTGCATTTAGATAGTTCACTATAATCACACGCTGCTGTTGACCATGACAGTGTCGTTGTCCGACTAGTGTGACTGCCGCCGTCGTCTTCGTTGTGCTCTTAAAACAAGCTGAGGCTTATTCGAATGCGTTTGCAAAGTGTGATACAGCACCGTGGGGGTCCGTCGAGTCCGAATGCCATTCCAAGTCACGAATGCCATTCGACTAGGATCTCATTGTAACGTATCCTGTAGCACAGGTAAAATTCACCACGATAATCAATTATATTTCAGATGGAGCCATTTTAATTGTAATCGGTTTGCTATTTTCTGTAAGGTGTACAAGACTGATTTATAACCGAGCTGTGTCAGCTGTGTCCTCATTTTCTGAGTAAGGAATGCGGTTTGTATCACTGTTCATAGTTTTCCTATGTACGAAAGAGGTGGGGGAAAAGGGTAAAAAAAAAATATTTTTTGTATTCATCTGCCTTTCTTCGGCTGTTCTGGGGGGAAACGGAAATGGTAGAGGTGAAATACCAAGAAAGCAGGCACGGGGGACACGCGGAAACCGGTTCAGAGAAGGAAAAGAAGAGAAGAAGCAAGAATCTGCCTGCAGGAGGAGGAAATAGTGAAGGGCATGAAGAAAGGTTGCAAGGGACACGTGGGTTCGCTTATTTGTCCTTCCGCGAATAGAGCGCGACCCGTCATTGTTCTGCGTGTTACTGGCAGCTGCTGCCGGATGTGGTTTGCACTTGGCGCCTCTGGACCGTGCTTCTCATGTTGTCTGCATGCTATGCGAACTCTGTGGTGTGCAGTCGCCGAGGGAATAACGCGTTTCGATAGCCTGCCAACAGGCTTACTTCCCGACGACGTCATCAATCCTGGTAAGTACTGTCGAACGTTTATCTGCTTGTATTTTGTAGAAGGGTGAGGAATTACTTATGCTCATGTACACTTTCTCTCTCTCTTTATTTCCTTTCCTTTCGAAAAGGTAGGAGCCGGGACTAAAAGCTGTAAAAACAGCTTGACAGGGGCCCCGGCCCCCTACATGGTGGCACTGCAGCGTGTCGAAAATATCATCACCATAACAAAGGAAAAATAAATACAGATACATATTACAGAGGCAATATAGTTCAAGAGCAACAAATAAATACAAATTCAACATTACAAGGCAAACAACAGTTTGTAACGCTTCAAACACAGAAAAAAAAGAAAACAAAGAAAAAAAAATAGATGAAGTACAATGTGTTGGACATTCTGGACACAGTATGTAACGAATTGAAGCAACAGTAAATTTCTACAAGGGACATGGGTACAATATTTACAGCGCAGAAAACTTCTCACATTACAAGATCTAAGACAACTATAGTAATTTCTGCCGACAGAACAGACTAATGGTATGTTTAGGTTCGTATGCTGGATCGAAATTCGACGACTCTAAACTATTGAGTAATGTGGGAGTAATATATTTCAAAGATTGCGTATGGTATAAGGTGCGAGGTGTAGGTACAAGCCATTTTTCCTTGTGCCTCGTAAGGCGAGGTCTGGCGTTTTCTTGTAGTTGGGCTAAAGATATTAAAAAATAATTCAATTTCGTCACCGTCTTTCCATGCATCTTAGAATAAATATATGCAGACTAATCGTAATGGTGAAAATTGCACAGTGCACCCTTATATCTCCAGCAATAAGTTTTGGACGCGCAGCTTTTACATGTTTTCGACGCAGTCGCCTTTCATGAGCTCTTGACGGCGGATGTATGTAGTAAAATGCATGCAACTTCCAGCATGAGTGAAGCTACTAGGACATTTAAGCTTCAGAGGTTGAGTCCTACTTTCATTTATGAACCTTGATGATTTCTCTGAATGGTTGAAATTAAAAAAAAAGTAATTGAACTGGAGACCAACACTTTTTTATTATGCGGCCCAAAGCCATTTGGCAATCTTTATTCCAGACGCACGCGGTTCGGGTGGTCACCGAGATATGTGAGACACTTACTGCGTCATTCATTTCCTTTCCTCAAAAGCAATTTTCATTTCTTTCTCCAAGTCGCTATAGCCGTGCTCAAGCTTCACCCGCAAACATTTTTCTCTCGCTATTTAACGTCAATAAACCCTCACAACAGTTCACAACTTGCAAAATTGCCGCTGACTTAGAAGATATTTTTTAACACAGCAGATTTTTTCCCCCAGACTGCATTATCACTTCCTGCTCGGCCCACAAAAGGGGAAATGCGTCAGTCGATCCCGAAATAGATTAGGGGCTTCTCCCACCTTCCTTTTCTAGTAAGAATGCGAGACTTCTCTATGAACGAGTGCTTTTGGTCGGAAACCATCCTTCTTGAGGAGCTGACTGATATAATTGCAAGTTGTTGCAGAAAGAAACGCAAGATCTCATTGCGCATGCGCTTTTGTTGCAAGTAGGAGCTGAGATGAGGAGCTTAACTTTCTCAATTCAGCCGGAATTTTTCTAGCGCCAAACGCATAACTGGACAACAGGTGAACAAAAGTTCCCTTCAGTTTATTTTTGTTTGAGAAAAATGTTCAAGGCTCATAATATTACTGAATAATTGGTAGCACCACTGCATGCATGACATATGAATAAAGACACCCTGCCTGTCCTTTTAGAACCGTCAATTATAGTGCGGTTCGGTTTCATATGTCTTCCTGATTGCAGCAGCATAATCGTGCCCCTTTGAATCAACGCCGGAAGAATGCTGTAAATAAAAAAGGAATAAAAAAACTGGGCCATTATTGAAGTGGGAGCTGCGCGCTACTTCCAGTGTATGTTTGATATGTGCATCAAATGTAGGAGCCTTCCAGTTTGGTCTACTTGTAGGGGCATGCATGTTCTTCTGTCAAGTAGCATGAACGATTCTACAATGATTTGGTGTCCAGAGCTTGTGTTGTTCATTCTTTTGTTTATTTCTTGGCCTGCAATCTGTAAATCAGCTTGTTCGCAATAATTATTTCCCAACCAAAAGGTCTCGTTCCCAGACGACACTCTCGCATTCTTCGTGGAAACAAAGAGTCATGTTCCCCCTTCTGAGAAAACTGGCTTGTAAAGATGGCCCCGAGAGGGCCGTCAAAAGAGTGTACAGCGGTACACTATAGAAAAGGGGGTTGCAGTCAATCTACTGTAGCACTGCAGTAGAGGCTATAGGCAGGAAGTGGAAGGAAATGGGCCTTTGTCCCTGTGCCCAGTAGTGAGCTAACTCATACGAAGCTTTTTAAAAATTTTTCTGCTGAACAACATCATGCCTCTAACTTCCTCCCTTCAGACCCCCTCCTTCCCCCCGCACTCCTAGCCAGAACACGGAACCCACTCACCATAGCACAGGATGATCTCCCTCCTTTTCCTGCGTGGTCTGCAGCAGCCAGAGTGTTACCATCCGCAGGTTTCATACGCTTGAAAACTGTTGTGCACCCAATGGGTTCGAGACCTTTTGTTTGGAAAACAAGCCTTGCAGAGAAGACGACTTACAGGTTTACGCAAATGTTCAATTAAAATTTATGCGTTAAAGGTGCACTGAAGAGGAATCTGAACTCCTCTTTTTGCCGCGGGAACTCGATCTACACGTTTCGAGCATTCTTAAAAACTTCGACTTATTGCCCTGTGGGCCAGATTTCCCTAATTAAATCGAATTAACGTCTCCCGCCTTTAATTTTTGAATTCTCCCCGTACGGTGGGCGGAGTCGACCAACGCTTGGAGTGCCTTTCAGCCAGCTCTGTGCAGGCTTTGCTTTCGCTTTATTTTGTTTTTTAGGTTTCCGTGAATAAATAGTTTCATTCCCAGATGATACATCCGCAAAATAAGCCTCCAGAAATAAAAATACGGGCGGACTGTTTGCTTCTACGGATTACTACGTATTAATCCGCCGATGGCAGAGCGGCAAGCCGCCACGGGACTGGGTGAAAGGCACTCCACGCGTTGGTCGACTCCGCCCACCGTACGGGGGAGAATTAAAAAAAAGGCGGGAGCCGGACGTTAATTCGATTTAATTAGGGGAATCGGCCACAAAGGGAAATAAATCGAAGTTTCTAAGAATGCTCGGAACGTGTAGATTGAGTTCCCGTGGCAAAAAGACGAGTTCAGATTCCTCTTCACTGCAACTTTAAATATGTGTACTTACCGCATATTTCGACGATCTTTTTTTTTTCTCACACAGGTTCGCTTGGAGAATGGATGCCATCACGACGTTGACAGAAGACTGCTGAGAATTATGTTTTTATTTTAAACTCAATACGAAATAAACCCTGTCGTGCGTACTGGTGTACTGTCACTGGAGTGCAAAATTTCCCTGTGATGTGCTGCATGGCACTCCACAAACTTATCGCACTAACACAAACATAACCAGGATTGTGGAAGAGAAAAACCTCTGTGAACTGCACGTAAATGAGGTAGTTATCATGTCTTTTCAGCAAGCAGCTTTGCTCTGTAGGTGTATGATAACATACACACTTGCAGGGCAATGATATGCCCACTGATATGGTGCAAAGTTGCGCTTCGGGAGCGTCGTTATGAACTCATTAGGTAGGTTTAACTATAACCCTTGTGAGGGTAAGTTTACACTTAAGAAAAAAACCGGCCCAGAGGGGAGTAAAGAAAATTTTAGTCCTCAAAAGGGCCCGCTAGTCCCTAAATTTGCCCACGACACTCTTCTTGCCACAAATGCGCGCCGTGCGCAAACTTAACAGGCTAACTGCCGAGAAAGAGCTAACGGGGGGCGAACCGCAGCATAGCAACACACGAAAATCGCGCGAGAAGACTCCGACTGCAATAATACTCGATTTTTGAAGCGCAGGGCGTGGTCTAAGGCCAGTGAGAGCACCGCCGCTGCCTGTGACGAAGCGGATAGCCTTTCGCGTGAGAAAAAGGCTTCGTGCAACCGAAACGGCTGGCAGCTGTGCAAGTGCATAAACAAATACTACGAGCTTCAATACGTGTCGAATGTGAGTAGTAAAGGTTATAGGTTGGGCAAGTACACGTAGTTTCATATCGTTGCCGTTTGTTTACGAGCTTATGTGATACTGTGCAAGTATCGGTGACACTTAGCGAATCGGTGACTGGCAAGCAGTCAATTCCCTGTTACCGCTGTCCGCCAGTAACAAAAAACGAGGTGAACCATCGCCTTCTATATTTGTTTTCAACAGGCTGTAATGTGCAGCTGCCAATTGCTAGAAGTAAGACCACCTTATAAGCAAAAAAAGAAACGAAAAGAAAACAACTGTTGTGGTTGTGAAGTACCGGCCGTAATGTACGCACAGTTCAGCACCTCTTCTTTGGCCAAAACACGATTTAGACAGTTGTGCGTGCGTATTAAAGCTTACCGCAGGTTGTTACAAAAGCATATGACACAACAGTTTGAGCGGTAGACAGACAATGTGTTTCGCATATAAGGCTTTTATTTTCTGCCTGAGACCGTCTGTTGTGGTGGTGTAGTCGTATCCGCGTTCGGCTTGTAATCCAAAGGTTGTCGGTTCGAATCCTGGTGTTTTCATGTATGTTTATTTCTGTTTCCTTTATCGTTGTTATGTGTGTTAAGCTCTGTCGGAAAATCTCCCCCTCTTAAATACGCTGGAAATCACATGTAGTTTGCTTTTTTTTCATTAAATACGCTTAACATTACTCTTTCTAACACGGTGTAAATGTGCACCTGAAAAGATCAAAACCATATGCTCTTGCAGAGCAATGTTACGCCCATTGATAAGGTGTAAAGTTGCACTTCAGGAGTGTTGTAGTAAGCTCATTTGATAGGCTTAATTGTAGCCCTTGCGAGGATAAGTTTACGCTTTGGGATAGAGCATAAGCTTATTCCGAGTGGATGCAAACATGCACCAGAAAGTAGAGCATATGTTTGCACTTTCATGGCCTAAGCGCTAGTCTTTCTTAGGAAGGGTAACGTTAGTCATCAAGGGCTTATACTTACACTTGTCCAAACGGAATAACATTAGTCCTATTGCAGCCTAAACATTACACCGTACGCACTTAGTCCCCCGACGAGGGTGCAAATTTGCACCAAAAGGGGCTCGCCACAGCGTCAGTGGATTTACCCCCTTAAAGGACTAAGATCACACCTTTTTTTCTTAGAGTGTAGAGATGTCCGGGTTCTCCGCAGTGAAAGCAAAGTGGCCGGTTATCAGGTGTGCGCCAGACATCGGCCTTCCGCAAGGGCGCTCGGCGATCGTCGAAATACTGCACTGGTGGCACTGAGGACCGCGGCTCAGGAGGCATTACTGGAAACGGTGGTGGCGAAACCGCACCGGGCGCCTCGCAATTTCAGCATAGGTGGGGCGGTGACAGTCTCCTGGTAGAGGAGGTGTTTCGACAGCAGGAGCCCTGAACGCCTGTTGCACCTCTTCGCGAACAAGAGCAGAAATCGAACCGAGCGCTGGCTGCGAAGGGCTGCAAAATTTCAGGACCTCTTCATGCACGATGGTGCGAATCAGTTCGCGCCGATCCTCAGGGTGGCTCCCGGAGGTAGCAAACGATGCGGTGACAGCAGCAGCATGCACGTGCCGGTCGTAGGTCGCAGAACGTTGTTGCACCACCTTTTCGATCGTTGCGGCCTCTGTAAGGAATGCAGCAACGGTCGATGGTGGGCTGCGCACGAGGCCTGCGAAAAGCTGCTCTTTGACGCCACGCATCAAATGCCGGAGTTTCTTTTCTTCCGGCATGGCCGGGTCAGCTCGTCTGAAGAGGCGCGTCATGTCCTCGACGTACATCTGAACGCTTTCGTTGGGCAGCTGGATGCGGGATTGTAGCGCACGCTCAGCTCGTTCGCGACGATCAGCGCTTGTGTAGGCCTCCAGCAGCCGACGACGGAACTCATGCCACGAGATTAAAACGTCCTCTCGGTTCTCAAACCAGGTACGAGCACCATCCTCGAGGCTGAAGTAAACGTTCCGGAGTTTGGCTGCGTCGTCCCATTGATTAAACGCAGCTACGCGTTCAAAGTGAAGGAGCCAGTCCTCCACATCCTCAAAAAGTTCCCCACGGAACGTCTTGGGAATCCGCGGAGTCTGCAAGGTGTAGTGGGATGGCGCGGCAGCAGCGGTTTGCAGAGGAGGAGGAGCGGCTGTCGCCATGGCGCCGCTCTCTAATGGTCCAACCTCCGATGGCAGTCCCTGGATCCTCAGGCTGAAGCGATGTACCGGGGTGTCAAGCGGTACAGGGCTGGCTCAACGGCTGCCTGGAGGGGTCTCTTGCATGGGCTCACGGGTACCCCGCACCTCCACCAGACTGTAGCGTACTTGCTGACGAAGGGGGCTTTATTAGCAGGCACGAAAGGGAAGGACAGGCAAGCTGGGGCAACAAAAGCGACAGATTCCACACGGCGCGAGCCCTACTTCTTCGTCGTCGTCCTACTTCGTATGCGCCACCTGGCAATACTAGGTGGCAATATATTTGTAATTTATAATTTCGAAACTTTTTCCTCCTCTAGCACACTGTCTCAGCATGACCCGTGTCCTATGTTCCCTCAACTCATATATGAGCCTCTATAAGCTACGTATTTTGCGTTTTTCAACAAATTTTCTTCGGAGCCTCCTGTGCAGTACTGTTCCATACTCTATATCTGATGGGTGTGTAATGCGAGAGTGCATTTGTGTGTGTGCGTATATATATATATATATATATACCAGACAAGGAAAGGGGAATGAGGGGCTCGTTATAAATATGAGAGAAGCCAACAGCCACAGAAACCAAGGGGCACAGGGGTTTTTAATTAATTTATTCATTTTGTGGTGCTGATCAATTTATGTTACTGAATATGTTATCGTTATTTTCATATGTTATTATATGTTATTTTTTGGGGGGATAAATACCCCCCAAAGCAGAAGATTTGACAGCCGTCGCCGTAGCTCAGAGGTAGAGCACCGGACGCGTAATTCGGAGGTCGTGCGTTCGGATCCCACCGGCGGCATGTGGTTCTTTTTTCTTCTGCTTTTCTAATCAATTAGCTTTAAGCGATAACATATTCAGTAATATTCTAAATTGATCAACACCACAAAATAAATAAATTAATTGAAGAAAAAAAAATCCCCTGTGCCCCTTGGCTTCTGTGGCTGTTGGCTTCTGTCATATTTATTACGAGCCCCTCATCCCCTTCCCCTGTTTGCTTAATTGCTTAGCGAGGGCCTCGGTTCTGGCAGCCTTGATGCCATAGGAAGCATAAGAGGGTTCTCACGCAGCTTCCACCCTCTCCGTTCGATAACGTTCTACGTCACACCTGCAGAAACTCAGGACGTTCTATTCCGCCGCTTATGAACGTGGGTGGCGCTGATGAACACTCTCAAGGTTAGGTTACCTGTAAACATAAATGCCCCCCAAAGCAGATTTGACAGCCGTCGCCGTAGCTCAGAGGTAGAGCACCGGACGCGTAATTCGGAGGTCGTGGGTTCGGATCCCACCGGCGGCATGTGGTTGTTTTTTCTTCTGCTTTTCTAATCAATTAGCTTTAAGCGATAACACATTCAGTAATATTCTAAATTGATCAACACCACAAAATAAATAAATTAATTGAAGAAAAAAAATCCCCTGTGCCCCTTCGCTTCTGTGGCTGTTGGCTTCTGTCACTCCCAAGGTTAGGTTATTTGTAAACATAAATACCCCCGAAAGCAGAAGGTCTGACAGCCGTTGCCGGAGCTCAGCGGTAGAGCACTGGACGCGTAATTCGGAGGTCGTGGGTTCGGATCCCACCGGCGGCATGTGGTTGTTTTATGCGAAGCATATTGCTAGAGCTACCACTCACGCCGTCGCCGTGGGACCCCCACGTGACACCGTGACGTCACACCACGTGACATCGGATGAGAGAGCCGGCCTCCACCTCGCGCCGTCGCCGTGGGACCTCTAGCCGTCACGCCACGTGACACCGTGACGTCACACCACGTGGCATCGGATGAGAGAGCCGGCCTCCACCTCGCGCCGTCGCCGTGGGACCCCTAGCCGTCACACCCGCGCATTCCCGCGCATTTCGAACGCGCGTTCACACTCGGTGTAGGTGAAACGATCGCTCCACCGGGCAGGCAGACGCGGCTTCCGTGGCAATCCAGGCGCTCACCCAACGCGCGTCTCGGGGTTAGTCGGCGTTCCGCTGTAGCCATGCCGTTGTCTTCCCCCACGACGAAGGCTTCTAGTGGTTGTATTAAAATGACCAAGTATTCAACCAAGGAAAGCCATGTATTACCAAGCCTAGCCACTAATATGCTTCGCATTCCCCAGGCTTAGCCAAGCTGAGCCTCAGCAATTTTTTTCTTCTGCTGTTCTAATCAATTAGCTTTAAGCGATAACATATTCAGGAACATAAATTGATCAACACCACAAAATAAATAAATAAATTAAAAACCCCTGTGCATCTTGGTTTCTGTGGCTGTTGGCTTCTCTCTCTCTCTTTTTCTGTGTGTGTGCGCGCGTGTGCGCGTGTGCGTGCGTGCTTGCGCGTGTGCGTGCCTGCGTGCGTGTGTGAGTGTGCGTGCGAGCGTGTGCGTGTGTGTGCGTGCGCGTGTGCGTGTGCGTGTGCGTGTGTGCGCGTGTGTGCATGTGTGTACGTGTGTGCGTGTGCGTGAGTGTGCGCGTGTGCGTGCGTGTGCGTGCGCGTGTGTGCGTGTGTGCGCGTGTGCGTGCGTGTGTGTCCGTGCGCGTGTGCGTGCGTGTGTGTGTGCGTGCGTGCGTTCGTGTGTGTGTGTGTGTGTGTGTGTGTGTGTGTGTGTGTGTGTGTGTGTGTGTGTGTGTGTGTGTGTGTGTGTGTGTGTGTGTTGACACGCGGATTAGAGGTAGAAGAAGAAAGAGTGCGCAATCGGTAGAAGTAGACGCTGAAGTGTACGCCCGTTTGCTGGTGCCCTCGTTCCCTTGTTCAGCTCTCGGTGCCCTCGTTCAGCCACTGCAGTCCCCTTTCAGTGTAACGACTGTTACACATCTGGTGGAGGTGCTGGGTACGCTTCCCGACCTGCGTACGCCTACGAGATAAAAAACGGTACTCACACCGGTCCATCAGCGCCCAAGCCGCCGCCTCCGCGGAGAGTCGCCTGAATTTGGGCCCCTTCCCCCGCCAACACGGACGACGCTGCCTCAACAGCCGAGGCCGCCACCGCCGATCCAGCCTCGACCGTCGAGTCCCACTGCCATGGCCACTGACACCAGGTCCCTGGCGCCGATCCTTTGCCACCTACCGCGAACACCGCCACCTTTTCACGGTTACGTGTTCGAAGACGCTCAGGATTGGCTGGAGACCTTCGAGCGGGTCGCCCGCTACAACGGCTGGTGGGACAAGCGCAAGCTCAATAAAGTCTACTTTGCCCTGGAAGAGTCTGCCCGGACGTGGTTTGAAAACCACCAGTTTACCCTTCCCACCTGGGAGACGTTTTGCCGGAGTCTCCTGGCCACGTTCCCGAACGCTGACCGCCGGGAGAAGGCTGAAGCTGCGCTGCACTCCCGAAATCAGCGCACGAACGAAAGTGTGCGCATGTACTCCGAAGATATGGCCCGTCTTTTCAAGCGCTCCGACCCCAACATGACAGAGGAGAAGAAGCTGCGCCATCTCACGCGTGGGGTTAAGCAGGAGCTGTTCGCGGGCCTCGTGCGCAGCCCACCCCCTTACGGTGGCAGAATTTCTTACCGATGCGACCACGATGGAGATGACGCTGCAGCAACGGGCCCGCCAGTACAATCGGGACATCAACAGCGTGGTGCCCGAAGGCTTTTCGTCGTGTCTAGGCGGCAGTGCAGACACCTTGCGCGAACTAATTCGCTCAGTTGTCCGGGAAGAACTTCAACGGATCCATCTGCTCCAGGTTACGCCTGCGTCGCTGGCAGCGCTGACCGAAGTCGTCAGGAACGAGATGCGACAGGTTGCGCAGGCACCTCCTGTCCCCTAAGCGCCACCCCGGTTCGATGACAGACCCACGCACGCATCCGTTGTACTTCGCACGACTGGCTACGGTCCCGTTAACCCGACGCCTGGCGTGAGCAACATCGGCACATGTGAGGCAAACGTGCCTGGCTACGGTATTACCCCGACGTCTCCCGTGATAACATCACCGCATATTCCGCGACCGCACCTGCTGCAGCTGGGCCGCGCTCTCGGAACTTGCATTTGTGGCGTACACCGTACCGTAGGGCTCTCTGTTGCCAGTGTGGGGAGCCGGTCATCTCTACCGAGCATGTCCGTACCGACAAGTGGGCCTTCGCGGTTTCCATCCCAACGCACCTTGCCCTCAGAACGGCGAACGACCGCTGAGATTGCGCAGTATCTCTGGGCGCGCCAGAACCGTGTCTACTCTGGAAGGTGCGAGTCCCGTTCGCCTTCGCCTCTCCGCTCTCGCGCTTGCAGCCCTGCCCGCCAGAGTAGCTCTGCTGGCCGTCGCTCACCGAGTCCGCGTCGGACGGACGGACGGACGGACGGACGGACGGACGGACGGATGGACGGATGGACGGATGGACGGATGGATGGATGGATGGATGGATGGATGGATGGATGGATGGATGGATGGATGGATGGATGGATGGATGGATGGATGGATGGATGGATGGATGGACGGACGGACGGACGGGCGGACGGACGGATGGATGGATGGATGGATGGATGGATGGATGGATGGATAGGAGCGCCCCCTTTTAAACGGGGTAGTGGCAATTGCCACCATGCTCAGCTTTTCTTTTTTTGTTTACTGTGTTGGCAATTGTCATCAAGAATCGCCATTATCTGTGCCTACGGTTTCCTACAATTCTAACCTTAACCCACATATCTGCTTTTCAGCCACCAATCCTTCAATCGCTTTTTGCTAACTTCCACTGCAGATTTATTTACATGACCATTGTTATCCATAAACCCTAGGGCCTCAGGAAGAGTGACGGCGCCTGCATCGACATCCGGATGGATACCATCACATTTGATTATGAGGTGTTCAATTGTTTCCACAGATCTACCACACACTGCACATGTGTCATCTTCGTTAAATTTCTTTTTGTAGCTGCGCGTTTGAAGACACCCTGACCTAGCTTCAAAAAGTAGGGCACTGCCTCTTGAGTTATCATAGAAAAATTCTTTCCTCATCTGCCTTTTCCAGTATCGATATAGTTCTACACTATGTTTCTTTTCCATTGAATTCATCCAATTTTTAACATCCACGTTTTTAACCTGTCGTTTAAGGCTTTTTCTTTCTCCGTCTTCATGACCTGCATACTTACTGGTTAGTTTTCTAGTTATTTTCCGCCACTGTGAGTCAACGCTCTTTCTGTATAAATATTTAAATACCTTAACTGCCCACCTGTTATCGTCCAATTTCCTCAGGCGTTCTTCATATAATATTTTACTCTTAGCTTCCCGTGCTTCGAACGATGCCCAGCCCATATCACCTTGTACTGCCTCGTTTGTGGTTTTGCCGTGGGCACCTAGTGCTAATCTTCCAACAGCTCTCTGATTTACGTCTAGTCTCAACTGAACTTCTGCCCTTAAGCACAGAACCGCATTGCTGAGAGTAAGTCCCGGCACCATTATTCCTTTCCAAATACCTCTTAGTACTTCATATTTGTTGTACCCCCATAATGCCCTATATTTCATTATCCCGACGTCTCTTCGTCCTTTTGCCCTAAGAGCCTGTTCGTGCTTTTTCCGTGTATATCTGCCCTTCGTTTGGCCATATCCCGAGGTATTTGTATTCGGCCACTTTGGGTATTTCGTGGCCTTGTATTGTAAGCACCTGGTCAGTTGTATCGTTAAAAATCATCACACCTGATTTAGTTGCGCTAAAATTCAATCCTAGAGTGTCTCCTTCATCTCCACAGCAATTAACCAAAGGTTGTAAATCTTCCGCCGCCGCGGTGGCTCAGCGGTTATGGTGCTCGGCTGCTGTCCCGAAAGACGCGGGTTCGATCCCGGCCGCGGCGGCTAGAATTTCTTTGGAGTCGAAATTCTAGAGGCCCGTGTACTGTGCGATGTCAGTGCACGTTAAAGAACCCCAGGTGGTCGAAATTTCCGGAGCCCTCCACTACGGCGTCTCTCATAGCCCTAGTCGCTTTGGGACGTTAAACCCCATAAAGCAACCAACCTAAATCTTCCTGGCTATCTGCTAACAGTACAATATCGTCCGCATACATTAAACCCGGGAGTCGCTGCTCAACTACATTTCCGCCTAATCTGTACGACAGATTATAACCCAGATTACTTTCATCTAGCATTCTTTCCATTTTTATCACGTAAAGCATGAACAGCAGCGGTGATAGAGGACAACGTTGCCTTAATCCTTTGTGCACCGCCACAGTTGTGGTACTTTTTTTTCCCTTCCCATGTAATTTCAACTTCATTATCTCGGTAGATTTCCTGCAGAAAATCAATTACCTCATGACCGATACCTAAATCTTTCAATATGCTCCACAGGAGTTCCCTGTTCACGTTATCGTATGCCCCGCTTATGTCCAGAAAGGCTAAAAACAGAGGTCTGTTTTCCGCCTTAGCTATTTCTATGCATTGGGTAAGCACGAACAGGCTATCATCTAAACGCCTACCCCTTCTGAACCCATTCTGAAGTTCTCCGAGTATCCGATTACCTTCTATCCATGCCTGCATTTTTAATTTCACCGCCTGCATTGAGAGCCTGTACATAACAGACGTTATCCTAATCGGACGGTAGGATTTGATGTTGATCTTATCTCCTTTCCCTTTATAAATCAAATTCATTTTACTCTGTCTCCAGCTGTGTGGAATTTGCTGATTGGTTATGACTGTCTCCAATGCTTTTATCAGCGCTTCCTTACTTCTTGGGCCAAGTTCATTAATCAGCTTAATTGGAATTTCGTCTATCCCTGCGGATGTGGTTTTAGTAATATTCGCTTCCGCCTTTACCCAGTTAAGACTAGTCAGTTCTAAGCTGTTCTCTATTGTGCTGTCCTGTGTTGCCGCCTCACTTGGGGAGATTACCCCATTGTCGTTGCTAAAAGACGCAGCTATAAATGATGTAATGTAGTTCACGGCATCGTCTCCCTCTAAACATTTTCCCTCAGCATGTATAATCTGTTCCTGCGTTCTTTTATTTGTTTTTCCCAACCAGCTTATATGGTTCCAGAGTTTTCTTGGCCCCGCTTTATTTGCCTCGCGAACTTCAGCCAGCCATTTATCAGAGGACTGCTTCATTTTAGCCTGGACTAGGACCTGAACTTGCTGTTTCTTTTGTCGATAGGATTCCCATTTTTCGCCTATTTCCTCTTCAGATAACTGCGCCTTCTTTGCTTCTCTGTGTTCCCTTGAAGCCACCCGTAGTTGTTCGATGGCCTCCTTAATTTCCATATTCCACCAGCTTCGTGGCTTCCTCTTTCCTCTCCAGCGGTTTACTCCTTTCACTTGTTTCATTTTTGTAGCGATGAGCAGTTCTAACTGATTATAATCCCACTTTTCCATGGGTTGTTTCTCGATTACTTCTTCTATTTCGGCTGATATTAGCGCTATTTGTTCATCGTTTAATTTTGCGTTGTCTTTTTGACTTCGCTGCATTTCTCTTTTGACTAGGGCTCCCAACTGTAGACTAATACGTTTATGATAACTTCCTAGGCTGTACTTCTCCTCTTCGTCTATTTCCATTATTGCGAGCTTGCTATAGATGCCCTGCGACATTAGAGAGTAGTCAATGGTTGTTTGCCTGTTACGGGATTCCCACGTGATTTGTCCCTCACATTTAGTTTCTCTGTTGACAATACAAACACCAGCGACCTCTGGAGGCAAGGCCGCTGCTGTCGGGAAAACTGAAGATCCTACGCCGCCGATATACCGATACACTGATTTCTCACAGGGGCAGGGTAGTGACAACATCCGACGCGCTACTTCTGATTTATGTGGGACAATTGACAGAATTGACGCGATCGCTTTACTTGATACTGGCGCAGACTATTCAGTGATGAGCCACGCCTTCACCCAGGAATTGAGCAAAGTTTTGACGCCATGGTTAGGCCCTAGCATTCGCACGGCTGGAGGTCACCTCATTAGCCCGGCCGGAAGGTGCACAGCCCCTGTCGGCATCCGCGGTTTCGTCTACGTCGGTGAATTCTTCGTCTTGCTCGAGTGTTCGAGAGATTTGATCCTGGGCCTTGGCTTTCTACAGGCAAACGGTACTGTCGAAGACGACGTAATGCTGCCACCACGGTCCAGTGTGCTGGGGTTAGTGAGGAACGACTCGTTTCACGACTACGAAGATACTGTGCACAGTCACTCTTCGCTGTTGCTCGAGAAAGGAGTGGCTATCGCGCGCGGTCTTGTCGAACTGAGTGACGGCTGTGCGACAGTTTTTCTGACGAATTTCACCAATGAAATTCAGCACCTCGCCAAGGGAACGTGGATGGGTTGCCGAATCTGTGCCCCGTAGAGATGAACCATCGCGACGATGCCGCACCACGTAACGCCCTTCAGAAGGTTAAAATCAAACCGTGGCTGTCACCTAATCAGAAGAACCTTCTTTCATCGCTGCTACTTGATTTTAAAGATTGCTTCGTGACGAGCTGCAAGGTCGGACGTACGCCGGTAGCCAAGCATCGCATCGTCACCGATTCGGCCACGCCACCAATTTGTGAGCGTCCATACCGTGTTTTGCCTAAAGAGCAAAAGGCTATTAGAACGCAAGTCGATGAAATGCTTGCAGACGATGTTATAAAGCTGTCAACAAGTCCGTGGGCATCGCCGGGGGTCCTGGTGCAAAAGAAAGACAGCACGTTACGATTCTGCGTTGATTACAGGAAACTGAATAATGTTACTAAAAAGGACGTATACCCACTCCCCAGGATCGATGATGCGCTTGACCGACTCCGAGACGCCAGGTTCTTCTCTTCCTTAGATCTTAAAAGCGGATATTGGCAGATCGAGGTGGACGAGCGAGACCGCGAGAAAACGGCTTTTGTGACACCCGACGGTCTGTACGAATTTAATGTGCTCCCATTTGGACTTTGCTCCGCTCCAGCCACGTTTCAACGCATGATGGACACTGTTTTAGTTGGTCGTCTGAAGTGGTAGTCGTGCCTTGTGTACTTGGACGACGTGGTCATCTTTTCGTCTAGCTTCGAACAACACTTGCAGTGATTGCGCACTGTCCTTCAAGCTCTCCAGTCTGAACAACTATCAAGCCAGAGAAATGTCATTTCGCCTTCGAGGAGCTCCGTTTCTTAGGACAAGTTGTCAGCGCACAAGGTGTTCTCCCAGACCACGACAAGACTTCCGCCGTCTCCAGTTTCCCACGCCCAACCAACAAGGCCCTCCGACGTTTTTTGGCCTCTGCTCCTATTACCGTCGCTTTGTTCAAGATTTTTCTCGCCTAACTGAGCCATTGACAGCCTTGGCTCAAGATGACACACCCTCGTATGGGGAAGCGCTCATGACGAAGCTTTCGAGGAACTCCCTTGCCGCCTTCAAAGTGCGCCAGTACTAGCTCATTTTGACGAGAATGCAGAGACTGATGTCCACACTGACGCCAGCAATGTCGGCCTCGGAGCGAACCGCATACAGTGGCACGACAGCGCAGAACGAGTAATCACCTCCGCGAGCCGTACACTTTCTCGATTGGAACGGAACTATTCGACGACAGAAAAAGAGTGTCTTGCCATCATCTGGGCTGTGCGTAAGTTCCGACCATACATCTACGGACGACCATTTTGTGTTGTCAGCGATCATTACTCGCTATGCTGGCTAGCCGGCATTAAAGACCCTTCTGGCCGGTTGGTCAGATGGAGCCTCCGTTTGCTGGAGTACGATGTGATGGTCGCCTATAAATTGGGTCGGCAGCACCAAGACGCGGACTGTTTATCGCGAGTGCCCGTGGAGCCGGCTACGCAAGACATCACCGAAGATTGCCTTCTTCTTTGTGCCATTAGCGTCTCCCGTATGGCGCAGCTTTAAAGGACTGACTCTGAGTTGGCGCCACTCATTAAGTATCAGGAGGGTTTTAATGCTAGACGTACCTCGCGTGTTTCGCCGTGGACTACAGTCCTTCATTCTGCGGCGTGGAGTCCTCTACAAGCGCAACTTTGACAGCAACAAGGAGACGTTTCTTCTTGTTGTGCCATCCCAGTTGCGCTCTGAAATCTTGAGCGCTTGTCATGATGAACCATCCGCCGGCCACTTCGGGGTCAGTCGTACACTGGCAAAGATTCGCCTTAAGTATTATTGGCCCAGTTTACTACCATCAGTGCGTAAATACGAAACAACATGCCGCGATTGCCAATGGCGCAAATCTCCTCCTCTGAAACCAGCCGACTTTCTGCAACCCATAGGACCCCCAAATACCCCTTTTCAGCAACTTGGCATAGACCTCCTCGGCCCTTTTCCGAAGTTGTGCACAGGAAAACGTTGGATTATGGTCGCGACCGATTATTTGACACGGTACGCTGAGACCACGTCACTTACAAACGGTGCTGCTGCTGAAGTCACCGAATTCTTTGTCCACAACATCGTCCTGCGTCATGGCGCTCCTGCAGCTATCATTACTGACCGTGGAGCTGCATTTACGGCCCGCTTCACTCAGGCTGTGCTCAAGCTCACGCTCACCAGCCATAGACGTACAACGGATAGACGTACAACCCGCAGACAAATGGCTTGGTGGAACTCCTCAACAGGACCTTGACCGACATGCTTTCCATGTATGTTGATATCGAGCACAAAATATGGGACCAAATTCTTCCATACGCAACATTCGCGTATAATACCGCGCAGCAAGAAACGGCGCGGTTCACTCCGTTCGAATTAGTCTTCGGTCGACAGGTTACCACCCACCTGGACGCTATGCTACCCGTGGAGCCCCCTGACAGTGAGAGTGAACTTGACGTCGACGTCGCCACTTATGTTAAGCGCGCGGAAGAAGCGCGGCAACTGGCCAGACACCGCATTCACGGTCAACAGCAGATCGATGCTGACCGCTACTACCTTGGACGCCGCAATGTTATCTACAACCTATGCGCCTATGTGTGCATCTGGATGCCCGTTCGTCGCCGCGGGCTGTCGGAAAAGTTACTGCGCCGCTACTTCGGCCCTTACTTTGTTGTCAGCCACCTTAGCGACATAACGTACGAAGTTGCACCAGCCTCGCCAGCTCGTTCATCGCACAACGGCAAGCGGAGCGACGTTGTGCATGTGGTGCGAATGAAGCCATACTACGAGCTACCCCCCGACCGACTTTCAGTCTGCATGGAGTCTATTCCGCGACGTCAGACTCGTGGTGTAACTCCTCAACGCTTTTTCTCCCCGCTCTTCTGTCTGACGGTAACACCGCATCGGGGCGTTGCTCCAGAGGAGGCAGTGACGCGTGGATTAGAGGTAGAAGAAGAAAGAGAGCGCAATCGGTGGAAGAAGACGACGCTGAAGTCTACGCCCGTTTGCTGGTTGCTGGTGCCCTCGTTCCCTTGTTCGGCTCTTGGTGCCCAGCCAGTGCAGTCCCCTTTCAGTGTAACAACTGTTACAGGTTATATATATATATATATATATATATATATATATATATATATATATATATATATATATATATATGTAGCGAAGTATACGCTTCGTTAAAGGAAACATATTTATTAAACTCGACGTTTCGATCGGGAGACCGATCTTCTTCAGGAGTGATTTTACATTGTGAATGCATCCCCTTTTATAGGGGCGGGCACAGAACAGGTAAGTGGGAAACACAAAGCCTGTGCCACACCTGTGCCACACCTGTGCCAAAGCCTGTGCCAAACCTGTGCCACACCTGTGCCGTTTCCCCCCCGGGTGTGCTCACCTTGTGGTCACGCGAATGCCGCACAATTTCTTTTTTTATTTTTTTTATTTTTTCCTTTTTAATTTTACTATGTAAGCTCACATTTTTTTCCCTTATATTTTTTTCTTTTTTTACATTCCTTCCAATACTTCCCCTCAACCAGGGGTGGGTGCACTATAGCTGGGTGCGAAGAAAAAGCACTACTTTAAAGGTTTTCTTTTACCTATTTCACTTTTTTTTCGAGGTTTCTTCCTTGCTCTGTTCATTTTCCTTTTTTTTTCTGTTGTCTGCTCCCTCTGTTGGAGGGTCATATTTTATTTTTTTGCTCTCGCGGCCAGGAGAAGGAACAAGTTTTCGCATTTTTCTACGAAAGTTGTTGCACGGCCACGCACCTGTCGAGCACCTCCCAGCTGGACACGACTGTCAATAAGCAAGCCTGTGGTGCTTAACAAAGCAGAGGCTGCATCTGGACGTTGTATTTTCTGACTGAGTACCTGTTCCTCACACTCTTTTTTTTTTGGTGTATGTGTGTGTGGGTCGCACTGCCTCTAATAATTTTTTATGCGTATTTTTCTGCTATGTGCTTTGTGTTTCCCACTTACCTGTTCTGTGCCCGCCCCTATAAAAGGGGATGCATTCACAATGTAAAATCACTCCTGAAGAAGATCGGTCTTCCGATCGAAACGTCGAGTTTAATAAATATGTTTCCTTTAACGAAGCGTATACTTCGCTATATATATATATATATATATATATATATATATATATATATATATATATATATATATATATATATATATATATATATATATATATATATATATATATATATATATACGTGTGTTTGTACGTGTGTGTGGAGCACTCTGGAGATGTCAGCGCCACGTTAACGAGACATTGCAGCTGTAAGATGGGTACTGGGATGGTTAGAGGTACTGGGCGCCGGCGGCCCGTAGACACAGAGGTCGAGCACCGAGAGCATGCGCACAAAGCTATGGCAATGCCGCTCAATACAACGGTCAGAAGTTGAACTTCTTCGTCGTTACACAGCAATAAATATCAATATATCGCCGAAAATTGCATTCGTAGTCGGTCCATCTGGCGCAATACGAATGTATTCCTAGAATTTTTTTTTACCAGAGCCAAGATTCAGAATGATGTCTTGATTCACCCCAGTGATTTCAGCATGAATTCAACATGAAAGCAATGCACAAATTTTATTGTGAATGCTCAACTCTAGCATGGTGGCCACTTTTCCAATGAGTTTCAATTCGGCCTCAATAACTCACCAACACTAAGCCATCCTTCCCACAATAAAAATTCAACGTGACATGTTGGTTCTGCTCATGACAGCTTCAACACTGTCGCAAGAAGCATTTTTGTAAGGGGTTGCTCTGGTACGTTAAATCTCATATAACAACCAACTTTCCTCTTAGGTGAAGATGCACTTATTAATTTTTCACTTGTTTTTAAGTCTTAAAAGACAGCAGCTGTTTTAAACAAATTGTAGATTTAATAACATATAGTCACTTTATTACAACAGCCTTTTTTAGCCACAACTGAGTCACTTTCTCATTACTCAGAAGGATGTAGTCTTTATTTGATTGGCTGGTAGCCTCGACAACTTTGCCCAACCAAGGATGGTTGCAGAGGGTTACCCAACTTTCTTTAAAGTTAACAGTATTAGTCTTTTTAAATTTTTGTTCTTAGTCATCACTAGGCAGTACAAACTGATTTTTTATGCCCTCTACACCAACATTGGTTATTCACATTGATGCAAAGTTGTGCACAAAACAATTTTTCTCAACCCTGAACTTGGCGCACGATGGCCTTTAGTTGCCTATGTGCCATAAATCCCCACACAAGAAAATGCTTCATGTTAGTGCCTAGATAAATTGCCATAACTTTCCCTGTCCTCGACGGCAGAGCAATGTCTCTACAAGGTCACCCAGCGCACCGCTTGGATGCATGCAGTCGCCCCGCCCGAATGCGTTAGGGAAAACATAGCGGATGACGCGTGCCGCGCCGGAAAGGAGTCTGGATTAGGAGGAACATGTCGCTACTTGGCAAAGCTCAGTGCCTTGTGAAATATTGTTACGTGGCGGCCAGCCGAAGGATGAGACGTGGTGACCGATGGCAGAGAGAATATTTAATCGATGCTGGTCTAGCGCGAGCGCTAGGTCCCGCGCTACGCACAGCTTCTTCATGACAATGTTACTGCTTGCGTTCTCTAGTTGGCACAAAAAACGTGACAAAGCATAACCCGCCCCACAGGCCCTCCTGCCAGCTCCCTCTGCGGAATGCTGGGACCAACTCCTCACCCAGCCCGACAAGACCACTCAACTTTCACCCATTTCATGGGCCCAGGACGTCGCCCCCACGTGGGGGCCACACAGGACCCACCGCCCTAATTCCCGACACCTGCGGCAATACTATTGTGTATGTCTCCCTCTCTCACAAAGTCTGTTTAGAAGTTGCGAGTGTAGCATAACGGTTCTCCTGTTTCTCTTTCACGCATCAGTGGTGGATTGAGTGGAACTTCTAAATGTTTGGTTCTCTGTGTTTCGTTGTACGTATCAGTGCCGCCATTACCTACAGGCGCAGCTACTAGAGCGAGCCGCTGAAATCGGAAGCTTTCTTTGCTCTGTCCCACCTTAAAGCTGCACAAAATAAGCCTGCTGACGTTGGCATAAACATCCCTAATCTGACAGTTTCCCCGCTCCACAGATGTTTTTCTCATTTCAGTAGTTATTCACCTCCACTTTGCTATGCTTTCATCCCCCTTCCTGGTTCCTTACCCGTTTTACCACCTAGCGACAAGTAATTCTTTCTTGCACAGTCACTATAAAAATTTTCCGCGCCTTTAGTCCGATTTTTCCAGTGTCATGTTTGTTTATTTCTCTTTTCTTTACATGGCTGTACGGTGTGCACCCTTCGATGACACCTAGTGCACCCGTAGATGATACTGTCGTTGTGCACCCTTCAGAAGTAAACCCTCCTCACCAAGGCACTGCATTACGCCGCATACGGTCATTGCCAGCTGCACACAAGGAGAGGAATTCATGTATTGTCAGCAGCGCGAAAAAAGACGAAGGAAGAGATACATTAAAGCGTAAAGTGGACGAAACTTTCTTGTTCACGTGCCCCATTTCGTCGTGAAAGTTAACTCGTTATTGTTTTGGCTGTAACGCCTTTTACCAGCATTCTTGTCCACTTCCGCACCGCATGCGGTTTTTGAATAAGCTGTCTTTGACAGTTATCCAGTAGCGCTTCGAAAATCTAAACTCCAGGGAGGATAAAAAAAAAAGTGGCACGATTTCGAAACTTTTGCCTCAGTGAGAAATCGCGATGACTCAGAGAATTGCCGCTTTTATCAAGGACCAGTAAACGCTGCCGATTCGCGAAACTTTCAACCCCACATTTCTACACACAAGAAGGGCGGGACAGGGGGGAGGGAAAAGGGCTCATGAGCCCCGCATCTCCTCTTAAGAATTCTTTGTCTTTTTCCCTTGCGTGCAAAGATTTCTCTGATAAAATCCTGATTACAAGAACGATCGGTAATTTTGACTTGCATGCCAGCGATACGCTGCAACATCCCCCGCAGAAAGACTCGTACGCCAAAGGTGAGCACAGTCTCCTTTGGTTTCCCAGTTGGAAACCTGCAGTCCATCATCAGGCTTGCCGAAGTCCCCTGTTTGCAGTGCTTTTTGCTGTGTTCTTTTTGAGAAAGCACGCAACGGCTGCCAGCGCAGTTGTAGGACGGCGAGAGACCACTGTTACTAAAGGTTTATTCAAGCGGTGGTTCTCCCGGAGTCTGCAAATGAGCACTACATTCGCCGGGGTCCAATAAGAACTGAACCCAAACCAGCCCCTGAGACACGCTCTGCGGTTTCGCGGAGCAGGCTTGCGCCTGATCGCCGTAAGGCTTCTCTGTCGACTGTGTGCTTCGTCCCATGCCTGCTTGTTCGGACACGAACGGCCGTCGCTGTGCCCTGCGCACTCACAGATCAAGCATCCGCGTGTCGAGCAAGCAGCGGCCGAAGTGGGACGCGTGCGCCAGCGAGCGCCTCTGCGCGTCTCGGGCTTGAGAAGTGGTCATTTTGCGCGTTTGCCGACACAGCGACGAAGCTCTTCATGGTTGCCACGACTTTCACGTCTCTCGGCCGGTGCACGCATCAGCGCCGCGGCACCGACGTGACGTCACAGCCGCTCTGTAAACGCGGTTAATAGAGCGTGGCTATCGGCCAAGCAGCGACGGCGGCAATCATCTCATTTCTGGGGGTCACGTCGTGTCGCCAAGGGCGACCGCCGTGCCTCAGCTGCCAGTTCGGAAGCGCAGTTTTTCCTTCTTTACTGCGGCCATCGCAGCGACACGAGAGCGGGGCCATAATTAAAGCCTGGAACGCCGTTTCGCCATTTGCCTCTGGCTTGTAATGAGATTGCACGGATAAAAAGCGCACCAACAAAACGGCAAACGAGACGAGCGCGAAGGGGGCGTAATGGGCGCCTTTCCGATTAATTGCCGGAGCATGTTGCGCTCTTCTTCGGTTATTCTCGCGGAGCCCACGCTCATATGGCGTCGCCAGGAACGGTGTCGGCGGTAAACAGCGCGATCTCCGGCCAGATAACGCGCACGCTTTCTTAGTTTGCATCCGCCCTGACGAGGCAGAGATGCTTGCCTAGGAAGGAATACGCCAGAGCGGCCGCTATCGATCGGAACATGCGAGGGCGCAGCGCCACGCTTGCCTACATCTGCACACAATGTAATCCTGCCGCGTGGCCCAGGGCGGTGAGCCCCGGGTGCTTTGCGCTATAGAAACGTCTTACGGATGGTTTCCTCGTGGGAACAACACCACCTTCTGGTGTTTGCTATTAGAATAGAAGAGGAAAGCGGAGTCCAGTTCCCTTGATCAACAAGATAGCATTTGAATTGCTCGTGTATTACATGATTGTTACCCAGTCAATCGCCGCGTTTTAGGCGCGCCCGAAGCGCTTTCGCACACCCCTTGCCTGTGCTTATAGTTTCTGCCCTGTGCCGAAGCCACGCGTGGCGTGCGTCAGCTATCTGGGCTGTCAGTCGAAGGCGCCCCTCTAACACCTTCAGGTACGCAAGAAAACGGGAAAATCAATGCAATGGTATTTTTTGTTTATTACGGCCTCAAAAACAACGAAAACACCGTGAATGAGGCCAATGATATTAAACGGAAGCAGATATGGTTTGGTTTGGTTTGGTTTGGTTTATAGGGTTTAACGTCCCAAAGCGACTGAGGCTATGAGAGACGCCGTAGTGGAGGGCTCCGGAAATTTCGACCACCTGGGGTTCTTTAACGTGCGCCGCCGCGGTGGCTCAGCGGTTATGGTGCTCGGCTGCTGACCCAAAAGACGCGGGTTCGATTCCGGCCGCGGCGGCTAGAATTTCTTTGGAGGAGAAATTCTAGAGGCCCGTGTACTGTGCGATGTCAGTGCACGTTAAAGAACCCTAGGTGGTCGAAATTTCCGGAGCCCTCCACTACGGAGTCTCTCATAGCCTTAGTCGCTTTGGGACGTTAAACCCCAGAAACCAAACCATCTTTAACGTGCACTGACATCGCACAGTAGACGGGCCTCTAGAATTGGAAGCAGATATGCGTTCGGACACAACGGTCCCTATGTACCTTAAAGGAGCCAACTCTCTCCTGCCATAGCCGCTACTTTTTCGTGCTGTGAAATTCTAGAGAACAGTTCCTTGCTGCCGCAAAGCCCAAGTACACTCTACAAACTATGTAGTAATTGAATCTGCCGTTTTCAACTGTCGACTACGCGCCGTTAAAGCAACGCTAGCGAGAGTCACATTTGCTATGTTTTTGTGCCGGGGCTACGGGCTGCGTCAACGTCGCGACGCGTCATTCCATCGCTAGAAAAATTGCAGATACCGATAAGATAACACATCTTAGCCTGAAGAAATTCCAAGAAGGTGACAGTAGGCATATTAACATATTTAGCTGGCCGCTTATTGTTTCAAACCTGGGCGTTATTGATTCCCATGTCAAAGAGAGGAAGAGGAAGTTTACTCCTAAGAATGCTTTCATTTCTCCGTGCAGTGTTGTGAAGTTGAATTCAATTTGCGCTCTCTTTTATCAGTATGTCAGAAACGAGCGCATTGCGGTTCATCACTGCGAAAAAATTTCGCAAGTTGCGTGCCTTCATCTTAGCTTTGTACGCACTGCGCCGGGCCGTACTCCACACCGGCGTCGTTGTAAATTTCTTTGTTCCGTGAGGTGCTCACGAAGTCATGTTCAAGTTCAGGAATTGAACGCAGGACCGAGTTTCCTTGCTCCGTGAGGCTTTTTTCACGCAATCGCCATTTCAGCTTCAATTTCCCGCGAGTAAGTAGAGCTGAGCGCTGTCGACCAAGTTCACCTGAGGCGTTTAGTCGGAGGATTTCAGGGCCCCTGCTTGTCCAATGTAAATCTCTTGCGCAGCGTTATGCATGCCTCCCTCCAAGAAGCGCAAACATTCACCTTCACGTTATAACGCGGCCTTCTGATCGCTGTCGTCGCCAAACAAGGTTATCTTCTCTCTTCCTTTGACACTAAAAACTCACGCACCCTACCATCCTTCTGCGAGACAGAGCAGCGTTTAGAAAAAGAAAAATAAATGAGAATAGCTCACAGACAGTCACTACGGGAAAAAAAATACAATTAATTTTTCTTATGCCACACTATTGAAGGCGAAAGAGCATCAGCTTCTCTCACAGTCGGGAATTCAAAGCAGAACCGAGAGGGACAAAACATTTATTCACTGCTTCTCGAATCTTCCCATGGCGGCTGTGGCAGTTTGATCCCCTTCAGCCCGTGAAAGCTGATCTCCGGGCTCCCAGCTGGACAGCGCTACCTCCCACTGCTCCAGTGTGGCATTGTGTATGACGGGGACTGCTGGGCCCTGTTGGCATCCCCATGTGGGGTGATATAGTGTGGCTGTCTCATGGGAATGCGGGCCTGTATGTAGTGGGGTGTACCTTAATTAGGAGAAATAAGCATGGATATGTGGTTGCTTGGAGTTGTCTGAAACAGGACCGAACTTCCAATGTGGTAAATATGTACAAAGCCAGGTTTTTTTCTACTAAGAACAGATGTAGTCTGACGCAAGCATTTATTTTGCTGCCAGTCTAACGAACCTATTTCTCTTAACGTTTGAATGAGAACACACAACAAATACAAAAAAAATCCACTCGAAAACCGCTTAGCTCCGCGTGTAAAGTGGCCTAATATCGGGGGGCGCCGGTGTCCGGTTTACCGACTGAAACCTAATGTTCTGCTGAAGCCAATTTAAAGTCAAATGTAGAAGCTCTGAAGGCAGTAGTTTTTTAGCTGCGTCGGTCTTATTTCAGGGGACATACGTATCCCGTGTACTTGAAAGGGCTAATCGTTCAAAATGATCTCTCACGTCTTTTGTGGCCCCAGCGGCTGACGGCAAGAGTTTTTATATGCGCCTTCGCTGCTGCCATGTTCCTTCCTTGACATGTCTGCATGTATGGCAGCTTAATTCAAAGCCCTCCTTCAGATGCATTTATTCGCACTTGTCGCACTCCTTTTTCCCTCTTCGATTCAGGAGGTTGGCAAAAATGTAGCAAGAGCTGGTCATGCCGAACAATTCTGAATAAATTCATTTTTTAACGGGAACCATTTTATGAACGGAATTTTTGCATATATCGTAAGATTTCACTATAAGAGTCAATACATCCGCATATCTCTCGTCGGCAGGCTTGCATTTGTTTTGCTATTAACGTTTTGTTCTCTCGTCAAAAGTGTTCCCCATTGGTTTACTACGGCCGTCTTAACTGCTCGATGGGAGCGATGGAAAAACATTAAAAGAAAGATTTTGCTACGCAGCGGAAGAATGGACTTTTACCTTCAATATTTCATTATACTTTACAATATTCGAATATTCAAAACTTTTGTCCACAAATGCTGGACATATTCATGCGTGATCTGAAGCATGAATTTCGAGAGTTAAAGGAAGGCATAGAGCGTGATTCGAGAAAAGATATCAGGGAAGTTAACAACAGCCTAACATTCATGAATGAGAGCTACGAGGAAATGGAAACGTCTGTAGCTCGTGTTTAGGGAGACAACGAAGATCTTAAAAAATTTTTTTCGAGACCTTGAAGAAGCACGTTATGCTTCGTTCCTGTCCTGTGTGGTCCTCTCTTGTGTACGTCTTGGTTGCGCTACAGTTCCTTTCTTACAACACGCACCATCTAGCCCAACAAAGAGTTCTTCTAAACGTTATGCCTTGCGTGCGCAGCTAAAAGATCATGAAGTCAGAATTCCGCGAAACGAACAGTCTCATTGATTCAATGTTGAAGTAAAAGGCGTCCCAAAAACATCGGACGAGGACGTACTTGAACTAAGAAACTAGGCTCTGCATTTGGCATTCCTATTGAAGACAATGTCATTGAAGCTTTCCATCGCGTCCGGATGTCGTCAGCTTTAGTGCACCAAACATTGTCTTGAAATTTACACACAGGGCAAAGCGGGATTCTTCTCTTGAGAAAGTGAAGAAACGGCGGTTATCGACAGACCTCTTTGCAGTGGTACCTAGCGTCCTAAGCTCCATGGCTGGGCAAATGTCTTCCTCTGTCGAGCGGCTGTTCGGCAAGACAAGTGTCAGAAACAAAATAGCGTAACTGGAAATACAATCGGAAAAAGCATGGAAGAATTTATGTCCGCAAATCAGACGGCATGTCGGCTACTTACTTTACTAGCACAGACAACTTGATTTAAACTATCAGGGGCGTAGCCAGGGGGGGGGGAGGGGTGTTTCAGTGTCAGAGCACCCCCGAAATTTTCTGAGCGCTGCATATCACCCCCCCCCCCCCCCAGGACGATTTTAAGTAATGTTCAGCTTGTAGAGGAACTGAAAGAAGTTTCATACGTTGCCGCAACCATATTTTAATAGCACTCTTTTTCCTTGCCCGACAGTTCCGCGTTGAATTTCAAACAGTGGCCCTTATTTCTGTGTTTCAGTAATTATGCAGAAATGTTCTCATGAATATGTGCTCTCTGCTGTTTATTTTCGAAAAGATTTATGTGCGTAGCCACACCTCCTTAATAGGAAGCGGAAGTTATTGCTGAAAATAGCCACTCTTCTTCGCCATCGCGCGATGTATGGCACTCCATTTAATTGTAGGCACAGGCCACCCGATTAAAAATACCATTTCACGTCATCCTACTATTTCATCCTTTGCATTCTCCTGAAGTGATCATAAACTATCGCGAAAATAAAAAGTGCTTTTTTTACGCGACTGTGCGGCCGGGCGCAGGTTCACATGCATGGGATAGAAGTTTTTAGAAATGACATTCGTTTGCAGTTGCTGACTTTGTTGCAGAGCAGAAGATTTTGTGTAGTTGTATATTACAAGATAAATATTGTAAATAGCCAAGATTTTTCGTACGAATGTTTTTTGTGACAGAATAAAAGTTGTTTACGAATCAAGTCCTCAGACTCCTGTGTGCACTCGTATTTTTATGTAAATATTGAACAAAACAAACTAACTAACGAAAGATAATGTTTGAGCACAGGCTTACTTACTTTTCATTTTTTACCGGCGGCGTATATCCTGCAAAAATATTTTTTGGCTAGGCCTTTCTAAAATATTTAGACGTTGCTGAGTTAAACCTGCTCAGTTTAGAAGCATGGGTCTTCTGTGGACTGAAATCAAATCATTGACATGAACTAAACAGGTGGCTGTATCGGTCTTCCGCCAGAACACTCGCTCAGTGGCACACAAGGAAGAGAAAGAACACTTATGTTCGAGTCTATCGGCATCACGTTCACTGCGATAATGGGTTTTGGGGGTTTAACGTTCCTAAGCTGCAGAAATATCGTACGCCGAGACATCGGCTCCATTCAGTCTGGCTAGTTAAGAGCGCTTTCACTGCAATCGTACAGATTGATAGCCTGTTTTCCCCCCTTTCCGTTTATCCTCTCTCTTAACCGATCCAAAAAGTTTATTAGACGGGATTGAAAACAAACGCGCGAGGTAATCACACTATTTCAATCCAGCAACCTGACACGACTCACATTCATTAATTATCATGACATGATTTGTGAATGGAGGATTTTAAGCACGGCTGTACCCAGTGCCAATTTTTAAAACAAATTTATGTGGCCACAATTTTATGTAGCAAAAGCTTAGCTGACTGAGGGGATATCACCAACTCATATGGTGTGCTTCTAGGAGCGGTCATGTCGACAGAAAAAAAGCCGGACGAAAAGCAAAACATTCTACCACCATATCCAACGAGATGCGCACTGTCGCCCACGCCATGGCCACGACGGCGCATGCGTAGACTGCAGCGCCCTCGCACTCCCTACGAGCAAGTCGTGCACGGCTCCGGCGGGAGAGTTTTGAAACTGAAGTATATCTATAAACGCTGGTTTTAAGGGTGTATAGATGACATTCTGTCCTCGAGGGCGCAAAATGGTTTTCTTGCAGGCTCGCAATAAAACGCTAAAATGACGTTTTCTTCCACAGTATGCATATTCTTATTGTTCCTTTCCTCGGATTTTTGATCAGAGAATACGGAGCACGGAGTTCTAACTGAAATATAAATGAGGGCTAAAGGTGCGCGAGAGAGCGTTCTGAAAAACTCTGTTCTCTCTTTTATTTTGGTTTTTGGGCTTCCATGAATAATTGGTTTCAGTCGCAGACAACATGGCAGCAAATTGAGCCTAGGAAATAAAAATACCCCACGAATCTTTGCTTCCGCGAGAGTATTGCTGCAGGCTGATGCGCCGCCCCGGAGGAAGCGCACGCCTTTCCTTTCACAGCGTCGTGGTTACCCTTTCTCGACATGGTTCCCATGTCTGCGCCAGTCCCCAGTTTTGCATTCCCGCAACAACAGGTGCCGGGCAGAGTGCGCCCGTGTCGCCTAGACCGGGCAGAAGCTAGGCAGAAAAAGGAAGGATACAGGCCTGTAAGACGAACAACTCCCTCCCCTGAACTCACTTCAGTCGTTCAATAGCGAGAGAGCACGTGACTGTCATTCTATGCCGACACCGCGCCAGTGTTGCCTGAGTGCCGCATGATTCAGGAGAGCTATTAAAAATTCAATTACAAATTACTCGCTGCACTAAATGAACTCCTATTTTTCCACGTTGTTCCGAGATCTATAGGGAACAATATGCAATAACCGTCTTGAGTCTGAAGAATGGTGTCGTCACCCCTCTAACTGATATGCTTCATAAGTTGGCGACGGGTATACAGTGAGTAGATGAACCGGTTTTTAAGCCGTGTATGTCCCTTCGAAACCATCCTTCCAGTATATTTGTGTTTAGTGTGTAGAGCAAAGCGTTGAGGTTCCCCGTTCTTCGGACCTGCGCAGCACATAGCTTGGCCTTGTCCGCTCCTCCACCAAGACAGAGTTGAGTCTCGCCTTTTGTCTCCAAAAAGCCGCCTAACCAGTAGCACGCCGTTTCCCACGAGGTTGTTTGCTCGCGAGCACCGTGTGCATACCACGAAGCCCTTTACGTACAGTTATAGCACAAACCACACACGCAAAAGCACAACGGCAACCGAACGGGAGCCACCAAGCAGCCGGGACCTTTACAAAAATGCTCTAAAGACTTTGTATAGACTATTTATGCACTGTTGCCATCTTGTAGACTTTTCTTTTGTCTATAGACAATCTATTCACTAAACTCTAACTCTTCGATTTCCTTTTCTCTATAGACAGTCTATCCATAGCCTGCAGTCTACAAAAGCCTTAGTTTCCTTGTGTCTATACATGCTCTATAGGCTATCTATAGATAAAAGTCGGTTCTTGAAATGAAAATTTTTGTTATAAAATATATTCTAATGAAACTGGGTGTGCATATGTGTTTCTTCTTCCTGTTTTGAAAAATATAATTAGGTTCAGTATACCTTTATTATTTCCCATTTTACGGAAAAATAACACAAGCCTATTAGGCAATTTCTTACGGGTAATTAAGACAATTTTCTTCAACATTTTTTTGGTTTTAACTGAAAAGAAGCTTTACCCATAGGCCTACCATGCAGAGCTATGCTATTTATACTGTTGTTTAGATATATCATTTTATATAAATGTTCAATTATTATCCAACCACAGTAATTATGAAATAAAGTTAGATCACATCATGGTTCACAAAATTTGTAGCTTTCGACTGAGCGAAAACAGATAGTATAGCTCCACGGTTTAGTTCTTTCTAAATTCAACGTTATAAGATTAACTGAAATTCCGCCATAAAAGCATAAAAGCTTCCGTAAGGCTACTGATGTTGGCAAAAAACACAAAGCCGAGAAAACTGCGTTTGAATGGCGCGCGCCAACTATTCGGAGATCGTTGTAGAGGTCAGGAAAAACAGCGGAATGCGGACGTTCCAAAAATATTTCACAGCGAGTAACACCTGATTTGTGGGATGGGACCCAGTTTTAGACAAATTGAAGATGTTGGCCATCAGGGACGCGGTCGTGGAAGCGAGGAAGTTCTGTCGCATTTCGCTCCGAAATCGCAGTTTCCTCTCGTCGTAGGCGCGAAATATATAATTATTTAGTAATTGGTCGTCGAATTAGACATAGAAACTTTAAGGCAGGTGCTTTACAGTGCATATATCATGAATATGCCCTTTCATAAAATCGAAATTTTCACTTTTTTTATGATTTCAATACCCACCTGTCTCTTTAATTTTCATTTGTCTATAGACAGTCTCTAGACTGCCTGTAAACCAAAGTTTATAACAATTCTACCAAAGCCAATAACAAAGTCTACAACTTAACATTTGTCCGTCCCTAACTAGAATATGCATCAGCTACCTGGTCACCACATCAGGATTATTTCATTCCCTCAAAGCAATTCGGAACCGTGCAGTGCGTTTTGTTTCTCACGACTACAACCGTCATTCCAGGGTAACAAGCATCAAGTTATCTTTATCGCTAACAAGTTTACAGACACAGAGATATGGGACTTCTTTGCTCGCTACAGAAACTAATATACAGTCGTCACGCGTCCACACTGCCAATTACACGCCCAATGCGCACTTCACGTCGCCTACATAATAATCTTAGCTTCCAACGCCTATTCGGCCGAAAACTCGCGTTCAATTCTTCTGCTTTGCCTCGTGCTATCAAGTGTTGTAATAGTCTTCCGGATTGCATTGCTACCTTACGTGACCCATTAATGTTCAAAAATGAATGTGCCACCTTTATGCATCCATAATATATAGTACATAAATTGTGTTCGTAACGTGTAAGTTTAATCCATGCAATGCCGCTATTCGTTTGCTGTTTTTTCTTCTGTGTCAATATAATACGTTTTTCTTTCAAGTACGTTTGAATAATTGACTGCAGTCGAATGTATTTAATATTGTTTACTTTTATGCTTTTCCACTTTGTACCATCTTCTGTCTGCTAAATATCGTATCCCCTCCCCTCGCACGATGTTCCAAGTGTGGAACCTGTGAGGTATTTGTATAAATAAATAAATAAATAAATAAATAAATAAATAAATAAATAAATAAATAAATAAATAAATAAATAAATAAATAAATAAATAAATAAATAAATAAATAAATAAATAAATAAATAAATAAATAAATAAATAAATGAATGAATGAATGAATGAATGAATGAATGAATGAATGAATGAATGAATGAATGAATGAATGAATGAATTTGAATTTGCTGTGGTCTATAGAATATTTATAGACTACCTATAGACCAAAGCTAAGATCTTCAATTTCCTCAAGTCTATAGACAATCTACAGACCACCTTGAAGTCAGTCAATTCCTTTTCCTTTTGTGCACAGACAATTTATACAGAGCCTTTCGACTGAGTTTCTAACAATTTCAATGTCTTTTTTGCCTACTCGACGTCTATATATAGTGCATACCATAGACTCGGGTTGATAAGAAGGCCATCTGGTGGAATCAGTGACGATGTCTCTTCCCACTTTCTTAGGGATAAAGCGCGGCACCGTGCATCGGGCGATCATCACAAATTCACCTGAGAAAAGGGTCTTGCATTCCTGGAACGATAGTGTTAACTGGCTTGTACGTAAGTAGGAGCATAAGTGACTTGATCTCTGTCAAATTGAGTATCTGCTCGGCCAGTGGTTGAAGACACAAAAAACGCGATGGGTTATCACATGTACTAAAAAAAATCTACCATATGCTATCCAGTGTGATTAGCTTAGTCATTCAGCTTGATGACACTTATTTACCTGTGTCGACATAGCTTTTTAATCGCTCGCGAAATCTAGATAGCGCCTTTGCAACCGTTTTTGTCGAAGCTGGGAAGGTCTAGCGTCGCATTCTCTGTCAAACCAATGAACGTGCTCCATTTTTTAAGTGTTCACATGCTGAACAATATGAGCACTGATCAGCACTGAGTGCAGAGGGGAACTCTGCAGCGGGTGACGGCAACTATTGCTTTAATCCTCCACCTCCTTCGGATTTCGGGAATTAAAAAATTATTTGCGTGAGGACAATGCAACGCCCTCCTGTATATTGCTTTTAAGAAACATTGAAAACCTCCTTTTCACTTCACCGCGGCGTATGTATATACATACAAATAAAGAGTACTTATTACTAACTGGTAAAGCATGGAAAGCCAGCCATTTCTGAAGTAAGGTGTCCGCAAACTTCCCTACATCGAACGAATACGGTCTCCCTTAAACGAATCGCTCGAACCAATTCAGTTCCATCTTTCGATTGTCACTGCGCAACGCGCTTAGCTCAGAAACTCGGGATTCCACATTTCTCCTTAATACTTCCTGAAAATAAAGGTGGGCTGTGAGAATTGAAGGATGTGCATGCCCATCGCTCAGAAACACAGAAGAGTCTCAAATAGCATTCTTCTGCGCGCGATTAACATCTACCACTTAGAAATTTGCCATTCACGTTCACGTGTAAAAGTGCTGTGGCGCAAATATCACGAAGCCAGAATTTTTTGTTCCACCCTATAAATTTGCTGCTTAGTCTCCTTTATCACAGCGCCGTTGGAAGCTACTGGAGTCATGGACTGAGGACCCACCCACAATCCGTACCGGTCTGCTTTTACGTAATAATTATTAAGGCGGAAGCCTTTAATGCCTCATCGTTGTAAGCAGGAGCTGTCGACAGAGAATGTCACGCTTTTCAGTTGGTCGAAACGGTCGTCACGTCACAGTGCGCGAATTTCAATCGGGTCCAATTGTACTTTGGCTACTAACCATGCAACCAATTAAAGGGGTCGTATAGTGATGCTCCAAGTAAGTTTGAGTTTAGTTAATTGCTTACTTAACTAATTAGTCTAATTAACCTTTCTAGTCCGACCAGATAAATAAATAAAACCAAGTAAGAAATTTGCCGAGCTTGGGAATCGAACCCCGGTCTCCGGAGTGCGAGTCGAGCACGCTTCCACTCCGCCATGCCAGCACGATGGTTTGGAATGAACAAAGGTGCGTCTAGTGAATACGGTGTCTTTGTTCACTCCCATCTTCCTCCCTTCCCGTTACGGTGAGGTTTAGGTGTCCACTGAGATATGAGAGACAGATTTCCTTTCCTCAGAAACCAATTTACCGACGAGCAAGGCGTAATTGTCCGTGTTTCAGATTGGTCCAAATTGTCGTGACGTCACCGCGCGCGAATTTTGACGGGTGTCCACCGAAATATGTGAGGCAGTTACTGCGCAACTTCCTTTCCTCAAATACAATTTTCGACTAGTGTCTACTCAGATATGTGAGACAGTTAATGCGTAATTTCCTTTCCTCAAATACAATTTTCATTTTCTTCATTACGGCCCCTCTTTCTTCTCTCACTCACACTTCCTCCCTTCCTGTACGGTGCGGCTCAGGTGTCCACCGAGATGACAGAGAATTACAGCCCCATTTCCTTTCCTCAAAAAGCGTCGCGTTCAAAGGGCAACGCATCGCGCCGAACGGGTGGTGGCGTTCCTTGGACTCCGTGGCAGCGCTACAACACGATGTCGTGTTCCACTTCTAAAGGCGAAGCTTAAGCGTCATTAATTGGCAGTTAATTAATGCACCAACAAAATGTGCAGTGAACAATCACGTAGCAGAATGCAGCACTCAGGCTTTCGCCTTTCAGCACTTTAGCCGCTAAAGTTCCTCGTAATTTTTTTATTCTTTCTTTTTCGCAGCAGATGACAGGCTGATGTCGCCCATACCACTTTTGTGAACACAAACACAAAAAGCACTGAATGCTATGCAACTTTTTATTTATTATTCGAAAAGTGTGCCACATACCAGTCGTTGTGAGACACGCCGCGTATGGACAAAGCACTAATGTTTCGGTTTTGTTTTCGCGAAAAGAATACTGCGTTAAAAGCGTGAGTGGAGAATTTAAGCATATAAACAAATTGCCCACTGTGGTCTTGGGCATAAACACAAGCTACACACCGCTAGCGTGCGAATGGTAAAGATGCACCCGTGAAATGCGTCTTTGTTTCACGTTTTACGCCGAGACGCCGGAAAATCACTGGGGCTCCAAGACACTGTGTACGCGGATTTGTCGGTGTCGTCAGCGTGGTCCCTCGTGCATTACGTTTCTAACGAAATCAAACCTAATCGTCCACTCATGGTAAGTCCAGATGATGATGTTTTGATTTGGGCTCCTAAATCACTGTAAGCAGAGCTGTGCGTGCGTAGAACAGATCATTTGCGCAGCGACAAACTTCATATACTCTTCCGTAGACGTCGTTATAAACACCGGAATCCATCAGTCTGTAATATTGCCGCTTATGTCTGTGCTCTCATGTTGTTCCTAACGCGTGGAAAAGGCAGTCTGTTAGGAACCCATGATGGTAAGCCGCTCCTTGCTAGCTGTGTACTGGCTTTTTGTGCTGCAAGGCAGATGCGCTGCGAGAAAAATTGCTTATCCCGTGGATGAAGGCTGACATGCAACTATGCATTAGTTGGCGCCGTGTGAGCTCGATTTCCTTGGCGCCTCCAGAAACGCTCACTCGCAGTCTGAGGTGGATTACGTTAATTTTTTTTAATCTCTGTGTTATCGCCAGTCCAGACCATGGAGTGCTGTTCATTGAGAGGTGTGCATCCCTCGTTACGCGTTGACGCTGGCTGGGCGCTTCATGGACAGCGACGTTTGACCAAAGATGTTTTGTAACGCTATAGACTGGAGCATGGGACGTGTGTCAAAGTTGCAGTCAAGCGGCGCTGGATTAATGCTAATAGAGAGATTGTTGAATAAAAACTTAGCAAACGCTTAAGCTCCGCCTTAAGGGTGAAACGCGACAGCGTTTCCTCGCGGTCGATCACCTGTCGATGTAGATGACATTAGAGCATTCAGAAAAGGCGTAGAATCAGCAGAAAGCCCCACACCAGTAGACGTTACCGGCTCGATCACACAGGTGTGTCAGGAGCAATCTAGCGCCAGCTGTTTATACCGTCCACATGACGGCATCACTCCGCCCTGCTAGTAGAGGAGGCCTTGATAGGGCGAAACTTTCGGTGCCGCCTCCTCAAGGACGAACGGTGATGCCACACTAGCTTGATGTCCTCTCGCCCCCGCTTTCCATCGAGGCACCCTACGATACACTAAGGTACCTGAATGTCCGCGCACCTCCGCTTTTCATCGAGGCACCCTACGCCACAATAGGGTGTACAACATAAACTGGTGGGCGAGTTGGTCTGACATATCTAGTGAAACAGCGCACCGGCACAAGGCCAAGGGAAGGAAGGGACAAACACAGCGCTGAACTGACAACAAAACTTTATTCCGGATGCCATCAGGATATATATACCTTAGTACCTTAGAAAAAACCAAAAAGAAACAGAGAGGAGCTTCTTTGTTTCTTTTGTTTTTCCTAAGGTGCTAAAGTATACATTTATGCTGATGGCATCTGGCATAAACTTTTGTTGTCAGTTCAGCGCTGTGTTTGTCCCTTTTTTCCCTTGGCCTTGTGCCGGTGCCCTGCTTTTCTATACACTGGGGTGCCTTGATGTCCGCTCGCCTCCGCCTTCCATGGAAACACCATACGCCACACTAGGGTGCCTTGATGTCCGCTCGCCTCCGCTTTCCATCGAGGCACCCTACGCCACACTAAGGTGCCTTGATGTCAGCTCACCTGCACTTTCCATCGAGGCACCCTACGTCACAGTGGGGTGCCGTGATGTCCGCTCACCTCCGCTTTCCATCGAGGCACCCTACGTCAGAGTAGGGTGCCTTGATGTCCACTCGCCTCCGCTTTCCATCGACGCACCCTACGCCACACTAGAGTGCCTTAATGTCCGCTCGCCTCTGCTTTCTATCGAGGCACCCTACCCCACAGTAGGGCACCTTGCTGTCCGCTTGCTTTCCAACGAGGCACCCTATGCTACACTAGTGTGCCTTGATGTCCGCTCGTCTCGGCTTTCCATCGAGACACCCTACGTCACACTAGGGTGCCTTGATGTCCTCTCGCCTCCGCATTCCATCGAGGCACCATAGGCCACACTAGGGTGCCGTGATGTCCGCTCCCCTCTGCTTTCCAACGAGGCACCCTACGCCACACTAGGGTGCGTTGATGTCCGCTCGCCTCCGCTTTCCATCGAGGCACCCTACGCCACACTAGGGTGCGTTGATGTACGCTCGCCTCCGCTTTCCATCGAGGCACCCTACGCCACACTAGGGTGCGTTGATGTCCGCTCGCCTCCGCTTTCCATCGAGGCACCCTACGCCACACTAGGGTGACCTGATGTCGGGCGCCTCCGCTTTCAGGGTGACGACACTCTGTACCACCCCGCGCCTCCGTTTCCCCATCGCAGCGGCATGTCGGGTCCGACGCTCCGGTTGCGTACTGCGTGCTGTGCGTGTTGCGTGGTGACTCGAATAATGCGACTGAACTGGAAATATGAAGTACACACTTCTTTCACTCGTAGCAATAATATTCTGGCACTTTTGAGTGTGTATTATGCAGTCACTATAATCACACGGAAACCGAAAGTAATGTTGGACTGCTACGTTCCCCAGTCGCTGGCTGCACTGTAGAAAGGATAGCGGTTATTTGGTGTTCCTTCGTAGTTGTAATTTAGAGTGTCATGGTCGCCGAATTCCGTACAATTATGCTACATTTGTTGTTCGCACGCAAGGATTGACTGTTCACAGGGCCTTAATATTCCTGGGTATACCAGCAGCGTGGAGGATGACCTGCCAAATATAACTATTTCCGCGTAGTTAACACCCTCCATTTCAACATTCTTTAGGATCCCTTCGTCTTATTACTGCACCATATATGTGGATAATTTTACGCAGTAATGGCAAATTTCTTTTCCGAACGGTCCGTCGCCACACTGTTCTGGGTGTACAGCTGTGACATGTCTGAAACCTATTGGTCATACTTTCTCAACTGTTTGTTCTTCAAAAGAATAAAAGAATAATGTGGACGGTTGAGTTTTCCTCTGAACGGTTTTGACTACATGTAGATTGATGATACGATGAGAAGGCGTTTTGCTGATTGGAGTTGCTAAGTAGCCTTATTCGAGGACAAATTCAACTGACACGTTCATTTTGTCTTTTCGAAACTTCAAGAAAAA
This sequence comes from Amblyomma mixtum, assembly GCF_055824585.1. Classification (NCBI taxonomy): domain Eukaryota; kingdom Metazoa; phylum Arthropoda; class Arachnida; order Ixodida; family Ixodidae; genus Amblyomma; species Amblyomma mixtum. The sequence continues at coordinate 19,296,519 of NC_143014.1, forward strand.
AGATAATCAAAGTGACCGATTCACAAAGTAACCTCACAAATTCAGTGTCTGATAACCACTTCGTTTGAATCCCATTATCCCCGCCCACCTAAACTAAAAAAGAGGAGTCTGAACACCGCGGGCCGCATTCCTCACTTCCGCGGAACCGTTTGCTGCGAAACGCTTGCTTGCGAAATGCTTGGATTTCAGAACAATGTTTCCTTGGGGCGAAGTTATAATGCGTAGGTTTAACGTTCCATCCTCTTAAACCACTCGCACCTGACTTCGCGGCGCACGAGAAGCTGTTTGAATGGCACTTTTTGGCGAATATCAAAATGTAGCTCGAAATAAGTAATCCCGTTTGTTTGCAAAATAATGAAATGCAAAGCTTCCGGGTCAGCAGATTCCACTGGAGTATGCAACGCCCGTTGTGAGAATGTAACGACTTTTCACAATGCGCCCAGTTTCTCGGCAGATTAGCTGCGAAAAAAAGATATAAATTTCAGCAACTAACTTTTATTTACTTTTTAAACTATCTCTGGTACCACTCATTCTTGGAAACACCTGATTTTGCGGAATTTCACGCGGTAGAGGCAGTTTTCTGTTCGAAACGGATCGCCGACGCATAGCTCCCAATGTAACCGAACGGGAGAGTGGGACCCAACAATACTCCGTCAAGAGCGGTGTCCTCGCCCTGAAAGCAGCGCTGGCCTTTGAGGCACCCTACACCACACCATGGAGGAAAAAAAACTAGGAGGGAGAATGACGTCACGCTCTCAGCCTCTGCAAGCCATCCTCCTCTGACGCGGCTGCCGGGGGCCACTTTGCGCACTGACTCATGGGAAACAGGCCCCACACAGTTACCAGACTGGCAACCAGCTTGGATCGCGGTGCTTTTTAGTGAACGTCCGTGCTCCGATGTAGTGCAGAAGCGCAGCGCCTGTCTTGCAGCTTTGGCAGAATGCGTACTGAGCTCAAGGTTGTCTGAAGACTCCGCGTCTCAACACTTCTGTTGATTACACTCGAGTTTTTGGGCGCACTGTAGAAAACTGCAGGTAAACCTTTCATCAAAGGGTTCGTCGGTGGCCACTGCGCATTTGAACTAACGTCGCTGTACGCTATACGTCTACGGTACGGTACTTCAGTACCGACGTGAAGAGGCGTTTTCATGGTCTTGCTAGAAATACAAATTGCTTATGCCCGCGTTCAATGTCGCTAGAATTAAGAATTTTTCCCAGCGGCGTGAGGCCGCGACCTCGCCACTGTTAGACTGCGGTTCATATAGAGAATCAAAGGGAATTCCTTTCGTCGTTATACACACATACGGACCGTTTATTTCAGCGCATGCTATAAGCGGAGAACTCGAGAATAGGCTAAGAAAGGGAGCCTCTAAAAAGGGAGTAGTAGCTTCCAGAGCGCTCACGGCGGACGGACGTGTTCAACGAGCGCTTCGGCGCGCTACGCAAGATTCTATTTCTCGGGCAGGCGGACTTCGGCCCGCCCACGGGCCCGCCGTTCTCCGCTATTCTCGAGGCACAAGTCGCGCCGAATACGCTCGCGCACATACGCGGTTCCGGCGTGAAATGCAGCAGTAAAGTATTTCTCGCTGTCGAGAGCGAGTGCCGAAGGCTTTACGTCTGCCCCTGCGCGGGGTCTCCCGGCCCTAGGCGTTAGCTTGTTTGTCGCTTTCGGAGCCTGTTAAGGCCGAAGCCTACGGCGCCAGTAGCAAGAAGGAGCGCGCCGAGTCCCAGTCTCGGCCGCTTTCTTACAGCCCTTCTTTTAAACAGCCTTTTCTCTTAGTACTTGTATTTTGCTCCAGTCTGCAATAAATAAGTTTTGTCTCAAGAATTTCGGAGTGGCTGCCCCAACCTGCAACGTGTCGCCGGACGAGCGTACGATCAGACCAACTGGCCATTCCGACATTTTTAACTGAGCCGATGCTCGGAGTTGACGCAGTGCTGTGGGCTCACGCCGTTGCTCGAGAACTGGCTGCCCTTGTCGGAAGACGACGGCAAATACCGTCAGTGAAGTTTGTGGTGCTGTACTTTGTTTTGCTGCATCCGGTTCGCGTTAGTGGAATGCCCATTAAGTTCTGTCTCTTGGACCCTCCGCACAACCGCAGAGAAGGGGTGAGCTCAACCCAGCGGGATACGGGGGGCGCCGGATAGCGCAGGATTACGGGAAAGGTCAAACTCCCTTCAGGGACAGATTCATTAGGTCGCATCCTGTTGTGCACGTGCTTGCGGCGAGCCGGATCCGCATCACAGTGCGTGGCTGTTGCCCCATGTCTGCAGCAACGTGCGTTGACAGCTTGAAGCGCGGTCAACAGGATATTGCCGGGCGTTGGGAAAGTGAGAGTGTGAGAGTACTCGCCGCAGGAAGGCGTAATTTTCCAAAATCGTGAAGGTAGAAAGTGTACATATGTGTACAGTGTTTGTCGCGATGAGTTATCTTCTTTCCCCATTCATTGATTGGTTGTGTTATCCTTCCCAAATTGCTGTGTGGTGATGTTTTCCTTTTCCCAATAATTTATTGGGTGGATGTTTGTGCAGTTACCCGATTGGTTATTCTCCCCACCGAGGGCAGGGACATAGGGTTTAAAACCAGCGGTTTCGGCAGGACCGAGGGCTGGTTCCGTCACCTCGAGTCAGTCAAGTGTAAATATGTGTCCTCCTTGCTTGTATCTTCCTTTGTGTTTTCAACGCATAACCCCTCCAGATTCAGGGAGGACCTCAACTCCGTCCTATAGAATAATGCAGTTTTCGTTACTGCGACCTAACAGGCGCTGCCATTAGTGACAGTAGCAAGAGTTTTCTGTTAGTGATTATGATGAGGCCCCCAGGACGGCGTTCTTCCGTACGGATCCTGCATCCGGGCACGCAGCATTTCATTGCGCAGCTCAGACGACCCAGCCGCACTTCGCGAAACACACGGGTGCACTGAGGCACGGACCTCTCGGCACATACAAATCTCCACGCTCCACGGAGTGTGTGCGCTACTCAAATTTCGAGCGCGGCCGTGTTGGTGGTGGCACAACACAGCGAAAGAGCGAAACCGAAAGCGAAATCCGGCTAAGAGCTAGCACTGCCTTGTCACGTGAGGGCCTATTTCCCAATATGCTTGCCATTATATTTTTTATGACTATTCTTCAAGATTCTGACGTCACGCTCCCTCCTAGTTTTTTTCCTCCATGCACCACACTTACTCACAGCGCTGCTGATGGCCTCCGCGAGGAGTGGAGAGCTTGCACAAGGTTTTCCGCTCACGAACGATGCGACGCAGCCGTGGCGACGACGACCATGCCGGTTTTCCGTCTAAGGGGCTCCTCAACGCTCTCGCGTTAAAAGTCACCGAAAGGTCAGCGTTTGGAAACAGCGCGATCCCGTCTCCCTTTTCATTGCATATCTATGGTCTCAAGTAAAACTTGTTGCTGGGCGAGTTGGTGCATTGTCTCTGATAAAAGCTAGCGCAACACAAACAATAACGAGACAGGAAGACTATGCACCAACTATGCGCCATCAGAGACCATGCTTCAACTCGGCCAGGAACAAGTTTTACTTGAGTACCTTTCACATACTGTGGAACCTTTCCTACGGGTTTCATCGCTTTGTTCTCAGGCGGCCGTCATTGTCACCCTCACTTCTTGGACATACTGCCGTGCCAGGCATATCACGAAGAAAAAAGAGCTCGCAGTCCTGTTTTCTTTCTCGTTATTATTTGTGTTGCGCTAACTTTTATCAGGGATCAATGGGCTCGTCCATCCCTTCTATCTTAGCAGCTGGCCTGCACACTCTTCGTTTTAAAACTGAGTAAAGGTCGCCTAATCAAGATTTGATTTAAAGTTCGTTTCGAGAGGCTCATCCATGAATCCCGCTCACGCATGCACAAATTTCTCCAACAGCATTTGTGCGAGATGTAAAGTATGCGTTTCTGTCTCAGAGTGCTACATTACGGAAACGCCAGTGTACCTTTGGGCTGATTTGCGCAAACGAATGCAATTCAGCTCGCTGAACATTATTATGGCTACGCCTCTGAATGAAGACGATAATTTCATAGTTGTTTCATTGAAATAGTTCGTACTTGGAGTGCGTTTCTTGCTCGTCGATATTTCTTGTATCTCTAGGTGAGGTTGCCTACATACAAGAGCCACCTCTTCACTGCACTGCTCAGGCTACACTTGAAGGAAAATCAGAGTAAATTTCAGATATATTTCGTCATGACGGTAATGCGTATTTTGGCTCAACATCACGTCTGCTTTTAAAAGCGCGCGGCTGCAGCCGCAATGTGGTGCTTGAGTTTTTCTGACTAATCCGCGTGTCATGGACGCACTGCAGTCGGCTTGTTTCTAAGAGCGAGCGCTTCTGTATGGCAATACTGCTCCGTCTTCGTACTTCACGTTATGGGCGCAAAGCTATGGTGAACTGGTTCGCAGACTGCTTGGTAGGTTTTGCATAACACTGTTGGGTTTACGCTAGACAAAGGATGCCTTCTGTCTTGCGAAGACAAGCTGCGAGCTATTTCACAGTTCCCGTCGCCGGCAGACATAGGCGGACTGAGACGCTTTCTGGGGCTGGTGAACTTTTATCGATAGTTTATCTCAGACTGCGCAGCTCTGCAAGCCCCCTTAACAACGCTGTTAAGGAAAGGACTGAAGTAGCATTGGGGACCTGAGCAAGGGGCGGCATACGCCATCTCACTTGCGCGCTCACGGAAACCACAGAGCTGAGGCTGCCTGACCTGAACAGAGAATTTGTGAGACCTGGGCTTAGGAGCAGTTCTGCTTCAAGAGCACAGAGGTAGCCTGAGACCGGTGGCGTTCGCCAGCCACTCAATAACTCCTGCAGAGAGAAACTATTTAGTGACAGAAAAAGAAAGTCTCGCGATTATCCTCGCTCTGCGGAAGTTCGACTACAACGTCGACGGAGTCGCCTTCGTGATTGAGACTGATCACATGGCACTCACGTGGCTGAGACGGCTAGGCGATCCGAGCGGACTCCTAGCGCGATGGGGGCTACTCCTCCAGCGTTACGACTTTACCGTGCACTACAGGAGGGGCAAGAGCAACGTGGTGGCGGACGCACTTTCGCGCACCCGTTGACGGCTTGGGAAGTAAGAACGCTACCCACTCCGCTGCGCCCGACAGCCAGAGCAGCGCGACTGCCGCGAAGCTCACCCAACGCCTCGAGGGAAGGGACAACCCACCTTCACAGGCCGAAAGCGTCAACCACTTGGAAGGCGTCAGTTCAGTGGTGAGCGTTTTCAGCTGAAAGGAGCTATTGGAGGCACAGTGGGAGGACCCATTTTGTCAAAAAGTGTTCGACGGGCTCAGGGAGCCGGGCGGCGCGGCCGCGGCGCACATGGAGGCAACTGGTATAGTTGTCCTTGCGGGGCGCTCGAACACAGCTGGGAATGCTGTGAGCGCGATGGATTCCTATCTGCTCGACTCTGATGGCATCCTTCTGAGATATAGCCCCTCCGAGAAGGATACACACGAGTCCTTGAAGGTGGTGATTCCACGCACGTTGAGAGGAGCACTTTTATGCTACTTTCATGACCCGTGCATTGCTGGGCATGCGAGTGGCCCTAAGACTTACCTCAAGTTGAGCCGCCTCGCTACCTGGCCTGGCATGAAAAGCGGGATGCGATACGCTACGCCCGCTCGTGCGACGTGTGCCAAAGGGTCACGCCAAGTGGTGGAAGCACACCTGGGCTCATGCAGCCGGTCAATAGCCGGGTTCCTTTGCAAACTGCGGCGTTTGACGCCATGGGACCTTACCCCAGGACACTGAGTGGAAACCAATATCTGCGCGTTCTCACCGACCATTTCAGCAAATGGGTGGTACTGTTCCCACTTCGAAAGCTGACGGCACGCGTAATCATGGGGAAGCCGGTCGAGGTGTTCACACGATTGGTACCCCGGGCAGTTGATAACGGATAATGCATCGTGCTTCACTGACAAAGTTTTCGTGGACTCCTGTGTGGCCCTTGGCATTAAAAACAGGAGAACAACCACGCACCACGCCCAGGCGAATCTCACCGAACGAGTGAACCGCAACCTCAAGCACATGGTCGTTGCATTTGCGGAGACGCACATCGACTGGGACACCTGACTGCCTGAGATTGGGTTTGCTGTCAGGTCGACCGTGAACCGCTCGACTGGGTACACACCTGCTGCTCTCAACCTTGGCAGGGATTTGCCGAACCCGGTAGAACTTACTCTACAGGTTCGCAGCCGCACCTCGATTGCTTTGTCGGCACGCGGCGACTATGCGACCCGGCTGCGCGCGAGGATGACGGAGGCTTTAGACAAAGCACGCCGTAATATGAGCACTGCTCGGGCCCAGAAGAAAGCGCAGTATGACCGCTCTCACCCGGAAATTCACTACAAGCCGGGTAACCTGGTGTTGAGGCGCAGTCACGTTCTGAGCGATGCCAGTAAGCGGGTCTCTGCTTCTCTGGCGCCGAAATGGACGGGACCCTATCCAGTTCGGGAGAAACTTTCCTCTCTCGTCTACAGGCTGGCGGACTTAACGCTAAGACCGACCGGCGGACCGGTGCATGTCTGTGATTTCGAACCCTACTTTGACAGCGAGAGAACGAGTGGCCTGTGGAGAACACCCTACCCCACCAGCAGGCAGCCGCACCGAGAGGCAAGGCTCGAAAACAGAGCCCAGCGCCTCGTTACAACTTGCGCCCACGGCAGAACTAACTATAGCCAACGCGCAGGGAGTAATTTCTCCTGCTTATTATGGACGGAACACCCCTTCCATATTTCCCACGGTGGATTCTTCGGAAAAGACCGAGCGGGGTTAAACTAACTCAAAAGGGGAAGTAACTAGAAAGAAAAGAACAGCTTTGCAGCCGCAGGCCAGCCTTCACAGCGTGCCCGGAGGAGAGCCAGCGGACGCTGCAAAGATCGTTGCTGCTTCGAACACCGAGAGCCAGGGCATTTGGAGGGCGGCACATACCAGAACCAAGAGCCCGATGTCACCACCGAGCAACCATGCCGAAAAACAGCTTCCGGTCGGCCGCGGGACGAGGGAGCGAGAATTCGGAGAAACCGGGGCCTGTGTCTACCATGGCAAAAATTGCAGCAGAAAAGCCGCCTTGGAGTTCCCCTGTCCCCGCGACATGCGGCTTCGCCCACGAAAGAAGCTTGGTGCACCGCTGGGCCCGCCTCGCAAGTCCTCCGCGGCACAGGGAAAATGGGTAGGCGCTTCTTTGCTACCCCCACCGAGAGGAAAAGAGGGCGAGCCAAGAGCGGGCGGTTCAACCAGCTGAGTGGAAGCCTGCTGTACGCTATGCAACGGGACAACACGGTGCATTGCCCTGAGCCTGCCCGCCGCCCGCGTGTCCCCGGAAAGCTACCCTGGTTCCAACTCATCTTGAGCGGGACCTGCGGTCATCGACCACCTTCAACCCGTGGCCCCACGGTCGTCCCTGCCGGTCGACTTCACTGCCTTCCTGTCCTGGTAACCGTGGCCTTCGACGACGGCGCCGGTGGCTGTGAGCTGAATCTTTTCTTAATTGGTTTATAAAGTTAAACGGCTTTTAGCCGGCCCCATTCGGTACACCCCAAGCAACCACAGATATCCGTCGGACGTACGAGCTAGATCCGAACGTCCTTTGCCGAGATCGGACGTCCATCGGACGCACGAACACAATCCGATTTCGGATATCCGTATTCGTACATCCGTCGGACGTACGAACAGTGTCCACTTTTGTATATCCGCATGAGAGATGAGGTGTACGTCCGAAGGATGTAAGGCCGAGTATTTTCCCAGGCCATGAGTATGGACGTTTTTTATTTCACAGAAAATTCACGTCTTTCGTGTATGTATACAGTTTTATTTGCATCAGTTGGAGACTTTGACGCGAAGATGTTTGTAAATTGGTGCGATTCCACTCCTACCTGCAGTGCAAGAGCCGCCAACGAGCTAAATTTATCTAAGAGGAGAAGGAGGTGTTGCAGAATTTTGCAAGAACTCAATGACTAGTTTTATATTTGTAAAACTTCTCCAAATTAGTGGAGTTGTGAGACAGCTAAACTTGCCATTGAAACCATTCGTAAGAATCAAAATCCCATGCATTCTGCTATCACCATCATCATAGATGTCAGTTCGCGGTCAGTCCAATCCAATCCATCAGTACGGCTGCGTAGCGCTGTTGTTTATTTGTCGCGTAGTGTTGTCGCGCAGAGCTTTATAGCTCTGTTATTATAATGTGTGGCTTTGTTCGGTCTGTGGACGAAAGTAGTATGTAACTTAAGCATCGAAAGATACGAGGAGCGCCTGAAGGTCTTCTGGAACACCGGAATCCCGTACTGCGTCGACCTTGGTTTAAAGAAGGCTTAGTGCACATGTGATTGCCTACGAAGGTATGTATCCAGTACACTTCTTGGAACTTGCTTCTAGGACAATGCAGCATGCTCATATAACATTCGTTCAAAGGACAGTGGGAGCAGTAAGCGCGAGGAGATGGCTTCCACAAGTGTTCTCACACTTTCGGGAGCCTACATCACACAGCTGCGGGAGCCTTCAACTCGCGCGGCTAATTCCCACTCCTCTTCAAAGTTACGAGACGGAGTATTATCGCATCTTGTTAATTTTTAAGGCATCGCTAGTTTCACTGTGCCTGTATAAAGAGTGACAACGCGCGAAAGGCAGACCATGAGAAGCACGTGTAGTTCGCAGTGGTTCGCAACGGAAGCTTTGCGGCTTTCTGTGCGCAGTCGCGTACACTGCTGCGCAGGTTAGTGCCCTAAGGCCCATGAGAATAAATAAAGAGCAGATACATTGTCAAATGTGGTGTGGAAAAGTGAGAGCTGTTATTGCCTTATACTTATTGAGGTGTTTGTTAAAGTGCATTGTCTGTTATACTTGCAGCACTTCTATTGGTTCCAATGTTTTTTACTTGGGCTGCTGCATTGTACCATTTGTTTCACTTGACTGATGTTTGCCGCGTTCTTTTTTATTTCAGAAATCCTGTGGGTGGGAAGATTACGGATGTGTGTCCCAAGCTTGCCACATTTGAAGAGTCACATTTAAGAAATTTTCCGAATATAACCCATTGATCTGCTGATGTATCATCAACCACAATAAAATATGCGTGCTATGCATCAAATTGTTTTTGGTTTTATTGCATCGCGCGCAGTGAATAAAGCACGCATGCACCATATATGCGAATATTCGAGAAAGATCCGCCAATGGACGTACTCAACTGGACGTCCGTCGTCGGGCGAACCGTATACCTTTGGCCACCTTTCGGACGGCCGACGGACGTCTACCGGCTGTTTGCGGATGTTCAGCGGACGTACAGAACATCCGAAACAGACCTCTGTCGGCCGTCCGAAGGATATCGGTGGTTGCTTGGGACCTTTCGGGGAACGCGGTCACTTCTCGAGCGTAGGGCAGTTTTAAGGAAGGGGGGGGGGGATGTGGGGATATACATGAATCCCCTGCCCCATAGTAACGGCCGCGCGTAATTATCACGCGATATTGTGCGCGCGCCGTTCGGGAGGTTTGCGAGGGAGGGCACTCACGCCGGACCCGCTTCCTTTCGTGCCCCGCCGTGACGCCGCCGCGGAGACTTTCCCTCTTTACCCTCTTAGAACGTAGAGACCTCCTCTCCACAGCCCGGGAGAAGGCGCGTTTCTCCCGAGGCTCGCTTGTCTTCTGGCGAAAGCCGTGCACATGCACGGATCAACGATATGCCGAGAAGACCGCTGCCCTTCCCATATCGCCCGGCCACCGCGTGTGACTTGACCTACGCGGGCCGTGAGCGAGGAGCCAGGCGAGGCGAGCGGAACCTTCTTCCCCCACATTTTTGCGTGCGTTCTTTCCTTTGTGCTTTTCACCCCCGTACGCCAGCGGAACACTCCCTCGTTACGGCGGTTGTATTGTTGCTGCTGTATTGTATTGCTCGGGAGCAATAAATGCTCATCCGAGTAGAATACTCGTGTTTGTCCCCTCGGCCCGAACCCGCAGTGGTTGCGACTTACCGCGCCGCGGGTTGGGGGTCACAGCTCTGACTGCTAGGGCTGGCACACTGCTGCTAGAAAGCTACAACTGCTTCTAGCCCTTTGACCGTTATTACAGGAATAACGCCCATAACGTAAAATAATCCGTTGCATCAGGTGGACGATACACAGCACAAAGGTAAAAGATGAAGGCATGCGTTATTAGGCGCAAAAACAAGCATTAATGTTGATCAATTTGATCAAGGAGCGTTACGTTCACTTCACGCTTAGCAATCACAGTAACCCCTCCACCACGTGAACCGCGATCACGTCTGTATATGACGTAGCCCAATGGCACAATTTCGTCGACAAAAATACACCTGTGTAACCATCTCTCGGTTGTCACCAGTAGATGGGAATCATAAGAAAATACCAGTACCTCAAGGTTGTCTATTTTATTCACAATACTTCCGGCGTTCAAAGATATGACACGTAGTTGGCGAAATTTAGGTGGTGGTTTCGTCCGACTGCCAAAAACATTTCCCACGATATTCTCTGCAGATGACGGTATCTGTTTAATTTGATGGTCAGTACTAAGGGCGTTGAAGGAAGACCGAATTGAACTGGTGGCTTCTCAAGTAGAAGCGCGAGAGCATTTCCTTAGTGGACGCCCGCATTTTTCACTGACTCAGAGGAAGTTGCCTCAGCTAAATCCACTGGCGCCATGGTACGGACAAAGTGAAAGCGAAACCGAAACACGGTACGGACAAAGTGGAAGTGAAACCGAAACTCAGACGATACAACACATGGGACTCCTTACTCAGAGTGCGTCCGCACTTGTCGCCGTGAATTTTGCACGCTTTGCGCAAAGGAAGACCTCATGTCTAATCTTTGGCTTAGCACCCTGAGGAACCCCCCCCCCCCCCCCCTACCTTGTTCTCACTGTTTTGTGTTATCACAGGCAGCCCTGTTTATATTATCCATTTTTGCTTTTGCCTTGCCACTCGGTATCATCACGGCAGATACGTCAGGACAGCCCGAATTGCTCTTGAAACGCCTCCCGATGCAGCCACATGCCCGGACATGATTTACACCTCATGTAAAGCCCTCACCCGAGGGCCGTTGAGGTATTTGTAATGAATAAATAAATAAACAAATATCATGTTCATGTTCTTCAGATCACCACCTTTCCCACATCGCAGCTTCCTCTTGGCACGGGACTCCTTACGCGGAGTGCGTCCGCACTTGTCGCCGCGAATTTTGCACGCTTTCTGCAAAGGAAGACATCATGTCTAATTGGTGGCTTAGCACCCTGAGGCCCCCGCCCCCTACCTTGTTCTCACTGTTTTGTGTTATCACAGGCAGCGCTGTTTCTATTATCCTTATTTGTTCTGCCTTGCCACTCGATATCATCACAGCAAATACATCAGGTCAGCCTGAATTGCTTTTACCACGCTTCCCGCTGCAGCCCTGTGCCTGGACAAGATATAGCATGTTGATATTCTTCATCTCACCACCTTTCGCACATCGCAGCTTCCTTTTGGCACGGGACTCCCTACGCGGAGTGCGTCCGCACTTGTCGCCGCGACTTTTGCACGCTTTCCGCAAAGGAAGACATCATGTCTAATAGGTGGCTTAGCACCCTGAGGCCCCCGCGCCCTACCTTGTTCTCACTGTTTTGTGTTATCACAGGCAGGCGCTGTTTCTATTATGCTTATTTGTTCTGCCTTGCCGCTCGATATCATCACAGCAGATACATCAGGTCAGTCTGAATTGATTTTACAACGCTTCCTGCTGCAGCCCTGCGCCTGTACAAGATATAGCATGTTGATATTCTTCATCTCACCACCTTTCCCACATCGCAGCTTCCTTTTGGCACGGGACTCCCTACGCGGAGTGCGTCCGCACTTGTCGCCGCGACTTTTGCACGCTTTCCGCAAAGGAAGACATCATGTCTAATAGGTGGCTTAGCACCCTGAGGCCCCCGCGCCCTACCTTGTTCTCACTGTTTTGTGTTATCACAGGCAGGCGCTGTTTCTATTATGCTTATTTGTTCTGCCTTGCCGCTCGATATCATCACAGCAGATACATCAGGTCAGCCTGAATTGATTTTACCACGCTTCCCGCTGCAGCCCTGCGCCTGTACAAGATATAGCATGTTGATATTCTTCATCTCACCACCTTTCCCACATCGCAGCTTCCTCTTGGCACGGGACTCCTTACGCGGAGTGCGTCCGCACTTGTCGCCGCGACTTTTGCACGCTTTCTGCAAAGGAAGACATCATGTCTAATAGGTGGCTTAGCACCCTGAGGCCCCCGCGCCCTACCTTGTTCTCACTGTTTTGTGTTATCACAGGCAGGCGCTGTTTCTATTATGCTTATTTGTTCTGCCTTGCCGCTCGATATCATCACAGCAGATACATCAGGTCAGCCTGAATTGATTTTACCACGCTTCCCGCTGCAGCCCTGCGCCTGTACAAGATATAGCATGTTGATATTCTTCATCTCACCACCTTTCGCACATCGCAGCTTCCTTTTGGCACGGGACTCCCTACGCGGAGTGCGTCCGCACTTGTCGCCGCGACTTTTGCACGCTTTCCGCAAAGGAAGACATCATGTCTAATAGGTGGCTTAGCACCCTGAGGCCCCCGCGCCCTACCTTGTTCTCACTGTTTTGTGTTATCACAGGCAGGCGCTGTTTCTATTATGCTTATTTGTTCTGCCTTGCCGCTCGATATCATCACAGCAGATACATCAGGTCAGCCTGAATTGATTTTACCACGCTTCCCGCTGCAGCCCTGCGCCTGTACAAGATATAGCATGTTGATATTCTTCATCTCACCACCTTTCCCACATCGCAGCTTCCTCTTGGCACGGGACTCCTTACGCGGAGTGCGTCCGCACTTGTCGCTGCGAATTTTGCACGCTTTGCGCAAAGGAAGACTTCATGTGTAATCATTGGCTAAGCACCCTGAGCCCCCCCCCCCCCCCCAACCCTACCTTGTAGTCACTGATTTGTGTTATCACAGGCAGCCCTGTTTATATTATCAATATTTGCTTCTGCCTTGCCACTCGGTATCATGACGGGAGATACGTCAGGTCAGCCTGAATTGCTGTTACCACTCCTCCCGCTACAGCCCTATACGTGGACAAGATATATCATGTTCACGTTGTTCATCTCACCACCTTTCCAAAATCGCAGCTTCCTCTATTCACGGGACTCCTTACTCGGAGTGCGTCCGCACTTGTCGCCGCGAATTTTGCACGCTTTGCGCAAAGGAAGACTTCATGTGTAATCATTGGCTAAGCACCCTGAGCCCCCCCCCCCCCCCCCCCAACCCTACCTTGTAGTCACTGATTTGTGTTATCACAGGCAGCCCTGTTTATATTATCAATATTTGCTTCTGCCTTGCCACTCGGTATCATGACGGGAGATACGTCAGGTCAGCCTGAATTGCTGTTACCACTCCTCCCGCTACAGCCCTATACGTGGACAAGATATATCATGTTCACGTTGTTCATCTCACCACCTTTCCAAAATCGCAGCTTCCTCTTGTCACGGGACTCCTTACTCGGAGTGCGTCCGCACTTGTCGCTGCGAATTTTGCACGCTTTGCGCAAAGGAAGACTTCATGTGTAATCATTGGCTAAGCACCCTGAGCCCCCCCCCCCCCCCAACCCTACCTTGTAGTCACTGATTTGTGTTATCACAGGCAGCCCTGTTTATATTATCAATATTTGCTTCTGCCTTGCCACTCGGTATCATGACGGGAGATACGTCAGGTCAGCCTGAATTGCTGTTACCACTCCTCCCGCTACAGCCCTATACGTGGACAAGATATATCATGTTCACGTTCTCCATCTCACCACCTTTCCAAAATCGCAGCTTCCTCTTGTCACGGGACTCCTTACTCGGAGTGCGTCCGCACTTGTCGCTGCGAATTTTGCACGCTCTGCGCAAAGGAAGACTTCATGTGTAATCATTGGCTAAGCACCCTGAGCCCCCCCCCCCCCCCCAACCCTACCTTGTAGTCACTGATTTGTGTTATCACAGGCAGCCCTGTTTATATTATCAATATTTGCTTCTGCCTTGCCACTCGGTATCATGACGGGAGATACGTCAGGTCAGCCTGAATTGCTGTTACCACTCCTCCCGCTACAGCCCTATACGTGGACAAGATATATCATGTTCACGTTCTCCATCTCACCACCTTTCCAAAATCGCAGCTTCCTCTTGTCACGGGACTCCTTACTCGGAGTGCGTCCGCACTTGTCGCTGCGAATTTTGCACGCTTTGCGCAAAGGAAGACTTCATGTGTAATCATTGGCTAAGCACCCTGAGCCCCCCCCCCCCCCCCAACCCTACCTTGTAGTCACTGATTTGTGTTATCACAGGCAGCCCTGTTTATATTATCAATATTTGCTTCTGCCTTGCCACTCGGTATCATGACGGGAGATACGTCAGGTCAGCCTGAATTGCTGTTACCACTCCTCCCGCTACAGCCCTATACGTGGACAAGATATATCATGTTCACGTTCTCCATCTCACCACCTTTCCAAAATCGCAGCTTCCTCTTGTCACGGGACTCCTTACTCGGAGTGCGTCCGCACTTGTCGCTGCGAATTTTGCACGCTCTGCGCAAAGGAAGACTTCATGTGTAATCATTGGCTAAGCACCCTGAGCCCCCCCCCCCCCCCAACCCTACCTTGTAGTCACTGATTTGTGTTATCACAGGCAGCCCTGTTTATATTATCAATATTTGCTTCTGCCTTGCCACTCGGTATCATGACGGGAGATACGTCAGGTCAGCCTGAATTGCTGTTACCACTCCTCCCGCTACAGCCCTATACGTGGACAAGATATATCATGTTCACGTTCTCCATCTCACCACCTTTCCAAAATCGCAGCTTCCTCTTGTCACGGGACTCCTTACTCGGAGTGCGTCCGCACTTGTCGCTGCGAATTTTGCACGCTTTGCGCAAAGGAAGACTTCATGTGTAATCATTGGCTAAGCACCCTGAGCCCCCCCCCCCCCCCCCCAACCCTACCTTGTAGTCACTGATTTGTGTTATCACAGGCAGCCCTGTTTATATTATCAATATTTGCTTCTGCCTTGCCACTCGGTATCATGACGGGAGATACGTCAGGTCAGCCTGAATTGCTGTTACCACTCCTCCCGCTACAGCCCTATACGTGGACAAGATATATCATGTTCACGTTCTCCATCTCACCACCTTTCCAAAATCGCAGCTTCCTCTTGTCACGGGACTCCTTACTCGGAGTGCGTCCGCACTTGTCGCTGCGAATTTTGCACGCTTTGCGCAAAGGAAGACTTCATGTGTAATCATTGGCTAAGCACCCTGAGCCCCCCCCCCCCCCCCCAACCCTACCTTGTAGTCACTGATTTGTGTTATCACAGGCAGCCCTGTTTATATTATCAATATTTGCTTCTGCCTTGCCACTCGGTATCATGACGGGAGATACGTCAGGTCAGCCTGAATTGCTGTTACCACTCCTCCCGCTACAGCCCTATACGTGGACAAGATATATCATGTTCACGTTGTTCATCTCACCACCTTTCCAAAATCGCAGCTTCCTCTTGTCACGGGACTCCTTACTCGGAGTGCGTCCGCACTTGTCGCTGCGAATTTTGCACGCTTTGCGCAAAGGAAGACTTCATGTGTAATCATTGGCTAAGCACCCTGAGCCCCCCCCCCCCCCCCAACCCTACCTTGTAGTCACTGATTTGTGTTATCACAGGCAGCCCTGTTTATATTATCAATATTTGCTTCTGCCTTGCCACTCGGTATCATGACGGGAGATACGTCAGGTCAGCCTGAATTGCTGTTACCACTCCTCCCGCTACAGCCCTATACGTGGACAAGATATATCATGTTCACGTTGTTCATCTCACCACCTTTCCAAAATCGCAGCTTCCTCTTGTCACGGGACTCCTTACTCGGAGTGCGTCCGCACTTGTCGCTGCGAATTTTGCACGCTTTGCGCAAAGGAAGACTTCATGTGTAATCATTGGCTAAGCACCCTGAGCCCCCCCCCCCCCCCCCAACCCTACCTTGTAGTCACTGATTTGTGTTATCACAGGCAGCCCTGTTTATATTATCAATATTTGCTTCTGCCTTGCCACTCGGTATCATGACGGGAGATACGTCAGGTCAGCCTGAATTGCTGTTACCACTCCTCCCGCTACAGCCCTATACGTGGACAAGATATATCATGTTCACGTTCTCCATCTCACCACCTTTCCAAAATCGCAGCTTCCTCTTGTCACGGGACTCCTTACTCGGAGTGCGTCCGCACTTGTCGCTGCGAATTTTGCACGCTTTGCGCAAAGGAAGACTTCATGTGTAATCATTGGCTAAGCACCCTGAGCCCCCCCCCCCCCCCAACCCTACCTTGTAGTCACTGATTTGTGTTATCACAGGCAGCCCTGTTTATATTATCAATATTTGCTTCTGCCTTGCCACTCGGTATCATGACGGGAGATACGTCAGGTCAGCCTGAATTGCTGTTACCACTCCTCCCGCTACAGCCCTATACGTGGACAAGATATATCATGTTCACGTTCTCCATCTCACCACCTTTCCAAAATCGCAGCTTCCTCTTGTCACGGGACTCCTTACTCGGAGTGCGTCCGCACTTGTCGCCGCGAATTTTGCACGCTCTGCGCAAAGGAAGACTTCATGTCTAATCAATGGCTAAGCACCCTGCCCCCCCCCCCCCTACCTTGTTCTCACTGCTTTGTGTTATCACAGGCAGCCGTGTTTCTATTATCCATATTTTCTTCTGCCTTGGCACTCGGTATCATGACGGGAGATACGTCAGATCAGCCTGAATTGCTCTTACCACTCCTCCCGCTGCAGCCCTATACGTGGACAAGATATATCATGTTCACGTTCTTCTCACCACCTTTCCTTCATCGCAGCTTCCTCTTGTCACAAGGGACTCCTTACTCGGAGTGCATTTGCACTTGTCGCCGCGAATTTTGCACGCTTTGCGAAAAGGTAGACTTCATGTCTAATCGTTGGCAATATTGCCAATATCGTTGGCAATATGCAATATTTCTGGATTTCGAAAAAGCATTTGATAAAGTTACACACGCGCGCCTAATTCTTAAACTGTCACGCCTAAACCTTCATCCCCTAGTTCTGGATTGGATTCGAGCCTTCCTTACTGATCGTTATCAATTTTTTCGTGCTAACTCACACTTGTCATCCCTCTCCCCTGTCTTGTCTGGCCTCCCTCAGGGGACCGTTCTAGGCCCTCTTCTCTTCCTTATCTACATAAATGATTTACCCTTTAACATCAGATCTAATGTCCGAGTCTATGCCGATGATTGCGTTATCTACTGCCCAATACATAATTCCTCCGACGCCACCATTCTTCAAGAAGATCTTGCACGCATCGAAGAATGGTGTAGTACCTGGTTAAATCTTTACTTAAATGGATACCAAGATACCTGTAGGAGTCAACGGACGAAATAGGATTGTTGAGAATTGTATAAGTACTTTCACGGTGGTTGCGCCGGCGATGGAAAGAAATAAGTGACGTTTTACTGCTATTTAGGAACATGAGTACCTGGCTCATGTTCCTAAATAGCAGTAAAACGTCACTTATTTCTTTCCATCGCCGGCGCAACCACCGTGAAAGTACTTATACAATTCTCAACAATCCTATTTCGTCCGTTGACTAATACAGGTATCTTGGTATCCATTTAAGTAAAGATTTAACCTGGTCGCATCATATTCACCACGTCACCAATTCAGCTAATCAAGTTCTAGGGTATTTGCGCCGTAATCTATCCTTACCTCCCCCTCCCATTAAGCTTCTTGCTTACATGACTTTCATACGTCCTAAACTTGAGTACGCATGTGCTGCATATGATCCCCACTATACTAACCTAATCACCACGCTCTAAGCAGTCCAAAACCGAGCCGCCAGATTCATTTGCTCAGACTACTCTCATTATACTAGCGTTACAGCACTAAAATCTGAGCTTATTCTCCCAAAACTGGCCTGTCGGCGTAAAATCGCCCGTCTTTCGCTGTATCATAAATTTTATCACACTTCCGATCATGAAACTGCCCCGATAACACGCGCTCATCGCTTTTCTCGTAATAGTCACCCTAACGCCGTGTACCCTGAATGGGCCCGCACCGAAACATATAAAAAGTCATTTTTTCATCGGACAGCCAATGACTGGAATGACCTTCCATCCGAAGCGGCGACCATCATCAATCCTGTTCCATTCAAATCCGCCATTGAAGACCATCAGTGTTCATATTAACTCTTTTGTTTGCCCACCCCACATGTAATGTCCCCTGTGGACCCTTGAGGAAACAATAAATAAAAAAGCACCCTCAGCCCCCCCCCCCCTACCTTGTTCTCACTGTTTTGTGTTATAATAGGCAGCCCTGTTTATATTGATACAGCTCAGAAGTGGACGAAGAAGAAGTGTTTCGCCATCTCGCTTGTGACGAGGAAGAAGAAGTGGTTCGTCTTCTGGCTGGTGACCGCTCGGCAGACTGGAGCAGTTCTTGTGTCTCTGTGTGCTGTGTAATGTTCGTGACAAATCTGGTGGAGGTGCGGGGTACGCTTCCAGACCCGCGTAGGCTACCGACCAATACGGATCTCACCCCAGTTCACCAGCGCCGCGGCCGCCGCCTCCGTGGAGCGTCCCCTGAATTTGGACTCCTTCCGGCTGCAACCAGGGCGACGCAACCCCGGCCTTCGGAGGCACCAGCTGCCATGGCAACTGAGACCACGCTCCCGGCGCACATCCTCTGTCATCAGCCACGAACACCCCCGTCGTTTCATGGCGACGTGTTCGAGGACGCCGAGGATTGGCTCGAGATATTCGAACGGGTTGCCCGTTACAACGGCTGGAGTGACAACCGTAAGCTCCACAATGTCTATTTTGCACTTGAATAGTCGGCTCGGACATGGTTCGAAAACCATGAAGCTTCGTTTACGTCCTGGGAAGCTTTCTGCCGCAATCTTAAAGCCACTTTTCCGAATGCAGACCGTCGAGAGCGAGCAGAAGCTGCGTTACACTCGCGCAACCAGCGCCACAACGAGAGTGTACGCATGTACTACGAGGACATGACTCGCCTTTTTAAGCGCGCGGATCCTAGCATGACAGAAGACAAGAAGCTTCGCCACCTCATGCGGGGTGTCAAGCAAGAGCTCTTCGCAGGACTCGTGCGCAGCCCACCAAGCACTGTGGCAGAGTTCCTCACCGAGGCGGCAACTATGGAGAAGACGCTGGAACAGCGAGCCCGCCAGTACAATCGCGACGTCAACACCTTCGGGCCTGATCCCATCTCCACGCCTCCCGGTATCGACGCGGCCTTTCTACGCGAGCTGGTCCGATCTGTCGTCAGAGAGGAACTGCAGGCCTTCCGTACGCCGTCCGAGACGCCATCTTTCACGCCACTGAGCGAAGTCATCCGGGACGAGGTGCGCCTGGCAGCACAACAGCACCAGATTTCCGAGGTTCCTCGCCAGCCTGATGCAAGGCCCACGTATGCGTCCGTCCTGCGCCAAGCCCCTGGGTACGACGTCACTGCCGCGACTCCAGCAGTGCTCTCGTCGAGCTCCCCTCGTGGTGACGCTCCGCCAGCCTATCAGCGACCGCGAAAGAGTGAAGTGTGGCGCGCCCCGGATCGTCGGCCCCTCTGCTATCACTGTGGCGAGGCGGGTCACCTATACAGGGCGTGCCCATACCGCCGCGTGGGCCTGCGTGGTTTCGCGCCGAACGACCCGTGCCCTCAGAACGGGGAACGACCGCAGGAGATAGCATTCCATCTGTCGTCGCGCCAGAACCACATCACGTCAGGCCACCAGGAGGCTCGATCACCGTCGCCGCGACGCTACCGCTCTCCAAGCCCCCGTCAAGCCGCAGGCTACTCCGGACGCCGCTCTCCCAGTCCACGCCGGGAAAACTGATTCCAGCGGCCTCTGGAGGCAAGGCCGCTGATGCCGGGACTTGTGAAGATCCTCCTGCGCCACTACCACGCGACGATGTTTCTCCGGGAGCGAGTAGCGACAGCATCCGACGCGCTACCTCCGATTTGTGCGTCAAAATTGACGGAATCGACGTGACCGCTTTGCTGGATACTGGTGCCGACTATTCTGTCATGTGCCTGGCCCTTGCCGTACAACTGAAGAAAGTATTGACGGGGTGGTCGGGGCCCAGCATTCGCACTGCTGGGGGTCACCTGATTATCCCTGCCGGCAGGTGCACAGCTCGTGTCGATATCCGTGGTTTTGTGTACGTCGGCGAGTTTGTAGTCCTCCGTGAGTGTTCGAGGGACTTGATCCTCGGTCTTGACTTTCTCCACACGAACGGTGCTGTCATTGACCTCCACGAATCACGGGTCACGTTCTCGACGAAACGGGCTCTGGCACGCACTGACACAGACGATTCACGCTTCACTGCTCTGCGACTTGTTGACGACGACGTAATGGTGCCACCCCGGTCCAGTGTGCTAGTTCTCGTGAGGAATGATTTATTCCACGACTACGAAGGTATCGCTGATAGCCACGTACCCCTGCTGCTCGAGAAGGGAGTAGCCATCGCTCGCGGGCTCGTCCAACTACAAGACGGTTGTGCTAGTGTGCTCCTTACAAATTTTGCCAACGAGTTGCAGCACCTCGCCAAGGGCACGGCTGTCGCCTTCCTGCATGACTTCGCTGTGGTGCCTCAAGTGTGCGCCCTGGAGACAAGCCCTGAAGACCAGGCCCCACCATGCCCTGTCCTTCCGTCCGTCAGAATCAATCCCGATTTGGCACCTGAGCAGAAGGCTCTTCTCTCGGCGCTTCTAACCGACTTCGCGGGTTGTTTTGCCACAAGCTCCAGGGTCGGTCGTACGCCTGTCGCAAAGCATCGCATCATCACCGACGAGACTACACCACCCGTATGCCAGCGCCCATACCGCGTTTCTTCGACGGAACGCGAAGCCATTAAAAGGCAAGTGGACGAAATGCTCGCCGACGATGCCATTCAACCGTCGACAAGTCCATGGGCGTCACCGGTAGTCCTCGTGAAAAAGAAAGACAACACCCTGAGATTTTGTGTCGATTACCGCAAACTGAACAACGTGACGAAAAAGGACGTTTACCCGCTCCCCAGGATTGATGACACACTCGACAGACTACGTGATGCCAGGTTCTTTTCCTCCTTGGATCTCAAAAGTGGCTACTGGCAGATAGAGGTGGACGAGCGAGACCGCGAGAAAACTGCTTTTGTGACGCCTGATGGTCTATACGAATTTAAGGTGCTCCCGTTTGGAATATATGCTCAGCGCCGGCCACTTTCCAACGCATGATGGACACTGTCTTGTCTGGGCTCAAGTGGCAGACATGCCTCGTATACCTGGACGATGTCGTCATTTTCTCGCCCACCTTCGAGCAACACTTGGAGCGGCTGCGCACAGTGCTCCGGGCGCTCCAATGTGCGCAACTTACGATCAAGCCCGAGAAATGCTATTTCGGTTTTGAGGAGCTTCGTTTCCTCGGCCATGTTGTCAGCGCGCGCGGTGTTCTCCCAGATCCCGACAAGACCGCTGCTGTCTCCAGTTTCCCGCGTCCAACTGACAAAAAGACCCTTCGACGTTTTTTGGGACTGTGCTCTTACTATCGACGATTCGTCCAAGATTTTTCCAAAATAGCTGAACCCTTAACAGCGCTGACCAGAGACGACACACCCTTCTTGTGGGGAAGCGACCAAGAGGATGCTTTCGTGGAGCTCCGCCACCGCCTGCAACGTCCACCGATACTCGCCCATTTCGATGACGCCGCAGCAACTGACATACACACTGATGCTAGCAACGTAGGCCTTGGGGCGGTCCTGGTACAGTGGCAGGATGGCGCCGAACGAGTCATCGCATACGCAAGCCGTACACTTTCGCGCTCGGAATGCAACTATTCAACGACTGAGAAAGAATGTCTTGCGGTAGTCTGGGCCATCAGTAAGTTCCGCCCATACCTATACGGAAGACCATTTCGCGTTGTCAGTGATCACCACTCGTTATGCTGGCTGGCCAGCCTCAAAGATCCATCTGGGCGGTTGGCGAGATGGAGCCTCCGTTTGCAGGAGTACGACGTAACGGTCGTGTACAAGTCGGGGCGGAAGCACCAAGATGCGGATTGTTTATCACGCGCGCCAGTGGACCTTGCTTCCCCGGAAATGACTGAAGACTTCTCTTTCCTTGGTGCTGTTAGCGCAACCGATATGGCACAGCTTCAAAGGGAAGACCCAGAGTTAGCGCCGCTCATCGCGTACCTGGAAGGCTGCGACGGTCCCCGCATTCCTCGTATTTTTCTTCGTGGACTCAAATCCTTCACTCTGCAGAACGGCGTCCTCTACAAGCGCAACTTTGAGAGCAACACTGCAACATTTCTGCTCGTAGTCCCGTCCGAGTTGCGACCTGATATCTTGAGCGCTTGCCACGACGAACCATCTGCCCGCCACCTGGTGGTCAGTCGTACCTTAGCGAGGATTCGGCAGAGGTACTACTGGCCAAGATTACTTCCATCAGTGCGGACATACGTCAAAACGTGTCGCGACTGCCAGCGCCGTAAGTCTCCTCCCTTCAAACCCGCAGGATTTCTTCATCCCATAGCGCCTCCGAAGACGCCTTTCCAACAAGTGGGAATGGACCTACTCGGCCCTTTTCCGAAATCATCCACTGGAAAACGTTGGATTGCTGTCGCGACGGATTATTTGACGCGGTACGCTGAGACAACGGCGCTTGCAAACGGAACTGCTGTCGAAGTAGCTACGTTTTTTGTACACAACATCGTGCTGCGTCATGGCGCTCCTGCGGTTATCATTACTGACCGTGGAGCTGCTTTCACAGCCCGCTTGACTCAGGCAGTCCTAGATCTGACCCACACCAGCCATAGGCGTACAACAGCGTACCACCCACAGACAAATGGTTTGGTAGAGCGCCTTAACAGAACCCTGGCCGACATGCTCTCCATGTATGTGGATGTGGAGCATAAAACATGGGACCAAATTCTCCCATACGTAACGTTCGCTTACAATACGGCCCTGCAAGAGACAACGCGGCTCACGCCCTTCCAGCTTGTCTTCGGTCGTCCAGTTGTTACTTCTTTGGATGCCATGTTGCCCGTCGACCCTCAGTGTGACCTAGAGCCAGATCTTGACGTCGCCACTTTCGTTCAGCGGGCTGAAGAAGCACGTCAACTGGCCAGGCAGCGAATACACCGTCAACAGCACGCCGACGCTGACCGCTACAATCTCGGACGGCGATTTGTTACGTACGAACCAGGCGATCATGTGTGGGTTTGGACACCAGTTCGTCGCCGTGGGTTGTCCGAAAAATTACTGCGCCGATACTTCGGACCTTACCGAGTTCTCCGCCGCATTAGCGACGTGACGTACGAAGTTACACCGGCAACCCCAGACCGCCCTTCGCGCAGACCACCGCATCCGGATGTTGTGCACGTCGTTCGTATGAAGCCGTACCACGACCGTCCTGCTGATTGTACTTGACGCTGAGTGCCGCCGGTTGTGTGTCGTGATAGCTGTGCCTCACTTTCTGTGTCTAACCCATTTTTCCCCTCTGTGAAAGTGGCCCGCATCGAGGCGATGCTGCAGGGGAGGGAGCAATGATACAGCTCAGAAGTGGACGAAGAAGAAGTGTTTCGCCATCTCGCTTGTGACGAGGAAGAAGAAGTGGTTCGTCTTCTGGCTGGTGACCGCTCGGCAGACTGGAGCAGTTCTTGTGTCTCTGTGTGCTGTGTAATAGTCGTGACAATATTATCCATATTTGCTTCTGTCTTGGCATTCGGTATCATCACGGGAGATACGTCACGTCAGCCCGAATTGCTCTTACCACGCCTCCCGCCGCAGCCTTATGCCTGGACAAGATATACCATGTTCATGTTCTTCATCTCACCACCTTTCCGAAATCGCAGCTTCCTCTTGTCACAGGACTCCTTACTCGGAGTGCGTCCGCACTTGTCGCCGCGAATTTTGCACGCTTTGCGCAAAGGAAGACTTCATGTCTAATCGATGGCTAAGCACCCGGAACCCCCCCCCCCCCCCCCCCGCTACCTTGTTCTCACTGCTTTGTGTTATCACAGGCAGCCGTGTTTCTATTGTGCATATTTTCTTCTGCCTTGGCACTCGGTATCATGACGGGAGATACGTCAGATCAGCCTGAATTGCTCTTACCACTCCTCCCGCTGCAGCCCTATACGTGGACAAGATATACCATGTTCACGTTCTTCATCTCACCACCTTTCCGAAATCGCAGCTTCCTCTTGTCACAGGACTCCTTACTCGGAGTGCGTCCGCACTTGTCGCCGCGAATTTTGCACGCTTTGCGCAAAGGAAGACTTCATGTCTAATCGATGGCTAAGCACCCGGAACCCCCCCCCCCCCCCCCCCGCTACCTTGTTCTCACTGCTTTGTGTTATCACAGGCAGCCGTGTTTCTATTGTGCATATTTTCTTCTGCCTTGGCACTCGGTATCATGACGGGAGATACGTCAGATCAGCCTGAATTGCTCTTACCACTCCTTCCGCTGCAGCCCTATACGTGGACAAGATATACCATGTTCACGTTCTCCATCTCACCACCTTTCCGAAATCGCAGCTTCCTCTTGTCACAGGACTCCTTACTCGGAGTGCGTCCGCACTTGTCGCCGCGAATTTTGCACGCTTTGCGCAAAGGAAGACTTCATGTCTAATCGATGGCTAAGCACCCGGAACCCCCCCCCCCCCCCCCCCCCCCCCGCTACCTTGTTCTCACTGCTTTGTGTTATCACAGGCAGCCGTGTTTCTATTGTGCATATTTTCTTCTGCCTTGGCACTCGGTATCATGACGGGAGATACGTCAGATCAGCCTGAATTGCTCTTACCACTCCTCCCGCTGCAGCCCTATACGTGGACAAGATATACCATGTTCACGTTCTCCATCTCACCACCTTTCCGAAATCGCAGCTTCCTCTTGTCACAGGACTCCTTACTCGGAGTGCGTCCGCACTTGTCGCCGCGAATTTTGCACGCTTTGCGCAAAGGAAGACTTCATGTCTAATCGATGGCTAAGCACCCGGAACCCCCCCCCCCACCCCTTACCTTTTTCTGAGTGGTTTTTGTTATCACAGGCAGCCCTGTTTCTATTATCTATATTTGCTTCTGCCTTGGCACTCGGTATCATCACGGGAGATACGTAAGATCAGCCCGAATTGCTCTTACCACGCCTCCCGCTGCAGCCCTATGCCTGGACAAGATATATCATGTTCACGTTCCGCCGCGGTGGCTCAGTGGTTACGGCGCTCGGCTGCTGACCCGGAAGACGCGGGTTCGATCCCGGCCGCGGCGGCTGAGTTTCGATGGAGGCGAAGTTCTAGAGGCCCGTGTGCAGTGCGATGTCAGTGCACGTTAAAGAACCCCAGGTGGTCGAAATTTCCGGAGCCCTTCACTACGGCGTCCCTCATAGCATGAGTTGCTTCGGGACGTTAAACCCCAATAAACCAATCCAATCATGTTCACGTTCTTCATCTCACCACCTTTCCGAAATGGCAGCCTCCTCTTTTCACAGGGCTCCTTACGCGGAGTGCGTCCTGTTACAACCCAACTTGAGACTCGCGATGATCACGGTGGCGGATTCAGCAACGAAAATTTCGATATGTCGTTTGACCGCACCAAAAAGGATGACTAGCTGGGAAGTGGCCGGTGGAGCTCTTCCCACACTCGGCTCGGTGCGAACGACCTTCCCTTCTAGAAGCGACCGACGATGGACCGACGACAAGGGAAGAAAGGATTCACCTCGTCTGAGAGGAACCGGAACGAATCGGAGGAAGCCGGCGCAGATGCGGCGGCGGCGCCAGCATGTCTACGCCACACCTGTATTCCACAGACACGTGCTGCTTGCAGTGATGTTGCACCGCAGTGCGAAGGAGTTGCGGACTTGCGTTTCCTCCTCGCCAGTTCCCACGCGTGGACTCTGCACCAGGTGCCTCCGTGCTGTGCTGTACTGTGCCGATCTGTGTGTCGTGTTGAATTGCCGCCTGGTAAAGGGGCGGAGCCTTAGAGTATATAACCAGCGCCCTAAGTGAAAACGAACGCTCTGGGCCCTGGGTAAAAGGCTCATCCTGTCGCTCGACGTCGTGAACTCTTATTTTTTGTTTCTTTGCTCTTTTCTTCATTATGTAAATAAGGGTCTTAAAGAAGTGCCATTAAACCTGCTTGTTTTCGTATCCCCAACCTTCGAACCTTCAGACCGACTTCCTAATCCCGGACGAGCCCCCAAGGTGATACAACAACTGGCCATGCTACCCGATCTGTGACAACTGGTTGGCAGCGTTGGGATCCGAAGACCCAACAACTGTGGATCAGCGATGGGGATCTGAAGCTACAAGCGACAACAACGGTCGGCCAGCGAGAGTGCAGCTTTCTCGGGACATGATCACGTGTGTGGGTGAGTGCTTGGCATTTCCTCTGATGTGGACCAGGTTCTGAAAGAGGGTAAAAATTTAGACCTGGTAGACACAAGCGCTTAAATCCTAGAGGTTTGGTATTTTTGCATAGTTGTTTTGGAAATAGCTCAGACTCAGAGCTATCATGGACGTACAGAAAGTGCAGAAGCCGGACCTGTTGCTGTTGTTTGAGGAATTGGGAATTGATACGAGTGGTTTGGCACGAGAACCCGTGATCATTCAGGCAATTACTGACTTGGGGGCAGATGATGAGGAGCTCAGTGAAGCGTGGAGCCTCATCCAACAAAAAAAAGGAAGAGCAGCTCAGACAGGAAAAAGAGCAGCTCAGACAGCAAAAGGAGCAGGAAAAAGAGCAGCTCAAACAGCAGAAAGAGCGGGAAAGAGAGGAAAAGAGGCGTGAGCGTGAACGTGAGAGTGAAGCAAAATTACTAGAGCTAAAGGCTGAGCTCAGTAAGTTATAAATGGAGTTGAGCAAGAGGTCGGGCGGTTGTCCCCAGCAAGTGGTACCTCTTCTCAACAAGGAGGCAGATGAGACGGGTGAAACGATTCTGCAGCGGGAGATTGAGCTCCGTAAGTTAGAAGAGTTGAGCGAGAGGTCGGGCAGTTGTCCCCGGCAAGTGGTACCTCTTCTCAACAAGGAGGCAGGCGAGAAGTGTGCAACGATTCCGCAGCAAAGCCTCCGCGTGGAGAAAGAACAAGAAAGGCGAAAAATGCGCGAGGAAAAAGAAAGGTGTGAAACGCTTACTGTCAGCCCTGAGACAGATGGCGCGTTGGCAGATAAGGCAGAGGTCCCGTGCCAGAAAGAATGCAGTGAGGTTCGGTGTGAACGCAATGTCAGAGCCAGAGAAGGGACACCGCTGGTGCAGCTGGCGAGCACTAGCAGTCAGGAAGTTGAGGCGGTACTAAGCGGCATATAGAGCGAACCGGAATCGCCTGACGGCAGCAGTGAAGCGCCAGGCAAGAGCGACCCTTTCACCGAAAGGAGCCGTAGAGGCGAGATTGTTTCTGTAGCTCAGAAAGGGGACGATGCTGCTTCTATAGGGAGACAGCAGAAAAATGAGATTTGGTGCTATCACGGAACCACAGCTATGCACGAAGATATGACCACAAATGACGTATCAGCAGTTCTATTATTTTTCCATGCCTCACGCGACCTAACCAACTTCTACACACCACAGCAACCAATTGGCTGATGCAACCAAAATAGTAACAAGAAACTGAATTATCTGTAACTGTTGTAGGTAAATACCATGTGGTGATCCATTTATTCTAATGTGTTACCCATTATTTTAAAGATGAAAACACGTAAAGAAAAATTTGTCTATACTTCAAATTTTTCTTTGTCAATCTCGAGCACACTTAGATTAATGCGACAGCCTGGTGTGTTTTCTGCACAGTCCACCTATATTCTGTATAGTTACGGTCCATATTTGTGTATATTGCTATAGGCCTAGGCAAGGTCGAGCTGATGGTCATATTCTTGAAACGATCTCAACTGTTGTTTCTGTCCGTTGTTTGAACTTTCACTTGCTCCTTCCTTGTTCAAGGGTACCCAGAATACTGGAAGTCTACAAGATCGCTTGTATGTTTTGTTGATTTCTGAAGCTAAAGTTGTTTCAATTATGCAATATCTTATGAAAGATGCTAGAAAAATTGATATCCTTTGAAGGTACTTATTGCTCATAAGTGCTTTGTTAGTTGCCAAAATACAAAAACAGGCGTCAAAACTTGCAGCTCCTTGTGTCGCCTTAGGTGCTTCCCCCAATAACATCCATGGACCCTGGCATCTTAAAAACAGAAAATAACGTATATCCAGATTAGATACAAGGATGATACACAAAGAATATGTACAAAATTGTACAAGATCAAGCCATGAGAAAAAGGCCACACCAAGACAAAAAATGACAAGGAACAAATTTGTTGCCGTAATTAGATACTTGTAAATGAAATCAAAACATAATTCTCTTTTCTATAAAAGGGAGATAACGCATCTGTCCAACTTCCATTTATGAACTGTGTTGCTTTTCAACTGTCATGCACAACAACGAATTTTAACCTGACTCTAACTATTTAACGTGGCGTGCAAGGCATGGGCATTGTCAAGTTGCGACGACAGCCCACTGCTGTAATATATCGCACCTTGCGGAAACATTTTACTGTAGTTCGAAAGGTGTACTGTCTTGTTCCCTTATTGCATCATCCTTTTGTAAATGCAACCATTCAGGCTATATACACGACGTTACCTTTACATTTACCACTTGAAAGCAACATAGTCACTGTACTTAAATTTGTCAGAGAGGTACATATCACATTTCCTCAAGGCAAATCTTTGATCAGCAGGCAACGGCACATAAACCAATCTAGGCAGTCTTGGGAGGGCAGGTCTGGAAGTGGAAGGTATCAGAAGCATTCCTTTCAACTGGACAACTCTGGCGGATCAATGCATCATTCTGGAGGAAAGCACTTGTGACCACCACAAGGAGTGCAACACATGTACTGATAAAGTTACGGATTACTTGCTTCAAGTCTGAGTGAGCATCATAGATGACCCAATATCTTTTGAATTACATGAACAAAACAACATAAACATAAACAAGCGTTGCCCCCCTTTAGCTTTTTCAAAATCCCTTCTGCTACAGACGCCAGAAGGGATTTTGAAAAAGCTAAAGGGGGGCAACGCTGCCCCTCTTTCTAAAGAGAGAAATCTGGCAATTATACCGTATGTCCATGTCGTGTCCCACAATCTGAAGAGAATAGGTAAAAAGGCTGGAGTTGATGTTTTTTCAGCGCCTGTGAAACTCAGTGGCTTGTGTGCGAGGGTGAATGGCCAGGATAAAAGATCAGAATCTGGTCATGACTGCAAGAAAAACCACAGGACGAAGTACGTGCCATGCCAAGATAACGTGGTGTATTCAGTCCCGTTGACGTGTGGTGCTTCATACATCGGCCAAACGGGCCGTTGTCTAAATGAAAGATTTAGAGAGCATGGAAACAACGTTAAGAATGCGGCCCGCCACATAGGTATTCACTGTCGTGATTGTTCCTGTTTTCCGAAATTCAAAAACAGCCATGTAGTTACCAAACACAGAGATAAACTTACTAGAGAGATAATCGAGGCATCTGAAATCATGAGGCCGGGTGAGAATTGTATCAGCACCCCTTCCGTAGCCATTTCGTTGAAAGAGCACAACTATCTGATGTCATATGACCGATGTACACGCGATACAGCTGCATGCGCATAGTGACTGGGATGAAACCTTCCGCTCCTCTCTCTTTCTTTTGTTGTTTTTTTCGAAGGTGCTGAAGTATATATATGCTGATTGCATCCGGAATAAACATTTGTTGTCAGTTCAGCGCTGTGTTTGTCCTCTTCTTCCCTTGGCCTTGTGCCGTTGCGCTGCTTCACTAGATATGTCAGACCAACTCGCCCACCAGTTCATGTTGTAGAACTTACAAATGATTCACTTTTGGCTCATCCACGTAGTTGAAGCCATTTTTTCTCGCTCAAGCGCCCATGCAAATGAAAAAATCAAGTTTAATTACCCCTCCATCCCCGACAAAAAGCGGCACTCTTTCTCTATGCTAAGGATAGATGGCTCGCTTATGCAGGACCGCTCATTCTTTTTGATTAAAAATGCTTCCAGCCGTCCTCGCTCGTGCAAGGACTTCCCCCTGCTAGTAATGCTCGTGCGGTGAAACAGAGGCAAACATTTGCTACAGTCCCTCACATGCAACGCCAGGTTGCCCCCTGTGCTCACACGCAATGTGTTTCCTAAGGCATTCATTCAGGCATTGCTCATCCTGCTCGATGTATACTGTCCCACAGCACATGGGGTTGAATACACAACTTCCACCGCACACTTTGTAAACCTCGTTTGGCGGTTGGTCTTGCATACTTGTTCTCTGCACAGCCAGAGATGCGGGTGAAAAAACCAGATAGCTCATGAGGGGCTGAAAACGGCATGTTGACACCAAATTTTTCGGACGCTCTTTTCAGCCCATGGGAAATTTTATGGAAGAACAGGACCACCTCAGTGTTTCTTGTCCCATACTTCCATAAAATTTCCCATAGGTTGAAAGAGTGCCCTAAAAATTTGGTATCAAGTTTGTGTTTTCAGCCTGCAAGACCAACCACCAATTGGAGCTCACAATGTGTGTAATGAGGGTTGTGTATTAAATACATATGTCCAGTGGGAAAGTATACATCAGGCAGACTCGGCAATGCCTGAATGAACGTCGCAGAGAACACGGCAAGAAGCTGCAAGCTGGCACCGGTAGCTACCTTGTTTTGCACGTGAAGGACAGTAGCAAATGGTCGCCTCTGTTTCACAGCATGAATATTATCAGCAGGGGTAAGTACAGGCATGAGCAACAACTGCTTGAAGCACTTCTAACAAATTATAAAAAAAAAGAATGGTTGGTTCTCTGTACTTATTACAAAAAAAAAAGAGTGGTGCTTTTTATCGGGAATGGAAGTGACAACTGGGCTTGAGTGTTTGATTTGCATATGCGCTTCCAAAAATAAATCAGCTGTAAGTTCGGCTATAGTGTGTGTACCTTCTCATCAGCCTGTGTCTCAGTTTTCGCTGTTTTTTTTTTGCTAGAACACGAAATAACATGCAACAAATTTGCACAAACATTGTAAGCGATGATGCACGATATGAATAGTGCCAGCTTGCTGTGCTAAGGGCTGCCAAGTTATGAGATTACTCACAAGTGCATAAACCAGAAATCCCTGAAAGAAAATATTTCAGTCCCACACCTTGTATTGCAGCACCTTATATGAGCGCACAAAGCCAAAGAAGCTGACCAGAGGTCAGCTAAACTTCTTCGTTCGAAGATGAAGGACTCAATTTTAAGTCAAGCATATTATTTAAATAAATTTTTTACTGGCCCTGAAACTCCAACCTTTATAAAAAGGGTCTTTCTAATTATTTCACACTCATTTACCTCTGCAAACGTTCCATAGTGAGAGGGCTGCCGGGTGGATAACAGGTGTTGAAACCAAGAAAGGCTCCAAGGAGGAGTCTCACTGCCTAGTCCAGACTGGTTTTGGAGATGCACTCCTCTCTGTCGGCTGCAAGGGCAAGTAGGTGGATGTCGCCCACACCTGAGCCTTCATGGGAACAAAATTACTAGCACGTAATACTATTGAGTTAAATGTTTTGTTGTGTAATTTCAAGACTAACACATACTACGCATACGGCAAGCTTGGTGCAATAGGAAAGACATCAGAGATTATACTCGGTTCACCCTTAAGATTATAGGGCAGCGAAGGCTCTCGGTCTGGCCTGATCTTTTGCTTTCGAATATGTATTCCTAGCAAGGTGCTCGTTCTAGAAAATTGGGGCCCGCTTGCACGAAGCTATCACAGCTTGCTGCAGGCACACCGGACCTCGGAGTTATTACGTCAAACTACGGCCAGTGCAGCAGGAACATACAACAACCAGCGGGCCGACCGCCGCCGCCTCGCACGGCTGCAGCGTTAGGAGCTGGGGCGAGTGCAGCGGACCGAAGAGCTGCAGGACAGTTCCGGACAGATGAAATAAGCCCGGCAGAGCGCGCAGGTAAACGATACAGGTGTGCTCGAGATGTCCCCGCAAAAAAAACGAAGGGAAAGGCGAACGCACCTACTAAAGGTAGAAGCAATACGGCAGCGAACACGCGGGACCATCGCGATGCGGGCCGATCGAGCCCCTGCGGCTCTTCTAAAAACTGGAGGCAGGCCACGTCTTGAGCAAGACGATGCGTGTGTGCTATACTTTTGGAACAGTAAGAGTTTTCAAAACAGTGAGGCCGATTTAATTCGAAAGCCGAATACGCACCGATGGAGCACTATGGGATGATAGCTGTCGCACCACATCTTACCATCCGCGCGAGACCGCGCGAAAGGACGACAGCGCGTTGTTTACAACAGCCACAAGCGCGCGATCGGCTCGCATCGCAACGGGCTCGCGTGTTCCCTTCAACTGTGTGTAGATGCATACAAGGCCACCTCCCGTGTTAGGAAGGAGCGGGCTCACAAGGAACGCACAGAAGAAAGTTTGCAGAGATGGTAACCCTTGTGTAGGAAAATGGGCGAGCACGGCGCGAGACGAATCCACGAAGGGCTTGAGGCGAAACAAATTCGCAGTGGCTTCGCTCTGGTTAAGCCTGGATATACAAGCGAAAAGCTGTATTTATGCTTTGTTTGACGTCATGGCTTTCGCAGTTCGCGCACAAGGCACTGGGAGCACCACGATAGCGGTGTAGATTTTGAGCCAACTCCCTATCTATCACTTCTGGGTCTTCTTTTCTTACTTCCATGGCGAATGTCTGTGCTTCTTCTACGGCCGCCGTCGCCGCTCACGCGTTATCGCAACGCCTTGCCAAAGAACCTTCTCTTGGGACTGCGGCGGAGACCGCACGGCAGCGGCGAAGGGTAAACCGGTGGCGAGGAGGAGAACGCAGGGGGTGGTGAGGAGGGAAAGGGCGCGCCACGACGACACCCAGGGTTCACTGTACCCAGGGGTGGCCCACGTGAAGCGCGGTGTTGACGAGCCTAGTGAAGCTTTTCGCTTCAAAACGTACGCCGGCCGCCGCGGCGTGCACGCCACGACGGCTCGAACGAGCCTCTCCGCGCTTGTGTCATACACCACGTACCGAAAGGAAAATGTAAGCAAATATAGTAAACATACAGTACACCTACCGTAATCAGGTGCACTTGGTTTGAGACAGCAGCAGCTTCCATGAATCCAAGCCTCGCCGTCTTCTCACCAACGCGAAAAAACAAAATGGCGCGAGAACACGAAAAAACAAGGCCCGCACACACCGACCACGCCAAGATCGAAATGTCACGCTTTTCACTTGGTCGAAATGGTCCTGACATCACAGTGTGCGAATTTCAAACGGGGCCAATTGTACTTTGGCTAGTAACCATTCAACCAATTTAGAGGGATCGTATAGTGATGCTGCAACTAAGTGAGACTGAGTTTAGTTCATTTCTTAATTAACCAATTAGCCTAATTAAGCTTTCTAGTCTGGCCAGGTAAACAAAAGCGAGACAGAATTTGGTCGAGTTCGGGAATCGAACCAGGGTCTCCGCAGTGCGAGACGAGCACGGTAACCACTCCGCCATGCCAGCTCGATGGTTTGGAATGAACAAAGGCGCGTCTAGTGAATACGGTGTGTTCGTTCACTCCCATCTTCATCCCTTCCCTTACGGCGAGGTTCAGGTGTCCACCGATATATGCGAGACAGATACATTCCCTTTCCTCAAAAATTAATTTACCGACAAGCAAGACGCAGAGCCGAACGGGCGATGGCGTTCTGTGGACTCCCTGGCAGCGTTGCAAGACGCTATCGCGTTCCACACTGAGAGGCGAAGCTTAACATCGTAACCACACATCAGAGACACTAGCAGCAACACCGCGCTTAAGGCTTTCGCGTCTCCGCGCTTTAGGTCAACAAAGCGCCCCCCTGAATTTTTGAAGCATTCCGGAGAACCTCTTCCTTTTCAGTTAAATCAAAAAACCTCCTAATCACGAGACGTTTTTATCTTCAGCTTTTTTCTCCCTCTCCAAACTTCCTAATGTGATTTCAAGTTGCGTTTCAAATATTTCCGTCAGAACATACTTCTTGAGGTCATCTACTGCTTCAGTTTCTGACTCTTCAATGCCATAAATGAGCAGGTTGTTTCGACGAGAGTAGTTTTAATGATTGCCCACCTTTGTTCTTAGCGAAGCTATTTCCCTGTTCAATTCTGCCAACGAGTGCTCACAGACTTCCACCCTTTGAGCTGTTTGTGGTACAACCCATTGAACTGTTTGTGATAGTACTTACAGTTTGCTTTCAACTGAAGCAAGTCTCTGATTTGTTTCCCACACATGCAAGTCAAGTTTTGGCCCTAGAGACTGTAGTTCGCATGAAGAAACCTTTTGATTCTCAATAATTTCATCGAGCTTTTTTGCTACCTCTCGGCCTGGATTGAGCTCAACGTCACCGCTAAGCAAAAGTGCAAGTAAACAAAACTAGTCAAAACACTGCAAATGTTGCAAGCAAGACGCTTGGTCAAGGCAGCTCGACCAAACAAAGAGAATCGCTTTTAAATCCATAGGAGTAGCGATATCTACTAACCTGCAGAAAAAAGACGAACGGGTTTAGCTGCGACTGCATCCCACGGGTGCTGCCTTGCCCACTGGTGAAGAAAACCTCAGGGGCGGTTCTCGAAAGATCCGACACCCTTAGAGACGCCCTTAAAGCCATAAAAATCTACTTGCTTGTTTAAAGGGTGTTTTCTCTTGGTTCTTGAGAGAAGTCAGATCGAATGCCTAGAAAGCCAGCAAGAATGCACTGCTCCTATGGGCTTTGCTCCCAGTGGCGTGCGTCTACGGCAGGCTAGGCTGCCCTGAAGCAACCGCTGAGTGCAGCAGGAAACCTCCATAGGAAGACGTTTCTGCAGGCCGGGCAGATGTCGCGTTCGCTCATCAACACGAGTCATATCTGAAGATTTGCCCTGAGGCATCGAGTCAGGCATGCGTGGATAGCACCGACTCTGAAAGCTCCATCTGGGTCCTCCAGCTCCGCGGTTTTTTTTCCTTCCCCTACGCTCGATTTAAACTATCGGTCGCGCATTTACTGCGCAGTCAGAAAAAAAAAACATGGCAAATGCGCAGCCGAAATGAAAAGTGCTGTACACAGATTCAGGTGTGAGATGACCGTAAACGCAGCAGTAAACAGAGGTGTGTTCTTTACTAGGGATTGCCTGCTTGACTAACGTGGAAAATTGGGCGTGTAGGTACATGTCTTGAACAAATAAATGGCAGCGCAAGGAGACGAGGACTAGACGAGACAGCAAGGAGGGCGCTGAACTTCCAACTTTTATTGCCAACGAATCGTGCGAACATATATACACTCTGAACCATCCGGTGTCATCGTCAGTGCATGCGCAAATATGTCAGCTCTTTATCAGAGAGAGTGATAGAAGCGGAGCTAACACATGCTTCTCCCCGATTATATATCAACTCAGATTCAATGATTTCGCGCGTTACACGTTGATTATTCTTTTTTCTAATCACGGTGCTAGTGAGATCTGATGAACATTCTTCACACGTAAGGCAGTGGGTGGCCAGAAGGCCTTCAAAATCTTTTCCTTCAAGGGCATTTTCTACGTTTTTGGCATGCTCCCTCAACCTGTCATTCACGCATCTCCCAGTTTGGCCGACATAAGTTTTACCACAGTTTAACGGAATTTCATATACTACGCCTTCTGCGCATTCAACAAAGGGCCGCCGATGCTTCTTTCCATAGTTCTTTTGCTTCGCTGTCTCGCGATCAGTCATCTTGCACAGCTTTGACAGCTTGTGATGAGCAGAGAAGACGACTTTCACGTCGCACCGCTGCGCAACCTTTTTCAGCTTGTGTGACAGTTTGTGAATGAGCCGCCGCGGTGGCTCAGTGGCTATGGTGCTCAGCTGCTGGCCCGAAAGACGCGGGTTCGATCCCGGCCGCGGCGGTTGAATTTCTTTGGAGGAGAAATTCGAGGCCCGTGTACTGTGCGGTGTCAGTGCACGTTAAAGAACCCCAGGTGGTCGAAATTTCCGGAGCCCTCCACTACGGCGTCTCTCATAGCCTCAGTCGCTTGGGGACGTTAAACCCCATAAAACAAACAAACAAACAGTTTGTGAATGTGAGGTATCACAGCTACCTTTTGCCTACGCTGTGCGTGGGCGTCACACTTGCGTGAGTGCGTCACTTTTTGAGTAGGCCTTCAGCAACCAAAATGAGAAGGTGCTGCGGATAACCGGCACTGCTCAGCCTATCGGCTTGATGGTTGAACGCTTCTGCGACGAGATGCGGGCAACTTTTGCTAAGGGCGTTTTTAAAGCAGGAGGTGGCGATGGCTCGCGTAACGAGCTTTGAGTGTGCAGAGTTGAATGGCAGAAGAAAAATCGCGCGGTTCACCTAATTTGGCCGTTCACTGCAAGTTCGTGGGATAGGTCAAGAGGCCTCATCACCGTTCCAAAGGTGGCCAATATCTTTCTAGCAGCACGTTCAATTGCCTGCGCGTCACAATCTACAACTAAAAAATCATCTACAAACCTAAAGACCCTGCTAACGTTTTGGTCTTTGAAGGATGGGATTAAAAGACGGTCTAAATGAGCAAGTACAAGGTCAGAAGAGCAAGTTGCTGGGCTAGTTGGTGCTGTTGCATCGTGGTGGAGCAGCGCAAAGGACGGGACACAAGAAACAAGGAAGGACGTACACAGGCGCTGACTATCAACTATTGATAGTCAGCGCCTGTGTACGTCCTTCCTTGTTTCTTGTGTCCCGTCCTTTGCGCTGCTATTGATAGTCAGCGCCTGTGTACGTCCTTCCTTGTTTCTTGTGTCCCGTCCTTTGCGCTGCTCCACCACGAAGTACAAGGTAACTAAGGACTGGGGCAATGCAAGACCCGATGCATACGCCCTGCTTTTGCAGGTGCGGTGTCCCTTCAAACTGGGTGTAAGTTGACTCTGAATAAAAGCTTAAAACCTATAAAAAACCTCGGACTGGAACTCCAGCTTCGTTCTGGAAGGCAATGCAGCCAAATTTGTCAATAGAGTGCTCAACGCATTCAAGGATAAGCTTTTGAGGTAAAGAATAAAAAGGGTCTTTAATGTCGACTGAGAAGGCTTGGCAGCCCTTGTCATGATTATGGGAGAAGAATTCTATAACCTGGTGAGAGTTCATGACCAGGAACGGATCGCCCACAGGTAAAAGCTTAAGTTGTCGTTGCAAAAAACCTGCGACAGAATGCTGCCATGTTCAAGATTCTAACTTATCGGTTTGCGCGCTAAAGAATACATTTAAGAAGTTTTTCTTGCTGTTATCGATCGCCTTTACAAGCCCTGAAAGGTTTAACCGTTCGCAAGGTTTCTTTGCGCGGGTCTTGACTTTAGTCAAGGGTACCTTAGGATGGTTGTCGAAGACTGACGCAATAGCATCCCTGGATTTTGTTTTAAAAACTGTGCTAGGCATAACAGTGAATTCACCCTCCTTATCAGCCAGAAGGAGACAAAGCGAGTGATCACGTAACAAGGCAGCCACTCTTCTGACAGGCAGAGAGGGAACCGAGTTCTTGCACCGGTGTAGGACATCAACCCCTTCCGAGACAAACCGAGCATCTGCCACCGCCTGGGTATACCGAGACACCTGATGAACCAAAGATAGTTGCTCTAACCGAGATTCCCTAAGCAGCACAGCAAACTTTGGTTTGAGAGAAAGCCTCGATTATATATCAACTGCTTGTTTTTGCGAGGAGCCACGACGAGGTCACAGAAGCAGAGAGTCGGCGGTACCGGGGGCGTGGGATCGGGACAGCCGCTTTTTTCCGCTGCGCCTCGCAGATGACGCCACATGTACGACTGAAACTGCAGCGCGTGAAGCCTTAGGGACAAGTGAAAAAAAAAAATGGTTTTCAGGGGGAAAAAATGACCCAGTAACTGTCCCACATATCTCGGTGGACACCCGAACCGCGCCCGGATGGAAGGGGGGAGTTAAATGGGCGGAAAGGGAGTGAAAGAAGAAAGGAAGAAAGAGGTGCTGTAGCGGAGGTCTCTGGAAAACTTGCCACATGGCGCTAAAAACCCAACTGAAAAAACGACCTCGGCCCTATGTTGGGCCAAAGTCGGTAGCCGGCCTGGCCGACCTTGGCCCTAGCTTGGCAAACTAGGTTGGGCCGAGGTCGGGATTGGTGATTGGCCTCACACCGGCCGACCTTTGGCTGCCAACATAGGGCCGAGGCCGTATGCCGACCTTGCCGTCACCAGCCAGCGCCCTGCTAGATTGTGAATCAATGACAAATCGTGGTTACCTTACCTATATATGACGTTTGAAACTAAATTTTGGCCATGAGGAATCCGACCTGTATGCACAGGCATCTTGAGGAGACACAAACAATGAAGACGAACTTGCAGCAATTATTAATGGGTTCCTTTATGCAGACATCAGTACACAAGCAGTTCCACTTGCTGTAAACGCACGCGTACTGTGCAATCTTACAAAATACTGAAAAACACCAAACACAATTCAGCCATATATCTTTTATTAATATTCTATTCACAATCACTTTCAACAGGAATGCTACCAGATGACTGGAAGGTGGGGAGGGTCATTCCGGTCCACAAATCAGGTGTAAAGGACACTCCATTGAATTATCGCCCCATCTCCTTAACCAGTGTGCCTTGGAAAATCATGGAACATGTCATATATCTATTCCCATGTCGTAAACCTCCTAGATTCTAACAACTTTCTTCATCCGGCTCAGCACGGGTTTCGTAGGGGACTTTCCTGCGATACCCAATTGGCAATCTTCACTTTCGACCTGCTTGCTAACCTCGACCGCGTAACATACAGACCGATGCATTATTTTTCGATTTCGCGAAGGCTTTTGACAAGGTACCACAGCAATGCCTATCACTGAAACTAGCCTTTTTAATTTGCACCCTAATATTCTAGACTGAATTAAAGAATTCCTAGCTAACCGTTCTCAGTTTGTTTCTTTTCTTTTTATTCGAGCTGTTTGCCATCAGGCATAATGAAAAAGGAAAGAGAGTTATAAAAAGGAGTGCAAACAAGCCTCGCTTAAAAAGCGGCAAAAGTTCGTGATATAGCGATTATCTAGAGTCCACTTGGTATAGTCGTCTGCAACGTCCCATCGCAGGCCAACCTTTCTTAGTAAACGTCGTCTCACGGAAGCTGTAGCCGGACAAGTCCACAGCAAGTGTTGTTCATCACACTGGTCGGGCGCAGCACCACAATGGGGACACTTGTCTGTCACTTCGTAACGTTTGTCACGCCACCGATGACGCACAGAAGGAGTCAGAGCCGCTCCTGCCCGAATCCGGCGCACAGATACCTCCTCCTCCCGAGTGAGACTCCGGGGGAGAGGGTATGAACACGGAGGAATTAGAGCGCGTGTTCGCTGACGCAAAGACTGTTTCTCGGAAACATGGGACAGGAACGGATCTGAGGGAAGAGGGGAAGGTGGCGGGATATCGGATGTGTCAAGGTGTGTCATTGCATCCACATGAATATTATGCGGATCCTGGGCATGCCCGCGAATCCAGTGTATACGCACAGGACAGGGGTATTTTGTGCAAAGTTGGTGAATGGATTGTGTAACTTGGAATGTGCGCCGGACAGCCTTAAGCTGCTTAAGGGCGGCAAGGGAGTCGGTGTAAATGTGTACAATATCGAAAGTAGGTGCGAGTGGAAGGGAAGCAATGGCATTGTGTATCGCCTGAAGCTCCAAGGCCAGGGGGGAGCAAGTATCCGTGCTATATGTAGCGCGGGAGTTGAGATGAGGATGTGAGGGACTGTAAACTGCAGTAACTCCCTGCACTGCTGTGTGTGATGCATCGGTGTATATTATGCACCCTGAAGGAAGATGGGCGGCTGATATCGGCGTCGAAGCAGAGGGGCGATTGTCTGTGAGCTGACAGTATGACCATGGAGGAAGAGTCTGTAAACGATGAAGCTGAAGCGACATCTTGCGTGCTCTGTTTGCCTCACGCTGGTCGATGAGTTCACTCAATGTATTAAGTTGAGCGTACTCTTGCAGAATGGGTATGGGTGTGATACGTGGAAGATAAGTTATGGCGCGCATAGCCTCCCGATTGATTGATTCAAGGGAGTCCCACTGTCGGCGGGTGAGGCGATGAAATTGCGCTTGGTACACTATCCGCGGCTGAAGGATGGAGCGCACGAGCTGACGGGCAGTATCAAAACGCGCTCCGCCAGAGCGCATAGCTATGCGTCGAATCAGACCGAGAGTAGCGTGAGCCGATTTACGGGTCGCGTTTAGCCACGGAGTCCCAGTCCCAGATGTATGAAGTAGAAGACCTAGAACACGCACACTTTCAACTTGAGGAATTGGAGAATTGTCTACCGTAAAGGTAAAAGGTGCTGCTTTCCGTAAGCCACTTCTGTTGCCAATGCGAATGAAACAAGATTTATTACACGAGAGGGTCAGACCCAAAGGGGGTAGTCGTGATGTTAAGGCATCCAGCGCTTGCTGGAGCGCCGACTGTTGCACAGACGCATCTGGATTACAGGACCACAAGGTTATGTCGTCAGCGTACGCAAGGACGCGCACAGAAGGAATTTTCTCTAGGGCTCGGACAAGAGGTATAAAAGTTGCATTAAATAATGTGGGGGCGAGGACGGAGCCCTGGGGTACACCGCGATTGGAGGTAAAGTGACCAAAAGGCTTCCCATGGATACGTACACTGAAGGTTCTGTTTGTTAAAAATTAGTGAATTGAAAGGAGAAAGCGATGCGGGAGACCGAGATCTTGAAGGGTGCCAAGAATAGAAGAGTGTAGGACGTTGTTCTATGCCTTTGTGATGTCAGTCGCGATCACCGTACGATCAAGATGACTATGGGGAGAATGGTTTAGTACGTCCGCAGCCAAAACAGCCAGACCGTCTTCTGTTCCAATGTGAGGGCGGAACCCAATTTGAGATTCTGGATAACAATCATTCGATTCCAGCCACCACGACAAGCGAGCTGCTAGAATGTGTTCATAAAGCTTGCAGATAGTAGGCGTAAGTGAAATAGGGCGGAGGGCCGAAAGAGAAACCGGCGGCTGACCTGATTTGGGGATTGGGACAACGATTGAATGTTTCCACTCTGCAGGAATAACTCCAGAATGCCACACCTCATTGAATGTATCAAGGAGGGAATGTAGAGCAGGTCCTTCCAAGTTGCGAAACAACGAGTTAGGTACACCGTCATGCCCGGGAGCAGTGCTTGTTTTGAGGCGATCTATGGAGGCCAGCAATTCTGCCATGGTAAAATCTGAAGTAACCTCATCAGGGGGCTCAGAAATCGATAATATGGGAGAAGGGGTAGGGAGGCAGTCATGATGTGGGAAAAACTGACGGGCTGCTTGTTGTGCAAATGAAGTTTCATCCACATTCAGAGCCAAGCGAATGCTTTCGGTGTAATCAGCTACTTGAGAAGTGCGTTCCATGGCGTGAAATACCCGCCAAAGATGTCTATTACCCTGTGTAGAGGAGAGGTGGGCACACCATGCAGCCCAGCGTTGTCTGCTAAGTCGCTTTGAGTAGCGCCGCGCACGTGCAGTAGCCCGATGAAGAGCTGGAAGAGCTGAAGGGTCGTCGGGATTACGTGAAGCATAATGATCCGCCCTGCGACGAAGAGCCCAGAGATTAAGGAGATGCATGTCCGGGTTCGGATCATCCTCATTTACAGTAGTGGCGAATGTATGAGTCGACAAAACAGCTGAGAGGGTGGACAGAACAGTAGATGGGTTCAGCGTAGACAACCTATTATCTACGCGTACGGAATCCCATGATGTAAAGCGTACGCTGCGGCGTATTTTCCGGCGACGCGAAGTTGTGATGGAGATTAAAATAGGGCTGTGATCACTGCCCCAAGTGTCTGGTTCAACATTCCAACGAGGGTAGCCGGGCCCTAACCACCAAGACAAATCAGGCGAATACGGACCACCCCGAGGGCGCGTTGAAGTTTGCGGTTGATTTAGTAGTTGAAATGAATGATCTAGAAAGGCGCCATGAATGTGAGCACCCCGGGAGGAATCCAAAGGGTAGCCCCACGATGTGTGAGCGCCGTTGAAATCTCCGCCAACTAAAATAGGGGTGCCCGAGTAGTTATTACGGAGAAAACGAATCCAACCTAGGTTGGGAGACACTGTTCCCGGACGACCATAGAAAGATACAAGTATCAGTGGTGTATGTGCAGGTTTTACGAGAAGGCCAACGAGCTCCAGTTTGTTTCTATTAACAATCACAACTCAGGCACTCTCCCCATAACATCCGGTGTTCCGCAAGGATCTGTGCTCGGCCCGCTTTTATTCCCAATATATATTAACGATCTGGCGCCACAAGTATCGCGTAAAATTTGCATATTCGCCGATGACTATGTAATTTATTGTACCGTTACTAACATTTCTGAACAAGTGGCTCTTCAAGATGAGCTCAAACGCATCAATGAATGGTGTGACCTCTGGCTAATGACACTAAACGCTAAAAAATGCAAACTCGTCTCATTTCAGCGTCAACGCAACCCCCTTGTTTTTTCCTATACAGTTGCCAACTCATCTATAGAAAGCGTCCAATCATTCAAGTACCTCGGTGTAACACTCTGTACAGATCTTTCTTGGCGAATACACATTACCACAATCATATCATCTGCCAATAGATATCTAGGATTCCTAAACCATTATCTTCGTCATGCACCGCAGCAAGTGAAACTTCTAGCTTACAAAACCCTTATTAGACCTAAACTCGAGTACGCCAGTCCCATCTGGAATCCACACCAAATATACCTAACAAATGCACTCGAATCAGTTCGAAACCGCGCCATTCGCTTCGTTCATTCTGCATATTCATATGCGATCAGCGTTTCATCTCTATAGAATACTTCCGGTCTCGAAAGCCTTGAAGCTCGCCGTCGCGTCGCCTGCAAGTGTTTGCTCCACAAGTTTTTCCATAGCACTCATAATCAAACACCTTACATTTCTCATCCGACCCGCATATCTCACCGCACCGCACACCCATTTCAGATCGCCCGGCCTCTATCGCGTACTGCTACTTTTTCAGTTTTTTTCCCCGCACCATTGTTGACTAGAATGCCCTCCCCACCGATGTTGCCGCCATCACGTGCCCACCTTCATTCTTATCCGCTGTAATCATTTGTATCATACTTCAAAGATTGCTCAATATGATTGTTTATGATTGCCGCATGCATATTTATGATTGTTGAATACAATAAGCCACCCCTTATGTAATACTCCCTGAAGGGGGTCTTTAAAGTGAAGAAAGTGAAGCCTTATTCTTCTGTGCCCACTGCCTCCCTTGCTCGAGTCGGCTGGCGCCTCTGGCTGCTGCCACCCTCCCGATCCTGCGCGCCAATCAGCCAGCGCTTTATAACAGCGCTGATATTCTTCAGGGTTGCTTGTTCAGGGTAGTGTGCTCTCAGGCAGGCTACGATAAAAGAAGAGAGCAAAAACAAATGCCACCACTTCAAAAAGGCTGAAACCAGCTCAGCAGTGATATTCCAACCAAATAATCCAGTGCTTTGTAGTCCAGACTCGAATATAACAGTAGTCAGCACTATATTCTGTAACCATTGCAATATTTATTCAATTTGAACCCAAAATAACATGCGGCAATTAGGGCAAAATGCAATAAACTAGAATATATGTCCTTTGTACATAGCATCCATTATGATATATTTGTGGACAGTCTTCAATGTCTTCACAACAGTATTATAAATGTTTTAGCTGAAATCAGGGCATTATATACTGAAAAATCTGGCATTGTGTGTACCATTATAAATAGCACTAAACAATTGCAAGCAGTATTAGAAATTCAATATTTTTACAATTGCATGAAACCTGATGTAGTATACAGTAGCAATTGTTTTAACAAGTTGCTTTAATGAGGCAATCTAAGCCAACAATAAAACAGCTGTACTACCGCCAACATGCATATTTACCCTTAAATACAGGCAAATCATTTAAAACCTGCATTTCATTACGTCCACGTCACAGCAGTGCCAAAATTAAGAATGAATACGAAATTTTTTCATGAAAAAGTAGACTAAATAGAATAGAATCTCGAAGCACTGAAATTTTTTTTTCCTGGGAAAACATTGCGGGGTTCAATGTACCAGAAGCAACAGATGGACTATGAGGGACACCTTAGTGGAGGGCTCCAGGAATTTCCACCACCTGGGACAAATGTATTGTACTGAAAATATATGGCTGATAAAATGACCAGCATGTTTAGCACAGCATGACAATTCTTCACCGTTGTGCTGAAGAATTTCCGGCTCCATTACTTGGAGCCGAATGCCACATGTCCAATGCACGCAATAAGCCTCTCTGAAGGCCAAAATGAACGTACTCACCACTGCCGAGTTGTTCAAGTGGTACGCTTTGTCGAGTGGACACTAGAGCATACTGTGTCTTAGGAAGATCAGTGAAGTGCGGCCTATGAAGCAGTGAATTAACTGCCGCTCTCCTGATATGATATTTCACAGTCCAAGCCCTCAACTGGCTCCTTATCTCC
Source organism: Amblyomma mixtum (assembly GCF_055824585.1). NCBI lineage: Eukaryota > Metazoa > Arthropoda > Arachnida > Ixodida > Ixodidae > Amblyomma > Amblyomma mixtum. Next base: position 19,341,030 of record NC_143014.1, read on the forward strand.
TCTGGACACTCGGCATTGTCGGGAACATCAAACAAGTCATGTTCATAAGGCCCCACGAGACCAGTGTTTTGACCGTGCAAGTCACTTCCAACTGACTCAGCTTGATCTGCACTTGAACACTGTTCCTCAGCTGCCACGAGAGAGGATTCAAAAATATTCACTGCTGCATATGCTTGCCCTAAGCTGTCCCCGAACGGTGCAAATCTGTCGTTTCCAACACTAGCTAAACGTGATGGATTGTCGGACTGCAAATGGGGGAATTTCTCAGAGCATGCTGCCGGTTCTGCGTCTTCTGCGACTTGCTGCAAACACCGAACGCTGCCCCCCTTCGCCAGATAAAGCTCTCGGCGACGTTTCGCCCTCAAGAACCGCTCTATGATAAGGTCTTACCTTCCAACGTTTAGGTCAGGTGGCGTTGTCATGGTGAAAGGCCAAGACGCGGCACTGCAGGAACAACCAATGCTTCAAATCCAAACGAAGCACTTTGCCAGCTACGCCGCTACGAGAGCATGAGTATGAAAAGCGCGGGAAGAGCACCGCGTCGCAGATTCAGTCGTTGTGACTGACACCGCGCTTTCGTAGATGTGCTGTCAAAGATATGTTCGCAAAGAACAAATAATAAAATAAATGTGTTGTTTTATTCATTTTTTCAAATTATGCAAGTTAAAATTTACATTACTTCACTACGTCTAGATAAAAAAACAATTGCTCGCCAATTTCAACAAAACATCGAAACCGAAACTTTTGAGCTTTGGTTTCGTTTGGTGTCATAATTACGGGACTGTCCTTTTATCTCTTGATGAAACTGCACTCGTCCGACAATTATTTAAATGCTCAGCATTAAAACGAAATTAATGCCGCAGCATTGCATCTGCATATTGCTTACACATTACATTTATAAACTGATAATAATGATTGATAATTTATTGATAATGACTGCATGCATGTTAGGCTCAACATGCATGAAGTCATGCGCGCAGTGTATTCGTAAAAAAAAAATATTGGGACGATATGAAACGTACGTCGATCGAGCGTTTCGTCCGCAATTTCCACGCGCCTACTGCGCGTGCGTCTGGCATATACGTCACCGACCAAGCCAGTGGGGCTGAAGCCGCGAAGAGACAATGTATCTTCGCCAGTCTTTAGTCGCGGAGGTCCCGTCCCCCGTCCCCTAGGCCTGCGTGCCAGGGACGGGGAGTAGGGGGCCTCCTACATCGGTGGAAATAAAAGTTGTTATCAATCAATCAATCAGTGGGTAGCCAACCATGGCCCTACGATGGTCCCCGTGCGGTTGCCCGAGCGTTGGGTGCCGACTAATTGCCTATCATTTGCCGGTAGTTGGCTGAACGTTTTTGGCCAACTATTAACCAGCCCAATTGGCAGCCAGCCACGGCCCGACTAGGGGCCGCCATTGGTTGGCCGAGGATACCGGCTGCCGAGCACTCTCCAATTGCTTACCGATGGTCGGCCGTCGGCCAATTTCACTTGGGAAGACACGGACACAAGGGAGACACACAGGACGGTCGCTACTTACAACTGAAGTTTATTGAATGAAACCAGGCAAGATAACAGAGAAGAGGAGATAAAAACATTTAAATTAGGAAGCACTCAAACAGCGTTATCGTCGAACAAGATTTACAAATTAGCAGATATGAAAAGCATTTCCTTGTCACATAGAAACACTAAGGCAGCACTGACGCATGTATCTTCCTTTAGCGAATGTATATTGAACGCCTCTACAATTTCCCTAGTAAGCTGATCTTTGTGGCAGTCAATGACAACAGAGCTTTTGAAATCCGGATAACAGCCAGGACACATTTTTGTTTTTCCATCTTTTTCTTTAGCATTGATGTGGCCAACAAGATGCCCCTTGACACCATTCCTGACATCACTGTTGCGTTCTCGCAGCCTGTCGTTGAGGCATCTGCCTGTCTGGCCTATGTACTTCCGGCCGCATTTCAATGGAATAGAGTAGATTGCATTCTTTTCACATGTGACATACTGGTGCTTATGCTTCTTTTTGCATTTTATGGCTTTTTTAGGACGAGGGTTCACGGGATTACACAGGTTTGATAACTTGTCGGGAGCGGAGAACACGAACTGTACTTTTGCACGGCTCATTATCCTCTTGAGGTTGTGGGAAAGGGTGTGGCAGTATGGAATAACCGTCCCTTTTTGTTTGTTTCTTTTTTCATTCTTTGGAATAGGCTCGCTAGGTTCAGCCTTTCCGAACTGAGAAATTGTATGCTTCAGCAACTTCTGTGCGACAGAAACCAAAAGATGAGGAGGGTAACTTGCTTCCCTTAGCCTGTTGCACTGATTAAGAAAACTAGACTCTATACAATGTGTACAGCACTTTTTGAGCGCGCTCGAGAGGCATAAGTTAGCGATGGCCCGCTTTACTATCTTAGAATGAACCGAATGGAACGAAAGGACCGGTTTTTTGCACCGCGGTTGATAGGACCAGCAAGTGTGACGTGCCTGGAGGTGGAGTTTTATGTCCAGAAATTGAATAGACCGGTCTTCTGGCACCTCATGCGTGATGGTTAAGGGAGATAAGGCCGTGCTAAAGCATTTTAAGATCTGTTGTACAGTGGCCTGAAAGTTCTGTTCGTTTACGCTTGTCAGAACCAAATAGTCATCTACATATCGAAAAATTTTAACCACAGAAAAACGTCCAAGAATCTCAGCTAACTGTCTGTCCACTGATGCCAAAAAGAGTTCGCTTAGAATTGGAGAAATGCAAGAGCCTATGGGAACTCCTGTTTTTTTAAGGTAAACGTTCCCATCCCAAGAGCAAAACGTCGAGAAGAGGTACATCGTTAATAGTTCAAGGAACCCTAGCACCGACACCCCTGCGGCATTTTGGAAAGCTACGGAGCCATGACGGTCTATCCATTGTTCTAGGTACAAAAGTAACTTGTCTTGGGGGATAGAATAATATAAATCTTTTACGTCACTACAAACGGCCATTAACCCACCACTTCGAGTTTTCAGAAACTTAACTACGTTAAGGGAACTTTTTGTCACTCCGTTTTTGAGCGCCCGTCCTCTGTGTCTCCCTTGTGTCCGTGTCTTTTTAGCGCTATGTGGCAAGTGAACCATCACCAACTCGCCCAAACTTCTTCTCTGGAAAAGTTTCGAAGTTTCGAAAGTTTCGAACGTGCACTGACATCCCACAGCGCACGGGTGCCTTTTGCGTTTCGCGTCCATCGAAACGCGGCCGCCAAGTTCAAGTTGGGGGTTCGCGACGCCAGCGCCACAGCGGCGAACCGTGAAACGTCGGGGCGCTGCCGGAGCAGTCGCTCTGCTAGCTTTGTGTGCACGTGTGGTGGGTGTATTGCGAGGGGCACAATCTTCGCGATTACAGAAGCGATCCCGCCGCAGCAAAACGAAGGTATTACGAAGAATAGTGTCGGGATGCTGTGATGCTTGTCTCGCGCCTGTGGTTCCGCACCACCAACACTTAACACCTCGTTCGCGCCACACGTGTTACCAGTCTAAAGCTAATATTCTCACAAAAATTAAGTACAAGCACTGCATAAGAACTGAAATAAATTAGAGGAGCAGTAGGCCTAGCTTCACAGAGTTTATAGTCAATCTGCCTCACGACTCAGCGCGTGGGTTCTGTCCCAGCGCGCAGAGCATGTCCCATAATTTTACCGGGTTTTCTAGTCGACTGGCAAGCTTGGCCATGCAGACATGTATTTCTTCTCCGCTTCGGATACTTTCTTCCCCCGATCTGCATAATTTGCTTTAGTGATGCTGTAATATAAAAGATAAAGCGTATGTACAGGGTGATCCACTCTTACCATGAACACGTGAGTATGCGGCCGCGCTCTTCGGAACGCCAGTGCATCTGCCCCGCCGCGCATGAAAGGGAAGTGGCGGACGACACGCAGCACCACCTCCAGATCCTCCGGAGTGTATGCCATTTTGCTTCGATGTGCGGCCGTGCCGAACGCATGGGCGCTCCGAAGAGCGCAGCCGCATACTCACTAGGTCACGGTAAGAGTGGATCACCCTGTACTCCTGATGCGGCAACCGACTACTACGATCAGCGGGTGCGTGGTTTCATTTCGTAGGGCTGTAGTACTTTCCATATTTCAAGCACATAATTAAACAGTAATAAGGGAGTAATTACTCATCGACATCCACCCCAGCGCCGCCATACGGCTACAAAGGAAAGCTATACAGCTTTCCTTTGTAGCCGTATGGCTGCCCTCGGGTGGATGTCAATGAGTAATTACTCCCTTATTACAAATCTACTCCACCTTGGGGGATTCCCCTAAACATTTGACCAACATAGTTAAACAGTGAACTTACACTAGGCACAGGACATTTTCGCTGACTTGAAAAACGCATTTTACCGTCCAATGGGCCTCCTTACCCTTGTATTTTTCCTTTGAGCTGTACAAATAATGCCCGGATTATTGGCTACAGACAACATGCCGCCGCAAAAATGCTTGTACCGGACAGTTGCTTTTAACTGTGTAATGTGGAGAAGTTCTTATGATGAATCATCATCATCAGCCTGACTACGCCCACTACCGGGAAAGGGCCTCTCCCAGGTCTCTCCAATTAGCCCTGTCATTTGCTAGCTGCGGCCACCATATCACAGCAAACTTCTTAATCTCATCCATCCACCTAACTTTCTGCCGCCCCCTGCCACGCTTGCCTTTTACTGGAATTCTTCACTCCGTTATCCTTAAGCACCAGCGGTTATCTTGGCTTCGCATTACATGCCCTGGCCAAGCCTATTTCATCCTCTTGATTTCGATTACGATTTCATTAACTCGCTTTTGTTCCCTGGCCCACTCTGCCAGCTTCCGGTCTCTTAAAGTTATACTTGTCTTTATTAAGGCGGAAGCCTTTAATGTCTCATCGTTGTAAGCAGCAGTTGTCGACAGAAATGTCACGCTTTTCAATTGGTGGAAACGGTCGTGACGTCACAGTGCGCGAATTTCAAACGGGGCCAATTGTACTTTGGCTAGTAACCATGCAACCAATTGAAGGGATCGTATAGTGATGTTCCAAGTAAGTGGGACTGAGCTTAGTTAATTGCTTAATTACCCAATTAACCTAATTAGCTTTTCTAGTCAGGCCATATAAATAAATAAAACCGAGTAGAAAATTGGTTGAGCTCGGGAATCGAACCCCGGTCTTCGGCGTGCGAGACGAGCATGCGATCCACTCCGCCATGCCAGCTCGATGGTTTGGAATGAACAAAGGCGCGTCTAGTGAATACGGTGTCTTCGCTCACTCTCATCCTCCTCCCTTCCCTTCCGGCGAGGTTTAGGTGTCCACCGACAAATGAGAGACAGATACGTTTCCTTTCCTCAAAAGCCAATTTACCGACGAGCGAGGCGTAGAACCGAATGGGCGATGGCGTTCTATGGACTCCTTGGCAGCTTTGCAAGACGCTGTCGCGTTCCACTCTTAGAGGCGAAGCTTAACATCTTAACCACACATCAGTGACCCCACTTTAGGTCAAAAAAGTGCCCCCTGAATTTTGACGGGTGTCCACCGAGATATGTGAGACAGTTACTGCGTAATTTCCTTTCCTCAAATACAATTTTCATTTTCTTCATTACGGCTGCTCTTTATCTAGCTTCTTTCACTCCCACTTCCTCCCTTCCTCTACGGTGCGGTTCAGGTGTCCACCGAGATGACAGAGAATTACTGCGCCATTTCCTTTCCTCAAAAAGCGTTGCGTTCAAAGGGCGAGGCATCGCGCCGATGTTCCATGGACTCCCTGGCAGCGCTACAACACGCTGTCGCGTTCCACTCCTAAAGGCGAAGCTTAAGCGTCATTAATTCACAGTTAATTAGTATTCACGTATTAATTAGTAATTAACCATTAATTTGTGCTTTGTCATCACTTAGTAATTAGTACTCAATTATATGTGACGCCACCACTGCCACAGAAGCACCGAAGGTGGTGCGGAAAACGCTTCCGCCTCTACGCACTTTAGACAGTCAAAGTGCCCCCTGAATTTTTCCCTCCATAGTTCGCTGCGTTTTCCTTAGCTGAACCCTTTTTATTAGCCTCCATAATAAAATAAATTTGTAAGCATATTTATCGTCATGTCATTTTTGACAGCCATGTGGTGATGTTTTTCAAGGTTTGTCGACTGTCTGTAGAACGTCTATAGACAATTGTCTACTGAAGGTTTAGTAGACAGAGGTCTATAGACTGTCGATAGGCAGAGGTCTATAGAATTTCCGAGCCAGAAATCTACGGAACGCTGTTGACAGTCTATAGACCTATGCCTACTAGAGCAGTGCACTTTTATTGTGAAAGCACTCATAAGCTCATTAACACCGACCACGAATCTTGTCCATCCTATCTTTATTGTGCCGACATTTAGCAGCAGTGACGTCACGTTAAGATAAAGAAAGCATAAAACACGTAGATACCCGAAACTCAGGTGGCGCCCAACACTACGGTAAATTGTGTCGGGCCGCTCCCCAAATTTGGCCCATCCAGCCCCAAAATATTACCTTGGGTGACCTGGGCAAAAAGCGATGTGGAGCCATAACTGACTCCTCCCAACACAATGATGGCCACTGGTTCACAAAGGCTGGTTCGCATGCAAGCAAATGAGCAGTTGAGCGGCGCGTCGTAGCGAAAATTTCATACTTGTTACAACCTCGCCGCTCATCGCAGCGACGACTCAAAACTGGTTTTACCGCCGCGGCGGCAGGATTCTCTAGCAGTTTCGCTTGCATGTGAAACAGGATTAAGGCTTAATCACGCTGGCGAGTCGCGAAGGCGACGCGACTTGCACTGGTCGACTCGCGACGTGCGCCGAGCTATATGAAGTGCTCACACAGGCGAATAGAGTTTGCGACTAACTTTCCGAGACCTCACTCTTCCCCTTCAGCTCGCACATGACGGTGCGAGCGAAAAAAGTGTGACCATGCTGAAGCGCTGCTCTGAAAGCACGGAAAGCTATAGTGCAGCAGCGACGAAGCCATCGGTGCCTGTGCATGCGCCCGTGCTTTCTCCAACCCAGCGGCCTGTGGCGCTACCGAAAGTCAGTTTCTCTTTCTGGCTGCCGTCACGTGTTCGTCTCCCCATGTACATTTTGTACCTCTACTACCACATGCGAAGAAAAGGCCCAGGCGTCACCTCACGACGCGTAGTGAGAGAAAGCTAATGGCGAAAAAGCATATCGTTGATCGTCAATCAGTTAAAATTACTTGCACTAATCGTTCCCGATATCACAAAACGCAGATTGCATATACTTGCACGCATTCATTGCACGCATTGCACTCAGATTATTAACCGCAGCTTGAAAATAAACCATTCAAAGTACTTTGAAATTAAAACTGGAGAAATATCACGCCATCGTCACAGCTTGTACATACCAATGCCCACAGTCCGGAATGACTGCTTTAAATTTAGTTTTTTCCCAAGAACCATTAGGAATGGAATATGCTACCAAACTCTGTTGTCACCTCACAATCACTTAGGGCATTTTTAGATAAGCTGCATGATGTTTTATTGTCTACATGAATTATATGCCAGTGTTTTATTTTTTGTATAAGTGGTGAACGCTTTATGTACCGAATTTTTGTGCCCGTTTCAATGTTTGTGTTTTTGCTATTTTTTATACCTCATTATCCACTCCTGTTATAGCCCGTGATCTGGGCTGACAGTATAAATAAATGAAATGAATGAAATGAATGATGCATGACCTTCTTGTCTCTATAAATGTGCAACAAACCTCCATATCTCTTTCCACATTTCAGTATTTCTTTAGCTGTGTAATGTGGTAGCGTGCGGCAGCCGAGCGGCCGCAGCAGAGAACCAGCGAAGACCGGTGCAGGACAAAGAATCAGCGTTTATTTGTCTGACGCTTCTTTTATACGCAGCGGTTGCTTATCCGCTGCTGCTATCAGTGCGCGTCATGGCAAAGTGACGCGTCATGCACTTGACGCTATCACATTCCTTCCCTCCAAGATCTTCGCCTCCACTCATTAGCTGCAGTGGCGGAAATCGTGGGAGGTATATCGGTCTGGTGGTTTCCGGGCGCGCTGGCTTCTGCGCAGTGTTGTTGGTGGAGAGTCGGAAGGCGCTTCAGCTTGCGCCTCAGGATGTGCGTTGTGAGCAGCTGGCAGCTGCAATTCTTGCCCGTCTTGTGGTGGCGGGGTCGGGGTTCGTGCGTCATCGCGAAGAGGGGGTACTGCCGCGTCCGCGTCATGCTGCGCCTCTTGTGGTGGGGAGGGGAGCGTCTCCTGATGACGCTCAAAGTCGTCGGTGTCGGGTTGTCTCGGGGCTTCCGCCCCGGTGTCCAGTCCTGCATACTGGAAAGAGCTGCGCGATCGCAAATGATCAACATGAACGTGCCGAACTGTGTTCTGAGTCTCTACGAGATGGGTCACAGGGCTGACTAGCCGCACTATACGCCCTTCCGTCCATGACACCTTCTCTTGCCGGACAGTCTTCACGTACACCCAGTCTCCTTCCTTAAACGAACGGAAAGTTGATCTCCGTTGGTCATGCTGCTGTTTTAGCCCTTCTTGCCTACTCTGCATGTCATCCCGAAATGATGGCCTTAGTAATGACAGTTTAGTGCGTGGAGTTCGTTTCAGAAATAGTTCAGCCGGACACTTGCCTGTTGCCGTGTTAGGGGTTGTCCTATACGCCAGCAGGAAGTCGTCTAGTCTCTCCCGCATCGATCTGTTGTTACCTCCCTTGTTGTCGTGCAGAAGCTGCTTACGAAGACTCCTTTTTACAGTTTGCACCGACCTTTCGGCAGCCCCGTTGGACTGCGGATGGTATGGCGGGCTGTACGTGCGTCGGATGCCACAGGCATCGAGGAAGTCCTGGAACTCCTGCGCTGAAAACTGGGGGCCGTTATCAGAAACCAGTTGTTCAGGGTATCCGTAAGCAGCAAACAGACTCCGCAAGCGCTCGATAGTCTTCGCGGCTGTAGTAGAGCGCATAGGAAACACTTCGATCCACTTTGAAAAAACGACATTTCTTTTGTGCGTGGACTCGTTTTCAAAGTCAAAAAGTCCACATGCACTCGCTGCCAGCAGCGGGCGGGAAACGGCCACGGCTCGAGTGGAGAACGGGGAGCGCTATTTTGCATTTGTTGGCAAATGCTACACGTTTTTACCGTGTTTTCGATGTCTGCGTCTAGGCCTGGCGACCAGAGCAAGCTACGTGCGAGCATCTTCATGCGTGAAGCACCGGGGTGTTCCGTGTGCAACAGACTTAACACTGCATTTCTCATCTTTGTTGGCACAATAACACGACTTCCTCATGTGACGCATCCCGCTTCCAGCGACAGCTCCGCACGTCTGTTATAGTACGGTACAAGTTGATGATCTTTGATTTGTGCTGGCCATCCTTCAAGCGTATATCTGTAGACTTTGCTGAGAATGCCGTCATACTTGCTAGCTTTGGCAACGTCTTTAGCCGTCAGTGGCGTAGTTTCAAAAACAGCGAGCGTATGTGTCTCATCAACGCTGTTTTCGGTTGCAACAGGCAGTCTGGACAGCGCGTCCGCCACTTCCATTTGAGATCCTTTCCGATATCTCAAGTCGTAGCGATAAGAAGCCAGGATTAACGCCCACCGTTGCATTCGAGCAGCCGCCAAAGATGGGACCTGCTTCCGTGGCCCTAAGATACCTAGTAATGGTTGATGATCCGTGAACAACGTGAAGGCCCTTCCATACAGGTAACGATGAAACTTCTTGAGAGCAAAGATTATTGCCAGCGCTTCTCGCTCGATCTGGGCATAGCCACGCTCAGCTTGCGATAACGTCCTGGAAGCAAAAGCGACAGGCTTTTCTTGCCCACTGGGAAGTATGTGAAAAAGAACCGCGCCGAGCCCATATTGCGACGCATCACAGCTTAGAGCCAAGGGTTGCTTCGGATTGTAGTAAGCAAGTACCGGACTGGTCGTGAGCAAGTTTTGTTTTTCGAAACGCGCGAGAACACTCGCTTGTCCATTTCCAACGCGTGCCCTTCTTCAGGAGCTCGTAGAGCGGCGCAGCCACAGTCGCCAAGTTCGACAGGAACTTGGAGTAGAATGTTACCATTCCCAGGAAAGACTTCAGTTCAGTACCATTTGTAGGCTCCGCTGCACGCTCTATTGCCCTTGCTTTCGAGCCCAGTGGCTTTATTCCATCCGCTGAAATTATGTGGCCCAGATAGCGGACTGCACTGCAAAAGAGCTTGCATTTTTCCATGCGCAGCGTCACATTGTGCTCCTGCAATCGTGTCAAAACTTCTTCAGCCTTTTCCGACATTCATTCTCACTTGAACCTCCAATGATGACATCATCAATATAACACCCTACTTGAGGGATACCCTTGAGAAGCCGGTCCATGAGCGACTGGAATATGGCAGGAGCACTGGCAATGCCGTAAGGGAGCCGTTGGTACTGGTAAAGGTCTTGGTGGGTGTTTATAGTTAAAATCGCCTTTGCATCTTCGGCAAGTTCTACTTGCTGGTAAGCGGCAGCAAGGTCTAGGACGCAGAATACTTTTGAGCCTGCCAATGTTGTGAACAAATCTTCTGGCAAGGGAAGAGGGTAGTGCTCAGTCAGCAGCACAGGGTTCACCGGGACCTTGTAGTCACCGCACAACCGCACTTTTGCTCCTCCGTCTTTCGGTACCACTACCAGCGGAGTCGCCCAATCGCTTCTGGTGACCCTTTTCAGTACCCCCGCCCGTTCCAAGGCGTCTAACTCTTCGGACACAGCTTGCTTCAATGCAAAAGGCACGGGACGGGCCTTGCAAAATACTGGCTTGCTGTCTGGCTTCAAGAGGACCTGTGCTTTGTAGCCCGTTATCAGCCCCATCTGCGGTGAAAACAAAGCCTCAAACTTCTTCTTAAGTTCCTCCACGGCGTCGTCTTGCTGTATAGCATGAACTTCCTGCCAGTTTAATTTCAGCTTCCTCAGCCAGTTGCGGCCGAGCAGACACGGCAACACTTTCCCACCGTCATCTACTATCAGAACAGGTAGAACGTCAGTTTTATTAGCGTGCTGAACACGCACATCAGCCGACCCTACGACCGGCACTAGTTCTCCTGTGTACGTTCGTAAAGGAACCGTAGCCGTCGTTAATGTCAGATGTGGAAACTTACGAAGAAAAACTGACTTCGGCATGACGGTGACGGACGCCCCTGTGTCTATTAGCATCCTTAAGGCCTGTCCTTCCACCAGAACTGTGACATAGTATGCAGACTTATTTGTTGTCATACTGTATATTTCTTGCTCTTCGTCAGACTCATCGGCCGAGCTATCGATCGCATTCAGCGCGTTCGGTTTGCCTGTGCGCTGCCTGCACTTTGATTTCAAGTGACCTTGCTCTCCGCAGTTATGACACTTGTACTTGCGATATCGGCAATTATTGGCCGCATGGCGTTTACCGCAACGAAAGCACTCTACGGGTTCAGTCTTGCTTCGATAATTGTCCTTAGCACGGTAGCCTTGACTCAGAACATCAACTTCTAGTCCTGAGCGCCTTTGTGGTATACTTTTCCGCTCTTCTAGCTTTACTTGTTGAGTCTGGGTGGCTGCTAGTTCACGATTTAACGCAATTTTGCACGCCTCTTCGAACGTTAGCTTTTCAGCGGCAAACAGCTCACGCTGAGTGTCGACGCAGCGTAGCCCGGCGACTAGCCTGTCTCTAAGCGCTTCGTCGAGAAACTTGCCAAACTCGCAAGTTCCGGCCAGGTGCTTCAGCTGCACAATGAATTCGGCTACAGTCTCTTGCTCAAGTTGCAATCTTCGGTTAAATCGGCACCTTTCCGCAATCACGGCCTTTCGGGGACTGTAGTGTGTTTTCAGTAGCGCCGTGACCTCGTCATACGTTTTGCTGGCAGGGGAATTCGGAACTAGCAGGTTCTTCAATACTTCATACACTCGAGGTCCTACTACAGTCAGGAATACGGCTAGCTTCTTGCCTTCAGCCACCTCATTTGCCAAGACGTAAAGCTCAAATCTTTCCAAGTAGGACTCGAAGCTGTCGCTCCTTTCGTCAAAAGTATCAATTTTTCCCACCTTCGCCATTGCAGCATTCGCCAGGCAGTAGTCTTCAGCAGCAACCGAAGAAAGCAGCCAACCGCCTCGATCCCCTCCTCGTCGCCAGTGTAATGTGGTAGCGTGCGGCAGCCGAGCGGCCGCAGCAGAGAACCAGCGAAGACCGGTGCAGGACAAAGAATCAGCGTTTATTTGTCTGACGCTTCTTTTATACGCAGCGGTTGCTTATCCGCTGCTGCTATCAGTGCGCGTCATGGCAAAGTGACGCGTCATGCACTTGACGCTATCACAAGCTGCACATGAAAATGAGGTGCTGCTCAATGAAAAGAATGAAAAATATTTATACAACCTTCTTGGTTGCCTCTGCGGAAAATTTCATGAAAAGACACGAACATCTCATGAAACATAGAGAAGACCAGCGCGTGCAGCAGAAAGGGCAGTGCGACCACCGAAGCGAGTGTTTCAACACGGACGCCTGGAGCGAGCGCGCGCGGATGGCTGCCGAGCGCATTGGTTTCAATAGACGATATGCGAAATGCGCAGCGCCATCTCTCGGCGCTCCGAGAACTAAGTCCTCCATGTTGGTACGGTACAGAAAACGAAACCGCTGCCCAGCGTTGTGTTATAACGGCTGCGCTTCGTTTGAAATGCAAAATGCCGATGCAGTGTCGCGCTACCCTCTCCACTGTGAAAAGACACTACGATGCGTGCCAGAACTAGGTGCGTTCCAGCTTTTCGCTTTTCTATTTTTTTAATCCGTCCCAACGTTTTAGTAACACAAAACACCATGCGAGGTATCATGTGTCAGCACGCGGATCAGTGCGTAGCTTTCGCTTTCTGCGCTGATTTTTGACAAATCTCTCGAGGTGATTTGCGTTTAAATTAAGATAAGGACCACAGCCTTTGTTGTCTCTGATCAAAATTAGAAGCCTATTTCGTGCATTTATTAACTCTCCGGTCGGGCGTGAATATATATAGACGCATACTTGAACAACATAATAGAGAAGGTAATTTTTTTGAGCGGGCCAATCACTCGTGCCGTGGCGAAATAAGTTCACTCGAAGAACCATATGCCGATTACTGCTTAGTTTGCTACGTGTTCAGTTAAGTTTCTCCCGTGTTCAATTAGTTTTAGAAGGGCGAGCAAACTCTCTGGACCATACGCATATGTTATGCACGTTAAGGAGTCTTTGTGAAGCAATACACCCTACGCATAAAAACTGAGGTGCGAATGCTTTATTTCTTGAGGATTCCTATACCTTCGATATCTGCGGCGAAGAAAATCTAAAAAAAAAGAAGCGAATAATATAGCTACTTTATTATGAAGGAGGGACGCATTTCTAAGCTAGAAAGTACGTGCAACAGTGTTCTGAAAACGCTTCAGGCCATCAGATTTTATTATCGTTGTGGCAAGCTCCAACAGCTTGCTTCGCAACAAAGCTATTTGTCCAAGTTTGGGAGTAAGCTAATTAAGTTTCGGAAGCAACCGAACATGCTAATTTCGCCCCTGCACACATAGCTTGACCAGCGTATCGAGTCCGTGCATGCACCTACAGCTGTAGCATCTTTCTCTAATCAAGCCGCCGCGGTGGCTCAGTGCTTATCTGAAAAAAAAAGCTGCGTCTTTGCTTACAATATTTTGAATTATATGTGCATGCCTACTTTCCTCTTGTTAACGTCGACTGACTGACTGCGTCTTAAGCAGGACGCGGTTTCAACGAATTGTGGCGAAAATCAACCGACGCCGGGCTCTGAAACGGTGACGTTGAAGACCGCGGATGCGCATTGCACAAAGGAATCGAATTACGCAGCTCGTCGAGGGTCTTGTGTGATTATACTGCAATGCACGAAGTTCCTGGCGTCGGCGCGAACGAAAGTTCGCACTGTCACAGAAGTTTGTCAACACACGTGCGCACACACCGCAAAATAACCGCTCGCTACCCTACCAGATGAATTCGCGTCCACCTGGGAATAAAATAGCCATGATAATGCGTGATGCTTGAACTGGTGCTTTAATGCGAGCATTAAAACGACAACAGCACACGGTCACGGTTCGACTTTCAAACCCACTTTCGAGTGCCGATTATTGAGATCATCAGCGCCAGACTTCAAGCGAAGTTGAGGACGCGGTAGGAGTAAGCTGGCGCTTATTGAAAGCACCTACATTTGGTCAAAGATCAGCTGTGAAAACAACGCAGCAGCTGAAGCTTGCCTGTTGAAATTCCACTCGCAAGAAGAAAATACGCATAGCAAACGATGCACCAGCTCGACGAGGTCGACCGAACCAAGATGGAAACCGGAAGTTGTGGGCGCGGTGTTGCCAGACCGCCAAGCAATTTCGCATATCGTCTATTACAACCCGGATATTAACGGCCCCGACGTTGTGTCATACTTCGCGACGCTGAGGATTCCTTGAGGAGTTCTGCGTCATGATGTCGCGCCCCATGTTCGGCCTTGCAAAAATATTGGTCAATGAGCGCCTGGTCCAAAAGGGTCGCTGGCGACTTGTTCGAGGATCCTCCTCTGTGACGAATCTGCTAATGTCGCGCTACCTCTGCGACATGCAGAAAATCCATGTAGTGTTCAAAACACTTGCAAGAAAATAGCAGTTCGCAGTTAGCAGCGAGGTGCTGGAAATGGCAAGGGAATAAGTGTACTCACGGCACACAGTGACAACTCATCCGGATCACGAGAGGAAGATAATTAGAAGAATAAGAATGGGATGGAGTGCATATGGCAGGTTCTCTCAAATCATGAATAGCAGTGTGCCAATATTCCCCAAGAAAAAAGTATACAACAGCTGTATCGTACCGGTACTCACCTGTGGGGCACAAACGTGGAGGCTAACGAAGAGGGTTCAGCTTAGGTTAAGGACAACGCGGTGAGCTTTGGAAAGAAAACTGATAGGTATAGCAATAAGAGACCGGAAGCGGCCGGAGTGCGGGGAGGGAACAGACGCCGGTTAATGACATCCTAGTCGAAATTAAGAGGAAGAAGTGGGCAGGGCATGCAATGCGAAGGGAAGATAACCGATGCTCCTTAAGGGTAACGTAGTGGGTTCCAAGAGAAGGCAAGCGTAGCAGGGAGCGGCAGTAAGTTAGGGGGACGGATGAGATTAAGAAGTTTGCAGGGCCACAGTGGCCCCAGCTGGCAAAGGGCAGGGTTAATTGGAGAAGACTTTGCCCTGCAGTGGGCGTAGCTAGGCTATGGTCATCATGACCTCCGCGACTCGCCAGTGTGAACGCGCCCTTTCCAAACGCTGAGGACTTCGCTTGTCCGACTCCGCTGTGCCTTGCGGGAAGCAATAGACCTCTCCTCGGGTACGTCACGCGAGGCGAGTGACGTCACGGCGATGACGTTTCCGGCTCACGCCGGGAACCCGATGGGGAAAACAGTCCTCCGTTTGCGTGCGATCCCGTATAGTTTTGCTGGGCGAGCAAGTAAGCTATCGCAGTGCGGGCGCCGGAATCCGTGCCTCGACCCTGTCTCGTGATGCCTGCGAGCTGCTGTGCCGTGGGATGCACTAACCGTGCCAAGAAAGGCACCGGCATCCGCTTTTTTCGTTTTCCGCGGGACGAGAATCTCCTGAAGGTGTGGGAGCGCGCAATGCGTCGAGATAAATGGAAGCCAAGACCGGCACATAGGATATGCGGAGCGCACTTCATCTCTGGTAAGAAGCATTCCTTTCTTTCGCTTGCTGATTTTGAAAAGCTAGCGAGGTGAATGACACTGTGAACTTTTTTTCTCATCTTATCCGCCAACGCAGGCGCCCCGTCCTCGTTACCGGACCACCCGGAGCGAAGCCAGAGGAAACGAGCAGTTGCACCTTGAAGAGCAGTGCAGCCACATGGGTGCAAACTTCTCCTAACCTAAAAGATACGTTTGTAACCGTTAAATTTCAAGCGTTACGAGAGCGCACACACTTTGAAACTAAAATAAAATACCAATCCAGCTACCCACAAGTGGCACATATTCAGCCACTAAAATATCAGAACCTCGATAAAAATTTTTGAAGTCCGATGTGCACGCGCATGGTAGCGGGGTATCAACATCTTAGTCGTTGCAAACTGGTAGTATGGGACAAGAAAGCGTAAAGTAGGTTAGCTGTGCAGGGTTTGAATTCGGGCGACGCATGGGATGTAAGGGGCGTCGCGGTGCTCGGAACCGGAGCAGTTTCAGCCGCCTAGGGACCCTTTTAACAGACCCGACACCGCACGGTCATGAGCGTTTTGTTTTTCGCAATGGCTCTGAGCAGTGACCGCGCAGAGGACACAACAGTTAGAGCAGATTCTCCCCCAACGAAGCGACAGTCAGCGTTCTCAGCTTCAGCCCCGTCGACAAGCGGCCGAGATCGAATCAGCGATGCCATGGCGGCGGCGGTTGCGATACAGAACGGGATAACACAATCAAAGTATAAGACCTCGCATGCGCTAACACAATAAAAATATATGACATCCTACGCACTGCATTATTGTACACTGACTTGACACGTGAACAGTATTCTGACGTGACGGTTAGCGTTTCGAATCTACCGCATGCAATTATCTTTCTGCTGATCAAGGTAGCGCGTTAAAACGCTGTTGTTCGACATCCCGCCGAACAATCAATCAATCAATCAATCACTTTATTTCAGCTTTTTTTTACAAAAACTGAGGGCGGC
Source organism: Amblyomma mixtum (assembly GCF_055824585.1). Taxonomy (NCBI): domain Eukaryota; kingdom Metazoa; phylum Arthropoda; class Arachnida; order Ixodida; family Ixodidae; genus Amblyomma; species Amblyomma mixtum. Next base: position 19,357,698 of record NC_143014.1, read on the forward strand.
AAGAAAAAAGCAGTCATTACGACCGCTTGACAAGCCTCGCCACCCCTACAAAGAGGCAGTTTGCTAGCGACTATGATGGTTACTTCATACACTGGTAACAACGCAAGGTACACGGAAAGACAAGGCATGTAAATATATGCATAAAAGGAAACATTTTTTTTAAATACGTGCATAAAAAGAAACTTTTTTTTTTAAATACATGCATGAAAGGAAACTGTTTTTACTTTGCATGGACAAGTACTACTTCCGCACAACAGAATAAAGGTTTTACACAACATTTACGGTTCAATGCAATAGAATTCTATACATGGGTACGCATACTGTGGGACCTACCTTGCAAACACATTTCGAATAGCCGAGACAGACATGCTGAGCAACGTGTCGCAAAATGGCGTGTTCAAGTATTTGGGAAGAATGTATTTTAGTGTGGAAAAGCCATAGTTTGTTCTGCATCGTGGTAATGAATAGATGATACGCTGTCGTGTCATATACGGTGTCCGATGTGGTGTAAGTGTCACAATGCTAGAAAAAAATGTGTCGTCTTCGGCTATTATTTTTTTATAGAAGGATGCAAACCTGTAATCGAACATTCTTGTTACGGGTATCATTCTGTATTGCTGGTAGATAGGACGTGTCGGAGCATCATATGGTACATTAGCAATTACGCGAAGTGTTCTTTTTTGCAGTACTAGAAGCTTCTGGATGTTAGATGCTGTGGTTTGTCCCCATACAAGGAAGCAATACGATACATAAGAATAAAAGAACGCATAGTACAGATTCAGCTTAGTTTTGGCGGGTAAAATATGTTTATTCCGCGAAATTATCCCAATATATCTGGAAAGGGATAGGCACACTTTGCTTACATGAGCGTCCCACGACATAGTAGCAGTAAATACCACTCCGAGTAATGTGAGGGTTTCCACGTACTCAATGGGGGCGTTGTCGAAATAGAGTGGTGGAACACTGCCTATATGCTGCCCCTTCGGATGGAACAATAAAGCTTGAACTTACCCGGTCATGCATGTGCAGTGAGCTGCCTGCACGCTTCCTTCTCGCAAAAGCGTCCACGCTTCGTACGGCTCGCCGGTGGTCCCCTGCGACGGGGTCACTTCTGCTTTTAAAAAGCAGCACTCTAAACCAAAGTCGGCTGCCAAAACTTGGCGCACGTGCCCTTCCGCTGCAAGAACGTACGCCTTCAGCGAACGGTAGCACTTCATGCTCTCAGTAGTGCAAGGGCCGGGCGTCTGAACGAGATAAACGTATATGTCGCCAAAACGCACGTTTTGCCACAATTTCGGGTCGTTTCTCCAGTCCTTCAAAACGAAGGGGTCAGGGTACTGTTTCCCGTCGACTTTCAACTTTTCAACATATCGCTTCCGGGCGATTTTAGGCAGTGATTTCGCGTACTCTGACAGCTGCATCGCTTCCGAGGCACGTACGAGAGCGTTGGATGCCAGCCGAAGAGGGAGCGTTTTGCCCATCGCCGCTAGGAAGGAGAGCGCTGCAGTCGCTGCACGTGCGTTCCGTGACGTCACGTTGTTTACTCGAGGGAGAGGTCTATTGACATTTAAAGGCCTTGACTTTCTGCAGTTGGCTAACCGCCATTCCTGCAGCTTAACACATTTGTTTTTGAACAGCGCTTGGTGGAAAGGGGGAGGAAGAGGGTGCACGACCAGCCCTAGGTCCCTTCGATTCGCCCGCACTGCATTAACTGGTTCTCGCGGTGCAGCACTTCGCCATTCATTTCAAAAAAGTGCTCACGTTGTGCAGGCGTAGTCCAGGAGCACTGTGCGCCTCCTTAGTGGTCAGTGTCGAGATCGTGCAACTGCAGCCACCATCTGAGCATACGATGGATTGGGCTCGTCGACGAGAACGGTGCCCCACTCGGGCCCTACTCGTACGGAACGTCACTGGCGACCTTTTGATTAGGCCTGTAACTACTTGCGGTGGTGTTTATGTAGCACTTTGTGTTTAAATCTTCCTGTGCTGGTGTGTGAAAGTCACAATCGCGGTCAGCGCTGTTTCCTTGGGAAAAAAATAGTCCCGAAAAATCCAAGTAATGAAACGTTTTGTTGAAGGACGTGATTTATATCCGAATTTAACTACAAAAGCAGCCGATATTTACCCTCCATTCTTCATAAATATATAAAACCCGAAAATGGAGGGCCCTACATATATTGATTTTGCGGGTGGTTACAGAAGGATCTATTAAAGCCCTACACTGCACGCTTAAGAGTTTGTTTATCGCATATTTACGCGGCACCGAGGCCACCTAATGCTGCACATAGCTCTTATATTGGTATTCCAGCGGATGCTATGCTCTCTCACTCGTGGAGGAAGGCGGATCTAGCTCACTTCGAGAAAGCTGCTTCATTTGTGCGAGTGTTAGACTCTTTGGCGGCCCGTGACCATCCGTCGGAAGGCACTCATATGCCGAGCGATCTCTGCGTATTGGCCCGATCCCGTCGCGTGTGATTTAAACGTACTTGTTTGGCAGCAATGAAAATTCAATAAAAATGAAAAGCATGCAGCGTACAAAGATTTGGAAAGTTTCGCAAAGCCGTGCTCACCCCAACGAGTGCCTTACTACTCCCTCGTTTCGCTGGACTGCAGGCTTCATGTCTTGCACTGAAGAGGAGCGTTGGAATGTCGAATGCATGGACATTGCTACCTGACTGACAATGCTACCTGAAGCCGTGGACTTCGCCACTTAAAGCGAAGAACCTATCCGATACTTACCATTTACTTAGCTCTTTAATTAAATACGCATTTACAAGGTGGCACACTGAAAACGACGGTCGGCACAATCTAAACTGCAGAGCGTCGCTGTGATAGACCTCCACCGTGCACTACAAAGATCGTGATAAGCATCTTTTACTACGACGTTGCGCACGGGTACTGCACAAAAGCGCACACGCCAAACGAAGCAAACACACGTAGCGAGCTGCTTCCGTACGCGCCGAGTAGCATTAAAAAAAGAAGCGCAGCGACCGCAGGCAGCGTTTACATATTTCGGAGGCCCGCTATTACCCTAATAATCTCCCGCGCGTTGGAAGACGTTCGCTACATTGATACGCCTCACTGGAACCATATGAAAATATCGATTCTGGCCGCGCCGCGTTCGAAGGGCAATAACCAAGCAGGGAGGAAGCAAAGAGCGAATGTTCCGATAAAACGTTTTTTCTATGGAAGAGGGGAAACTTGCGAGCGTTTCTCGTCAGATCACGAGGCATAGGCAGCCACAAAGACGCGAGCCATAAAATTGAGATTCTTTTGTTACGCTTTGGACCGGGCCCCTGTTTAGGGCTCGTAATGTCATTCTGTGGCCCCGTTTGTTGCAAAAATGTATCTATGGAGCCTAGCGCGCGCTGCCTATCGACGGCGCTATCGGCCGGTCTTGATTTTTCTCGTGCAAAAAGACCGTCACCCTCCGGATTCAGACGACAGCCGTCACTATAGCGGTTGCGCTGTTCAGAAGTCCGGTGTATGCATGTTCGCTAGGATTCGCACAGTGAAAGGAGCTTTCGATATGCAAGCCAATGGCCTCTTTTCTTGGTTTCGTGGCTTTTTCGGAGGCGATATGTGGGAAGGTACCAAAAGGTTTTCTTTTTTTACCTTTGCTTCTTTTGATGCCTACTAATACCACAATAAACGTCATTTCTCCAAGGCCTCGCAAGCAAAGGCACCCCATTTCACCAAGGGAGCATCGACGCAGCTGTGCAGCCGAAATGTGAAACTGCCGTTGAGGCTTAGCACCCACTGAAGTGCATAAGGTGGCTGAAGTGAGTGTTTTAAAATTAAAGTGCGGCATTCTATTAGTCTCTTGAGCTCCGCCACTCTTTTGTTCTTATTGCTTCCTTAAAATTAGTTTCTTGAGCTCTGACACTATTTTGTTCTTATTGCTTCCTTAAAAGTACTGCAAACGCTACTCTCATCAGTAACAGCAGGTTTTGAGTATTGCCTTGGCCACCAGGGGCAGTCAGTGCTGCTGCAACAATTTTACTGTATTCATACCTGTGCACAAAATATATACAGCGGTCCAAAAACCTTTCGTATATTGTGAGATATTTTCAAATATTGCTGACGGCATAGATGTTTTTATTTTCTCTGCTTTTACTTTCTGACGTTGGACGACACAACGATCGCACGTAAGGCCGCGCCTTTCGGCTCCAAAGGTATACCAAAGGTCTCGGACGGGTGCCTTCGCCTCCAAGGCCCTGAGTGGAAAAGGCGGAAGATTTGTGCCATATAGTTGCACTCCTTACGGCTTTGAACATAAGGACCTATTCTCAAACGCCTTTGCGGTGCCCGCACTACAGCGCTATAAGACACAAATGCCGATGCCTTAAAGCCGTTTAAGCTGCGGTTTGTGGCAGCAATACCGATTTGGGGGACACTGTTACGTTTTCCTTGGCCGGGACGTCAGTGGGGAAGAAAGCAACGGGAGGTGGGGAAGCACGCCTGGTCTGGACACTAGTGCAGCCGCGTCCAGTCCGGCCCTGTCGCAGGGAGCACGCTCTCCACATTCGCGAACAAACTCAACTTGAGAGGGCGCTGCGACGCCTGGCTACACTGGGCAAGTTGGAAAATCCGCGGAGGTCTACGCATAGTTAGTCGCATGTGAATGTATTGTAGTTCCGTGTTCGTGCCGAAATTTCCATTCTTTTGGGGGAGGGAGGGGGTAATTTATTTATTTAGAGCGCACTGCTGGCCTAGTGAAGGACCCTGGCAGGAGGGGCACCATAAACACAACACAAAAATTACAAAGCAAGAGATGAACAAAAACTCAATGAACGGACTGTTCTAAGGCATCAATGTCAACTACTGATGACGATGGTAGCTGATTCCAGTCGGTAATGGTGCGGGACAGAAAAGAAAATTTGAATGTATTGTGAAACAGGACGGAGAGAGCTTTATTCATACTGGCAGTAATGGCGGCCACTCCTCCGAAGACGAAGATGAATGATGATGATAAACACATGTATGTAAAGATGAAGATGAAGGTCGCACAATGATGATGGATATGTACAGATGAAGACAAAGGTCGCGCACTATGCTTAGAATATTTGTTCTGGCAAAGTAAGGTTTTAACGAATCAGTGCACCTGTTTCTTGTTGACTTAGACGTTATCGGTTGAAGATAACAAATCGGGAGCCATTGACAACTTCTTACTATTTAGTAGAGAGATAAATCTTAACCATCGTATTCTGCGCGTAGCTTCGAGGACCTGTATATTATGTTTAAGTATTCTAGCAGATGTTGAGTCGGTGGGGCGATGTTTAGGAAATATAAACTGAACAGCTTTGCGCTGAATTCTTTCTAGCGCATTAATTTTAGTCTTTTTGTGAGGATCCCCAACACTGCATGCATACTCAAGTTTTGGTCTAATCACAGTGTTATATGACAATTTTTTAACGTTAGGACGAGTTTGTTTTAACTTGTGCCTAAGAAAACAGATACGAAACGAAGAGCATACGGTGTTAGTATGTTTATTCCAGCTAAGGGTATTCGTTAGAGCTGCTCATAGGTACTTGTACTCTTCGACTTCTGAAAGATGCCGGGCGGGAAGATTATACGAAAAGGAATGACTGTTTCTTTTATTTCAATATTAGGAATCCGCATAAATACTGTCTTGTCAGCATTAAGTTCCTTCCCCCATTTACCACACCATTGGCTAATATCATGTAGGTTATAAGTAAAATCTGGTCACCTGGATCTTAACTTCATTAAACAAAACACAATCGCTGGCAAACAACCTAATTTGAACAGGAGAACTGATGATGTCAGTAATACCATTAATATAGACAGGAGAAGAGTAGTGTCCTAAGGACACTGCCCTGCTGGAGACCAGAAGTTTTTTTATGATTTTATGGGGTTGTAATGTCCCAAAGCGACTCAGGTTAGCAGGGACGCTGTAGTGAAAGGCTCCGCAAATTTCGGCAGCCTGGTGTTCTTTAACGTGCACTGACATCGCACAGTACACGGGTCTCTAGAATTTCGCCTCCATCGAAATTCGACCGCCGCGGTCAGGATCGAACCCACGTCTTTCGGGTCAGCAGCTGAGCGCCACAACCACTTGCCCTGAAAATTAATATGCAGAAAAACAAAGTAATGTTCAACAGCCTAGCAAGCGAACAGCAACCCAATTGGTGCTGGAAGTGGTAAGAGAATAAGTCTACTTAGGGCAGGAAGTGGCCGTTGATCCGGCTCACGAGAGAGAAATAACTTGAAGATTAAGAGTGGGATGGAGCGCATTTGGCATGTTCCCTCTGATTATGAATTGCAGTTTTCATTATTCCCCGAGAAATGTAGATAGCAGCTGTATCTCACCGCTACTCACCTATGGGGCATACTTGTGGAGGCTAGCGTAAAGGGTTCAACTTAAATGGAGGACAACGCAGAGAGATATGGAAAAGAAATTGGTGTAACGTTGAGAAACAAGAAGAGGGTGGAGTGGGTCAGAAAACAAACAGGGGCTAATGAAATCTATAGTTGTAAACAAGAAAAAATGAGCTCGAGCAGGGCATGTAACGCGAAAGTGAAATAACGAATGGCGGTTAAGGGTAATGGGCTGGATACCAAGAGGAGGTAAATTAGCTGAGCCAATGAGATGCGAGGTAGGGGGCCCGCAGCTGGTACAGGAGAAAGTGAATTGGAGAGATATGGGAGAGGCCTTTATCCTGCAGTGGGTGAAGTCAGGCTACTGCTGATGCAACGCAGGAAGCAAATGCCCTCTGAAGCAGCTTTTGTGGCCTATGCAGTCCGAATTTTTTTCTGCTTTCTACCTGAGGAGAGCCTTAGAGTTATAGCTGCCTGCGATGTCATCGCAGATTATAGGCAGAAGAACCACTATGCGTGAACAATGTTTTTTGTCACCGTGGGAGCTCCAGCGCATAGAGCGCTTCAGGAGCCATTTCTTGAGCAATCGCTTTTTAGCATAGCTATAATACGCACGTCGCACAGCGACAAACGCGTGCCTCCGTTCCGCGAACACGTGGCCACCTGCGCGTTGGCTTTGTCGTCTTAATAAGGAGTTTTAGAATGGGTGGACCGTACTGGTTAGGGGGATAGGGTAATGCAAGCCGTCAATGCGTATGCGCAGAACAATAACGCCCCTCGGGCTATTGTTCTGTACATGCGCCCCGCTGTCCCACTATCCCCCTAATCGATAGGGTCCACCCATTCTAAAACTCCTTAATGCGGGGTGTGCATTATGGGTGTCAAGAAGGTGCGTGACCGCACCGTGCATGCACCCCGCCTGCCACTTAGTGCAATCTTATCAATAATCTGCCGGGAGACGGTCGCGAGACGCCCCAAACGCCTCAAGTGGCTGGGAGGTGGGAGCCCGAAGACATGCGGCGGGTCCAACATACATAACATGCATTTTGGGACGCTGCCCATTAATGTGCGGCTCGAAAATCTCCGCAAATCTGTGGTCTCATGTGTGATAGAGTGAATAGGCTAGAGTCTACGGCAACCAGTGTAAATCGGGAGGCTAACATAGGATTATCGCCTGTCTTTAAACCCTGCTACAATCAAATACGAATGTTCTAAAAATAGGACATTTGCTTAAAACTCACTTCTAGTGAAAGACACGAAGGCTGCGATGAGCGGGAACTCCCACCGAGGAGATAGTCTCTGAAGCGCTGGACGTCGAAAACCTATGCCAACGTCCCCCGGTCGATGAGGGAGTAGTGCCTTGCTGCGACGCTGAGGGAGCGCGAGCGAAACTCGATATGGCGATGTTCACCATCTGTCTATAGGAAAAGAGCTGCCCCGACAACGCAGGGGTATGCATCGCACTCCAAGAACCGCTCTTCCTTTGGGTTGAAGGGCGTGAGCATAGGGGCTGCAGACAGCGCCTTCTTCGCTGAGCAGAACGCCTCGTCTACCTCAGAACTCCATACCCACTTGCATCACTTTTCGAGCTGCCGGCACAAGGGGGCAAGCACAGTAGCCATGTCAGGCAAAAGCTTGTTGTAAAACGTTACTATGCCCAGGGAAGAGCGTAGCTCGCTATCATTTCTGGGAGAGGGGCTAACCTGTAGGCCATTCGCATCGATGTAGGCCGTTTGCATCGAAGCGGTGACACATATATGACACCGCTGGCTCGTTAAATCGGCACTTGTCAGCACGCAACTCGAAACCATGCCCGCGGATCTGCGTTCAAGAACCTGCTTGAAATTATGTTGATCATTTTGCATTTCAGCAATAAGGACGTCATCCATGTACGCTTGTACTTCTGGCGAGCCTTGCAAAACTGTTTCGATGCGCCTTGTAAATATGGCCGGTGCTTACGCAATGCCAAAATGCAAGCAATTGAAACAAAACAGCCCTTTTCGCTGCCCTATTCCCAACTGAGCGAAGATATAATCGATAATTGGCAGAAGGTAATGTTACGTTCCACTCCTTTTGATCAGTGTAACCTTAAAGTCCCCACATATGCGGATTCGTCCATCTTTCTTGAGAACGGGAACTATGGGAGTGGCCCAGTCTGCATGAGCGACAGGGAGTGGTTTGGTTTGGCTTATGAGGGTTTAATGTCCGAAAGCGACTCGGGCTGTGAGGGACACTTTAGTGAAGGGCTCCGGAAAATTCGACCACTTGGGGTTCTTCAACGTGCACTGACATCGCACAGTACACGGGCCTCTAGAATTTCGCCTTCAGCGAAATTCGACCACCGCGGCCGGGATCGAATCCGCGTCTGTCGGGTCAGCAGCCGAGCGCCATAACCACTGCGCCACCGCGGTGGCCATGAGTGAGAAGGAATATTATGATAGCTGTCACAAGCCTGTCTACATCTCCTCTTACACCTTATCGCTGAGTGCATAAGGTACTTTTGTCGCTTTGGAAAACTTCGGCTGCGCTGCCAGCTTGACGTGCAGGTGCACTTGTGGACCTTTCATGCTTCCCAGGACCTCCGTGATAAGGCCTGCGCAGTCCTCAAGAAAAGGAGGAAGAGCCACAGAGGTCAAGACTTGTTCGTGTGGCAAAGGAAAAACATGAAGCACCGCTGCTCCTTCCATTTCTATTTTTCATAACAAGTCCTGGCCGCACAGTAGGAGGCCATCGCAGTCCAAATCCATGAGGTTGCAATCGACAGCTGCTGCCTTGTAGCCCCCACGCATAGGCACAGGTAGTCTTCCTGGGTAGCAAGACAATTTAATCACTGGCTGCTTCAGCTCTGGTCATTCATTACTGTGCGAACCAGTATCAACGTCTAATAACAGCTTGACGCCGTTCCAGGTGAAAATGTTTCTAATCGGTGGCACCAGTGATTCCTTCATAGGCACTGACCATAGATGGACTGCACTACTTCCCTGTCGCTATCTGCGTGCGTTGCTACATTCAACAAGCGGTTTCTCGCTTTTGAGCACATTCGAGCCAAATTTCTTTGCATCCCACAACCGCAACAGCGTCGATGAGGCATTGAACAGGCGGCACTTTCATGACCCTTCTTTCCACAACGTTCGCAGTGCTTATCACTCGCGTTCGGGCTCTCAGGACAACGCCGAGGTGATTTTAATGCCAGAAAATAGGCCCAGCCTACTTCGCTGCTTCTGTCCTGGGAATCAAGCTCTGCATTCTCGGACGCCAACGCTAGCTTTTCTGCTTCTGCTAGTGTAAGGTCAGTCTTTGCCAGCAACTGTTTTGAAAGTTCTTCAAACGGCCACCACATACGACGCGGTCCCTAAAGATCCTGTTTAGCATTGTTCCGAAGTTGCACTTCTTAGCAATGCGTCGTATTTCGACGATGAACGGCAGCACTGGTTGCCGTTCGTTCTGTTGGCGGTGAAAGAACTTGAAACTTTCGGGAATTTCGTTCGGCGTATTGTCGTAGTACTCGTTTAGCTCGTCCACAAATCAAATAAAATCGTCTTTATTTTCTCTCTCAAGTAGAAAAGGGGGTGACGGGTAAAAGCTGCATAACTGCGGCTTGACAAAGCCCGGCCCCCTCTATGTACAGTTCGGCAGTAGTGCTCGTACAGATTATACAGGATTCAATTTCACACTTCATCTCACAGACCTAACATTTGCACCCTACAGAACAAAAATACTCCAAATGAAAGCACATGCAGTTTGAAATACATTCGAAACACACATTCTAGAACACATCAGGTTTTAAACATAACAATTTCAAACACACTCAGATTGAAACAGACTGATAGGTCATAGAGTTAGGCTTCTTTGGGGTGACTTGTCCTCAAAGAATGTCAATCGTTCTTCACCCAAGCGGGGCGACTAGCAGGGCTCTTTTGCAATCGTCAGGTATTTGGTTAGCTTCGAAATACGCTTCAGCTTTTACGAGGTACAATTGCCACTCATCTGTTCCTTCGTCGAACTCCGGCAGGTAGTGGCCCATGGCGGTGGAAAGTGCGAGGCCTGAATGCTGTTGACAGCCCTGAATGCTGTTGACAGCCCTGAATGCTGTTGACAGCCCTGAATGCTGTTGACAGCCCTTGTGTCCGGTGAATCCTCGTCGCCACTGTAGCAAACGGCCTGGCGCCAGCGCCGGACCAGAACCAACCCAGGAAAGGAGTTGGTGCAAAAGGCAGACGTTTATTCAGTGGCTCGGGATTCAATAGCCAAAAAAGAAGCACGAGGAGCCGTGAGGAAGGCGTGGCTTTTGGCGAAAAGCGATTAGTAGAGCGATAGAGGGCACACGTGACCTTGACGGAGCAGTTCAGAAGTTCGTAGCAAGTTTATCTTTATTTTCACGAAATCACCAACTATTTGTCATTACTTTTGTTCTGTTTAGTTCATTGCAGCAATGTTTGTTCCTGCCAAAGGGCACCAGAAACACTCGGCTGGGACAAGGCCCAAAATACGTCTATTTGCCTGTAACATTTGAAATTCTTTAAAGAAATGGGTAATCAAGATTTTAGTTTTGATATTTTCCGCAATAATTACACAGTGTAAAAAACTCGAACAAGGGTGCATTTTGAAGAGAAATAAAAAATTGCATTTAATATGCTGGAATTTTGGAACAGTGGCGAGTAAAAGGAGTTGTTTTATGCCCGAAAGATAACTGAACAGAGAGTAGAAGAAAAACAACCACATGGTGCCGGTGGGTTCCGAAACCACAACCTCCGAATTTTCCTTGCAGGGCGCTATCAACTGAGCTACGGTGGCGGCTGTCCAGCTTCCTACTTTCGGGTGTGTTTATGTTGCGTGTGACGTAATCTCAAGAGTGTTCACAAGTGCCACCCTCGTTTTCAGCGGCGGACGTACGTTATAGGTCCTGTATTACCGTGAGTGCCACAAGGAATGCCATCAAACGGTGACGGCTGGATGCGTGGGACAAAACTGTTAAGCTACCTATTTGATCAAGACTGCCATAAGAACCGACGTCGTTACGCTACATACTTGCCGAGGTATAATTAAAGACTTACCCAAGCCGACTTTATAATCTGGGATTGGCGGTAGTTATGGTTGAGAGCTAGCTTGCTTCTGGACATCTTGTTAACACATATCATCTCTAACGTTTACCTGTAGCTTTCGCGTAAAGGTAGAGCATCCACCTCGCGTGCAACAGGACAGGATTTCGAATCCCGCTGCCGCGCAATTCCTCACCGGATTTAAAAACGAAATAGAAAGAAAAAGTTTCGCGCTCGGATAAAATTGCATAACCAGACCTGGCGTGCGGCCTGATCTTGGTGAGAAGAACCGACAACGCACTCCCTGATCATAACAGGATTTGGGCACCCTAGTGCAGTACTTGAAAACAACCTGCTATATGACCGCACCAAATATCCCTCGGGCCTAAGTACTCAGCGGCTGCGGAGCTACTGACCAAGATTGTGGTCCGACCTGTGACGCTGCGGATGGTGCTTGCTAAAAATCTGTTGCTCCGTACAGGTCGCCATTGGATATTGAACTTGACAACGTTTGACGCCAGAAACTTATCCAGAGAAGCTAGTGTAGCAGTACCGTTCGAGGAACTAATGGGTGTGAAATGAGCGGTCATATGGCTTAGTGAGGCTACGAAAGCAGACGAGGCAGACGAATACTAATGAACGGACACATAACATGCTAGAGCGCGTTAGCGGAGTGACGAGAACTATGGTCCGATACAACTAAAAAATGGAGTGGCGTCCATCTCTCAAAGAACCGCCTGCAGCTCATAAAGTCGCCGCAAGGGCGTGACGCCGCAGCACTGCAAGCAAACAACGACAAAAAAACTGGTTTGGTTTGGTTTATGGGGTTTAACGTCCCAAAGCGACTAAGGCTATGAGAGACGCCGTAGTGGAGGGCTCCGGAAATTTCGACCACCTGGGGTTCTTTAACGTGCACTGACATCGCACAGTACACGGGTCTCTAGAATTTCTCCTCCAAAGAAATTCTAGCCGCCGCGGCCGGGATCGAACCCGCGTCTTTTGGGCCAGCAGCCGAGCACCATAACCGCTGAGCCACCGCGGCGGCGACAAAAAAAAAACTTAAAGGAGTTCAACGGAGTTCAATCGATTGTCGAGCGGTAGGTCCGGTGGTATAAGACACGACACTGGTTTCAAAGTTTTATTATTACCATGCCTGACCGGGAGCTTTGCCTGTGTGCGACCGGGCCTTGCATCGAACACAACCAGCGTTGTGTTCAACGCACCAAAGTGAACTGGCGTTCTATGAAGAATCCACGTCCATGCCCCACGTGCGATGACACTGCACGTTAAAGATCCCGAGGTGGCCGGAATTATTCCGGAGGCCTCCACTAAGTCAAAGAAGAAAAACCAGCCAAAAAAAGATAAGCACACAAGGAGAGAACAACACAGGACAATGGCTGGATTCAGAGGTTGGCATAAAAGGAAAGAGCCTACGTTAGAAGAAAAATAATGGAGCGGAGCAGACCTGCTAACCTCCACTAAGGAACCTTTTTTCGTTTCTTCTTTCACTCCCTCCTTTACTCCTTTCCTTACGGCGCTGTCCGGGTGTCGACCGAGATATGAGACAGTTACTGGGTCATTTCCTTTCCTAAAAACCAATTCTCATTTTCATGCGACGCGGCGGCCGCGTTTCGATGGAGGTGAAAACGCAAAATGGTGTGGCTCAACTCGGGTGAGCCAGGTTATACGGAGCGAAAGGCAACCAAGGACGTTGGCAGCATACGCTGCTACTTTACGCTTGAGATATTACCCTTGTTGCCTGTGCCGCTGCTTCTCCAGAAGTACCTCCCGTTCTCTATCGGATCCATCAGCTAGACGAGCCCACTTTCGCCACTTATCTCTAGCCAACGTGTAGTCGTGACGTTCTCGGTCGTAGGAATCGACACAAGCAGCCCGGTGCCTGCAATGCTCAGTCGAACAACTCGTCCCGGTGACCGGCTCAGGCTGCACATGTCTGTGTCTAGGCGGCGAGCGCTGACCTTTAATCAGCAAGTGCGAATCACGTGGTTAGGCATGTGACACAACTGCAGAGAGCGAGCGATCGGAGTGGCGTTCACCGCAGCGGCGGAATGAGCTGTAACAGCTGCGACAAGTCACGTGGTATGACGTCACCGCCACACCTCTGACAAGCCTTCAGTTAGAGATCAAATCCACGCCTGATTTGGCCTTCATCTTTTCATGCCAGAAGTGCATCTTTTCGCGCAAAAAAAAAGCAAACAGAGTGTTCCTCTCAGCTTAAGGTGCTCACGGACTGTTAAGGCGACCTCCGCTGGTGGCGTCAGCATGTCGGCGAAGCCAGCAAAATTGCTCTCGTATTACGACGAGTGTGCTGTTCAGTCATGTTCTAAGGGGAAAATCGGTGAAAAGCCTAGCTTGCGAGTTGTGTGGAGGGATTTGTGTGCATGCTGAAAACGGTCGCTCTGGTGTTTCGCCTACTGAGTCATCGCTCGGCGCCGTCGGAACTCAGGAGACCTCCTCTATTAACTGCGATATTCGCACCGTCCATCGGTGATTCAAAACTTGGGTGTTGAGCAATCGTCATCGCCCTGTGCAGATTTTTTTTTCTTGTGCGTGAAGCTCTAAGTGTGTGTGCAGAAATTTTGACGCGTTCGGCGACATCAATTTTACTGGCTTTTGGTGTACAGCGGCACTGCTCAGCAACGTCTTGAGGCCGCCGGCGTTCACTGGGCAATAGTCGCGCTGTTGGTTTACCAGTGATTCAATACACCGTGCGCTACAGCGCAGTGGTCGACGTTTTAGGCAAATGCTTTGTGTCTTGTTCGTGAAAGGTGCATGTGTCTGTGAATGTGTGGGGGCCGCTCGCGAACCTGTTTTGAGCCCTAGGTTTCCGGTAAGTTTCCCGTACACGGCGGCAGTGAAAACTCGTTGGCACATCTTATGCGTACTCTTGCAACGCTCCAGTGACCGTAACTGGTCTTGGTTATAAAAGAACTGCCCCGTTTACGACTGTAATACTATCCAAACAACCTGACATCAAAAACTTGCCTCAGGGATCTCATGCATGAATTTTTAAATTCATTCTAGCAAAGAAAGTTCTTTTGCTGTGTCATGAGCATATATGACAACTTTCCACTGAGAAATCAATGTGTTTTGAAAGCACAACGTGTTGCTTAGGGCAAACGAACATACTGACTCATGCCGGCAAGCTCGCCATGGAAAACTCCACGGTAGCCATGTACAAAATCTCTTCTGGAAGCTCGCTTAGTTTAAAGCAATACCTTACACTGCATTAAAGTTTGGTTTGGTTTGGTTTATGGGGTTTAACATCCCAAAGCGACTAAGGCTATGAGAGACGCCGTAGTGGAGGGCTCCGGAAATTTCGACCACCTGGGGTTCTTTAACGTGCACTGACATCGCACAGTACACGGGCCTCGAATTTCTCCTCCAAAGAAATTCAGCCGCCGATGTCGGGATCGAACCCGCGTCTTTCGGGCCAGCAGCCGAGCACCATAGCCACTGAGCCACCGCGGCGGCACTGCATTAAAGTGGACTATCTAGTTCAGAAGCATCACGAAGAATAGAGCCCGACCCAAGAGACACACTGAAGCAGGAACGAAAGAATATACACACAGCATCCTGCAGTAAATTTTTGCTTCGGTGGCACTACCTTAAAATATATATGAAAGAAAGAAAGATAGAAAGAAAGAAGGAGAGAAAGAAGGAAGGAAAGAAGAGAAAAGAAAAGAAAGAAGGAAAAAAGAAGTAAAGAAGGAAAGAAAGAAGGAAAGAGAGAGAGAAGGCAAGAAAGAAAGAGCCTTAGCAGTGCGCTCTTCAAAGCACGTACTAGTTTTAGCTCTTATTTGTTCTTTTGTATTTTTGCGGGAGCTGTGTATCTATAAAAAAAGTCACTGAACGAAAACTTCAGTTCTCAGTGCTATGTGTAGCCTCGCGTGCCTTTTTCTTCGGTCTGCAACTCGTATTATGCTGCAAGCTTCATGAAGTACTTTGAACTTTATTTTCGATGAATGCTCATATGGATTATTCGCTCAGATCTTGTCAATTCTCTCTTCAGCTGCACTCAACTAATTCATATTCCTCATGGGGGCGCGAACATAGCTTTCAGACATCATATACATCAACTGCTGAGATCTACAATATGCTTGCATATTTCAGATAAGTGCTGTAGATACTGTGATGGAGCTTGCATTAACACTGTGAAGTTCTTGTGAGCCAGCATGGCACCGATGGCATTATGCGACTCATGCATGAAATGTGTGAGTAGTGCACATGAATGAGAGCTTGCCATATACTGTAGAGATTTATCATCCTAAAGAACTGTGGCTACGAGAGGTTGTGTAGTGGAAAGCAAATTTGCTTCAGCCGCCTCCAGCCTTTGCTCTTCAACAGGATAATTTTGCATCTCACTGCCACTGAAGTATGGTTGTAATGATGGGAGTCAGGTCTGCAATTCATGCTCTGCAACCGAATGTCTTCTCCTCTGTGTCGGCACGGCCAGTCAATAACCGCGAATAGTGGGCTAAACTTGCTCGACGCATACTTTCGCTAGGATATCACGTTATTCTACAACAGCACTCGTTTGTATCCCTCACATGCCATATAGCTTCCCACTGCACAGGCTTTATTTTTACGTTCAACAACAGCAGCACATCTTGAGCTTCTACAGTGTTAATATGCCTTCTACTTTGAGAATTTGAGCAGACGACATCTATATGTAGTCATCACCAAACGTTTTCGGTCCGAAAGGTTTGCTTTTCGGCCGCATGTTTAGAGCTCATGCAACCTTAAGGTGGGAGGCCACACTAAAAACAGAAAAGTTATATCAGCAGCTAGAATTATATTCTTTTCTGATTAAGCATGTTTTAGTTAATTGATTTCATTATTTAAAGTAAAAAATTTGTTCAGCTAGTTTCTTGGAGTTAATTTTTGTTAAACATTGTGCTAAAATTTCTATTCGCGCAAGCAATGATAAGTAAGTACTGAAAAGCTGAATTGAGGAAAGATATGGCATTTATTTAGCTCAGTGTGTCACCTACGCAACAAACTAGGATAAACCTAAAGTGGTCAGTATTAACAATACAATGTTTAAAACTAAGCAAAGTGAAAAAAACCACCCATTTTCACCAGTTTTATTCAAAAACTAGCTTTACAGTTATATATGTTTCCAATTAGTTCAGTGTATCCTAGTTGCTGCACGCACTTGTATTTGAGAGATGACTGCACAACATTTCAGTTCAAAATATTCATTGAGAATACAGTCATCAAAATTTGTGTAACATTAAGTGGGAAAAACATCTTGTTCCGACAAAAACAAATATTTCACACGAAGTGAAAGATATTAAAAACCAACACATATAGGCCTAGAATGGACCAGGCTGATAGCTGGGGCCCTTTTGAGATCTCCTTTTGTTGGTGCGGCTGGTCTTAATTTTCTTCCCAACTCGTTTTGACATGTCAGTTGATTTGCGTAGCGCCTTCTGTCGGAGACGAAAAGGGTGACAAGATGCGGCGCCATTCGACACGCGATTTCCTCGGTCAGGGACCCTTGTGCATATGTGTGTGCGCGTGTGTGAGTGTGTGTGCGCGAACCGACCAAGCGGGAGGCGCCCGAAAGGGGATCCCGCGGCTGTCCCCCCGCGACCGTCCGTGAACCAAGCGACGGGCTTTGAGGTCGGGCAGCGCGGTTGCCCGTCGCCGTTTTCCGGGAACTCTACTGTCCAAAGGTAGGAGAGGCGGGAGCGGCGGCGGAAGAGGGAGAAAGGAGGACTCGGCCCGGCATCGAAGGGACAGTGGTTTTCTGAGACGCTGAACGGAAAGGTCGTGCTTCCAATCTCTCTGTAAAATTTTCTTGCTTTAAGGCCGTTGTACGATCGTTTTTGGGCGGATCCGCCTGCGAGCGAACCGCTCGCTTTCGGCCTTCGCTCGGGCGTGGGGCGGAATGGGTGTTGTACGATCATTTTGGAGCTGGCGGACGAGGCGGATGGTTTAAAGCGTTCCGATTGGCGCGCCCGGGATTGCCGTCTGTCCAATAGCATGCTCCTGTTGGCAACCTAGACGGCGCGAAAACGTGGTCTTTTTTTTGCTCCTCGGCGACCGGCACCTAGGCTGAACTTCGGCATAGCCATGGCGTGCCGAAGTTCAGCCGGCAACAGGACGAAGAACTTTGCACACGCAAAGGTGACGCCACGCGGCGAACCACGGAGATGCGAACCGGTTTCAAAGTGAATCGTTTCAAAGTAGTACGGAAGCTCTTTCGCAGCGGCTCAATGCGCGGGCACAGCGGGGAATCAATTGATTCCCCGCTGTGCCCGCGCATTGAGCCGCTGCGAAAGAGCTTCCGTACTACTGGGGCACGTGATGGAGGGCGAAGAAACGGGCGCATGTACAGTATGGTAGCACTCGAAATTAAGGCAGGCTGTGTGACCTGTACATATCCGCGTGAGCGAATTCGGAAGCACATATTTGCGGAATCTGTAACGCGTACCAATCCCACGGATGCCGGGATGGATGCGCGCAATGTCAAGACCGCATACTAGGGGTATTTAAAATGAAGGATGACAAATTTTCAGAAAGGAATGCTGCGACGGTCATACAATGACAAAGGATAACAATTTAACTGACAAAAGAGATTATGAAGTCTGCATTTATTGGGAGAAGCCCAAAAAACAACTAAGACAGGTGGAAAATGACATTATGGAGGAACATGTACCAGTGAACAGCCTCAAGAGGGAACAGTTATTGATGGATGAACTGAGGGGGCTAATTAGAAGCACTGTCCCCATAATGGGACAGAGGTGTGAAAAGGCCCAGGGAAAGTACCTGAAGGCATTCCTGAGGTTATAATTGAAAAGCAGGATTAATGATAGCCATCATGGGTGAACTGCTGACACTTACTGGGAATTCTTGTATGCAGTGCTGTACAGTTGGATACTAATTACCGCACATGCATTTGAGCATTGATCTTGCATAGTGATGGAAATGGGGCAATAGCTGCTGGGTGGCAACTGGCAAAGGCCAGCATTCTGAAGTAAGAAACAGTACGTGCAGCATGCACTCCATACATGCGTATACACAGTGGCTCCTGCGCTCTGTCGTTTGTTGCCACAAAATTGTTGCATAGGGTTCTCTGTGCTGCTGAATGATAGCAGTGATGTCGGGTGAATATGACTGTTATTATTTTCAACTGGTAACCGTCTGTGCAATCAAACACATGCTTTTAGTGAGTTTCCATTGTTTGCAGAAGCAAACCGACATCCTGAGTGGAGTACCTTAACACAGACATTGGCTACCTACCTACAACATAACTGCAAGTAAAAAAATAATGGTGCATTTCATGACAATGGTTTGCTGGATTTGAGGATGGTGACCTTGTGGAACACACATCAAACATCTGAGCAAGATGAAATTGCTGTGACTGAAATTTTATGATTCTGGTTCACATACCGCATACCTCATGTATAGTAGGATAAAACTTAAAAGAAACAGCAATTATTAGCACTCGGTCATGGCCCGAGGCATCCTGTATTACTCCACTAACCAATAACAGTAAACAAAATTAGTTGTTCGATGCTTGACTTTATTAATCTATCCAGGTATCAGAATTCTAGAGCTTATCATTTTTTCTTGTAATAAGCTTCTTATGGTAGTATACAATAAAAGTTTTAACAGCGGACTACTTTTTTGGCGCGGAAGAATTCTGTGCGGCGGTCCAGATGGCAGAGCTTCACTGCAGACTTAAATTGAATCTGACTATAGTGTTCGGTGATAACATGTTCTGACAGCCAAAAACCAAAACTGAACATTGGTTGTTGACTGAGCTTAGATGCCAATGCAATGCAAGCAAAAATATTTGTTGTAGGAATAGATACGCATAGTTAACATGAAACAAAAAGAGACAACCCGCAACAAACACCTCACTGATACTGCCAACTGTCCAAAGCGATATCACGAACAGTGTATGCTGGACTGTCCTACACAAGAGGTGACGTAGAGCAGATGCCTCTGTGTGCTCTTAGATAAAAGGGAATAGTACCGAGGCTTAGTCCATGCTACTGCTTCTGACGTCAAGGTGACCTTGACAAGATTGGTTGTTGCATCTGTAGAGAGGGCATCTGCTGCTGCTGATGTGGACTGCTTGTTCACAGCCTTTAACAATGCTCTGTCATAGCACGTTAAAGAACCCCAGGTGGTCGAAATTTCCGGAGCCCTCCACTACGGCGTCTCTCATAGCCTTAGTCGCTTTGGGACGTTAAACCCCATAAACCAAACCAAACCAGATCATTTTTGCCCAGCTTGGTTCTTCAGCTGTGGGAAATCCAGCATCACCTGTATATCATTCTTCTTGTGTCCCTGTTCACTCCCGCCGCACTTCTACATCATAGTATCACTATCATAGTATCATCACTATCCACATCATAGTATGTGTGGTCAAATGACATCAAACACGCCACTGTCTCTCATTAAAGAAAAGGTGTATGTGTATGTGTGTATTATGCATGCATGAAAAAATCAGCATATTTTAGCATGTTACCATCAGATATGAATGCATCTATACATGAGGAAATTACATTGTTCCCAACCTTTACTAATATGGAAGATCAGTGTTAACTGCAGGTGTTTACAATATCACGGAAAAATGACGACGCAATAATACTGATTTCTTTTCCGATTTTTTTTCGTCATGTTTTTCACACCATTACGAAAATCGAAATAGAAATACCGCTCAGTGGCTTCAAAGCGGATATGGTGCGCATCACTGTACTAAAGTGCACGCTTTTGTTCTGCAGTGACAGTGGGCAGGCCGCTTCCTGAGGTGACATTGCAGTGAACATTGTGCAAACCAGTATGCAGCATAGTAAACAAGTGTGGAAAGTTCTGTTGAGAGCCAATCAATGTTGACATGCACAGAAACAAGGTGGCGTATTGTGCGTACGACCACAAAGCATTCATAACTGTCCCATGAATTTAAAACAAAGTGGTTGCTTTGTGTTTCAGAAAAGTATACATGTGCCATCCTCATTAATCCATACATA
Source organism: Amblyomma mixtum (assembly GCF_055824585.1). NCBI lineage: Eukaryota > Metazoa > Arthropoda > Arachnida > Ixodida > Ixodidae > Amblyomma > Amblyomma mixtum. The sequence goes on from NC_143014.1 coordinate 19,378,087, forward strand.
ATTAGATAAGGGAGTAAGTACACTGGCCTAGAAGTTAAGGAAATGCAAGAACCGATTTGGAAAGTTTACATAGCAAATATTGGCGGAGACTAGGATAGAATGCGTTGTATAGTCAAGGGAACGGGAACTGCTTCATATTTTGCAGTTACCTCAAACAAACACAATCATATCAAGCAGAATGCGAAAAAGTTAATTTTCAGAAATAAGAGCTATGATGTCTCAGGACAGAATGAATTGAAAAATAAGCCATTGAAGTATGTGTGGGCCATAGATGCTTAAGTTCTCCAGTAAAGCTCTACAGCAATCTTGAAGGTACGTCCTTTCTGATCAGTAAAAAATAATATGACAAATTTTAAGGGCAACTATGATTCCCAAAGCAGCAAGCAAAAGAGAGAATCTGTATTTGTTAATCGATATCCGCACCACTTGTTATATATAGAATGATGTCGTACTAGTTACTAATTACCAATTTCTTAGCAAAATATTCTTATTCCACTGCCAGTCTGGGTTGCAAGGAAACGAATTAACTGAGCCATCAGTAGTCATAAGGAAGTTGAAAAAAAACCAAGTTGAAGTCAGGCCGAAGGATGACGAAGAAAAATAGAAAGGCAGTGATGACTTTTGTCTTTTATTGCGATCTCTTTGATGCAATCTGATGATGAGAGCTTTTAAGCTGAACCAATTGCCCAGTTAATACTATCCTTAGTACATGTGACTATATACAAGTTACATGCATAAGCATACAGATGTAGAATTCTCACTGAGCCACATCATGAAGTCAGTGTGTTGCTCAGCTGAGCAGAACAGACAAGCACAAAGAGAAGCCTGGTCAACAACAGGTGGGTGCACTAATGCATGTTTAGCTTTGCAGTGAGCGAATGTAGGTAGCTAGAGCTAGCTTGCGCAAAGTTAGCCCAAATGCTACTATTGTGTAAATCTGCCCCGATAGTTCTCAATGAACACGTTATGCATAAGAGAGCATTGTACTGGTTTGCCGAGGTGACCGAGTGACTGAGCACTATATCAGATCTATTTGTTTTCATATTTATCACACCTCAATGGTCCTAAATGACGTTACTTTAGTAGCGAGCTTTAAAATGGTGTGCCAGGTAGGCCTCAGTGAGTTCGTAATTTATAGCATGATTTCTGTAGTAACCACTTCGCAGGACAGTAAGATACACAGCCTTGTGGGATGCAAGACCGTTACAGCCTTCTGTGGCACGAACAAAAACGAATCTTGAAATTCAGTGGCATATGAGCTAAACGAGGCACAAGAGTGTTAGTGCACCTAGTGCACGAGAGACTACAAGTTGGGACTGATTAGTTGGGGACGTGTTGGTAAGGAGCAAAAAAAACCTGCATAAGATGAAGACATTCAAATATGCACTTTTGGTGCTGTCACACTGGAACTTCAAAAATGGCCTGAGAAAATAAAACAAGCGGCTCAGGACTGAACTAATTCAAGGATTCTAGTTAAGTTAGATTTGTGCCATGTGCCATTAGAATACCCAAGTTGATGACACACAGGGGAATTGAATGCAAGTAACTTGGAAGACGGTGATACTAACAACACGTCATGGTGTAAATATCCTAGGTTGTGGGTGGGTGTATGAGGATTAGTAGGTATTTGAACCAGTATACAGTGAATATACCTTTATCGGAAGGTCTTATGAGTTGGCAAAATGTAATGCTGACAATAAAAAACAATATTACTGCATTCTTAGTAACATTAGCAAACAGGACAATCCAGGGCATGCTAATTGTTGTTTTGAACAACTGAAATGCTGGTATTGATTGCAATATGGCACACACCATATGGCTGTCAGTGAAGGCATATGACAAAACACTGAAGGGACGGTAATAATGCAAGTAATGAAAAGCTGAGGCCCAAAGGAGTGCCTTGGCGGACGTCCGAGATTGCAGGAAAAGGCAAGATACATAAGAATTGGCAAGGGAAATTTGCCGAAGGCTGGCTGTTTAAGCTTGGATCCAGTTTAGAGCTATTGGATGCAAGTTAAAGCACGAGAAAACCAGCCTCACATAAATAGGGGAAATGCATGCTTTTTCAAAGCAAAGAACAAAAGCATCATAGGGGGATGTTGCAGTCACGGTGCATGTCGTGAAGAACAAGAAAAAGTTGGCTATTGCAGAAATGTCTTCTAAAAGCTTGCCGATTTGAATCAAACAACTTAATGGGCCAAAACAATCTAGCAGGGTCAAGAGTATGAAATGTGTTCGGTGATTTGCAGCACACGCCAATAACACAAATAGGGCCATAGGTGCTGGGTGATGAAGGATTATAAACAGAGGGGCCAGGCTATAATAAGGCAGGAAGCTATCTGTACAGCATGCACTAGATATGCCTATACAACCTACTTCCTCTCCCGTTGTTGCTTTCAGTAAATTTCACAGAACTTGATCATAGCGTACTGTGGGGTGCACCGGTGGCAAGTTGGCATGTCGAAACTGTGCTAAGGGACGACAGAGCAAGAATTGCTACCCTGTGCAGTGATGTTGTTACCATCGTCTTTGTTCCTAGCGTAGCTTTACCAGCTCCACAGGGCTTATTTTGCAGTCTGCAAGTAGTCATGTCTGTAGCAAGCAGTCACAGGCAAATGAAGGTGGTAGCAGACAGACATATGCAAGTGCATCGACGAGATCTTCTCAAAGCTTTGAGAATGGCTTGTTAAACAAAGTGCTGCGGCTGACCCAGGAAGCACCGCTGAACAACCACTTAACACCAATAAGGCCGATTTCGCAAGCAGCTCTGCAACAATAGCATTGCGAACACATCCAGTTTCGTACCACTGATCCCCGGATCGAAAAGGACCATGAGCAAAATCAACAACAGACACTGTCATTGCCTATGAGGTGCTTCAAGACCACTGTATTTTTCTGATTGCAGTGGAAACCAACATCCCACTTAAACTGAATACTGCCAAGCATTTGTCAGTATTGACTTAACACTGCTAAGCAAAAAGAGAAAAAAAGCAATGGCAAAGGTTTTCTCAATATCTTTTTCTTCTTTTTCATCAAGACTCGTTACGCTCAACTTGCTCTGTGGTCAGTTTTGATTGCATAAGCTGCTGCCACACTTTTTTTTTCTGCACTACATCAATTGAAATGCTCATGAAAAACAGACTTATGAGTTGGCACATATTAGAGATTTTGTACACTGTCAATCAGTCGTGATTCAAAAGCGGCAATGATTCTTGTTTGTAATCGCGGAATACCATGTTGTTACAACCTAAACCGAAATGGCTAGCGGAAGTGTTCAGTCACCCATTCATCACGCCGATATGTTTATTGCAGGCAAATGTGCGCACAGCCCGCAGGAAATAAAAAGAAATGACGCTCCCGAAGATACATTTGCACTGCACCGATGTTTTAACACAGGTTACACAGTTTCTCCGGCGAGTCGTAACCCGAGCACCCATCATCACAAAACGTACTGAATGGAGCACCAAAGCGCAGAGGATGGCGACATCGCTGTTGTCGCCGCAAAACAGTCCTCGGCCGTGCAGCCAAGCTCGCGTCGCGTCACGTCGCACACACGGCAATTCTCAAGCACAGTGCCAACACTAATCGCGAACAAAATGGTAACGAATGCGTAGCCAGCAACAACGTCGTGTGCACGCTTCGGTCGCGATCACTGCAACCATCGCAACGAATGCGACTAGCTGCACAACGCCACATTCATTTCAGCATTCGGAAAGCACGGCGTGCGTAGTGAGCTCTCGAAGGTGCACATTTCACTGCCTTGACGTAAAAGAACTCGCTTCGATCGCAATCACTTTCACTACGCGGACACTAGTCACTGTGCTAGGCAGCTCATGCACGCACAGAAGTTCACCGTGAGCAGCTTTTGCTCGCCGCTGTGCGTGATGATCCTCGCAGGAATTAGGAACGCTTGCAGCAACCACAAACAGCTCCATATAAACACTTCGTGACACCGCCAACGCGGAGGTCTTGCGTCTGTTTGAAGAGGCGCTCCGTCAACTACATCAGCGTCGATTTCAACTCGGGAAACTGTCGCTGCTCGCCGCTGCTGCACGCGGAGAAGTTCGCAGTCGCTCTGAACACTCGTAATATCAACATGTGGCCAATATAGTATGCCTCGCGGCATAGGTGCCATCTCTACAGCCACGACCTATGCCTCGCTCCCCAGTTCGGTCCACGACCTACTGTATAATGGGTCGTGGTTCGGTCGACGGACGGCCATCTTGCCCCGGCAGGAGCGGATGCCTACGTCACGTAAAAAGCAGCCAATCGCTGCAATTCGGTCGCCGGGCGGTTCGCTCGTCCGCCCCAAAGTTGAAGTTCACCAACTTTGCTTTCGCCTGCCGAACGGGGCGAATGCCTATTGTCTGGTCGTTCGGTCCGCCAGTCCGCCTGCCTGGCGGATCCGCTCAAAAGCGATCGTACAACGGCCTTTACCGTTCGGCCAATTAAACCAGTTGGTAAGTTTTACCGCAGTTCCTTCTTTGTGAACGAAACTAACGAACGCGTACGTAGAGCACGTACTCTCTCACGTACAACACCTTCTGCATGCGCTAGTGGTGGTCTCTGGCAATGCAAGCTATTGTTGTGTAGTACCCTGGTTCAATGCCAGCCTGCCTCAGAATATCACTGCCATTATTAAAGTGTTCCGCAGGATTATTCAATGCGAACAGTAGTGTAGGCAAGCTTATATACACCTACTTTGGAGCCTGCTGCCTTATGAGTCCCTTGAAGCACTCGTTTGCATTTTGCGTTTTCCCATGCAAACACTTTGATAGGAGTTCATATGAACATAGTTCGCTGTACACAGCTTTCACTATTCTCAGCACGTCATTTGGAAGCGCTTCTTTGCGCACAGATCTCCCTTGGCCAAGTGTTTCTACCCTTTTGTACCCGGACTAGCTGTTCGGTCCAGGCGTACACTGGCCCTGTCTCGGATGCTTGTCCGTGGAGCTGCAGTGAAAGAGGCTGGCTAGGGTGGCTGGTTTCATTGCCGAGGGGTTTCCCACATTAGCTCTTATGGCAGTCCCTTAGCAGTTTTGTAGGCGTCAAAAGGGCATCAATTAGTTTCCCTTGCCAAGCAGTCCGCGCGCTGTTTTTTTTTAAGTTTTCTCAGGTGGCAGCCAACACGCTTGTGGGCATGCCCAATGCATTCAAGCTTCTGCACCCTGTTCTTTCTACCATGAAACGTTCTTTTTTATTGTTTTATTGTTTTTATTGTTATGTACATTCCTTTTGGAGTGGCAAAGCTCTTGGAATCGGCATCACTTTAGTAGTCCAGTTACTTCAAGCCTCGTGTTGCTTGTGACCTCTCAAATATTCCTTACATGCCAACCGTCTCCATACTACCTGCACTTCCGTCATGGTTTCCTTGGCAGGAAGTGTGATTTGCATTCAACTCCTGGTGTGCAGCACTTTTTAGGCTCAACTTGATTTTAGTTTTGCAAATTTGCATGACCTGGAGAGTGCCTCAACATCAACTTTTCCTGTGTCAACAGAAATCACAGACACACCCGTTCAAAGAAGAATGTCCACGCTTTTGCCTTGTTCCATCACCTGAAACAGCACACTCATCGCTACTCATGAGACGAAGAACTTCTCCAGCAGCATCAACCATCGACTCCGACGCTACTTTTCCAGCCGCTGTAGACAGCCTAGAAGAAAATCTGTCGTAGCCGGAATGACGCGAACGGGGAGGCATTTTCATCATTTAGCAGAACGCTGCCGCACCTGCATGCCCTTTCTCTAATTCGCGCATTGTGTACACCGGTCGAACATTGTTCTCGTTTGCACGCACCGCCCTTTAGATGTATTAAAGAAATGTTCGAACTAGCATTCAGCACTCACAACCACACAGGTCGAGCATATCCCTTTTTAGAGCAGTCTTGGATCTTGAGGGATATATGCACGCATTTAGGGCATCCAAGCATTGAAAAAACAGGAGAAATGATATCAGGGTTAATTATCCTGTGTCCTTGAGCAGAGTAATCTGGTCGCAGAGCTTCATACGTTTTCGTGATGTTCCTAAGCCTATTGGCACTCGCCAAAACACCCTTGTCCACTGGCCTGGAAGACAGACGCTTCGTCTTACGTCGATTCCCAGTGAACTTGCGTTGCCGTCTTTTCTGTGCTCTGACCTTAGTCTTACCAGTCAGAATGCGAGTGACATTGTATTTAGCTGCAAATTTAACTCCACTACCTGGGATAATACATGCAACCTACACTCCCCTGTCGAACAGTCGAACACCTTAACCTACGTGTGTGCCACTATGGTCAGTGAATAAGCATTTCCTCATATGTTAAAACCATATTGCAAAGGCTGAATAATTATTTAGCTCAACATAACTCCACAACTATATGTACTATGATGGCTTGTCTCTGTGCTTTACATGTATTTTTTAGCAAGAAATCTAGCGTTGCACAGGAATAGCAAGCTTTGTTTCGTTGAAAATGATGGGTGCAGACTGCATCTGTGTGAGGAGTCTACGTAGAGTCGCAACATAGTGAAAGATATACACCTGCAATAAGCACTACGGCATATTTCTGCTGCATGCAACTTTCACCTTATGCCACAAGTATGCACTGAGATACTGCTAACGGCAACAATATTTTTCATGTGTTTTCTGGCTTCGTCTTCGACCGACATGGTATTGCTGCAATCCATTACAAAGCTTGAGGGGTCAACCTGATGCAGAGAACAAGGCTGCTGCACGATATTTTCACTAAGCCAAATCTAGGCCGGAGTATAAAAGGTCACATGTTTCAAACAAAAGAAGAGGTGGGTCAGTGATGTGCGCCACACATTATCAAGATACAGGAACCAGGTTATCTATTTTAAGCTCAACAATGTTAATCTGGGGTCTTCCTTATTGCACAAGGCTGAGAAATATGGGTATTGTCCTTGCAGTTTACATGTAAAGAAACATATCAGACGTGCTCAAAGTTAGGAGGAAGCAGGAAAGACTGATTTTAGGTTTTCAGGGTCCCTTTTTATGTTGGACCAGAGAGGAAAATTCAGACATGTTAGAAAAGGTTTGCACGGCAAGTTGTACTTGTAATCTGCGGCTTGGGTTAAGAGCTTATCTGTATGCGCGCCGATTCTGTGAGGTAAGACTGGCTAGTCTGCGCACGGGGGTGGCCGTTTAATCTGTCATGCACTTTCGTTGCAGCGCTGTTGGTGAATGTATGCACCAAACAAAACAAACCATTGTAATAGAATGGAAAGTTGGGCGAGTTGGTATACGTTCATTTTGGGTGACGTCAGGTCATGTGACTTTTTAACTATAAATGTCTGTTTTTTCTGAATAAAAAATAGTTGAGTCAGCGCTCGTCCGTGTGGTTTCCTTCATCTTTGTCTTCCGTCCCTTTCGCGCTGTTTTTTCCACCCAAAATAAACCATTGTAACCATTAATGTCCGAACACAGTGAAGTAGAATGGCGACATTTCTTGTCCTGCCATTACGAATGTCGCACAGTGTGTGGGAAGTGCAAACTCAGGCACTTTGTATTATTTTACAACCTCGGCACACATTAGGATCATATGTCCCAACTGTAGCACAAAGAAATTTGAACTGTAATGAGACGACTCGCACAATTAGTGTGAACGGCCGGTCTTTGTTCAAGCGGTGCTGTTCAGCAGGCCAGCGTTCGCAAGCGCGCTCCCGAGCTTCGTCAGCTTCGTCTTCTATCTTCTTCGTCTCCTTCGTCGGCGCTAGCCGCTGGGGCAGCAAACCCCAACTCTATTACAATACCCCCGGGGTGAAAAGGCGCCATCCTGGCTGCCTAAGGGCTCGAGACGATGGCTGGGTCGTAGTAGGGCTTCTGGCGGTCTTGGTGCACAATTTCACGGCCGCGGCGGCGATTGTCAGACGAAGGCGTGAGGGGCTCGATCAGGTAGTTAACTGGGGATGTCTGCTGAACAACGCGATAGGGGCCTTGGTATTTGCTCAGCAGTTTTATAGACTGCCCCGAGCTGGAGGAAGGCACCCAAAGCCAAATCAAGGATTGAGGAGCATAAGACGGCGGCAGACCGGGGGAAGCGGCGCGGGCGCTTTTCTGACGGGGCTGGTCGTGAGAAGTAAAGGAACGGGCCAGTTGACGGCATTCTTCGGCGTACGCAGCGGCTTGAGAGACGGTGGTCAATTCGGACGAATCGGGGCAGTAAGGGAGTATGGTGTCCATGATGGAGGAAGGCTCGCGACCATAGAGAAGAAAATACGGGGAAAAACCAGTAGTGGCTTGCGTTGCAGAATTGTAAGCGTAGGTAACGAAAGGGAGAACTCGGTCCCAGTCTGAGTGATCGGCAGAAATGTACTTGGCCATCATATCGCCGAGGGTCCGGTTAAAGCGCTCGGTCATGCCGTTGGTCTGCGGATGGTATGAAGACGTCGTGCGATGAACGATATGACATTCCCGAAGGAGGGCTTCCACGACGCCGGACAAGAAGACGCGACCCCGATCGCTGAGCAATTCCTTAGGCGCACCGTGACGAAGAATGATGTTCTGAAGTATGAAACCGGCTACCTCAGAGGCGGTCGCAGCTGGTAACGGTGCAATTTCCGCATAGCTCGTGAGATGATCAATGGCGACGATGATCCAGCGGTGGCCGGCGGCAGTGAAGGGAAGAGGGCCATAAAGGTCAATTCCAACACGGTCAAATGGCCGGACGGGACACAGTAAAGGTTGCAGAGGAGCAGGTGAGTGCGGTGGTAGGTTCTTGCGACGCTGACATTCCAGGCAAGAGCGTATGTACTGGCGGACAAAACGGTACATGCCCCGCCAATAATACCGAAGGTGTAGGCGGGTAAAAGTTTTTAGCAGACCGGCATGACCGCATTGCGGGTCATCATGATAACTGGCACAAATGGCGGAGCGGAGATGCCTAGGAATCACGAGCAGCCATTTGCGACCATCGGGGAGGTAGTTCCGACGGTACAGCAGCTGGTCACGCACGACAAAGTGATGGGCTTGACGACGGAGCGCTCGAGAAGGGAGGTGCGCTGAGCGGTTGGCTAGGGAATCCCGAAGAGAAGTAATCCAAGGATCCTTGCGCTGCTCAGAAGCCATATCAGTAGATTCAAGAGAAGGTGTGAGGCCGGAAATAGATGGTGGGTCAGGCTCAGAGGTCACAGGGGAGCGCGAGAGAGCGTCGGCGTCGGAGTGTTTACGGCCGGAACGATAAATGACCCGAATGTCGTAATCTTGTAAACGCAGAGCCCAACGAGCGAGGCGGCCAGACGGATCTTTGAGTGACGACAGCCAACAAAGGGCATGGTGATCGGTAATGACATCGAACGGGCGCCCATATAAGTAAGGACGAAATTTTGTGATCGCCCAAATAATCGCCAAACATTCTTTTTCTGTGACGGAATAATTAGTCTCCGCTTTTGTGAGCGCACGGCTGGCGTAAGCAACAAAGTACTCATTGAAACCGGGTTTCCGCTGAGCTAGAACGGCACCGAGACCAATGCCGCTGGCGTCTGTGTGCAGTTCTGTAGGCACGGAAGGGTCGAAATGGCGCAAGATCGGAGGAGAGGTGAGGAGCTGGCGCAGCGTTGCAAAAGCTTCGTCGCATGCAAGGGACCAAGGCGACAAGTCGTTGCTACCATCGAGAAGTTGCGTCAGCGGGGCGATAACGGCAGCAAAATTCTTGATGAACCGGCGAAAGTAGGAGCAAAGGCCAAGAAAGCTTCTGAGTTCTTTCAGGGATGTGGGCTTCGGGAAACCAGCAACTGCGCGGAGCTTGGCAGGGTCCGGGAGTACACCATCCTTGGACACGACGTGGCCTAGGATAGTCAGCTGTCGGGCGCCGAAGCGACACTTTTTCAAGTTTAGCTGCAGTCCAGCGTCACTGAGGCAGCGAAGAACACTCTCGAGGCGAAGAAGATGGGAAGGAAAATTCTGGGAGAAGATGACAACATCGTCCAAGTAGCAGAGGCAGGTCTGCCATTTAAGCCCACGGAGGATGTTGTCCATCATACGCTCAAATGTGGCAGGCGCGTTGCAGAGACCGAAGGGCATCACATTAAATTCATACAGCCCATCAGGTGTGATGAAAGCTGTTTTCGGGCGATCGACTTCGGCCATCGGCACCTGCCAGTACCCAGAGCGCAGATCCAACGAAGAAAAGTACTCTGCTCCCTGCAGGCAATCCAGCGCGTCACCTATACGAGGCAGGGGGTAGACGTCCTTCCGAGTAATTTTGTTTAGCCGGCGGTAGTCTACGCAGAATCTAATGGAGCCGTCCTTTTTCTTCACGAGCACGACCGGAGAAGCCCACGGGCTGTGAGAGGGCTGGATCACGCCGCGGTGTAGCATGTCGTTCACCTGTTCATCAATGATGCGGCGCTCGGCGGAGGAGACGCGGTAGGGGAGTTGGCGCAAGGGTCCATGGGTGCCAGTGTCGATATGGTGGCGAACCGCTGCTGCACGACCCAACGGTGCTTGAGGGGAGTCGAAGGATGCGCGGAAGCGCTGCAGCAAAGCGATGAGCTGGGCGCGGTGGTGAGGTGGTAGAGCGGCATCGACAGAATGGGAAAACATATCCGAGGAGGACGGGTCGGCGATGTCAGCGGGAGTTGTGAGGGCGTTGATGTCATGGGCGGCAGGCTCATCAAGGACAGGAGAAGCGTCGTCGAGATCGATGACATCAACTGTGCCAAGCGATTCTCCCCGAAGTAAAGTGGTGGGGAAAGGCAACGGGTTCGCGACGTACAGGGCACCACAACCACCAGAAAGTGTGAGCACGGCATGAGGGAGCATGACAGATTTTCGGTGCGCACAAAGAGGAGAGGGTGAATAAAGGACAGTAGCGTCAGAGAGGGCAGCACAAGTCAGCGGCACGAGAACAGATGAGAAAGCTGGCACGTCGACGTCGTCAGCGTCGAGAATAGGCGCGGCGGTAACAGGGGAGGCGTCCAGAAGAGCATCACACAGTGGCGACAAATTAATTTCAGCACGTGCACAGTCAATGATGGCGTGATCCGCGGACAGAAAGTCCCACCCGAGGATGATGTCATGAGAGGAGCGGGTGAGAACGAAGAACTCATTGGTGTAGGAGAGGCCATGGATGACGAGGCGGGCAGTGCACGCTGCCAGAGGGCGAATGGGGTCAGCGCTGGCGGTGCGAAGCGAAAGGTCCGAAAGCGGCGTCATCACTTTTTTTAGTCTGCGGCACAAGTTGCGACTAATGATGGACACGGCAGCACCAGTGTCAATGAGCGCGTCAACAGTAACACCTTCAACGATCACTTCAATAACATTCGTAGGAGCGGTGATAGGGCTTGAGACGGTCGTCGACGGCGCAGTTCTTGCCTCCGGAACTGCGGCGCCTAGTTTTCCGCTTGGAGGGGTGGTGACCGGCGGCGCATAGGAGAGAGCGAACGGCGTCGAGGAGACGGCGACCGATGGCTGCGGTTGTAGGAGTTGGAGCTGGACGGGGAGGGATTCTGAGGAGGCACAGCAGAAGAGACAGGTACGGAAGGCAACGGAACGTCGTACGTCGGCGGGCGCCCGTAGTCGTGAGAACCGGATCCGCGCGTGCGGCACCAGCGGGCCACGTGACCAGCGAGACCGCAAGCATAGCATATCGGGCGGTTATCTTGGGTACGCCACGGATTCATAGGGCGGGGACCGGTTCGAGGCAGAGGATGGTGAGTGAGTGGCAGTGCAGGGGCGAGCTGCCGCTGAGGGTACACGGTGACAGGTGGCGAATAAGCAGGCACAACTGGCTGAGGTCGTGGCCGGGCGAGTGCTTCTGCATAGGTCAGCGGTGCAGTGACCAGAGGGGGTGGATTAGTGGGCGGCAGGACCTCAGCTACCTGCTCCTGGATGACACGCTGAATAGATGGCGACAGCGATGGCGTTGGGGTGGATTGGCAGGTAACGAGCGATAATTGACGAGCGACTTCCTCCCGCACAAACTGCTTGATGTGCTGAAGAAGTGCCGGCTGATCGTGGGCAGGACTGCCTGCTGCCAAGCTCGAAATGGTGTCGTCCGAGCAATTGGTACGGCGGGTGACATGTCGCTGTTTGCGAAGCTCGTCGTAACTCTGACACAAAGACACCACGTCGGAAACGGTTTGGGGATCTTTGGACAACAACATTTGAAACGCATCGTCCTCAATCCCTTTCAGAATGTGTCGGATTTTGTCTGCTTCGCTCATAGATGGATTGAGCCGCTTACACAAATCAACGACGTCCTCGATATAGCTCGTGAAGTTCTCGCCGTTCTGCTGGGCACGACTGCGCAACCGTTGTTCAGCACGAAGTTTTCGGACAGCGGGGCGGCCGAAGACGTCAGTCAGGCTGGTTTTTAGAGCCGCCCAGGTAGTAAAATCCGCTTCGTGGTTGCGGAACCACAAATTGGCGACATCGGTCAAGTAGAAGATGACATTCGTGAGCTTTACGACGTCATCCCACTTGTTGTAAGCACTCACGCGTTCGTAGGAGGCCAGCCAATCTTCTACATCGGTGTCGTCAGTGCCGCTGAAAATCGCAGGGTCGCGCTGACGGACGGCACCGGAACAGATGACAGCGGTGGGGACAGGTTGGGCCGAAGTTTCGGTTGTCGTGGTAGAGCCTGGTAGCCTGGGCATCGTGGCGTAGCTCCAGGAGAAGAGCAAGCAGCACCTCCACCAAGTGTAATGAGACGACTCGCACAATTAGTGTGAACGGCCGGTCCTTGTTCAAGCGGTGCTGTTCAGCAGGCCAGCGTTCGCAAGCGCGCTCCCGAGCTTCGTCAGCTTCGTCTTCTATCTTCTTCGTCTCCTTCGTCGGCGCTAGCCGCTGGGGCAGCAAACCCCAACTCTCTTTATTACAGAACCAACGTTGAGGCAGCGATCGAGTATCGAGCGTTAGCACTGAGTTTTTCTATTATTCCATATAGTGTCTAGCAATAATTATAACGATTTTGTGTATGCATTCTTTAATAACGACACAACGCGGCCCTTTATATACATCCGTCAAGGCAACCCTTGCGCAGTGCCACCTATCGATAGGATATTACATCATGATCATGTAACTTGTATCCGCCTTCATTATACCCGATACAAATTCGTTATATCCAGATTTTACATTAGAAGCCAAATTTTGCTACCAACGCATACAGAGCAGTAAGACAAATCGTTTGACACCACCTCGAAAGTTCTACGTCGCATGGTTTGGCCGCAATAGCCGTGCACTAAGGCGATCTTTTCCCAGCCAGCAAGGCAGCGCAAGCATCATTGAATTAATCGCAGCAAATTAGATGAGCGATTAAACACTAAATATATTTTCTCCAGCAGTAGAAGAGTCAGCCGTCAGCCAACACCAGAAGCGTCACTTTCAGTTTCCACGTGTTTTTTATCCAGTTGGATGATAATGGCCTGAACATGTGCACTTCCACTGCTGTCTTGGATGAACTTTTCTTCAGTGCTTTTGACATGCTTTTCAACGTTCGCCCGTTCACACAGTTACTTTGGTGGCTTCTTTCTTCTAGAGAACGTCTACATTTGTCAGCTTAAACGTGGCATTTCTGGATGTCACACCATGCTTCATCTGGGCCCATATGAGCTCAGTTGGACTCAACTCTCAGTGGTAAGGTGGAAGCCTCAGCTTAATGCATCCCGCCCTTTCGGCGGTTTTGTGAACACGGTATCTCGCGTGTCGTGCCTTCACAGAGACCACAAGGTTCAGGAGCTCCTTTTTTAACATTCTTGCTTCCCAAGCAGCCCCCGTTCCCAAGCAGTCGTAGGCTTCTTGCAACCGCTAGTGGTACGCGGCGTTTTCCACGACAATACACTACCTTGCGAAAATTGATCCAGAACACCTTCAAACCACACTTCAAAGTGGTTGCCGTCCATCTCTTCGAGGTAGTCGCCGGTCTTTGTGCCGTGAAAGACGTCGAGGCAACCGTCGACAAAGCCGTCGTCGCTGCCGATGTGCTTCGCGATGGTGGGCGTCACTTGTCTGAGTAGGGCTGCCTGGAATCACAGCTTGGTGACGCTAGCAGCGACCGTTGATGCGACGGGAACAGCGATGCACCCAGGCCGAAGTGTCCGTAAAAACGACACAGCAGCCCTAGGACTCGGAGTGGCTGGTTGTTAGGCAGGTTTTCCTCCAGGCAGGCCGAGAAGTTGGCGCGCGGATGATGATAGCAGCCCAAAGGAGTAACAGATTGTTTATTTGCGTGCACTCTCCGCCGTTGCCGCTGCCAAGTCGCTTTCATACCATGAAGCTATTCTCAGAATCTGAAAAGCCTCAGTGATGGCGGGTTCTTAGCTTGCAAGAACTATCGTGTCCCTGGGTTCTGCTACAAATTTTGAGTATGAAACAGATATGCATGCCCTTCAATACGAAAATTGCCTTTCACTGTCTACACACTGTTTTAATGTATCCCCACTGCATTCTAATCTCATTGCCTTCCTGTGTTTTCACATTGTCATGTATTTCTGGTTGATTTTTGTTTTCTCTCCTTGTTGTTGCTGTTTAGGCTGAATTTTTTATGTATTCCCACTCCCCTCTGTAATGCCTTCGGGCCCTGAGGGTACAATAAATAAAAAATAAATAAATCCAGTTGTTAACGTCGTTCTTCTTTAGTGTTTCATTGGGGACTTTCTTTTAACGCTTATTCCTAAGATGAACAGCTCCTAGCTCGTCCGATTTTTTCCACACCCTGCTCCCGAATCGATAAATCTTGTATGAATCGATATATATATATGTCATAAAAATTGATATGTGTTACATACGTAGTCTGCAGGGTGTTTGAAGTTTTTCAATACAGATTTTGCTTTGAGAAAGCGTGAGAGATGCGACAGTGCGGCTTGTGCAGATGAATTCTATAGAATGACAGAGGTTATTTGCCTGATAGTTATCTGTAATTACACAATTAATTTACTGAATTTAACTGCTAGACTTTTTTATTTTAAGGACCAAGATTACATTGAGAAATTGAATGTCGGCAAGATCGAAGGTGAGCCCAGTTTTTAAATTTTCTTCATCGGCAGTGTGGTCGTAACTACTGACCGCCAAAAATATGCATTTCAAAGCTCGTTGAGGCGGCTTTTCTGCAGTACATATTTATAAAATGGCGTCGCTGAGCGTAGTATTTTCGTGAAAATCACTTTGCTTTCACTTTCTAAACCACACAAACCGCTTATTTATTTGCTGCCATAGAAATATGAGCGATGACATTTCATGTATGGGCAATGTGGGAAATCCAACTGAGCTGGGTTTCAATTTCAAATGCGTAGTTTTGACACTCAATATTTCGAACCACGTTGCCACGAATTGACGTTGCCACGAACCATGATTCAGAAAATTTAAAAATCGGGCTCACATTCGATGTGGACTGAATTAAATTTTACAACATAGCCTACAACATTTTACAAACTAGTTTACAACATAGCAAAATACAAAATAAAAAGATTAGTAAAGTAAGTTAACTCATTGTGTAATATCGCTCAATCAGATAAACGATGACAGCCATCCTCAAGAATCCGCCTGTTAAAATCGGACTGTACAAGTTCTCATGACAAAAAAAATTGGTGCTGAATAATTTGAAACATGTGGTATATATTATTTTATTTCATTTTTATTTTATTTTACCATACTGCATACCTTGTTCAGGTCCAGCGCAGGGCGGTGAAAAACATAATACAAATAAGCAATGCATCAGTCAAAGGAAACAGGAAACAATGAGTCATTCATCTGTTATTCGGGGAGAAGCTGAAAACTTGATTACATCCGCCCGTGCAACATAAGGGCTTAGTGTATTCGGATGATGGTGTCGAGTAAGCCTGGAGGTTGAAGAGACAGCTAGAATGAAGGGTAAATTGCTAAATCTCTATTGAAAAGCATGGAAAGGAACAGCAATCGAAGATTTTTTCTTCGCTGCTCAAGGAAACTTGTGTCTCGTGCAAGGAAACTGTGTCTCGCGCAAAAATAAACGTGATTCGTATGCTTTATACTATTACGGGGGGTTAGCCCAGCAGCAGACGGGACAGGCCACAGTCAGAAGGCACACCGAGCTAAATCACTCCAGCACGAACTGCCACGTCCTCGTCGTCGTCCACTGCCGAACGTCACAAAACAACGTCGTCTTCGCCTAGCAACTATGCACCGTAACACTACCCCCCCCCCCCCCCCTCCTCCGCCGGGCGGAAGGAAGCACAGTCCCTGGGCGTCCTAAGGTGGTGAGTTTGGATGGTAGGGCTTAAGACGGGCGACGTGTACGAGCTGTGCGGAGGGGGCCGCACGAGGAGTGTGCGGTTGCAGAGGCGCGATCTCGTAGGTCACATTGCTCAGTTGCCGCAAGACGCGGTAAGGACCCACGTAACGAGGGAGCAACTTCTCACACAGGCTCACACGACGCGCAGGGAGCCAAAGGAGTACGAGGGAGTTGGGAGGGTAATGGGCGTCACGGTGATGAAGGTCGTACCCTCGTTTTTGAGCGAGTTGTGAAGCGTCGAGGCGATCTCGAGCGATTTGGCCGGCGGCGTCAGCTCGGGCAATGGCGTCACAAGCGTAACTGCTGGTACAAGAACGTCGTGAGTCAGGAGGCTGTAGAAGGGTAGCAACGGATCGCGGCCAAAGAGCAGGTAGAAGGGTGAGTAGCCAGTGGTATCATGGCGTGTGGAATTGTAGGCGAACGTCACGAAAGGTAAACTGACGTCCCAGTCACGATGGTGGTCTGCGACATACAGAGACAGCATGTCCGTCAGGGTGTGGTTAAGACGCTCAGTAAGGCCGTTGGTCTGAGGATGGTAGGCCGTCGTGAACTTGTGGCGGGCAGAGCAGGAGCGAAGAAGGTCGTGGACCACTTTAGAAAGAAAGCAGGGGCCGCGATCCATAGGCAGTTGACGAGGAGCGCCAAGAAGTAGGACGGCGTCATGGAGAAGAAAGTCGGCGAAATCGGAGGCACAGCTGGTAGGGATAGCGCGCGTGATAGCGTTCCGGGTAGTGTAATCGGTCGCAACGGCAATCCGGATGTTCCCCGGATGTTGATCGGGGGAAAGGACCACGCAGGTCGAGACCAACACGGAAAAATGGGTCAGTCGGGATGTCGATGGGCTGAAGCTGGCCACTGGGTGGAAGTGGGGGCGTTTTCCGGTGCTGGCATTGATCACAAGCAGCAACATAACCGCGGACAGAGCGGTAAAGGCCAGGCCAGAAGAACCGCCTGCGCAGGCTGTCGTAAGCGCGTGACACGCCTAGGTGCCCTGCAGTAGGAGCGTCATGAAGTTGGGCAAGTACTGTGGAGCGGAGATGGGTCGGGACGATTAGCAAGAGGTCGGCGGCATCTGTGTGCATATTGCGTCGGTACAAAGTATCGTGATGCAGCACGAGCATTCGTAGAGCAGCATCGGAAGGGTCGCTGCGGAGGCGGTCGACTATGAGGCGCAGAGATAGATCACGGCGCTGCTCGTCACCAATGTTTAGAAAGTCTGATACGGACAGTACACAGTCGTCGGTATCACGGGTGTGGGAATCAGGGGTATCGACAGGATGTCGGGACAGACAGTCAGCGTCTTGGTGCAGCTGGCCGGACTTGTAGACAACACTAAATGTGTATTCTTGCAAACGAAAGGCCCAGCGACCCAGACGGCCTGTAGGGTCTTTAAGGGAGAACAGCCAACACAAAGCATGGCGATCCGTAACTACGCAGAAGGGCCTTCCAAACAAATAAGGGCGGAATTTTCTTAACGCCCAAACAAGAGCAAAGCACTCCCGCTCCGTAATGGAGTAGTTACGTTCGGAAGGAGAGAGCAGGCGGCTGGCGTAAGCAATCACACGAAAGTGCTCGTGTTGGCGCTGCGCAAGAATGGCGCCAGTACCATGGCCACTGGCGTCTGTGCGAAATTCCGTAGGCGCAGATGGGTCCAAATGGCTCAGCACAGGTGGAGCGTTGAGGGCCGCGACAAGTGCTATGAAGGAGCGAGATTGGTCAAGGCCGCAGGAGAAAGGGACCTCCTTCTTCAGGAGGGTGGTAAGGGGACGGGCCGTGTCTGCGAAGTTCGGAATAAACCGGCGAAAATACGAGCAGAGCCCGAGGAAACTGCTCACATCGCTCGAGGAACGGGGAGTGGGGAACTCACGAACGGCACGAACTTTGTCAGGGTCGGGCTTTACACCAGACGCATGAACCAAGTGGCCGAGGACCTTAATTTGGAGCTGGCCAAAGATGCACTTCTTGGAGTTCAGTTGGAGGCCAGCGCGACGGAAGACCGCAAGGATAGTAGCAAGAAGGCGTATGTGGCTTTCGAACGTTGACGAGAAAACGACAACGTCATCTAGGTAGCACAAGCACGTTGTCCATTTGAAGCCACGCAGAAGCGAGTCCATCATGCGCTCGAAGGTGGCGGGAGCGTTGCAGAGGCCGAAAGGCATAACTTTGAATTAGTACAGGCCATCGGGGGTGATAAAGGCAGTCTTCTCACGATCCCGTTCGTCAACAGCGATTTGCCAGTAGCCTGAACGGAGATCAATAGAAGAAAAGTAGCTGGCACCAGCTGGCAAAAAGCGGCTGGTCGGCTCAGTTCAGGTCGGGCTCGGGTTCAGCCGGCGGGGGAATCCAGGTCTCCTCGTCCAATGACGAAGGCGAGCAGAAGGTGGCGATGCTCCAGGGGCCAGGATGACGATGAGGAACCCGCACCTCCACCAATTATTACGGGGGGTTAGCCCAGCAGCAGACGGGACAGGCCACAGTCAGAAGGCACACCGAGCTAAATCACTC
This sequence comes from Amblyomma mixtum, assembly GCF_055824585.1. Taxonomy (NCBI): domain Eukaryota; kingdom Metazoa; phylum Arthropoda; class Arachnida; order Ixodida; family Ixodidae; genus Amblyomma; species Amblyomma mixtum. The sequence continues at coordinate 19,396,798 of NC_143014.1, forward strand.
CAGCACAAACTGCCACGTCATCGTCGTCGTCCACTACCGAACGTCCCAAAACAACGTCGTCTTCGCCTAGCAACTATGCTTCGTAACGCTATTGTCCCCAACGTGATTCGTATGACCCTATAGATGTTTCTTACGAGTTCGTACGTGTCACAAAAAATGTCTCATGTGAACTCATATGGGCTGTACACGAGTTCATACTCGTCCTGAGTGCAGCATACATACAGGATACAGCACAGCGCCTATGTGTGTATCTGTGTCTCTTTGTGGTTCGTCCGATGTTTGCGCAACCTTCACCTTCACAGCAGCATACATGCTCATAAGCGTCAGAAATGTTTCTCGAACCGATTAATACATGAACTAAGAACGAAACCCACGCAAAGGACGATACACAGGGAAGAAGTAGACAGGACGAGTACACTCCTTGAGTTCATTTCTTCTACATGGGACACTCCTTGATTAATACGTGCCACATACGCCTTCACACGTCTCAAGAACGAGTCCCAAGAACGAGTCTCTTTTGGATGTACATGCTGCATCCCTCATCTATTACACAAGCGCACGTTCGAGCCCAGTTGTACCTCGTTTCAACCGACACCTGCCGTATGAAACGCATAGAGGCTCATAGGTGCCGCGTATAAAGCCGGGCGTGACAACACGGAAAACAAGCGACGAACCAATGCGTCAGAAAAAAAGAAAACACGGGGCCTCTTTCGCGGAACTTTCTCTGTGTTTCAGTATTTGGCCGCTGTCTTCGTCTAAATACCGCCCAGCCAAGCTGCCTGTTCGGCGTTTCCAATTCATTTACATTTAGGTTTAGTTCAAACATAAATATGGCCTTCTCTGCTATGCTGAGCGGTTGCAGAGCTATGTGCACCAAAAAAGTGCTTGCGCAACGAGAGCACCACCAAGGAGCTAACGCTGCGGAAATTGATACATCAACTCGTTTCAATGCTTACCATACCTTAAATCAAGGTTCAGAATACCAGTGGTACATCTCGAGAGCCTGCACCATAGCAACAATCTTCAACCTGCGGCCACAAGTACTACGCTTGACAGAAATAACCAAACATGCGGAAAAGCAGAGCGAGACTTGCCATATAAATCTAATGCGTGTTGACGTGCAGTAGTTAGTCTATTCGGCTGTAGATGTGCAAGAAGGTGGTCGGAATCGTGGTTGCGACAGTTTTGTGGCAGGCATTTTATACTTCAATTTTTTCTTTCCCCCATAATCACGTATATACAGGATGTTTCACCAAAGACAGTCAGCAATCTTGAAAACTAGGCCTTCTCAGTTAAAGATCACTTTTTTTCCGCACAGTATTAACAACGGTGTACATGACCAGAATACATCTAAGGTGTTCTATCAGGCTGGTTATTTACTATTCAATTGTCAACTTTGTAACTATTGCTGCTAGACTCCTGATTTAGCGAGTAGCTTTTAGCTCACCGCTGCTAATATTCATAGCAATATTTATATTTATTATTTATTTGTTACGCTGAGTGTGCCACACGGCATAAAACGTGGTGTTAGTCACGAACGGTATAATACGTTACAAATATGCATGAAGTCCGGTTGCGTGTAAAAGGTCACATAAGCTTCGGGCGTAAATGTTTTTCGTTAGCCACAAGTGCAAACTAGAGTCATTGTTTGGAGACAGGCCTGCCTCTTGAAGAACACGAGCGCGCACCAGTGAAGTTCTAGGGCATGTCCACAGTAGGTGGTGGACATTGGTGTCGGAAGCGGGTGCTTCGCAGTGAGGTCATTTTTGCGGCGCAGGAATCTTGTCACTTTGCCACTGGTTGCGAACTGCAGGCGTAAGGGCCACTCCGACCCGCAGCCGCCTCAGAGAGACCTCCTCCACCCGTGATAGGTTGGGGGGAAGGGGGTAGGTACACGGGGGAGTAAGGGCACGTGTACGCTGCCTGAGGGATGCTGAGGATGGTAGACGTGTCAGAAGTGGATCTGGTGGCAAAGAGGGAGGTGGAGTTTGTGCAACGTCAGTGGAACGACATATCATGCCAGGTGCGATGCTAAAGACATCTGTGCGAGCTTGAACCCAGTGGCTGAGTATAGGCACCGGGTAAGATTTACGAGCAGCATGTATGGCCTGGGAAACCCGAAGGGTATCACGGACTTTCTTTAGATGCTTCAGAGCTTCTTGTGAATGAGTACATAGGTTACACTTGGTTATAGGGAGGGTCGTCAGGTAAAGCTGCTATGGCATTTAATATCGCTTGCAGCTCCAAAGGAAGAGATGATGAAGTGTCAGTACAGTAGGTTTGTCGGTCGTAGAGTTGAGGGTGTATCGGCTTATAAAAGTAGTTGATCCTCATGTTAGGGTTATGGCGACATCTGTGTAAAGGATACAGCTATCATGTTGCGTATAAAAATCTTGTGGTAACGGCGGTGAGGAGAACTCCGACTTCTTATGAGGAGCAGGCTTGTGTGATGTAATGTGACAGTAGTCCCATGGAGGTGGTTAAGGCTCGAACATCGGACGAAGAGAAACTTTCTGTGCTCTATTGGTTTGTCGCTGGGTAATTAAATCTTTCAGTGGGTTGAGCTGCGCATACTCCTGCAGCAGACAAATAGGAGTTGCTCGAGGTAGGCCAGTAATGACTCGCATGGCTTCCTGGTTGAGTGTTTCAAGTGTGGACCACTGTCGTTTCGTAAGTTGTTGAAACTGAGCCTGGTATAGGAGCCGAGGTTGAAAGACAGTACGAACAAGTCAACGAGCTGTACCTGAACGGACACCTCCAGAACGATTGGCTATTCTGCGGATGAGGCCAAGTGTGTCATAGCACTCTTGCGCGTAGCTGACAACCAAGTCGTGCTTTTGCCTCAAGCATGAACTTGCAGGCTCAAAACAATGGTATGTTCTACTTCAGGAAGTGGTACATTGTCAATAGTGAGCACGAACGGAGTGGCTTTGAAAATACAGCGGTTGCCCACATGGATAGAGCAGGATTTGGAGAGGTTGAGGGAGAGGCCAGTGTCGGCAAGAAGGTTGTGAAGAAGATTGAGGGCATTTTGCAGGGAGTCTTGCTGCACCTGAGATGAGCGATATATGTACTAGAAAGTGATATCGTCTGCATATACTAGAACCTGAACATTAGGAAGGGTGCAGAGACTGTGTATCAGAGGAATGAATGCGATGTTAAATAGAGTTGGGGCTAAAACTGAGCCCGGCTGTACACCGCGATTAGAAATGAAGCGGCTTGTGGGTTTATCATTAACGCAGATAGCAAATGTCCGTTGCGAAAGAAAGGCATGAATTGCTCGACATAGCTGCAAGTGTATGCCAAGTGATGACATAGTGTTGAGAATGGCTGCGTGGAGAATGCTGTCGTAGGCCTTCGCGATATCTGTTGCTAGGACTGAGCGAACGAGACGGCTGTGAGGTGAGCGACCTATCATGTCGTTGGCAAAGCGGTCAAGACCATCCTCAGCTCCGTGTCCTGGTCGGAAACCAATTTGAGCAGACGAATATTTCTGATGATGGTCGAGCCAACACTTGATTCGAGTGGCAAGCAGTTTTTCATAGAGTTTACAAATAGTTGGGGTAAGAGAAATCGGTCGTAGGGCTCCAGAAGTCGTGGGTGATTTTCCGGGCTTTGGTATCGGAACAACCACTGAATGTTTCCAATCGGATGGCATTTCACCGGATGTCCAGATTTCGTTAAAAATGCTGAGAAGTGAAGTCAATGCTTTACCGTCCAGATTCCGGAATAGGGCATAAGGTACACCGTCATGACCAGGTGCAGTGTTAGGGCGGATGCCTTCAATGGCAGCTATAAGCTCAGCCATGGTGAACGGGCATCTGATCTTATCCTTATCTTATCCTTATCCTGATCTTATCAGATCTTATGTTTGGGACTGACTGGAACAGGTGCAGGTAGGCAGTCATAATGCGGAAAGAACTGAATGGCAGCTTGCGAAGCGAATTCATCTGGAGAACAACGAAGGGCAATGCGAATACTCTCGGCGTAGTCTTTGCCGGATGGCTTGCGGTCCATGGAATGAAATACACGCCACAAGTGGCGGTTTCCGACAGGAGTATTGAGTTGAGAACACCACTCTGAGAACACAGAACACAGATAGGTCGAGGTTGGTGAGAACACAGATAGGACGACGGGGAATGTGGTGTCGAACAATGAACATATACATATAGCTGCTTTTCCAGGAGCAAGACGACTGCGGCGGTCGGGTATTGATGGATAGAGATATGGACAACAACCAGACTGAGGAAGGATGACATTATGTTCCTGTAGAAGGAAAGCCCAGGCAGTGAGTTTGCCTACTTGAATACGCAGCTTCAATTCAGGGAGCTTATTAGAAAGACCCCGACAGTTCCATGGTATGACATGTGAAGTAGCGTTAGTGGCCATTCGCTGGCAAAACAAATGCAATCATCCGAGGCAGTTGCTGCAGCAGGATAATCAGCCATGGCATTGAAGTTGTGGTTTAGGATTGCTCCTATTATTTATATTTTGAGCCTGAATGATTGTGCACATTAGATAAAGGATTCACTTGGCGAACAGGTGCAACTGGCGGTAGATGCGGACGTTTTAGTGTGATAGCGACGTCGGCAAAACAGGTCAAGTTGTTGGCGATGCTGGCGATCGCATCATCGATGGCGGAGATACCATCAGGCATAGAGGGGATTATCGGAGGAAATCATCTTGTTTTTACCGCTGGGTTTATATTTGAAATTGCCGTTTTAGTCGCCAGTGCATCCTAAAAATTTTTGCGCTGCACACGGGTGAAGGCCAAACCACGCGGCCAGAAACCTACGAGCGCCCATCACACAGCTATGAGGCCCAAATGGGAGTGGTGAGAGGGCAGAGAACACATGACAGGTTCCCCGATGTGTGTGATGCAGTGCTTCTCTAGAGGAGCGCCGATTAGAATTGAAGTTTTGGAACTCTTATGGATATCAATTATGGTGGGCTACAAGCTTCTATTTAAATCAGGAGCCTATAGTAATAGTTGAAAAAAATTGACTACTCTGTATTAGTTTACATGCCTGTTATTAGCACTCAGACAAGAACCCTACATCTGCGCACCCCCGCCACGCAGATCCCATCGCATAATTCACCCTCTTCAAGTTTTGCGCCACGTGCCCGTACTACTGTTTTCTCCAATTCATTTTCTTGCCGAGTAGCAGCTGACTGGAATGGCCTTCCCCACGATATCGCTGCCATCACCTGCCCTGGAACATTCATGACTGCTGTTAACGCCTGTACTTCATAAAAACCCACCCCTTATGTAACATTCCGCAAGGGGTGTTACATAAGGAAATTAAAGTGATGTGATGTGATGTGTTAGCTGTGTTGTGATGCACTACTCCGCTGACAATGCTATTAAGAAAAAAAACGCACTTCTAACTCAAAAATCCTGTTAAAAATTGCTGACAGACTTAGGTGACACACCGTGTACGAGAAAAGAATGACACATGCATGCTGTGTGGTATATATCAGCACGTATGACATATGACACCTATGTGCGAGAATTTTTCACATTCAATGCTTCCGAAACTGTTCCTCGGCAATGGTGGTCGTCATCTATTCTTATGGGCTCTTAGTGTTATCGGTTGTCACAGCGAGAGATATTTCTGGGAGGGTCAGACGCGAAGCTTGTGACACAGGTGCAGGGCGCCTGCTGGATGCACTACGCACAATAGACACAATCGCGGCCACGCACAATCGCGGCCAAGGGATGCTGTTTGCGCTGGTTTCGGTGCACGAGTTACGTAAGTAGTTCCTCCACACGAAGCCTTACGCGAGCCAGGTGCTGCTAGTGGTAGCTTCTGCGTGACAGACCGTAAGGCGCTGTGAAAGTTAAGGGCGATGGGTAGCTCACGTGAGTCCTTCGCTTCACGGCCTGGCCGAAGGTTGGTCTCACTGCGCAGCGGCTCAGCGTGCTCGGATCTGAGAGGCCTTGCGAACGGCTCGCACTGGCCCAGTGCTGCGCGCTATGGGGAGATAGAGTATTCTCGACAGCGGTAACTACGAGACCTCAATGTACCTGTGGAGCGGGAGCAACGAAAACGTGGGAAGCGAAAGCTTGGAGAACAGGCTGCTGCTTGAGAGCTCCCGCGTTTCGCCATTTACGCCGCATAGCGTAAACACTATGCAGATTTTACGTGCGCCCTGAAGCCTGTTATTCTTAGCTTTGTGTTTACGATTCGTTCCCTCTTTTTATGCGAAGCATACTACTTTAGCTACCACTTCAGCCCTTCACCGTGGTTATGCGCCTCCAAATCAAGTGATACATGACGTCACACCACGTGACACGATGACGTCACAGCAGTGGAGAAACGGGGGCCCACCTCGCGCCGTCGCTCTGGTTGTGCGCCTCCAAATCACGTGATACATGACGTCACACAACGTGAAACGATGACGTCACGACAGTGGAGAAACGGGGGCCCACCTCGCGCCGTCGCTGTGGTTGTGCGCCTCCAAATCACGTGATACATGACGTCACACCACGTGACACGATGACGACACGACAGTGGAGAAACGGGGGCCCACCTCGCGCCGTCGCTGTGGTTGTGCGACTCCAAATCACGTGATACATGACGTCACACCACGTGACACGATGACGTCACGACAGTGGAGAAACGGGGGCCCACCTCGCGCCGTCGCTGTGGTTGTGCGCCTCCAAATTACGCGACACGATGATGCTTCGCATTCTCCAGGCTTAACCAAGTTAAGCCTCAGCCTTTTTGGTGACGTATGCGCAAGAGTTATACTCGTGACTTTAAAGGTCTGCGCAGAATTCTGGCAGGCATTGCACACTTACAAATAGCGTTTGGTACGACATTTTTGTGGACAAAAGTCGGTGCAGTTCATATTACAGTACTGTCTCCATTTCGTACTGGTTTTTATCACAGTGAATCATTTCTTCCGGATTGATAGTCATTTCCGTGTAAGCAGGAAGCCTTCGGCGGTTCAACTGGCGCTCACAAAAATTAACTAATACTAATAGACCACGCTGGAAGTGAGGGTGCAACGCTGAGGCACTCGTGCAGTGGGAGCTATGTGTATGCGTACACCAATCAAGGAGAAACATGTGCCAGGGAAGTGTGCGTGCACAGCTGGTGTCAGAGCGCATTTTTCAATCCCCCTGACGCGTCTGAAATCCGGAGAAAGAACACGTGGAACATTTGATGTTAAGTCTTATCTGCTACACTCAGCGAGTAGTCTAGATATCCCTCTCGCTCAACTCCCACTATAGTATAATATTCTCCGCAAGGAGCTAGGCGTAGGGTCAAACGAGGCGTCGGCGGACTAGCTAACTGTCGCCGATTCCTCATGGTTCCGCTAGCGATGGCAGCCAAGTTTTCGTCGCCCTTTCACAAACGCACGCTCTGACGGGCAGGCGTCGTCTTGCTTGCCATTTACTGCAATGAACGCATGAATTTGTAAAAACGTTTCCGCAGGAACTGAAGGCGGGGCTGTCCCACTGAGAATAGTGTCCGAGCGTCGACAGCAGCCTCTGGGAGTCATCATTTATGAACGACAGGTCTGGGCTTCAGTCAATTTGTTATCAAAATTGACACGTCGTGCGCCCGACTGAATTGCTTCGGAGTTGTGCAGGCGTCCACCGTCTCTGAATGTATTATTCAAGCCCAGAAAAATGGCGTCCACGACTGCGGCGCACCCAAGCGTATCAGCGGCGCCGATTTAGGGCGCTCTGCCGCCATTCCGAATGACAGCAGGGCGGCGAATGCGCTGCGCCGCATAGCGACTCGCGGTGCAGCTGGCGACGCACGGGTGCACCTGTCGTCACGCTCGGCTGCGCACATGGTTGCGGCGAGAAGCAACGGACAAGCATGCTTCACGTTCTCAAGAGCGACTCACGGAATCGCAGCGCTGATTTTCTACAAGCTTGCAGTAAACATGCTTGGACTCTCTTCAGGGGCCCACACATAGAACCTCAGCTGGTCACTGCAGTACAGTACACGCTTGCTGGCGTGAAGAACTCTTGCGCTATTCTTTTACAGGCTCTTGCCTAGGTTTGTCTCTTGAGGGACGATGACGAGACCAGTTGCGTAAGTATGAAAACAAATACACATCAACATTCATACAAATGCAGGCATGCGGGCAGGATAAGGTAGCTCAGCGTTAAGGCAACAGAAATATTTCATCTGGGCAATCGTTTCGCTGCTGCGGCGTGAGTGGCAATGGAGGACGACTAGTGGGGGAAAAAGTTGAGGGTGGAGCTGTGGATGGTCTAGGTAGCGGACCGCTCGTCAGAGTGAGCAGTCTTTGCTTGAAGAACGACGAAGAGAATCCGAAGGTTTCGTCAGCAGGACGCCCGCTCAGCGCCTGTTCGCTGAAGGGTTAGAGAAAGCAGGCCTGCGGCTGGACACCATGCCTGCACCTGTCTCAGGTCCGAAGACTGACGGACGCGATTTGTCCGCACTTTGGCCCTCTTCTCTGCTGTTCGAACTTCGTTGTTTCTCTGGCAGGTCCTTCGCCCCACTTCCATCGCATGCCCTGTCCGCTCTTGGCCTCCAACGCTGTCCGTGACTGTGCTTGAACCCGAACGGGAGACAACTTCTGCACTACCTTTTATCCGCGCTCAGATGTAGAACTTCTTCATAATGGTTTTGTAAAAAATGTTCCGCTTACAGGAGGCGTCTTTGACCCTTGTGGTGCGTCAATAACCGCCGGATTATTTCGACAACAAAATCTTGTGAAATAACCTCTACAATGCCGGCAGCAAGAGTTTGAAAGTGTGGTATTTGGTAATACTGGAGAGAATTTAATTTCGAGTAACATCTCACAAACAGGGCTCCTTTAAACAGCCATCAGAATAACCATGAAATGAAATGCTACAGTTTTTTCTCGCCTCTATAGGGAGACAGAAACCACAGGAGTTGTATGACTCAGAAAGTGCCGAAGACATTTTAAGCCATGCAAGCACAGTCCGCATTGCTGGACACTCATGGAAATGTAGTATGGGCTCGTCGAGTTACGCTCATTCCACTTGCCAAGGCCCTTAACTGTGCCTAGCTGTAGTATGTATAATATTCAAATTAATAAGCAGATCACATACACCGCGCTCTCTGCCAGATGGACTGTTCGCGAACTGGAAACGAAACTTCGCGGTGTGCTGGGCCGTTTCGGCAAGCGTCGGTGTTGGTCTTGGGCACCCCAACGCTGCACATGGAACTACAGGCGGTTCGGACCAGCGCGTTTTGCAAGACTCTCAGTTAAGGGTCCGCCAGCTCGACATTTAAGATTCAGAGTTACCTTGTTGAAGCCGCCACTACCCTGGGCAATATGCCGAAAATTGCCTGTTTCAGAGAAGGCAACACTGTCAGTTGCAATTGCGAGTCAATTTGAATGAGTGGCAGAAAGGGTTTCCAACAATTTCGCTATAGGTTCGACGAAATGCGCGAAATGCTGTGTTATAGCTACCGAAAACGTTTCATGTTTTAAGCGGAAGAAACATTCGATTCTTGCTTCAGCACAAGCAATGTTGCACAGAAGGAAAAACAACCACGCATACAGACATGATAAAAACAACTGGAACTATACAAAACTGGGCGCTTATGGCCTTCGTTTGCTTCTGCTTGAGGAAGAAAAGAATGTTATCACTTAGTTACCTGCAACTCGTGTCCTGAATAGCAGCACTAAATAGCACCATTGTATACAAGGAGCAGAATGCATCTCTCGTTTATTATTGCCGGTGACGAAATCCTAATAGCCGCGGGTGAAAAGACCAATGCATTTCTTCAGCTGTCTTCGCCGTGGCCAATCCAGGTTGTCCACATATAATACCTTGCGTGAGAGGGTCTGTCGCCCATCTCGATTGTCGCCCACCTTTCTTATATCCGCGCGTGCGTTATGGAGGCAAGAAATCTTCCTTCCTTCGAAACAGAGGAAACTTGCAGAAAAACACGGCACGTGTGTAAATAAGGTAACACCTCGCATAAATCACGCCCTAACCTGTAAATACTGATGCTCAGGGCGCACTAGGAAAAAAACGTGAGTTTCGTGCAAGCAGGTGTCAACACTAACAAAAATTGTGCTATTGGTGCAAACAAAGATAGGCGAGAGCAGCAATTCCACTGTAATGCCATATCGTAACACCCATACAAGCACGGCGATGTGCTGCGTCACAAAGGTTCCTCTTCCTAATCCGCAGAGCACAATATTTTCTCAGGGTTTCAGTATTTCACTCAGATTTCTTTTATGCGCACAGAAAGACGACACAATAAGACAAGGTAGACAGGACGGAGCGCAACTAGTCGGATTGCACTCCGTCCTGTCTACCTTGTCTTATTGTGTCGTCTTTCTGTGCGCATAAAAGAAATCTGGGCATGAACAAACTAGCCCCACAACGCATATTACAGTATTTCACTCCGTTGCTAGGCTTGCTCGGGCCTTCGAATTTAAAGCTTGTGCAGGGAATGCGCGCGTATCCCCCCCAGAAAAGGCGGAAGACGGCTGGCGTAAAAGCAGTCAGGAATCAAAACGAGCGAGAACTACAGCTGTACTTGTAACAAAACAATAGCCCCGTTTGAACTAAAGCCTAATGCTGACTATTTGGACACGTGTTGCACTATAATCGAATTCTGAAGGGGCAGTGTAGTGTGCGCGGTATCATATCAACTGTGTATAGCTCACTGGTTTTAGGCATTCCGTTTGGATCTCCACAGGCTGCACCGATTTTTCCTTTCGGAAGCATGGATTTCGATGCCAGCAAATATTGACGAACTAGTTCTTGGTGTTCAAGGGGAACTGTAAAGAAAATGTAGCACAGTAAAATGGCTGCATTAGTGTAAAAAACCGGAATGTTATTTTAAATTTTCTCCCGGCCAACTCATTATTCAGCTTGCAAGGGTGGAAGAGCGGGCTAGTTGGTAGTTCATCTTGAGGAAAAACACAGCGCACTCCTAAGACACTGACAAAGAAAGGCAAGACGATACAGCGCTGTATCGTCTTGCCTTTCTTTGTCCGTGTCTTAGGAGTGCGCTGTGTTTTTCCTCATTATTCAGACGCCGATTGATAAACAGCTCGACGTTTATCATCAGACGGCTGCACAAGGTGGATGTGTTTATGCAGAGTGAAGCACAGTGCAGCCGAAAATGACAGTATATCTACTAAGTGAGCGACGAAGGACGAAAACCTCGGCCACCGGGAACGAAGAGGGAACGAGGCCGTGTAGAATTCGGTTTGCCTGTTTTATTCTTTCTCATACAAGTGGAGAAGGAAGCGTGGAGGCCAGCTTCGAAAAAAAAATCAGGCTTGACATGCACGAAAAGCGTTTTGCGGAAGCTAACTGAGGAAGGCAAAGCGTCGTATCCTACACGGAACAATCCTTTTCCTTTCGGGTCAAATTGAGCACGCCTCCGTAAAGCTCCACGCTGTTTTCCCATTTGTTACATGTTTAAAGTATAACACGTCTAAATAGGTTGAATTTTGTAACTTGATAGATTAGTGAATTAAATATATCGATAGAGAATTATGTGTGGTTCTATTTTTAAGTGAGCCCCGGAAATGTGACAATCCATTATGGTTTAGTGGGCACCAAGCAACTAGCGACATAAACTAGCTGTAACTCTATCGACACATTCGAGAAGGAATTAGATCGCACACATCAACTAAGAACATGGAATGTCGCCAGACTGGGGAGTTTATAAACGCTTTCACCGTGTTGTTCGCCGCTTGACGTTCCCTTAAAGAGCGTGGCTGACCCACTTCAGGTGCAGGGGAGGCTCGCGGTAAGGAACGAAGGCCAGTAACATATACAGACTCATCTTATTTAAAATGGCACAGTTCAACGCTGTCTCACGGTAAAGGAATCTTTCCGCGGTTAGTCCAGTATATGGTCTGCATACCATGGGCAACCTTCGCACGGATCCCTTCTTAAAATCATTTCGGACGCTCTGGTTGCTCTCGCGATGATGCCGGTTGCAAAAGCAAGTGGTCCAAAAACAGTCACGCCGTGTTTCATGCATATATAGCTCCCTACATTTGTCTCGTTCAGTTGAGAAAATAGCTTTTCACTCGCCAGTGGTTTTACGGGGAGCAATAGCGAACAGATATTCCTAACGCCGCCGCGGTGGCTCAGCGGTTACGGTGCTCGGCTGCTGTCCCGAAAGACGCGGGTTTGATCCCGGCCGCGGCGGCTAGAATTTCTTTGGAGGAGAAATTCTAGAGGCCCGTGTACTGTGTGATGTCAGTGCACTTTAAAGAACCCCAGGTGGTCGAAATTTCCGGAGCCCTCCACTACGGCGTCTCTCATAGCCTTAGTCGCTTTGGGACGTTAAACCCCATAAACCAAACCAAACCAGATATTCCTAACGAATAAACTCTAGTTTTATTCTCCTACAGGCATTTGTCGACATTCATTAGCGGACGGCTGCGCGTGAATCGGCACGAAAGGCGCGGCGTCACTGAGAATACTCGGACGCACTGTGGACGCAGCTGCCACACTACATGGCGGGCACGTGTCATCGGCTCCAAGGATGGAAAGCAACGAGGACCCATGAATGCGCGCATTACTTGAAATTTGACGCGAATCAAGCAGAACAGTAGCAAACAGCGCCACCGCGTCTTTTTTGTGATAATTATTCAATACCAGGAATAGCAAAGGAATAAAAAGGAGCGGACAGGAACCTGCATGGAATTCGTGCAGTGAAGACATGAATCATAATTAATGTCCGGAAAAGCATGAAATCTTATCGCTGTGAATAAAAAGAACATAAGTTCCACACGGACTCGCTCTTCGCCAGAAAAATGTATAAAAGAAGGAAGAGGAAGATTTGAAAGCGCGCAACTCAATATGCGAATGTACGAAAAACGTCGGGCAATCACAGAACAGCGCAAGTATTATCCGCTTGTGACCAAATAAAGTAGTGAAATTATGAGCCAATGTTCATGCGCCTGAAGGACGAGCGGCGGGAAGAGACAAGGGGACGAGACAAGCACGTCTTCGCATACACCTCGGTTCTTTTATTTTCTCATGTGCAAAGCTTTACAACAAGAAGTACTGAAAACACGGGCTTAACCATAGAGAAAGAGACACACCGACGGCGTTGTTGAACAATTTGCGAAATTCTATTGTTCATTAGCGGCTCTCCTTTGTAGGTTTTCCGCTTAGTTTGTAACACTTGTCTTGTGTATTTCTTTTTTCAAAGTATGAGTTGTGTCTGGCTGTCCGTAGATTGGTTTAGATGCTCTCTTTTAACCTCTGTCTTGATGTAGTTTTGCCGTACCGTGTTTGCATCGTGACCCTGTTGTGCAACCATGTTTAAAGATTTCTTTCCAGCAAAAAATGGCCCCGATCTTGACCACGCAACGTGCGCGAAGGTCGCGAGGCCATGTCAGGCAGCACATAGGCGCCTTTTGACTCGGGTACCTCAGCAGAAGTACCGCAGATAAATTAAAACACTTTTAATAAAATGTTTTGAGATCGAGCTGAATTAAAATTCTTCTTCTACATCTCTGATGATCGCCGAGACCTGATACAAACCGAATCGTCTTTCGTTAATTTTTTTCATATATAACTGCGCACCACCATTCTTTGTCTCGGACCTCGCCGCGTGTTTAAAACCTGCGCTGCAGGAATTGTCTACTCGCTCGACATAATTGGGAAATGCGCGCTTTGTTCTCTGGCCACACAAGCGGCCTCTTCATTTCCTATCGAAGTATACACGCTGCTGTCGCTTCGCGTTTTCCACTCATAGAAAAAAGGGCTCGCACTGATGCGGGCCTCGACAGACTGCTGAACCACAAGCCCGGCCTGTTACAGAGAAATGGCGAATAAACAAGAGCCATGAGATGGCCGATAGCGATGTTGGGCGCCCTCGCCAGTCGAGGATTTATGAAGCTGTCGGCTGCACCGGCTCCTCGGTCGCCGCGTTCTCCCCAGGCGCCGAGGGTGAAGACGAGCTGCATTTTTTACGCCATTACTCGGTGTACGGACCCGGCGCGCGACACTGCGGCGGCATGTAAATGGTTCTAGTGCCAGCACCACTCATTTGGGCCCTGATCGACAAACGTTGTGTTATTGCTCCCCCGTCGTAAGTGGGAGTGGCGCACTTTTTATTCCTTTACGCGAATGCATTTCTCACCCACTGCTGTACCCGCTTCTTTACGAATGCATCCGTTTGAATGTGAGCCGAGCCGCAGAAGAATAAATAATGCGCACACCTATGGAAGAAAGTTTTTTCCTGAAGAATCATGTACAGAGCTCAGCTCTCTGCTAAGCCGGTTTTGACGAGCAAGAAAGAACACAGGCTTCGAAATAATCAGCGCTCAAGTTGCCCACGAGGCTTGCTCAGCAGGTCAAGCAGCTGCCGCCAAATAATGCTGTTTGGCTGTTGCTCTAATATGAAAGAACGCGCAGAGTATTTGACATGGAATGGAACAATGCCCTTTCATGGAAACACTAAATTCTCGGAATGACACTCGTGACCACTTACTGTTCAGAGCTGAGGCATCAACTGATATTTATTCTTTTATACACAGCGCCTTTGCCTTCTTACTCTTCGGACCGTGTCTCGACTGTCTAATAAACACAATGAAGTAAATACCTTTACGCACTTTCAGCTATGTAGACAGTTTTCTACAAGATATATACCGAATGTACATTTAGAAGCGATGTGAAAGGAAACGCTCACTTCACATACAGGACAGACTAGCGTTCACTCCTCCATGGAACCTGAAAAGAAAAAAAAAACACCATGGAGACCATACTTGTGGAGAAAATCCACTTAGTAAAAAAAAAAAAAAATAGTGGTTGCTTGCTAATATTTAAGAGACCGGAAACGGGAAGAATGGGTCAGGGAGCAAACGCATGTTAATGACATCGTAGTCGAAATCAAGAGGAAGAAGTGGGCTTGGGCAGGGCATGTAATGCGAAGGCAAGATAACCGCTGGTCCTTAGGGGTAACGGAGTGGATTCCAAGAGGAGAAAAGTGTAGCAGGGGCGGCAGAAATTTGACGGATGGGCGGGGATACGGTGGCCGCAGCGGGTGAAGGATAGGGTGAATTGGAGAGACATGGGAGAGATCTTTGCCCTGCAGTGGGCGTAGCCAGGCTGATGATGACGAATAGTCTTTGAGTAGCCATTAATTTCGTGAAAATCGGATGCTCCCTGCACTATTTCTTCGACCTGTATGGGTAAACAATATGTTCAAAATGTCAAATATTATTATTTATTCACAAAGGAAAATTGGGTCACTGACCAAGTCAAAAAATGAAAAATGACGTTTCGGGTCCCATACGGGGCCCTTGTTCACAATAAGGCTGTCACAGAAGAAGGGATGGTTATATACGCTTCAGAATCTTCTGCAAACTTTTCACGTAGATATGATGTAGCGTGCCCTGATTCTTGTTTAGCGTGTTGGCCGTTGTCTGGATGATTAGGGATTCTAGATGTAGTCTTGCAGATAGGTTTCTTTCCGTCGCCAGGATTTCCACCTCATCCCAGCCTATCTCGTGGGCAGTGGACAGCACGTGCTCTGCAACTGAATTTTTTGCAGCGCGCTTGTTTCTGACGTCGGCCTGGTGCTCCTTAATGCGCCGCTGGAAGTTCCCGGTTTCCCCGATGTAGACGGAGGGGCAGTCGCTGCAAGGTATCCGATAAACAACGCCAGGGAATTTGGGACGTGGTAGCGGGTCCTTCACGTTGACCACATCGGCTCGAAGCTTGCTGGTTGGCACGTGTGCGATGTGCACTCCGTGTTTACGGAAAATCCTTGAAAGGGCCTCGCTGATCTGACGCACGTAGGGAATCGCAGTACGTTTTATCTTTCTTGTCAGCTCTTGTGCTCCTCATGTGTAGGTGACTTTCTTGGTCACTTTGCTTATAAAATTTGTGGGGTAGGCGTTTCGCTCAAGATCCTTCTGAATAAGCGCCATCTCGTTGCCAAGGCTGACCGGGTCGGAACAGATGTTTTTAGCACGGTTGACAAGGACGCAACCACTGAACGCTTGTGAGCCGTAGGATTAGCGGAGTCAAAATCCAGGTATCTTCCCGTGTGCGTTGCTTTTCGGAAGACGCTGAAGGCTAAGCGATGCGCATCACGTTTGACGAGCACATCCAAGAACGGTATCATGCCGTTCGCTTCCTCTTCCAAAGTGAAATTTATGGATGGCTCTACGGCATTCAGGTGTTCAAGAAAGCTGTGAATATGCTGCTTGTTTAAAATGCAAAAGCAGTCATCAACATACCTCAGAAACACCTTTGGGCGATGAGTGAACGAGTTCAGGGCTTTCTGTTCAATAGACTCCATTGTCAGGTTGGCAGCCGTGACTGAAATTGACGCTCCCATTGCGGTTCCGAAGATCTGCTTGTACACTGTTCCGTTGTACGTAAAGTACGTGTTGGCTAAGCAGAAATGAAGCAATTCGCTGATCTCGCTGACGTTCAACGGCGTGCGATCGGGAAAAGAGGGGTCGTTTTTTAGGAGCTCTTTGCAGGTTTCCACAGCAAGATCGACCGGGACACTTGTGAACAGGGAACATACATCAAAGGACACGAGCACATCACTTTCTTCGAGGACGATATCCTTGACTTTTTCAATAAAGTCTTGCGAATTCTTGATGTGCGTCGCTGTTTGTCCCACCAACGGAGCCAACACTTTGTGCAGATATCCAGACAGACGGAAAAGAGGCGACCTGGTGAAATCCACGATTGGCCTTAGCGGAGTTCCACTTTTGTGAATTTTCGGCAAGCCATATATTGCGGGAGCGGATCCATTAGTACAAAGAAGCCTGTAGTACAGCTTTCTTTGAGAAGGCGGAAGACCACTGAATATGTCAGACAGGATCACTTGCAAGCGGGACTGTATTTTCGACGTAGGGTCCTTAATGAGCTTACAGTAAGGTGTCGCGTCCTCGAGCATCTCTGACATTTTTGAGTGGTACGCAGACCGGTCAAGCACAACAGTCACGTTTCCTTTGTCTGCGGGCGGAATTGCAATATCCTCCTTCTTTCTCAGCGACTCGAGGGCCTTCCGTTCACCTTCGGAAAGAATGTGCCCACGGTGCTGTTTCCGCATTCCTTTAAGAACACCGACTGCATTCATTCTGACATCTTCTTGTACGTCTTTATCAAGAAGACTTATGGCTCTTTCCACAGCGCAAATCATCTTCCGCGTATCCGGCGGTTTCCCCTGATTGAAATTCAAGCCTCGGCTTAGCACCATTTCTTCGGTGGCACTCATGGTGTACGACGACAAGTTTTTAACCTTGAAGACTGGTCCTCTAGACTCGTTCCTTTTTTCCCCCAGCAAAGTGCATAGTTTGCTTCTTTGCGAAACTTCGTGCTTTTCTGTTGTGCGCCTTGCTTCTTGGTTGGCAGCTAGTTGCACCTCGGCGTAGATTTCCGGCATGCGGAACTCTAGTTGCCGCTTCGCAAAGAAAGCCTCGTGTTCTAGGCGCTTCAAGGTGCACTTACATTCATCGATGCGGGCTTGTACAAGCTGTCGCTCTGCCTTCATCACGACGTGGCGTCCAAAGGCGGTGTTCACAGGTCGATGCTTCACCCTGACCAGACGGTGTTCCGTCGAACCTTGGACTATATGTCAAATATTATACAACATACACCATGCAACAAAACCGCGCACAGTGCACATCGTTTCTGCGAGCAACGAGTTAATTTGCTGAAGATCAGTGATTGGCACAAAGTATGGCTTCAGTTCATCATTGTCTCCTGAGTCGCGTCGCCGAATTCTGATTCACGGATCACTGGGAAAACTTAGCTTACATCTCTGCTCTAACAACCAGCAAAATACCATGTTGACTGAAAACCCGATGGAGGAGTCTTTAGAAGACAGAAGCACAAGCTGCTCTTTTTTGAATACGACGTCCTTGCGCCGTTTATCGAAATATACTTTGTCATTCCAGGACTAGCTTGATGTATGGAGCGGCCTGCTCTCGTGCTTCTCGAAGGCACGATAGATAGCGGTAGGTGCAGTCCGATTCTTCGCTGAATCCTCGAGCTCTAGGCGGGTATAGAGGATGTCGAGTGGGAGCACAGGGCCTCTGCCACGCACGAAGGAAAACGGTGTTTGTCGAATACTGTCGCGATACCTTGGCTGACCAAGCCTTCAATTTACTTCTTTCCATCTTCCTTCGACTATCTTTCTACTATTTCTTCAACTGGAAAAAAGGGCTTTTCAATTATTTTAGTCCACAAAAAATATGTCGAAGCAAAAAAAGTCATCATGAAAATCTTGCTCCCACGCGTACGCGCCGAGCACTTTTGCTTAACTCTGCTTGCAAATAACCAAATTATATTACGAAGAGATGCATGAGAATTTATGGGAAAAATATATGACTGCCCTAGAAATATGATTGTTTTGTTGTAAAAACTCAGTGAATTGGCGCGCAAAAACTTCTGATAACTTTCGAAGCATTTATTTTAAAGAAGAAAAATCTACACTAGCAAACGCTTATCCGTATACGTTCTGCACATAATAACGTACGGAATGATATTGAATTCATCCATATATCTTTTCTGGCAAGGTAACTGATATTGCGACAACATCAAGAATGCAAAGAACTACAAGTAATACAAATCGCGAATATAAAGACTATATTTCAATATTTTTATAATCTGTCGATATATTGTAAACCATATGGCTTTGCATGGAACAAAGATTTTGCATGGCGACAAAAACATGTTTCTTTAAATTTTCTTTTCAGATATTCTTATATAAGCAAGTATGCGTAAGCTTCAAGGGGTGGATACACCAAACTGGCGTGTTCTTTGCTTGAAGCGTTGCGTATTGCTCCAGTACGCGTGATACACACTCTGCGATTCATATTGCACGGTAAATAATTTATTATAGGATTATTCGTACTGAGCGATTCAGGTTGCAGTTTCCGATCGCAGGGGTGTGCTGTGACGTCAAAACCAAGGAAGGGCCGCAACCCTGGTCACGGTGCCAATTTGCAAGTATTCATCATCATCATCAGCCAGACTACGCCCACTGCAGGGCAAAGGCCTCTCCCATGTCTTTCCAATTAACCTGTCCTCTGCAAGCTACAGCCACCGTATCACCGCAAACTTCTTAATCTCATCCTCCCATCTAACTTTCTCGCCCCCTCCCCCTACTACGCTTGCCTTCTCTTGTAATTCCACTCCGTTACCATTAAGGACCAGCGGTTATCTTGCCTTCGCATTACATGCCGTGCCCAAGCCCATTTCTTCCTCTTGATTTCGACCAGGATGTCATCAGTCCGAGTGTGTTACCTTACCTACTCTGCCCGCTTGCGGTCTCAACTTGATACCGATCATTTTTCTTTCTATTTTTCTTTCCTTAACTTCAGATGCACCTCATTCATTAGCCTCCACGTTTCTGCCCCGTAGGTAAGTACGGGTAGGATACAGCTGTTATATACTTTTCTCTTGAGGGATATTGATAAACAAAAATTCAGTATCTGAGATAGCCTGCCATATGCGCTCCAACCCATTCTTTAAGGAGCGAAAGAGCGCAACTAAAACGAAGGACCAGAAAAAGAGAGACACGAACACGCGCTGTCTTTTTCTCGTCCTTCGTTTTAGTTGCGCTGTTTTGTTCCTTAAAGATGCAATACCAACTCGACCACTATGCTATGTTAACCCATTCATATTCCTCTAGTTATTTCCCTCTCATGATCCGGATCAGCAGCCATTACTTGCCCTCAATACACGTATTCCCTTACCACTTCCAGCACCTTGCTACCAATTCTGTACTGCCGTCCCGTTGCGAGACTGTTGGACATTACTTTGGTCTTCTGCGTGTTAATTTTGAGACCTACTGTTCTGCTTTGCATGTCTAACTCATTGATCATGCTTTGCAGCTCATCTCCTGAGGGACTTAGCAAGGCAACGTCATCAGGGAATCACAAATTACTTAGGTATTCTTCGTTAACTCTTATCCCCAACTGTTCCCAATCCAGGCCTCCGAACAGCTCCTGTGAACAGGCGGCGAATAGCATTGGCGAGGTTCTGTCTCCCTGCCTGACACCGTTCCTTATCAAAATTTTATTGCTGACTTAAAACCGAGTAAGAAATTGGCCGAGCTCGGGAATCGAACCCCCGTCTCCGGAGTGCGAGACGAGCACGCTACCACTCCGCCATGCCAGCTCAATTGTTTGGAATGAACAAAGGCGCGTCTAGTGAATACGGTGTTTTCGTTCATTCCCATCTTCCTCCCTTCCCGTTACGACGAGGTTTAGGTGTCCACCGAGATATGAGAGACAGATACATTTCCTTTCCTCAAAAACCAATTTATCGAATAGCAAAGCATAGAGCCGAACGGGCGATGGCGTTTAATGGACTCCCTGGCAGCGTTGCAAGACGCGGTCGCGTTCCGCTCTTAGAGGTGAAGCTTAACACCTTAACAACACATCAGTGACACAAGCAGCAACACCACGCTTAAGGCTTTCGCCTCACCGCACTTTGGGTCAACAAAGTGCCCCCTGTTTTTATTGCTGACTTTGTGAAGTACTATGGTAGCGGTACAGTCGTTATTGATATCTTCCAGTATTTTCGCATAAGACTCTTCTACACCCGATTCCGCATTGCCTGCATGACTGCTGTACTTTCAACTGATTGAAATGCTCTTTAGTAATCAATGAACGCTATATGTAGCGATGGTTATATTCTGCGCATTTCACTGCAACCTTACTGAGAGTGTGAATATGGTCTATGGTCAAGTATCCTTTACAAAAGCCTGCCTGATTATTTGGCTGATTGAAGTCTAAGGTTGTTCTGATTCTATTTGCGATTACCTTGTAGGCAATAGGCATTAAGCTGATCGGTCTGCAATTTTTCAAGTCCTGGACGTGTCCTTTCTTATGAATAAAGATAATTTTAGCGTACTTTCAAGCTTCAGGTACGCTTGAGGTCATAAGGCACTGCGTATACAGGGTGGCAACTTTTTCTAGCATAATCTCCCCTCCGTCCTTCAAGAGATCTGCTGTTGCCTGATCCTCACCAGCTGCTTTCCGCCGTTACTGGCGGGATGTTCCATTGCTGTTCTCTACTGCCTCTCCCATTATCGTGCTGATTACATTCGCTACTGTATAGATTTATGTAGAAACCTTCACCTACTTTAACTATCTTGTCCATATTGCTAATGACGGTGCCTTCTTTGTCTCTTAGTGCATACATCTGGTTTTTACCTATGCTTAGTTTTCTCCGCACTGCTTTTAGGTTGCCTCCGTTCTTTATATCATGCTCGATTTTCTCCATGTTACACTTCTTTTTATCGGCTACCTTGCGCTTATTTATTAACTTTGATACCTCTGCCAGTTCTACTATCTTGAAGCCAAGACGTTGCTCGTACGAGGCCGGTGGCACTGCAGAAGAAAGCAGAGCCGGCATGCCAGGCAAGGGGGAGTGTCGTCCGTGCTGCTCACGCCACAGCTGCCTTGTGAAATGTCGTCCGGTCAGTCGTCACGTTTTATACATGGATATGCGTTGACGTCACAGCTTATCCAGGCGTAGCTTGTGTGCAGACGCGTCGATAACTGTCGATGAGGGTCTAAGATTTCCAAGCGGCGAGGAGAATCTGCTCTTCCGGTCGAATGCTGAAAGCCGGGCTGCGCCGTTTCCTACTACTCTAGCCGGAAAGAAAGCGAATACTCTTTCATAAAAGGATGCCAGGACATTCGCACTCCTGAAACTCATCTTTACCCTCTCTGTGAAAACCTCTGTGTTGTCTCTGTCATTCACTGATGAAAGGATAGAAAGAAGGTTAGCTTGTAATCTAGGCGTAAGTAGCTTCGGTCAGAGAAGGGCTTCTTGGCTTCAACCGTAAGTGTCGCCATGATGACTTCACGCATTCCTAATTCTGTGGTAGAGTAATTACACTCGTCTATGGCGTCCTCACTTAGACAGGCAATGTCCGTGCTCAACATTTTCCGTTTCGATGCCACCTTGCAGTCAAGTAGTAGGGTGGAGAAAATCGGCCATGACCGAAGTAGTTTTCTGTCCGCCACCCTTGTATGGCAACACATACAAAAGAAAACTTCCGCTGTGAGTAGGGGCACAAAGAGACAACTGTCAATTCAGGAACTTAAAACATCTTTAACGAGAAGTCAGCTTCATTATACCGCACTGTAATGGCGTTCCACAATCACGGCAGCGGACTCGCTGCGATGCTCGAAAGCTCTTGAATGTATCGTGTATAGAACCACTGAGCAGTTTTGTTCCAGAACGGTTGTCTCTTTCTTGTACTTTACTTCGCGGACATGTTGCTGCACTCTCCGTCTGAAAATTTGTTGTCGCAGACATCAGACGTTCGCCCTTCCAAGCGATATATACACTCGACAAAAGAGGCGAGTAAAGAGGATATGAAACTATGCTAGCCGGTGGCTGAGAGTTTTCTCTTGGCTGAGAAGCGTCACATTTCTTGCTGTTCCGTTGCGCAAACAAACAATCTGGTCTTTGAAATCAGCCTTCGCAAGTTATCAACTTGGCTTCTCAAAGCATCCGCTTGGGACATAGCTGATGAAATGCTTCCATTAGGGCGTCTCCGTCCAAAGAATCGAACATCTAAATGGAACTTTGGTAGGGCGCGTTTACGGAAGCACGGGGCTTACGACAGCAGTGGAGACGCATGTGAGAGAAGCGAGTGCGATTCACTGCGGCGCGCCGTTGCGAACGGCGTCGCAACGTCCGATCGCAGCTCGTCGCTTGCGTCCAACCTGCTAGATGTCAACGACGGCCGCTCACGGCAAACGAAACGACAGGAAGCGTCACCCAATGCGAGCGCGGAGGGCGGCAGCGTCATCATGACGTAGGGCGCGCTCCTCGGAGCCGGGCCGGCCTGCCAGCCTTCATGCCGGCCGCCGGCGTCTGAAAAACGGGCTAGTATTGTTTGTTCACGCTCATAGCAAGCCCTGGGATAGATGAATGTCAAAAATGCATCATTTGTGACGATCGTCGGCCAATACCGAGTTTCTGCGATACAGGCAAATTTCATCGCGTAGCCGCTTTGGTGCTGCTCCTGCCTGGGGCGGCTAGCGTGCCGCCTGCTAGCCCCGTTGCTGGAGGCGTCGCGAAAATCTAACGTGTCATATTAGGGGACAGGTTAACAGTAAAGGGGTGCCGTGTGTAGCGCATTTATTTGAGCGCTAGCTAGTCCCGAAGCGCCCTCAGCTGCGGCATCGATGCAAAATCAGCTAAGCGTAGCGACGACCAGAGCAGTCAGGGAGCAGTTCGTCACCCGGCGTTCCTGCAGGCGGCGTCGTTGCCGAAAGCTCCACTCATGCACAGGCATGCTGTCGTAGCTCGAATCTAGGAGGCAGACTTTATGGTAGCATGGCTGTTTTGCTTTTCTTCTATGAAAGTGAAGTACGGCGAGCCTGCCGGCCTGTCGGCCAGACTGGATCCCGTCTGTCGGCGTCACCAAAATGAGCTAAAGAGTGTTCATGGCGTCAATAATAAACCCTGCCATAAGAAATGTGAAAAATGTATCATCTTTCAGGATCGCTGACCAATACTGATTTGCTGGTAGAAGTAACAACTGTGCTACGAGCAAATTTATTGCCATAACCGCCTCGCAGCTGCCGCTGGCCCAACGTTGGGGTCCGGCTGGCGTGGCGCCCGCTCGTGCTGCTGCCGAAGGCGTCAATGAAATTGACCATATTCTTATTTTGTTGTGAGATGATGCTGTCGACAGAAAAGCAATGTGAAGAGTAACGCGGGCGACTTCCGAAGCGCCGTCCTCTGCGGCTTCGATGCGATAGAGAATATAGGCCTAGCGACGACCAGGGCAGCCACACAGCAGCACAGCTCGTCGCCCGTTGCGTCCGCGGGTGGTGCCGTTGCCGAAATTTATTTATTTATGTATTCAAATACCTCACGGGCTCCGACTGGAGTATTATGTGAGGGGGGTTACATAACTAGGGTGCGAAAAAGAAGCAAGTAGAAGATGGTTATTTTAACATCGTCATGCAATAGCAAGCAACCAACCAGAAAAATAGAACAAAATTGAAAAGCTCACTACAGAACACACTTCAGAACAAAATGCTGCTTATTTTTTCTTTGAAAATAACATAATCAGAGATGTGAGCAATGTTGTCAGGAATACTATTCCAATAAATGATTGCACGGGGCAGCGCTGATGAGTTGAATGCAGTGGTCTTTACCGAAAGGCGTTTAAAACTGAGGTGATTATGCAATCGGTAAGATGTGCGGGCCAGTTTTGTAAGAGCTAGTGTGAAGGAATGACAGCTGTAAACAATTTTAAGGCGGAAGCCTTTAATGCCTCATCGTTCTAAGCAGGAGCTGTCAACAGAAATGTCACGCTTTTCAATTGGTCGAAACGGTCGTGACGTCACAGTGCGCGAACTTCAAACGGGGCCAATTGTACTTTGGGTACTAACCAGGCAGCCAATTAAAGGGATCGTATAGTGATGCTCCAAATTTGACTGAGATTAGTTAATTGCTTACTTAACCAATTAGTCAAATTAACCTTTCTAGTCAGACCAGATAAATAATTAAAACCGAGTAACAAATTGGCCGAGCTTGGGAATCGAACCCCGGTCTCCGGAGTGCGAGTCGAGGATGCTACCACTCTACCATGCCACCTTTTTTTTCCTTCAACATGGCATTTATTACAGTGATGTAATGTTCTATGTACGAGAACTATATACAAGCCACCCAAGGAGCACATGACACTGGTCCAACGTAGGACTTGAGTTGGCAAACTACGGTCCTATGAAGGCCCCGCGTTGCCAATGTTCTCCCCGCCTTGGCTCAGCCATTTTCAAAAGTTGGCAGTATTGGACCAGTTTCTCGGGCGTTTTCCCCGCCTTGGCGGAGCCATATTTAGAAGTTGGCAGTATTGGACCAGTTTCTCGGGCGTTTTCGCTGCCTTGGCTAAGCCATTTCTAGAAGTTGGCAGTATTAGACCAGTCTCTCGGGCGTTTTCCTCGCCTTGGCGCAGCCATTTTTAGAAGTTGGCAGTATTGGACCAGATCTCGGGCGTTTTCCCCGCCTTGGCTCAGCCATTTTTAGAAGTTGGCAGTATTGGACCAGTTTTCAGGCGTTTTCCCCGCCTTCGCTCAGCCATTTTTAGAAGTTAGCAGTATTGGACCAGTTTCTCGGGCGTTTTCCCCGCCTTGGCTAAGCCATTTCTAGAAGTTGGCAGTATTGGACCAGTTTCTCGAATGTTTCCCCTGCATTCACTTTATCATATTTCGAAGTTGGCAGTATCTCACCAGATCTACAATCTCTTCCTGCAATAGGCAGCTTGACTTCGTGTCGTAGGCAGCGCGACGCTGCCTACGACATTGAGAGCAGTCTAGGAGCAGAAAAAAGGGTGGGTTAGATAAACAAAAATAAAAAGTCTTGATCCCCGTTCTCAAGTCGCGAAGCTATGTTGGAAAGCTTTTTCTGAAATATGGAGATTAATGGGGCATTAGCCCTCCTGTAGCTTGAAGAATTAGTTGGGCGAGAACGAAGGCCCTCTAAGAAGAGCTCCGCGTTTACATAAATACCGCAGTAGCGCATCGTAATTCCTAGTGTCGGGGCTAGTTGGTGATGCATTTTCTTTTCACGAAATTTGCTGGCGGAGGGGAGACGCCATGCTCGCATGTAAGCATAGGGCACGCGGAAGTAGGGGGAGGGGGGGGAGACAGCCGGTCACAACTTGAGTGTGGTCTGCTTTGTTTTCCTTCCGAGAGGGTATTGTGTAGGCGCCTAGGCCGGAAGAGGAGGCCCCGAAACTAGGGTGCCTCGATGTGCGGGAGGGGAGAGCCGAGAGAAGCGCACGCACATCTAGGCGCCCTACGAGCACCTGGTTCTATTCACCCCAGCACTCGACTTGCACTTGCCGATCTGCACCCTGCCTGTGGGATTAGTGCATTTTAATGGCGCATTTTCCCTGTTTACATGAGTGGGATGCACGAGAAAGTTGACATGATGCGCTGCTCTCGCGTTCATGTAAACGGAGCTTATCAGCCGTCCTTGTGTTATGCGCTTTTCTTACAGTTGCACTGTAAAATCTAGCCGTCACTTTGACGGTCACCCTTCCGTCAATTTTGACGGGTCCTCGGCGTATTCCGAAAAGACTGTTCCTTCGGCGTGAATCAGGGGGAGAGGGCAGAGCAACGAGGAGCGCAAAAAAATAAACAAAATTCTCGCCCTTCTGATTAGCTCTTCTTCGCAAACGTCATACGACCGATGACCTATCGCGATGCGGTCGCGTTTGGCGTCGCGCGAACTCAGCGTGCGAAGCATTTTTGGCCTCCTCCTCGTGCGATCTTGGCGTGGTTGGTGTGCGTGGGCCTTGTTTTTTTTTCGGGTTCTCGTGCCATTTTGTTTTTTCGCGGTGGTGAGAAGACGGCGAGGCTTGGATTCATGGAAGCGGCTGCTGTCATATAGTAATAGTAAATATAGTAAGAAACAGTAAACAGAGAAGGGTGCGTTGCGGAGGAGCTAACTACAGGAAACTAGTGCGCTGAGGGAAAGCGAACGCAAGGGACGAAGGCGTCCCCACAAAGTGGAATGACGATGCGCTCTTACGCTATGCTGTCCACTATGCAAAGAAACTACGATGCGTGCCGGAACTGGATGCGTGCCAGCTTTTCGCTTTCCTCTTTTTTCTTTACTCTGTCCCAACGTTTTAGTAACAGCAAATGCCATGTGAGGTATCGTGTGTCAACAAGCCATTCAGTGCACAGCTTGCGCTTTCTGCGCTGATTTTTCACAAAGCTTTCTAGGTGATTTGAGTTTACATGAAGATACGGACCACATCCTTTGGTGCCTCTGATCAAAATTTGAAGACGATTTAGTGCATTTATTAACTCTCCGGTTGGGCGTGAATATATGTAGACGCATACTTGAGCAACGTAATAGAGAAGGTAATTTTTTGAGCGAACATACGCCTGTGTTCCTCAAGCGTGTATTCCAGTCGCGAAGAAGCACGTTCATTAATGTGCAGGTAAATCGCGGCCATGGGCACTCAGTGCGCTCCATCTAAAAACCTCGATTGCTCATGCCGTGGCGTACTAAGCGCACTCGAAGAACCACACGCACATTACTGCTTTTGTTACGTGTTCAATTAAGTTTTTCCTGTGTTCGATTAGTTTTGGAAGGGCTAGCAATCTATGTGGACCATGGGGTTGTTGCAGGATCCCACACATTGTCGTACGTGATCGCGCCCGCATATGTTATGCCCGTTAAGGCGTCTTCGTGAAGCAAAAGCAATACATCCTATGTATGAAAACTGAGGTGCGAATGCTTTATTTTGTGAGTATTCCTATACATTCGATATCTCCGGCGGCGAAAGTCGGAAAAAAAAAACCATAGCTACTTTATTGTGAAGGCGGGACGCATTTCGAAGCTAGAAAGTATACGTGCAACATTGTTCTGAAAACGCTTCAGGCCATCAGATTTTATTATCGTTGTGGCAAGCTGGAACAGCTTGCTTCGCAACAAAGAAGTTTGTGTAGGTTTGGGACGAAGCGAATTAAGTGTCGGAGGCAACCGAACATGCGAATTTCAGCCCCGCATACACAGCTTGACCAGCGTATCGAGTCCGTGCAGGCACCTACAGCTGTACGCTCTTTCTCTAATCAAGCCGCCGCGGTAGCTCAGTGCTTATCTGAAAAAAAAAACTGCGTCTTTGCTTACAATATTTTGAATTATATGTGCCCACTTTACTCTTGTTAATATCGACTGACAACATCGCAATACTCGCTTCAACTGCGTCTTAAGCAAGACGCGGTTCCAACGAATTGCGGCGAAAACCAGCCGGCGCCGGGCTCTGAAACGGTGATGTTGAAAACCGCGGATGTGCATTGTACATTGCACTAAAGGAATCACATTACGCAGCTGGTCGAGGGTCTTGTGCGAATATACTGCAATGCACGAAGCTCCTGGCGTCGGCGCGAACGAAAGTTCACACTGTCACAGAAGTTTGTCAAGACATCTGTGCACTCAGCGCAAAATAACCTCTCGCTACCCCACCAGATGAAATCGCGTCCACCTGGAAATAAAATAGCCGTGATAATGCGTGATCCTTGAACCGGTGCTTTAATGCGCGAATTAAAATGACAGTGGCGCAGAGTTCGACTTGCCAACACACTTCCCAGTGCCGATTCTGGCTATCATCAACGCCAGACTTCAAGCGAAGCTCAGGACGCGGTAGGAGGAAGTTGGCGCTTACTGAAAGTACCTACAGTTGGGAACAGATCAGCAGTGAAAGCAACGCAGCAGCTGAAGCTTGCCTGTTGAAATTTCACATGCAAGATTCATGATAGCTATACCGATATCAAGAATGTACACATAGCAAACGATGCACCAGCTCGACGAGCTCGCCCGAATCAAGATGGAAACCGGAAGTTGTGGGCGCGGTGTCCAGACCACCAAGCAACTTCGCATATCGTCTATTGTGTGACACTTTGTGCACATAAGGCATGACTTCAGGTTTTACCGCAGGGCCCCTTTCTTCAAGACTCTTTGGACTGGTGCAGCGTTTTGTTTTTTTGGAGGAGGGTTTCAGTGACAGCAGTCAACACCACCGAGGGGAAGCCAGCAGCCAAAAGGCGTCCAATCTGATTTCTTAAGCTATCATGCATTTGGTGCGGACAGGACTTCGAAAGCGAGGACTCAAAGCATAACGAGGCGATGGCGCGCTTCACAATTTTAGAATGAGCCGTATTGAAGGGCAGCAGTTCCTTGCTGGTACGAGGAAAATAACCCCAACATAAATGGTCCTCCCGGAACGCCAAGCTTAGGTCTTAAAATTGTAGTTTCCTCTCCCTTGGGAGCTCATGCGTAAAAACTACTACACGCCCTTTGATGTTAAAAACACTTAAAATCCTGGACACATTAGCTTCAAAAGAATTGCCAAAACCAGTGGATAAAAGGATAAGAAAATGGTCAACATATCTACAAATTTTAAAAACAGGTCCTCCTACCAATAATTGTGCAAGTTCCTTGTCCAAAGCAGGTAAAAAAATTTCACATAAAATGGGGGCGACACAGGAACCTATACATATGCCTTTTCTCTGTAAGTAGGGTTGCTCATTAAAAACGATAAAAGTGACCTTAAGATATTGCTCCAATGAATTAAAAAAATTTTCCACAGACATGCCAGCAGCATCCCGGAAGGCCATTTCCCCTGTACCTTCAATACACGAAAGAACAGACGCCAGTAGCTCAGCATGCGGGACGGAATAAAACAAATCCTCTATGTCTACAGAAAAGGCAGATCGAATTTCTGGATGCGTTTCAAAACAATGAACTACATCTATCGAGTTCTTTACCCGAAAAGGGTCGTCCAGTTTAAGAGAGTTAAGCTTTCTTTGCAAGAAACGTCTAACATTATGCTGCCACGAACCATTTTCGCTCACTATAGTGCGGAACGGAATGTCAGATTTGTGGGTTTTAGCAGTAAAGAATACGGAAAGACAGTTCCGTTTGCTTTTCGATATATCACTAGCGAGGTTCGGCAGATGGAGGTCCTTACAAAAGTTAATGAACCTGGTTTTAACTCTCACTGCTGCTTTTTTTAATGGCTATAAATTCTTGTCTACCGCTTGCAATGCTTTTTCATTGTAAAGTCCTTTTTCCATGACCACAAACCTGCCATCTTTGTCTGACTGAAGGAGACAAAGCTCATTCCTATTAAAAAAGAGGAAACATGACTCACATCACGTTCCAGTCGACTGGTTACAGCCGTCTTAACAGATTTTTTGAGGCAGACCACTCCTTCCAACAAACACCGTTCTTGGATTTCTCCTTTTGCTTTCTCAGCAATGTTCCTGTTTGTGGCGAGCAGTTCATGGGCAGGCACATCCGGTTGAATGCCGTACTTTGGTCCTCTCTCAAGGACATCTAACAACCTGTGAGGGACATTTGCTTCCCCTAAAACCACCACGCGGCTCGTGCTGTTGTCCTTTTTCTTGTTAACATCACCGAGCAAACCTTTTAGAACCTCCCTCCACTTGTCCTCTGTCAGCTGGGCAGCTTGCCGCTTGAAGAAAGCGTAGTTCTCCTCTGCAAGCCACTCTGGAAACTCACTGCGGCAGATGACATGTAGCCAGTCGTGAAAAAAAACGAACCTGGCGCCACAGTTCAGATCTAAGTATCTTGCCTATCCGCTTAACGTGTCACCAAGAAGGCTTCAATGCACCAAATAGTAGACTTATATCGTGCGGAATAGTTCCTTTCCGAAGGCAGAAGTGTCTGTGTGTGTACTCTCCATGCTACACGCCAACTTTTGGTGTCCTCCATTGTGAATGCCACGTGCCAAGCAAGACACTACGCTTTCTGCTTTCGGAAAGGAACTATTCCGCACGATGTGCAACACGTGCACAGTGTTCCGCAACACGTGCAAGTGTGCACCTCGACAGGAAAAGGCGAGGATTGTGGGCAAAAGCAAATTCAAGCAGGCGAGGCTTTTATTGGAAGCCTTTCACTTAAAGAGAAAGGCAGCCTTGTGCGCGAGTGACACTTCAGTTAGGTTGTATGCGGTGGAGTACGATTTTCTGAGCAATAATGTTCGTGCTAGGCGATAAGTCAGGGCTGCGATAAGGCACGTGGTGTGTAAATGTGGGCGTTGCTTGAGACTGTAAATGTATGTTTTTTTTTCGATCAAGAAATAGTTGGAAGTTGGCGCCTCTCCGTTGTCTCCTCGTCTCTATTTTGTGTCGTGAAATCATTTGTGTCGTGAAACCAACTAGCCCGTCAACATGCCTTACATCGCTTTCAGCGTTTACCAAATTTGTTACATGTTATTCAGTGTTCTAGCAAAAAAAACAGCAAAAACTAAGACACAGGTCGATGAGACGGTACACACACTACCACCGAAGTTACAGCTGATTTATTTTTGCAAGCGCATATGCAAATGAAACAAGCCCAGTCGTCATTCCATTCCCAGTAGAAAGCGCCACTCTTTTTCTGTGATAAGGACAGAGAACCACTTGTTCTTTTTTATAATTTGTTAGAAGTGTTTCAAGCAGTTCTTGCTCATGCCAGGACTTACCCCTGCTAATAATGTTTCTACCACTTATTCTTTTTGTAATGTGTGTGGGGTTACTGGCACGGTTCGGACCCTGAACTCAGGGCCAACGCCACTCCGCTAGCTCGACCACACCTGTGGCCGCGAAGAACACACCTCCGAGGAATAAGCCCGCAGGCAGAACCTTTAATTGGGATCTCCCAATGTCTTTCCTCGGTCGCGCGCAGGCAGCAGCGGCAGGCAACAGGCACAGGACACAGGCACAGGAGACAGGCACAGAGGAGTTCAGGTCACCTGGGCCGCCGCTGGTGCCGCGTCCGCTCTCTCTCAGGGCTCGCTGTCAACTCTCCATCCGACTGTCCCGTGGGCGCGGCCCGCGCGGCCGCCGAAACCGAGAGCGGTGGGCAAGGAGGGCTGCCCACGTGACGACGCGTAGTCGCGGGCGCCTCCCCTCCGCTCCCTCCGCCGCTGCGCCTAGTCGGGGGCCGCCCGAGGAAGAGCCGCGGTAGGCCACGAGAGAGAGAAGGGTGCATCCGGCGGGCGAGGGGCAACATGGATCCCCACACCCTCCCTCTCTCAATAGTGACCTCCACCCGCTGAAGCGTACTCGGCGGATCAGCAGGTCCATGCCGCCTTTCCGGAGACTGGGCCCCGGGATGGTAGCTCTGCGCCTGGGGCGCGCGCCAGACCAGGATGGCGCCCGCGAAAGCCGGCCTGCTCCGCATTCAGGCCGCCCATCGTCAGCGCGCCCCGCGCTGTTCCGGAACCGCCGCCGAAGCCCCGTGCGATGGTGTGGGGGCGAAGTTCGGCGTCTCGCTCCCCGGCCGCGCGCCGCTCTCCGTGGCCGTCGCTGAAGCCAGGGCCGTAAATCAGGGCAGCCGGTGGGGGCTCGGTTCCTCCGAGCGGGCGTCTTGCAGTGCTCCGGGTACAGGAACTACCCCGGCTTGTGTATCCACACAGGCAGGGTGGGCACGAGACCTCTCTCACCAGGCTTTGCCGTGGTCGGCATGGGTCACATTCGGCGATCTCGCCCAGTTCGGATATTGTGACGTCGGGGGCAAGGATCTCCTTGCATGAGGTCCACCGTGCGCGATCTCGCGCGTCTGGCGTTCCTTCGCCGTTTGCTCGATCTCGAGCTGTTTTGGCAACCGACGCCGCCGTGTACGTGATCTCACGCTTTCGGCATTCTCCCGTTGCCCCAGCGAGCTCGCTGGCTTCGGGTATTATAGCGATGCCTGTAGAGATCTCTCTGGGCTTCGCTCGCCTCTGCGCAATCTTGCGCGGGTGGCGTTTCTGCTTCCACAGCAACCTCCCTCTGAAAGTACTGTTTCAGCTCTCCCACGTGAATGGGTCCGCTGATTCGGCCCGATCTCGGGTCTTTCAGCCGGTAGTTGAGCCGCGAAAGCTTCTCAGCGATCAGGAAGGGTCCCACCCATTTGGGCGCTAGACTGGCCGCGAAACCTGCGGTTGCATCGCTGAGTGCGTGATTGCGCTTGAGAACGAGGTCTCCCATCTGAAAGTCCACGTCTCTGTGTGCGCGATCATAAGTGGCCTTTTGACTTGCCCTGGCCTTCGCGCGGCTGCGGTTCGCCTCCTTAATGGCATTTGCCAAACGCTCGCGCAATCGCCTTGCGTAGTCGTCAACATCTGCCGTGACTTCGCGGACACTCTCCGACCCTTCCATGAGAATTGTGTCCATAGGCGTGTTCAGCTCCCTGCCAAACATGAGAAAAGACGGCGTGAAGCCGGTCGAGCGATTTGTGCTCGTGCGCAGAGCGAAGGAGATAGCGTCCAAGTGCTCATCCCAATCATTGTGCGATCTCGCATATGCGCCCAGGAGCGGCTTGATATCTCGATTTCGGCGCTCGCTCACATTGGACTGGGGATGGTAGCACGTGGTTTTCTGCTGCCGGACACCCATTGCTGCACACGTATCACGGAAAACTTTCGATGTGAAATACGTGGCATTGTCAGTGATCAGCCGCTTTGGGAAGCCGTAGCGGCAAAACACTTCACACAGCTTTGCCAGGATCTCCCGGGCAGTCGCTTTTCGCAGCGGGTACAATTCAGCGATCCCACTGAAGTGACACGTGACTACCAGCACGTATTTGTACCCTCGTTTGCTGCGCGGCAGCGGCCCCATCAAATCGCACGCCAGGATCTCCCAGGGCTTGGTGCTTATGACGGGTTGGAGTAAGCCGGGTGCCTTTCCACCTCTAGGCTTTCTCTCTTGGCATACGTGGCATGTTCGTACATATCTACATACGTCAGCCTTCATTCCCGGCCAGGTAGCAAACCGACAAAGCTTCTGCCATGTCTTTGGAGCGCTCCCGTGACCGTCTGCGTCGCGATAGTGCCGCACAGCGGCGCGCCGCAGTTTGCGCGGAATAAGGGCTTTGAAACTCTCATCCGAGGCCTCTTTGCCTGGCACGTATTTTAGCAAAGCTCCATCACGGTCCAGCAGGAAGTTCTCCAACTCACTCGCCGCAATACCAGCGACACTAGAGTTAGCGCCAACCACACTACCAGTGGCTTCACAGCGCAATTTGGCCTGACTCGTCGGAGTGTCTGTCTCTTCACTAAGACTATTGATCAACTCCTGACAGAATGAGTCTTCCTGCTGAGCCTTGACAAGCTCTTCTCTGCTGAACGCAACCTCGAGAGGGATCCCCGCTCCAACGAGGTGCACGTGCTCTCGGGGCTTCGAAAACGGGGAACTCCCTGCAACGAGCTCCTTCCGCAGAGGGGGAGACAGTTGCCACTCTGCCTCCTCCTCGTCCTGGCCGGCCGGTTGGGTGTCAGTGACCGGCGCCCGTGACAGCGCATCGGCGACTACATTTGCAGTGCCTTTGCGGTAACGCACTTCGAACTCGAAGCGTTGCAGTGTCAGGGCCCATCGCGCAAGCCTCCCGCTGGGCTCACGCAGGCGTTTCAGCCAGGTTAAGGCCACATGGTCGGTCTCGACCGTGAACTTTGTTCCCTCTACGTACATCTCGAACCTTCGAAGTGCGTAGATGATGGCCAGGCATTCCTTTTCTGTCGCTGAGTAATTGCGTTCTGCCGGCGTCAGGGCGCGGCTCGCAAATGCCACAGGTAGGAGTTCATGCCCCTCCATCTGAAGGAGTACTGCTCCCACCTCGATATCACAGGCATCTGTCTGGATAGCAAATGGGCGGTTCAGGTCGGGCAGCTTCAAAGCCGCCGTCTCAGCGATAGCGTGCGAGAGCTGATGAAAGCTCTTTTCCTGCTCGTCTCCCCATATCCACGGAGAAGACTTTCTCAGCAATCTTGCCAAGGGTGCTTGCAGTCGCACACAGTTAGGAATGAAATGGCGATAATATCCCACCATGCCAAGGTAACGGCGAACACCGCTCACATCTTTAGGCGCAGGAAACTCCAGGATCGCCCGAAGCCTCTCTGGATCAGGAGACACCTGTCCCCGTTTTACTCGATATCCAAGCAAGCTCACCTGAGCCTGGCAGATTTGCACCTTTGCGGGATTGAGCGTGATGCCAGCCGCCCTGAGATTTCCCAGGACATCTCTCAGGTGATCGAGATGCTCCTCGAAAGTTTGAGAGTAGACGATCACATCGTCCAGGTATGCGAGAGCGTGATGCCATCTGGCGTCTCCGAGTACACGGTCCATCAGCCTTTGGAATGTGCTCGGAGCTCCGGACAAACCGAAAGGCATTCTCGTGAAGTGAAACAGACCTCTGTGACACGTGAAGGCCGTTTTGCACTCATCGCCCGGTCGCATTTCGACCTGCAGGTACCCCTTACTTGCGTCAAGAATCGAGAAGAACTTAGCGCCGCCGAGATTTGAGACGATCTCGTCTATTCTCGGGAAGGGGTACGCATCTTTCTTTGTGACCGCATTCAGCCGCCGATAGTCAACGCACAAGCGCCACGTGCGATCTTTCTTCGGCACAAGAACCACTGGGAACCCCCAGGGACTGGAAGAGCGGCATATGAGACCAGCATCGAGCAACTCCTGGAGCGCCTCGTCGATAGCTTGCCGTCTGGCAGCACTGACGGGCCTTGGGTTACATTTCCAGGGCAGCGCGTCACTCGTATCTATGCGGTGCTGCACCAAACTAGTGCATCCCGGCTGGTCCGTGAATATCTCGTCAAAGTCATCCAACAACGACAAGAGGCGGTCACGTTCGAGCTGTGTCAGCGCACCGGCATCTGCCAGTAAGTTGTACATTTCCCCCCCCCCGATCTCGGAGGAAAACCGTGCTGACAGGCCGCCGCTGCCGATCTCGGCATTGGGCGGGGAAACCCGCTGTCTCTTAGCTCGCCGACATCTGTCGGTACAGCCTGCTTTCCCTTCTCCGACCTCGGAGAGGGCGCATTGGAGCGGGCCGCTGCTGCCGATCCCGGCAGTTGGCGGTGCGGGCTTTGCTCGTGGGAGGTATTTCGCTCCTCCGCGGGCGTGTCGGCCGTGCGTTCTGACAACGATCTCGTTGCAGTCGGCGGGTCGACAAAGGGCCTCAGTGGGGCGCACGGGTTCTCCCGATATCCGCCACGGGCGATGTCTACAACCAGTCCAGTTTTCGCCAAGAACTCTCGGCCTAGAATAACTGGCACTGTGAGACCAGGCAGGTGAACGAAACGCATTCTGCGCACACGCTGATCCCAGCGCACTGCGAGGCGAACGTCACCACAGGACCGCACTTCTCCGCTAGCTAGCTGGAGTGGCGTCCTTCGCTGTCGCAACCGAACGGATCTCCGCCGGAGCTGGGAAACGACCTCGTCTCCTATTAGCGAGATACTTGCCCCCGTGTCCAGCAACGCCTTAAAGGCTCTCCCCGCAACTGCGAGGTCCATAAAAGGAGCAGGCGTGTTAGTTGGTTCTCCAATTTTGAATGCGGACGTGACGGGGATGGGCTCCCGAGCGTTGGTAGCCCCCGCCGGTGCTGCTACCGGCGGCCTGCCTCGTTTCCCGATCTCGAGGGGCAGTTTCTGGCTATGTGACCACTCTGGCCACAATTAAAGCAGCGCACAGATGTCCATGCTTCTCGCTGCGACGCTCGGGTGGTCTCAGTGGCACCTCGGCCATCCAGCCGTACACGGACCTCCGTGGGTGCTTTCTGAGCAGGCGTGGGCTTTTGTGGCGGTACCCCGCAGATCTCCGGGGGTTGTGTATCAACACTCCGCAGCCCGTACCTGTAGGGATCCAGAGCACGATCCGATATTTCGAACGGCATCCGCTCGTTCGTGAACGCACCTGCCGTGGGAGTGATCTCACCCCTTACTGCTGCAACGCCGCTCCAGGCACACCTTGGCTCGAGGCACTCCTCAGCCGGCGGTGGGGGCCGGTATTTACGGGCTGCTGAAATTTGAGCCTGGACTCGGCGCGCTTCAACGGCAAGCTCGGTCAAATCGCTGCATCTGCAGCCCCTCAAGTAGTGGGAAAATGTCGGATGGCTCTGCCGGATGACACGTTCCACTCGCTCCGAACTCGGAGCTCCTGGGTCTGCATATTCATACAGCTCTTGCATCACTCGTACGAACTCGACAAGCGATTAATCCGGGGCCTGTGTCCGCAGTTCAAGCTCTCGTCGCATACGCAGCTTGCAATCGTATGGAAGGAACTCCTCCCTGAACAAGCGTCGAAAATCAGCCATGTTGCCTGCTGTGTGGCCAACCAACTGGTACCACCGGGAGGCTTGATCAACGAGTGCGACGGGGAGAACTCGTCTCAGAATCTCGCTCTCGCTCAGGTCACTCGCTAGCTCGTACCGGCGCAGGGCCAGCAGAAAGTCATTCGCACTTTGCTTGTCGCTGTAGCCACTGTAATTCGGTATCGGCACTCCGATCCGAGGGCCGGGCGAGCGCGCTAATTGCAACATCTGCTGCAAAGCGTTTGCGAGGACGTTTGCGATGTTCTCTCCTTCCGCCGGACACACTGCGCGCTCTTCAGCCACCTGGCTGGGTGCGCGTCCCACATTTGCGGGCGTAGTTAGAGCAGGGCCAACTGGCCAGCTTTCGTCTGAGGCGGGGAAAGGGTTGCCTTCGCCACTGGCGGTGGCGTGTAGTGGTGCTCGGGACCTCCCGGAGCAATGTGCGCTGCGTCACCCTCTGCCATCTGGCGGGGAGCGCTGCCCGCATCTGCGGGCGTCGACGCAGTTAGACCACCTGGTCTGAATGCGTGCGCAGGAGTTGAAAGGAGCGAGTAGCCGACGCCAACTGGCAATGGCTCTACGAGCAGTCCAGGATCTCCTGGGTGGAAACTCGGTTTGCGAACCGCATCTGCGGACGCGCCTGAGACGTAGCGGAGCGTTTGGAAGCCACTGACACCTGACTTTGGCTTTCCTTGCTGGCCGGGATCTCCCGGCGCGTAACCAGTTGCGCGACCCACATCTGCGGGAGCGCCTGGGGACACGTTCAGCAGAACGGAACTCCTGTAGCCACAGCCATCTGGCTGCTCCAGCTCGGAGTATTCACCAGG
Source organism: Amblyomma mixtum (assembly GCF_055824585.1). Classification (NCBI taxonomy): domain Eukaryota; kingdom Metazoa; phylum Arthropoda; class Arachnida; order Ixodida; family Ixodidae; genus Amblyomma; species Amblyomma mixtum. The sequence goes on from NC_143014.1 coordinate 19,434,193, forward strand.
AACTCCTGGCGCAATATTTCGGACGCCAGCCGCGCCTGCGGCTTCATGCATAGCGCCCGACGGACCTTGCGCTACCGCATCCGCGGTCGGTTTAGATGTGGCCACGGAAACGATGCTCGAGATCTCCCGTGCTTCGCCGCATACATCCGCCAACATCATTAGGTCCGGCAGCCCGTAGCGCGGGCTGGTCATGCTGTTCTTCGTGAGCTAGCACCCCACCTGGAACTCCAGAGGGGCCCCACGTTGGGCGCCAAAATGTGGGGTTACTGGCACGGTTCGGACCCTGAACTCAGGGCCAACGCCACTCCGCTAGCTCGACCACACCTGTGGCCGCGAAGAACACACCTCCGAGGAATAAGCCCGCAGGCAAAACCTTTAATTGGGATCTCCCAATGTCTTTCCTCGGTCGCGCGCAGGCAGCAGCGGCAGGCAACAGGCACAGGACACAGGCACAGGAGACAGGCACAGAGCAGTTCAGGTCACCTGGGCTGCCGCTGGTGTCGCGTCCGCTCTCCCTCAAGGCTCGCTGTCCACTCTCGCTCCGTCTCTCTGTCCCGCCTCCCGTGCGCGCGGCCCGCGCGGCCGCCGAAACCGAGAGCGTTGGGCAAGGAGGGCCGCCCACGTGACGACGCGTAGAGCGGCCGCCTCCCCTCCGCTCCCTCCGCCGCTGCGCCTAGTCGGGGGGCCGCCAGAGGAAGAGCCGCGGCAGGCCACGAGAGAGAGAAGGGTGCATCCGGCGGGCGAGGGGCAACATGGATCCCCACATGTGTTAGAAGAGTTTCAAGCAGTTCTTGCTCATGCCTGACTTACCCCTGCTAATAATGTTCGTGCTGTGAGACAGAGGCTGGCTTCTGCTACAGTCCTTCACATACAAAGCAAGCTTGCTACATGTGCCTGCTTGCAACTTCTTGCCATGTTATCTGCGACGTTCATTCAGGCATCGCCGAGTCTGCCTGATGTATACTTTCCCACTGGACATATGGATTTAATACACAACCCTCATTACACACGCTGTGAACTCCAATTAGTGGTTGCTCTTGCAGGCTGAAAATGCAAACTGGATACCATAATTTTCGGACAGTCTTTCAACCCATGGGAAATTTTATGGAAGTATGGGACAAGAAACACTGAGGTGATCCTGTTCTTCCATAAAATTTCCCAAGGGCTGAAAAGAGCGTCCGAAAAATTTGGTATCAACATGGTGTTTTCAGCCCCTCATGAGCTATTGGTCTTTTCACCCGCATCTCTGGCTGTGCAGAGAACAAGCATGCAAGACCAACCAACAAACGAGGTTCACAAAGTGTGTGGTGGGAGTTGTGTATTCAACCCCATGTGCTGTGGGAAAGTATACATCGAGCAGGCTGGGCAATGCCTGAATGAAAGCCTCAGGAAACAAATTCCATGTGAGCACAGGGAGCAACCTGGCGTTGCATGTGAGGGACTGTAGCAAATGTTTGCCACTGTTTCACCGCACGAGTATTACTAGCAGACGGAAGTCCTTGCACGAGCGAGGACTGGTTGAAGCATTTTTAATCAAAAAGAATGAGCAATCCTGCATAAGCGAGCCATCTATCCTTAGAATAGTGAAAGACTGCTGTTTTTTGCCTGGGATGGAAAGATGATTGAACTTGATTTTTTCAATTGCATGGGCGCTTGAGCGAGAAAATGGCTTCATGTACGTGGATGAGCCAAAAATGAATCATTTGTAAGTTTGCCAAAAGTATGTGACTTCTTCTGGTCCTGTGTCACGGTTTTCAGGACATTCCAGAAAACACCTGTTATAATTGTTTATGTAATTCAAAATATCTTTGGTCATCTATGATGCTCACTTAGACTTGAAGCAAGTAATGCGTAACCCTATCAGTACATGTGTTGTACACCTTGTGATGGTCACAAGTGCTTCCTCCAGAATGATTCATTGATCTGCCAGAGTTGTCCAGTTGAAAGGAATGCTTCTGATACCTTCCACTTCCAGACCTGCCCTCCTAGATTGGTTTATGTGCAGTTGCCTGCTCATCAAAGCTTTGCCTTGAGGAAATGTGATGTGTACTCTCTTTGACAAATTAAAGTAGAGTGACTGTGTTGCTTTCAAGTGGTAAATGTAAAGGTAATGTCGTGTATATAGCCTGAATGGTTGCATCAACAAAAGGATGATGCAATAAGGGAACAAGACAGTACACCTTTTGAACTACGGTGTAAAATTTTTCCGCAAGGTGCGATATATTACAGCGGTGGATTGTCGTTGCAAATTGACAAAGCCCATGCCTTGCAAGCCACGTTAAAGAGTTAGAGTCAGGTTAAAATTCATTGTTGTGCATGACAGTTGAAGTGCACACAGTTCATAAATGGAAGTTGGACAGATGCGTTATCTCCCTTTTATAGAAAAGAGAATTATGTTTTGATTTCATTTACAAGTATTTAATGCTGGCAACAAATTCTAGCTTTAGTAAATAGTTTTTCATGTTCCCTTTAATTAACATGCTTTCACAGTTTTATTTTAATCGTTTGGAAAACTTATTGGAGCTGAAAATGCCCTTCGAACCTGCGGTGTGTAACAGAAGCTGCAGTCACTTGCCTTCTATTTATAGGCATCTATGATGCCACTTAGCAGGTGCAAGGTGGTCAATCGCAACGAGAAGTCAGTGTCAATGGATTGAGGCCCCTCTAGTGATTCTTTACTTGATTGTTTAGTTGTGTCAAGGTTTTGTATGTTGCCTTGATTATGAGGCACGTAATAATACATCTGTTGACTATATTTTTACCTGATGTCCTGGCTCAGGTGCTCAGCTACTGATTCCAACACCATCCATAGTAGCGGCATTGCTCTGGAGGCTAAATGCAACAAGCACATCTGCTAAGCGATGTAGGTGCATCTTAAATTAAGAACTCCAGGTGGCCAAAATTAATCTGGAGCCCTTCAGTACAGCATTTCGCATTGGCAATTTTCTACATATATCTAAAATGATGGACAGGATTTTTGTGTGCCTGCAAATAATGTCTATTTTCTTTGTACTTTTCCTGTGCAGATGCCATTTGCGAAAAACTGCCTTTGATGCATCAGAGGCACAAGGTTTTATTCGCAGGTGACTGCCCGGTTCATGTGATAGAGGGGGTGGAAGGAAGAGACGCTTTGCCGAAGTCTTCTCCCCCCTTCAACCAAGCACGCCACCTGCGAGTGCGGGGACAGCCCCCTGCACTGTGCCCGCATGTGTGCCTCCCAATCCCCTGGCCTCTTCCACTTCCCGAGGGCCCTCCCTCCCTACAGCCCCTGCCATCACCCATCTGACAGCACCTGCCACCACTCTTCCCAGCCCCTAACGATTAATTCTATTTGGACTTTTTCGTAAAATAAAAGTTCTTTTCATGAATACTTTGGTTGTCTCATTTTATGAATATTTGCATGGTTGCTTACGAGTGAACATTTGAATTAATGTTGGCCACTGAAGATAAAAATTAGCATAGGCTTTACTGGCGAGTTGTAAATAGAAAAGGGCAGTGGCATGCCATTCTTTAAGCCACTGATGTGACAGGTTGTATGCGCTGTCATGAATGGAAAAGCCTATGCTTAGTCTGCATTGACAGTGCCAAATGGCTGAACATATCAATCTTGGCATCAACAGTGGGATATGAATGGAGTATATGAAAGGAGTAGCCGGTTTTCAGTACATATTGGTACGGCCAGAATGGCTATCCATGGGACTAATATTGGCATCAACAATGGGACATAAATGTAATAGCTGATGTTCAGTACATATTGGTAGTACCAGCATGGCTGAACATTGGACCGATACTTGCAGGACCAATGAAGTATGAGTGGATAGGCCAGTGATATGCCCATACTGGCAGTGCCAGAATGGCTGAACAATGGGACAATCTTGGTATGAAGTATGGGCCAAGGTTGGAAAATGTAGTAATGTGCTTCTATGCCAATGCCAGCCCAATATTCATACCACTGTATTCCAACAATGAGCCATTGTTGGTACAATCCTAGCGCTGCCTGGGCATTATGAAAACAGTGTTAAACAATAGATATTGAAAAGACCATGCACTAGAAAAGGGGCAATGCAGAGCACATCACTAATAGTGAGAGCCACTCCGGTTCGTACTCAGTCTGGGCATACACGTCTCTTAGATGAACAACCATTCGACTGAAGTGATCCTTTGAAGACACAACAGGTTCACAGTGTCTGTCCATCATGCGGGTTTTCCAGAGGCTGTGCAGTCCAATCAGAAAGAACATGTCCAGGGGTTCATCAACAAATGGCAGCGCAGTGAGATATGGAACAGAATGTGGAGTCAGATGAATTCTTTTTTTAAATGTGCGTTGCAGGATATCCCAGAAGAGTACTGCATCTTTGCAACTGATGAAACAATGCTCAATTGTTTCTGGTACATCACAAAGGCGGCAATTAACGGTAGACACAAAAATGCCCTTCTTCTCTAACCATGTTCTAACGAGCAACGTACCGGTGTGTAACTTAAAGAAAAAGATCTTTGTACACTGCGAGACTGGCATCTTACGTACTCTTTTGAGTACGTCGTGCCCAGGTAAACCAAATTACACAGAGCGGTACCTGGGCGGAGGAAAGAGCATACTAATAAAATCCTTATACAACTTTTTCCTCGACACTAAAAAAAGGAACTCAGGAGAAAAACGAACAAGTAGAAAACGGACAGCCAAATACACCTCTTGCATTATGCCCCACAAACACGGACGGTCACAAACATTGGAAGACACAATGAGGTTGGGTAAAACATGAACTAAATTTGTTTGCAGGAATGAACGTACTATTGGGTGTGTCGTGTCACGGAAAAAATTACGATGAACTTTAGCGGCTAAAGTGGTGAAAGGCGAAAGCCTGAGTGCTGCATTCTGCTACGCGATTGTTCACTGCACATTTTGTTGGTGTATTAATTAACTGCCAATTAATGACGATTAAGCTTCGCCTTTAGGAGTGGAACGCGACGGCGTGTTGTAGCGCTGCCAGGGAGTCCACGGAACGCGACCACCCGTTCGGCGCGATGCGCAGCCCTTTGAACGCAACGATTTTTGAGGAAAGCAAATGGGGCTGTAATTCTCTGTCATCTCGGTGGACACCTGAGCCCTACCGTACAGGAAAGGAGGAAGTGTGAGTGAAAGAAGAAAGAGGGGCCGTAATGAAGAAAATGAAAATTGTATTTGAGGAAAGGAAATTACGCATTAACTGTCTCACATATCTCTGTAAACACTAGTCGAAAATTGTATTTGAGGAAAGGAAGTTGCGCAGTAAGTGTCTCACATATTTCTGTGGACACCCGTCAAAATTCGCGCGCGTTGACGTCCCGACAACTTGGACCAATCTGAAACGCGGGCAAATACGCCTTGCTCGTCGGTAAATTGGTTTTTGAGGAAAGGAAATGTATCTGTCTCCCATATCTCGGTGGACACCGAAACCTCGCCGTATCGGGAAGGGAGGAAGATGGGAATGAACGAAGACGTCGTATTCACTAGACGCACCTTTATTCATTCCGAACCATCGAGCTGGCATGGGGGATTGGTAGCGTGCTCGACTCGCACTCCGGAGACCGGGGTTCGATTCCCAAGCTCGGCCAATTTCTTACTCGGTTTTATTTATTTATCTGGTCTGACTAGAAAGGTTAATTAGACTAATTGCAATTAGACCAAGCAAGCAATTAATTAAAGTCAGTCAAACTTACTTCGAGCGTCACTATACGATCCCTTTAATTGGTTGCATCGTTAGTAGCCAAAGTACAATTGGCCCCGTTTGAAATGCGCGCACTGTGACGTCACGACCGTTTCGACGAATTGAAAAGCGTGACATTTCTGTCGACAGCTCCTGCTTACAACGATGAGGCATTAAAGGCTTCCGCCTTAAAACATGAAACGTGACACTATCTGTCGGACATACAGGTGAACTAGACCAAGGCCACCAGCGCTTACAGAAGGAAAAAGGTTATCACGCCTCATGGATTCAAATGACGAATCCCATACAAAAGTAGCGAAAACCCTGTGAAAACGCTGAATAGGAAGTCTTGCGCAATTAATAATTTGCTGCACATAATATATTTTAGTGGCGAGAAACAGATTACAGGCGGTCGCCCTGCCAAAAATTGAGAGGCCATGCGGGACAAACGTTTGAGCATAGCGCTGAAGAGTTGACACGCGGTCTTTCCAATAATGTGCGCTATGCTTATAGGCACTCAAAGGGACGCCAAGGTACTTTGGTGGCCTGCATGTCCATGCCAGCTCGATGGTTTGGAATGAACAAAGGTGCGTCTAGTGAATACGGTGTCTTCGTTCACTCCCATCTTCCTCCCTTCCCGTTACGGCGAGGTTTAGGTGTCCACCGAGATATGAGAGACAGATACATTTCCTTTCCTCAAAAACGAATTTACCGACGAGCAAGGCGTCCGTGTTTGAGATTGGTCTAAATTGTCGTGACGTCACCGCGCGCGAATTTTGATGGGTGTCCACCGAAATATGTGAGACAGTTACTGCGCAACTTACTTCCCTGAAATACAATTTTCGACTAGTGTCTACTGAGATATGTGAGACAGTTAATGCGTAATATCCTTTCCTCAAATTCAATTTTCATTTTCTTCATTACGACCCCTCTTTCTTCTTTCACTCACACTTCCTCCCTTCCTGTACAGTGCGGCTCAGGTGTCCACCGAGATGACAGAGAATTACAGCATCATTTCCTTTCCTCAAAAAGCGTTGCGTTCACAGGGCAACGCATCGCGCCGAACGGGTGGTGGCGTTCCTTGGACTCCGTGGCAGCGCTACAACACGCTGTCGCGTTCCACTCCTAAAGGCGAAGCTTAAGCGTGATTAATTGGCAGCTAATTAATGCACCAACAAACTGTGCAGTGAACAATCGCGTAGCAGAATGCAGCACTCAGGCTTTCGCCTTTCACCACTTTAGCCGCTAAAGTTCTTCGTAATTTTTTTATGTAAGAGGCAGATAAGTGCTATTGTTCTGCGAGATTCTGTGGATGGAAGGGCTAACGACGCCTTAATGTTAGTTATGCTGGAATGTCGGCAATAGTTGAGAGCAATGAAGCGAGCGGCACGATTTTTTACGCGCTCTAGGAAATTAATTAAATAGTGTTGGTGGGGTGACCAAATGGAAGATGCGTATTCAAGCTGAGGGCGGACAAATGTCTCATATGCCAGCTGCCGTGTGGAATAAAGTGCACCTCTGAGGTTACTGTTTAAATAACCTAGTGTTCGGCTAGCTTTGGCAGTAATTTTTTCTATGTGGGTTTTTCATGAGAGATTAGGTAAAAAGTGGATGCCAAGGTACTTGTATGACGACGCAAGAGTGACTGGACTGTGGTTAAGCGAGTAAGTGAAAAGGTAATTAGACCGTTTATGGCTGAATGTCATTTATTGGCTGTCACCCAAACTTCCCGCCCTTTTACGTGGGAAGCTCCCAGACACCCTTAGAGCGTGTGGGGGTAGCGGTCTCGGACTCTAAGGAGATGCCCTCGACTCAGCGTGGCAAGCTCAGCGGAGACCAGCCACCAAGTGACAAGAGGTTTTTGGGCGCTAGGTGCCCAGCTTTCGCTGGTCGCAAGCCAGAGAATGTGAACCTTTGGCTCCGACCCAAACAAAACAAAGTTTATACAGCAATTGAGACGATACAGAGGGTTTCAGAATCACTAGTACAGACACATAACAAGTGATTAACAGAACAATGCAACTCGTGCAAAGTTTAACTCGAGAGAGAATACAATATACAGGCAATATTGCACCTAAAGTGCACTAGCACAAGAGAGAGAGAGGTAAACAAACAAAACACAATTTGTTCACCGGGCACTGCGGCAGTCCGACGACCAGATGTCCACGACGATGCCGTCCCGCAGACTGGCGACCGTTGCCTCGTTGGTCCGATGCTGGCCAACTGGTGTTTTCCCAAGAGTCGAACGGGCGCGCTTCGATGAAGCTTAAACGGCGGTCCGGACTGACTTGACAGCGGTCAATGCCTTCTTTTATAGGCTCGCTCTCACGTCTGTTTGTTCTACGCGCCAGAGTAGGCGCGCACATACACGCATCATCGGCAGTGCTGTCTCCCTTCCCTCTTCTCACCGGCCGCGCGTCCCCATTGGTCAGAGGTCGGGGGTCGCATCTCGAAGATTCGAGCGTGTTCTGGCGTGGCGCCGTCGCCGACGGGCGAGGGGGACGTGTCTTAGTGCACGCAAGGCTACGCCCTTTTCCCCCGGTCAGCTGTAGAAGCAACTCGGATGTTCCAGAGAAATCGGCGTGGATGACTCATGCCCTCCGCGCACGCCGTGTCGGTGAGCGGTGGTGGAGGGGAGAGGGAGCCAGCTCACAGGCTAGGCGCTAAGAGGGGGTTTCGCTAAGAGGGGGTTTCCATCTCCCCCGTTCGGCTCGCGCCGTCGAGACGCGTCCGCGCGGCGCTGTTTTTGTTTCTTTGTTTTCCAAATTGCGCCGAATTTTGTGACATGGGCATTTATCCGTGTTAAGGGACATTTTCCATGATGCGCACCAGTTATTAATGCGGTGTAGATCTTGAAGAGCGATGCGGTGAATAAAAGAGCGGATTTTGCGATAAATAATGCAATCGTCGGCAAAAATTCTGAGAGTTGAGGTAATGCCTAACGGTAGGTCATTGATGTAAATCAGAAACAGTAACGGGCCTATTACACTACCTTGTGCTACGCCTGATGTTACATCAATGAAAGGGGATGGATGGTTCTCAATAGAAGTGAACTGTTTACGAAATGATAAAAAGTTTCTTATCCAAGAAATTGCTAACTAAATCGAGGCGGAAGGATCAGAGTTTCGCTATTAAACGACATTGTGGAACGTGGTTGAATGCTTTAGCATAGTCGAGGAATACACAGTCGATTTGAAGAATTTCGTCCATACCGTGAAGCAGCTCATTAGTAGAGTAGCTGCGTTTCACATGATAACCCTTTTCTGAACCCGTGTTGTTTTGAAAAGAAAAAACCGTTGCCTTCTAAGTGTAGTGCCGTGTTAGATGCAATGATGTGTTCGAGAAGTTTGCAAGATATACAGGTCAGCGATATAGGGCAACGTCAGTTCGGTCACCCGATTTGAAAATTGGAATAACTTTCCAATTTTCCACTCGTATGGTATCTCGCCTGTTGAAAGTGATTGCCAAAATATATGAGTAAGTATGACGCTGGAATGAGCCACGGTATGTTTCAAAATTTTTTAGTTAATACCATCGACACCACATGAAGTACTGAATTTCAGATTAGAGAGAGGGTGTGGTAGATGGTCCTTTGCGATCACAAAATGAACAAGGGAGGGGAAAACCTCAGGTTGCTTGAGCCAACGTTTCGACAAGGGGACTTGTCTTCGTCTGGGCAAAGCGTTCATCATTTGCAGGGATTAAATAGGGCCTTCGCTCCGAGGAGGAAGGCCCCGGGGGTGGGGAAGGAAAGTGGTGTGAGAGGGGATGTGTGTCAGGAAGGGGAGGGAGGTGAATCGTGATTCGTGAAGCTGCAATAGTGGAAAAACTTATATCCAGGGGGTGTGTAATGAACAAAAGCTTTGAAGGGGCAACCCCCCGTCGCAGCCCCTTCAAAGCTTTTGTTCATTACACACCCCCTGGATATAAGTTTTTCCACTATTGCAGCTTAACGAATCAAGATTCATCTCCCTCTCCTTCCTGACACACATCCCCTCTCACACCACTTTACTTCCCCACCCCCGGGGCCTTCCTCGTCGGAGTGAAGGCCCTATTTAATCCCTGCTAATGATGAACGCTTTGCCCAGACGAAGACAAGTCCCCTTGTCGAAACGTTGGCTCAAGCAACCTGAGGTTTTCCCCTCCCTTGTTCATTTTGTGAATTTCAGATTGTTAATCAATGTCGTAACGCCATCCACAGTAACGTCTATTATGCTCATGTAGTCATAGTCATATTCTGGTGCCGATGGAATATTGTAATAGTCTTCCTTCGTGAACATATTGGTGAAAAAGTTATTGAAAGTCTGAGGGCGTTCGTCTTGAGCAATGGAATCTCCAGCCTCATCAATCAACGTAAAATCTGAAGAAGTTTCGAAAGGTGATAATGTTTTCCAAAATTTTTTTGGATTGTGCTTAAGAAGGGATTGCAGATCGTGAGCCATGAACTTATGCCTAGCTTTCCGTATGGCCGCGCAGTATTCTTTATCAGCGTTTTTATGTTTTTCCCATGATGCGGGCGTTTTCAGCCGTTTAGCTGTTTAGAAAATTCGTTTTTTTTTGTTCATCAGCGTACCAAGGTTGCTGTGGTACCACGGCTTAGATGAGTTAGCACGGAAAGATATGCGGGGTATATACGTGCTCATGAGTTCATCTTTCAACTGACACCACTTTTCGTTAACAGATTGATTGGGATGGGATTGCAGAAATGAATCGCAGAAGGTTTGTAAGCCGAGGTTAATGGAATCGTAGTTCGCTCTGTTATAGTCGAAGATGTATTTCTGAGGTGGTCTGCGTTGGCGTGACGGCATTTTTAGTTGCCATCACTGAAACCGTCCGTGAGGGAGATCGGGCTTACATTGTATGAAGCCGATGTGAGAACCAGGTCTAATATGTTAAAGTCGCGCGTAGGTTGAGAAACTAGTTGAGTTAAAGAAAAGTCTAATGTTAGTTCAACGAAATTAAGCGAGTCCTGCGCCAATGCAGTTAAGGTATTCCAGTTGATATTCGGGTACCGTAATTAAAATCACCAAATAAATAAATGTCGGCCTTTGGGAAGTTGCTTCTTATAACTGAGAGGTTGGCTTGCAGATTTGTTACAGAAGTTTCTGAACTATCTGGTGGTCGGTAACATATACCAAAAAGAGACTTAAGAGATGAGGACGTGATGCAAGCCCATAAAAATTTTTAGAGGGGACGAAATGTTGACACGAAAGGAAGGAATGTATTTTTTCATGGCGATCATTACGCCACGACCTCTTTTATTAGGTCTCGATCCCGGCCGCGGCGGCTGGAATTTCTTTGGAGGAGAAATTCTAGAGGCCCGTGTACTGTGCGATGTCAGTGCACGTTAAAGAACCCCAGGTGGTCGAAATTTCCGGAGTCCTCCACTACGGCGTCTCTCAAAGCCTTAGTCGCTTTGGGACGTTAAACCCCATAAACTAAACCAAACCAAACCTTTTATTAGGTCTGTCATTCCGGTAAATAACAAAATCGCGAGAATGAGGTAAGATTTCGGCGTCAGTTATATCCGAGTGCAGCCACGTTTCTGTTAAAGTTAAGATGTCAGAGTTACTATCTTCTAGATATGAGTAGAGTTCGGTGCGCTTTGGGAGGATGCTACGTATGTTAGGGAATGATATGGGAAGCGAAGGGTGGGAAGTGCCGCCGTATGAGGGCTGTTTCTGATAGTCTGCCTTGTGTACAACCGCTCTTCGTTTTTGCTATCGGGTGCATTGTTTGACAGTGTCGGAAGTAGCGTCGTACATATATACCGTGCCGTTCATGCACAGTTAAACGATCCGCCCTCCAACTTTGCGAAATCTATTAGTTTTTTCCTGGCCAGGCTTGTTGGGAAAGAAAAATCTTCGCGAAAGACATACTGTGTGTCTTTAAACTTGTGGCCTTTATCTATGATCTGCCGTTTGTCCTTGTAGTGCGCGAACTTGACGATGATCGGTCTACATTTCTCTGGTTGGTATAGAGCAAGCCGATGGGGTCTTTCAATTTGTGTTGGCTCAAGTGTGCAGCCAAGGTGTTCCAGCTCCAACCCCAACTCAAGCTCCAACCAAGCTCCAACCCCTTCGTTTCTGAGCTAGACCATGTTTCGGACTCGCCGTCAGGTATACCGAAGTAGGTTGGAGCGGCGAAGTCTGTTTTCTGTGTCGTCACATCGTGAGGTAATTATCTTTAATAGCTCGGTTATATTTCACGGCCTATTGTAGACAGTTCTGTGGATGGCGTAGAAATGTTAAATTTCATTTCTATCATTTCGACCTAGATTGTGCAAATTCTGGCAGATAGCTGTCTTAGCTCAACGTCCACTGATGCCTTCCACCGTTTTAGGGCGCGTAGGTCATTCCTGATACCTTCCTGGCCAGATTCAGTTTTATGGACTGTCTCAAATACAATTGCTAAGACGCTGTCTTGACCGGTACCAGGCGGACTAGATTCAACTCTACGTCTCCAGAAAGCGCTAGGAGTATGCTGCTAATACAGAGTGCCATTATAGTCCTGCAGCCCGTGAGAACATGCAACCGGTGTCTGGGGCACGACACCACGAACAAAAAGCTATTCGAGGTTTTAGCAGATAAAGAGTCGTCATTGTAACTGACCTGGAAGAACACGAACGGTGAGTGCTTCATGGTGAAAGCGGTTCGTGCCGCAAGAAAACGCTGTCCACTTGCAGATTATATCCCGCGCTTCCAACGCTGATATCGGGGTGGGATAGCGGGGTGGGGATGTACTATCGGAGACGAAAGTGGTATACTCCACGAGGCGGGAGCCGGAGCAACGGAAAACTGCGGCATTTCGGCTAGCTAAAGAGCAAAACACTGAAACGAGGAAAGCGACATACCTGCTGATAATAAAGGTCACGCACCTGGCTGTCTCGATCCCAGATGCCGCCTGTAGATGGCGTTGCAACGCAGTTTTCCGTTGCTCCGGTTCCCGCCGCGTGGAGTATACCACTTTTGTCCCCGATAGTACAAGGCTCCGGTTGCCAGCCGAACTTGGCAGTCTCATCCAGGAAGGGCGGTTTCGTCCAGCTGTCGGGTCTGGTCGCGTCTGGCAGCGTCCAAATTTGCAGTGAATCCGCAGTCGGTGTATTCCAAGGGAACTGAAGAACCAGGAAAACCTGGAAGAACGCGAACGGTGAGTGCTTCATAGTGAAAGCGGTGTCGTGCCCCCTCTCGCAACATAAGCAGGCATGCTTTGTCGCTGCTCGATGTAGCTGGCAGCCTTTCTGATAACAAGGCTATCTTGTCTTTTCTTGCGAGATTTGTACACCAAGCCAAACAGCGCTCAGGCACTGCTGCGCGGTGGCGAAGTGCGACATCGGTTGTGGGCGGAGCTTGGGTAGAGCGGCGCCGCGGTGCCTGCCGCTCCGTGTGTCCCTGCTGACAGTGGGGCGTCAATTCGCAGCGGCGATCGGTGCGGCGCGCCGGCGGAGTTTTCGCAAATGTGTCCCTTGCTTAAGGCTGGTGCAAAACTGAACGTTTTGTGGGCGTGGGGTGAACGACGTCCCCATACAGAAGGGCCAGTTGTCCCCGCAGGGGGGCGTCTGCAGCATGCAGACGTTGGTGAGTGGCGAAACCACGGGGTTAACCCGAGCATCCGCAGGGACATCCCGCAGGGGGATGATGGTGAACAATGCGTCACCACGGACCCGAGCATCCGCGCTTAGCCGTGCGTGGCATCGCCGTGTCCAGGGAAAAGGGGATGCTGGTGGTTAAGCCGATGCCGAGCGTTTGGACCTTTAAGGCCCCTCGGCGGAGGCAACACACCACTTTGGCCCCAGCTTCCTGTAGACGGCACCTCCGGCCTGACCCGACCGGGGGAAATCGGCAGTCGCCTTTTCCTGTTCTCCTCTCCATCTTTCACTGTCCTATCTCCTTTCTCACAACTTTCCTGTATCCTCCTCCCTTCTTGATTTTCATTTTTTCCTGGCGGCGAGGGTTAACCTTGTGTGGCCAACTAACCTGAGTTGCGTCATATTTGGTTATAGTTAAGGTGTACAGCTGGCGTAGGCAGGACTAGCTTTCAAGTTCCTGTCGCGTCCCCTTGTTGGACTCCATGGTGGGTGGCTGGCACCATGACCGAAGAAACTATTTTTTTTATGGCTCCCCCCTTTCCAAACCTGATCGCTCTCTCAAAAGAGGGCGGAGCGAGGCAGCAGACTTTTTCGCAAAAAAGAAACCGTCATTCACAATGTTTCACGTAATACACAGCAACTGTGAAGAAAAACAAGCACGAATCATATCCCCATTTCTTGTCACCAAGTGCTTAACAGATACCTTAGGGCCTGGCTGTAAGGTATCAAAAATGGCCAGCGGCGACCTGCTCCTTGAACTACGCGAGAGCATCCAGTGCTCAAAACTCTGAAACATCGATTCCATAGGGGACATTTCTGTCTCCGTGACTCCCCCCCGATCCCTCAACACAGTCAAAGGCGTGATCTCAGGGGCCGACTTTATCCACCTAACAGAAACTGAAATGCTTCAAGGGCTATCCGAACGAAATGTAATTGACGTGCACAGGGTTAAAATCCGCAAGGATAACAAGGAGACACCAAACACATGGTTCTCACATTTAACACCAGCAGTTTGCCCGAAACGATCGATGTTGGATACTTGAAAGTCACCTTGAAAGTCACCTTGGATACTTGAAAGAAATAATTCCAACAAAACCGCGCCGCTGGAAGCTGCGTTTAGCAGACTGGCAACTTTTTAGAGCTAAAGCCACTTTAGAAAATATAGTTTTAGAAAATTTGAGCATCGATCAGATAAACCAAAAATTCACAAATTGTATCATAACTGCCGCGCAGTTAGCTATTCCGCAGTCGTCAGGAGTGGTGTCACAAAACCGGAAAGGGTGGTGGACAAAAGACTGCAAGGAAGCAAAAAGACCACAAAATAGAGCTTGGGGTAAGTTTCGAAGGTATCCGACACATGAGAATCTCATAAACTTGAAAAAGGCGAGAGCTAAAGCTCGGTACGTCCGTCGCGGTGCTGAGAAAGCCTCATAGCAGAGTTATGTTTCATCTATAAATAGTCAAATAACATCTAAAAAAATGTAGGAGCAGGTCAGAAAATTAAATGGCAACTTCTCACCATTCCGAATTCCTCTTCTGACAACACCTGGCACACAAACAAGCATAGGGGAACAGGCAGATATATTGGGGGAACATTTCGCTACAGTATCAAGTTCATCACACTATACGCAGTCTTTTTTGAAATACAAAAACACAGCCGAGAAAAAAAGACTTCCAACAAGTGGAGGTGCTAACGAAAAGTACAATAATCTAATTATGCTTCAAGAAATAAATAAAGTACTGTCTCCCGGGAAAAAAAACTGCACCGGGACCCGACCGGATACACTACGAAATGCTTGCTCATCTTTCCCAGCATGCCGTAGAGGCGCTCTTAAATTTCTTTAACAAAATATTCATAGAAGGTAAAATACCTAAGGAGTGGAAGATAGCTGTTATAGTACCATTCCTTAAATCTGGGAAACCGCCAACCGCTCCCACCAGTTATAGACCCATAGCCTTGACCAGTTGCCTCGCCAAATCCTTCGAAAGTGTCCTTAACATAAGATTAACTTTTGTCCTTCATTCGTCTAAACTTCTCGACAGCCATCAGTGTGCTTTTGAAAAGGGATGCTCGACTACTGATCACTTGTTTCGTCTCGAAAACACTGTTCGAGAGGCTTTTGTTCACAAGCAGCAATGTCTTGCTGTATTTTTTTATTTGGAGGGGGCATATGACACGACCTGGAGGTTCGGGATTCTTCAAGACCTTGCAGAGCTTGGCATCCGAGGCAGAATGTTGAACTGCCTAAAATACTTCTTATGTAACCGTTCATTCCATGTACGCCAAGGTGCAAGCCTTTCGAAGAACTTCGTCCAGGCGAATGGGGTACCACAGGGGTGTATTTTAAGCACTACACTCTTCGTTGTAAAAATGAACTCTCTTAGTAAAATAATCCCAAGATCCGTTATGTATTCGGTGTATGTAGATGACCTCCAGATAGCCTGCACATCCTCCAACATATTAACGTGTGAAAGACAAATACAATTAACAGTAAATAAACTGGCAACATGGGCACACAGAAATGGTTTCCGGTTTTCTACACAGAAAACAGTGACCATTTTTTTCTCGCTAAAACGAAGTTTACAGGCACATCCCACCCTACACCTGAATGAAATAGAGTTACCTGTAAAAAACGAGCATAAATTTCTAGGCATAACATTTGACAGAAAACTCACTTTCCTGCCTCACATAAACACATTAAAAAAGAAAGCCTCCCGATCCCTTAACATACTTAATATACTCTCCCGAAAGCACTGGGGTTCTGATAGGTCATGTCTTTTGCAAATATATCGCTCTGTAGTGCGTTCCTCCCTGGGTTACGGGTTTAAGTATATGGGTCAGCGAGACCATTGTACTTGAAACAACTGGACCCGGTACATAATTTAGGTTTGCGTCTTTCCACTGGAGCATACAGGACATCGCCCATAAATAGTCTTTATGTAGAAACTAATGAACCATCACTTACAGACAGAAGAACGATGCTCACCTGTTCATATATTTTAAAAATCCGTTCACTACCTAAACACATCTGTTACCAAATAGTCACAAAGTGCCCATCAAGAACACTATTTAATAACAAACCGCAGACTACTAGGCCACTGCTCTTGCATTTCGAAGAGATGTGCGAAAACCTCGGCATACAAGACACATTGCCTGGCATTGCTCCAAGACTAGATCCATTACCTCCATGGTACCTTTTTCCTTCAATCTGCGATTTCAGCCTTACAATGTTCCGTAAAAAAGAAACCCCACAGCAGCATACAATACAAGCATTTTTGGCACTCGAGGAGAAATACAGTACTTTTACACCTTTTTATACAGATGGCTCAAAAACAGATGTTTACGTTGGAAGCGCAGTGGTACAGGAGAATTAGAATCAAATAGTAAGGCTTCCGCATTGTGGATCAATCTTCACTGCCGAATGCTACGCCGTCTGTGTAGCCACTCAGCAAATAGTAAACAAGAAACTCACAAACAGTATTATTTACACAGGAAGAACTCTAGTTTGGGCTAGTTGGTTCATGATTCAACAGGAAAATGGCGCAAAAGACGTGGACAAAAGAGACAAACACGACAGGACCAGCGCCAACTTACAACTGAATTTTATTTCGCACCAAACCCGCCTTTATGTAGGCCAACACGCCCTAACATCCGTGTAATCACGCACAGGCAGTAGAAAAGATCACAGTAAGATATCTAGCACATGAAGCGCAATAGCGACCACGTAACATACTATCATGACTAAAAAAACAACAAAAAAAAACCAACAAAAGTATAGCAAACAACACTAAAATGGTCATGGCCAAGCAACTCTTCAACACCAAAAACGATACACACTCATGAGTGATACCAGATGACCAACAAGAAACGTGGAAAAAGGTGAAGAATGAAGCGTTAAGACCAAAGCAGTGTCAAAGGTAAAAAAAAAGGTTGAAATGGATGAGGAGTGCAAACCTTAAAAATTGGAAACCAAAAACCAGCAGCCACATGAATGATAACAGATGACCAACCAGAAAAAAGATGGATGCGAAGCTGAGACCAAAGTCGGCGTCAAAGGTATAAAAACGAGAAAAAATTGGAAACGAACAACCAGCAGCCATATGAATGATAACCGATGACCAACCAGAAAAAAGATGGATGCGAAGCTGAGACCAAAGTCGGCGTCAAAGGTATAAAAACGAGAAAAAATTGGAAACGATACACAGACTCACTAAGTTTACTTACTGCGCTCCACTCAAGAAATTCAATCACTCCACTACTTGGTAACATCATACATAACACAGAAATAGCCACAGGTCAAGGACAGAACATTGAACTCTGCTGGGTTTCGAGTCATGTCGGAATAAGAGGAAACGAGAGAGCAGATTTCTGCGCTTCTCAAGCTCGGGGCAAGGAAATAAAAAAAGTAAATTTGCCCTTTATTGATCGCGCGAACTTAATACAGTGTAAATTACAAGAAAAATGGCAGTCATCTTAGAAAAATGAGGTAAATAACAAACTACACTTAGTAAAGCCAGTTTTAGGTGAGTGGCAGTCCTGCACCCACCAGGAACGTGTCAAAGAAGTGGTTATCTGTCGTCTTCGTATAGGGCACACACATCTCACACATAATTTCCTACTAACAAAAGAAGACAAGCCACAATGTGGATTATGCCAAGACGAGTTAACAATGAAGCATGTTTTATTTTCATGCAGAAAACTTGAAAGACTAAGAAAAGAGCATTTTACAGTTTTTTATAGCGAACACATACCATTCCATCCAACATTGCTTTTAGGCGAACATGCACTTGTTGACATTTCACAGGTTTTTAAGTTTTTAAAAAGTGCAGGTGTTTTAAACAAATTGTAAATGTAATAAATAATAGTCAGTTTTTTTACAACTTGCAAATTTTTGCGAACCCCACCTCAGCCACCCTCTCGTCGTGAGAAGACGGCTGAGGTCACTATTCCATCGGTTGGGGACCTCGAGATCCTTGCACAGCCAAGGATGGCTGCTGAGGTTGCCGACCCTCTTTAAAGCTTTTACCATAAGTCACTTCTCAAATTTTGTGTTATATTTTTACTACGTTGCACGAATTAACTTTTTAGGCCCTTTACACCGCCGTTCATTTAGACTTTTATATAACATCTATATAAAACAATTTTTTATACCCTGAGCTTGGGGCATGATAGCCTCAGTCACTTATGCGCCATTAAACTCAACTCAACTCAACTCAAAGAAGGGCCAGTTCGCCTCCGCCATGTGTGAGTAGTCTTTGTCATGGCGTCCACACGATTGAGAGCTCAGGACGCATTTGTCCATTCTTATCTGCCCCTCCGAGCCGCAATTGGCATTCGCGTAGCCACTCAGGAACATACTTTTGTTAAGACCGCGTGTACACCCTTTGAGCCCCTGGAAGCAGGGGAAACGATTTGATGAGAGAGTCGTAGAAAACTAAGAGCTCTCAATTTGAACCACCTGCTCAAAGGGCCTGAAACCGTGAGGATTTTGAGGCTTTTGGAAACGACTGCGTTTCTTTAATATCTGGGAGCCATGGCACCATGATATTAGAGAAACACTTGCCAGCAAAGGGCACTAGGCTCCAGATTTCTTGAGCAGGCACGCACAAAACTAAGGTACTATAAGTAACAAATTAAACGTGGATGCCGCCTGCATGTGGCCGAAAGATTACCGTCAAGATCCTCCAAACATCACCTGCCCCTTCCCCGTGCTGACGCCTGAATATTAATGCAGGGTGGGGCTAGAAAGAAGACTTGTCAAAATTTCAGCCTCAGTGCAATGGTTTGGCCTCGTAGCGGCCGGTTGCGAAGCGCGCCTTTATTTCTGGGCAGAAATTTTGCAAATAAGACAGTGCAACCACGTTGTTTGCCTAACACAAGAAAGTAGGAAGCCTACCTTTGGCGCGGATGAAGCTCGCTCGTCGAATGCCCTTTCTCTTGTCGCTTGTGTGAATGCCGTAGATCCGGGCGCTCGCTTAGCGTGGCAGCGATAACTGCACAGGCAGGCAGGCAGGCTCGCTCGATGTAGCACTGCAAGCAGGCTTTCCTTTCCTAACGGTCCCAGCTGGACTGAAATGCCTGCACAGCAGTGGCATTTCTCCTTGCTCCAGTGAGAAACTGCAACAACGGCAGTTGAGCCATGGGTAGAAAGGAATTAGCTTGATTGATCCTTCTTCATAGAGCGTTCGCAAAATTCGCACACTGGCAGAGCATCGGTGCTGCGTAACACACTAGAGGAATAAAGATTACGTTCGAATCCCGCCCAGTGGCACTTTTTCCCGCGTACTTTGTTACCAGCTTGACGAAGACGCTGGGATTAACGTTGTCGTCGCAGAATTGCCACCGATCGAAATGGTATTTCACGATTCCACAGCCTTATAATTGGAGCTTTCCGTGCATTTGCGGTACCTGGAAGACGGAAAAACTCCTGTAAACTATTCGGTTTATTCAATACTTACAGTCAATACCTCTTTAAGCATTCCCTGTTGTAATATGTGCCTGCCAGGTATAAGGCTTTACTTTTACTTCCCCAGTATTTCTTACAAAAGTGCAGCTCGAGGTATATGTTGAGAACGGTGTAAAAATTTTCCCGAGTAATAAATCCATTGGTCTTTTTCGACAAAAAAGAGAATAAAAGTACCGACTAAACAATGTTACATCACGGACGCTAGCTAAGTTTTCCCACTGTCAGAAGACAGAAGACAACGCCAGTTTGCCAAACGCGCTACATGTTTGTGAACACTGTATTCTGTCTCCTGTTAATAGGCAGGCCTTGTTCGCATTCATGAGCCGCTCCACGGACGAGGCTATAAGTGGCAGGAGCCACGCGAACTAATGAACGCACGCTATCGAAATACGAGCACGCAAATAGCTTGTTCGTGGCTCGATACGGCTCACTCGGTGGCACGCACTGGTCCATGTTGCGACAGATGGACAGTTCAAGCCATCTGTGACAATCGGAGACAGCGGCTTAGTTGAACTGCAGTGACAACACAGAATGCTTCTGCATCCCCAGGTATCGCGTGCCCGGCTACACAGCAACGCTAGATAGGCATTAAATAATAAAGCCGAGATGGCGCTGCAAAGCAAGTTACCACATAAATGGTTCTGTCACGGCGGGTACCAGACGGCTGCTTTTCGCTGGGATCAAAATTGACATCTGCCCCACATTGGTCAAATGTTTAAGGAAATCCCCCAAGGTAGAGTAGATTTGTAATAAGGGAGTAATTATTCACAGACATCCACCGGAGCGTAGCCATACGGCTACAAAGTAAAGCTATACAGCTTTCTCAGAAACGTCGTAGTTAAAGAAAATTCGTCTTGGTCAGGGGTTCGAACCCGAATGTAGCCTCTGAACCTCTGTAGCTTTCCTTTTTTGCCGTACGGCTGCGCTCGGGTGGATGTCAATGAGCAATCACTCCCTTATTACAAATATGCTCGATCTTGCGGGATTTCCCTAAACATTCGACCAACACAGTTCCCACTTCCAGTTATTCATTAATTCGCTCTCGCCCTACCATAAGCTTGCCGTCCCAGTTAGCTGAATAAAGTTAAAGAAAAATTCATCCTGGCCCGGGGTTCGAACCCGGGACTTTTTTATTTCTCATGGTATTTATTCTATATGGTTGTGTACAGAAAGGCTCTCTCTCTCTCTCTCTCTCTCTCTCTCTATATATATATATATATATATATATATATATATTAACTTTAA
This sequence comes from Amblyomma mixtum, assembly GCF_055824585.1. Taxonomy (NCBI): domain Eukaryota; kingdom Metazoa; phylum Arthropoda; class Arachnida; order Ixodida; family Ixodidae; genus Amblyomma; species Amblyomma mixtum. Next base: position 19,455,177 of record NC_143014.1, read on the forward strand.
CTACGAAGTTTCTGAGAAAGGTGCATAACTTTCCTTTGTAGCCGTACGGCTGCGCTCGGGTCAATGAGTAATTACTCCCTTATTACTGCTCCCATATAAGGGGGCGAATTATTTATTCACAGTATTCCAGTGCTTACTTGAGCTCTCTACCATAAATGTTCATTTTTGCCGGGCAAAGCAGTTGGCATGCCTAGAAAAATGAAACAGCTTATGCGTGTTAGGCAGTTTTAACGTTTAAAATGCGTACTCAGCAGGAATAATCTTCAGTCTATTAGCCTGAGGGTTGTGTGGTCGGGTCGGAGGAGGGACGAGGATAGACGGAGACAGGGTTAAGATGAGAACAAGAAAAAACTTTATACAAGCTATTTACATGATTTACAAAAACACAACTGCGAGTTACTCTGAGTGAACGGGAGCTTCTTCGGCAACAGGAGTCTCTCGACCACACTCACAGCCGAGTTAGGGCTTTCATTCCCTAGAGTCCCTAGATAGAGGACGGCCTCGCCCCGGAGGGAGTGGCCTGAACGTTCGGTTTCGCGCACAGCCTCACTCTTTCTCTCACTTGTGTCCACGCCCCTGTCACAATATTTGAGCTTCAGTGAGGAGAATGCCGGCGAGGTCACGTAGGCTTCGGTAGGTCAGCACGGGTTGTTCCATGGCCAGCTGATGGTAGACACGTGTTGCCGAAACCTGCGGTTAATAACTCCGACTCGTGGGGCACGCAGGAGGGCAACACCAAAAACATGACCTTCGTCTCCAGACCTTGTGGCGATCATTGGGGAAGATAACGCCCGACTGCTTTCTACGTTGGCTGTCGGCACGTGGGGCGACACAGGAAATTAGGCGCTTTTGTACACCGGTACCTCGGCGTCGAGATAACAACCAACCTAACCTGGGCTAATCACACCACGAAACTATGTGCTAGTGCCTCCAGATCACTCGGATTCATCAGGCGATCACTTTCCATGTCCACCGCAGCCACCAGACAACTAGCATATGAAATGTACATTCGAACTAAACTAGAATACGCCTCAACAATATGGAATCCTCACCAAGCCTACTTGATAGATTCACTCGAAGCCATCCAGAATCGGGCAGCACGCTTCATAACCTCGCAGTATAAATCTCAGCTCAGCATCACAGCGTTGAAATCATCTCTCGGCATCAAGTCATTAGCCTTTCGCAGGAAAACTTCAATTCTTTGTCTTTTTCACAAACTGTACTTTAACTTTCCAGCACTTCGAAAAAACCTTCTACGAGCTCGGGTACGATCATCTCGTCGTTTATTTAACTCCTTAAGCATATAGTGTTTGCACGGCCCCACCAATTATTTCAATAAATCTTTCCTTCCCAGTGCGATAGAAAGCTGGAATAACCTCCCCGAACACATTGTCATTGAGACTAATCCTTCTAGATTCAGACAGCTCCTAATCGACCATCTCAACGACAAATAATTTTTCCCTGCACCCTATGCCAGCTTCCAAGCCCTGCAAACTGACCAGCCTGTTCTACTTCCAAAGTTGTAATTTGTTTTTTTTTTATATATTTCTGCTACTCTGTCATGAGGTGATTATTTGAATTTGTTACTTCTGTCTTTTTGTTGTCTTGTTCTACATTTTTTCTATTCTATATATTATATTTTCTATATTTTTCTGTATTTCTATATTCCTTCTATATTTATATTCATTCTATATTTATATTCATGTATGACTGCTGAACACCCCTGTACCACCTCCCCCCGTTATGTAATGTCCCTAACGGGACCCTTAAGGGTTAATAAATGATGATGATGATGAAGTTCAGCCCGACGTTCCTTTCAGACAAAGACGGCCGCGCATAGGGCTTGCGTTCCCGGGTATGCAGGTCGTTGCCCGAGTGGTGCGCATTCGCCGTCGGCCTTCGGCGGTATTCGGCCTTCGCCGCCGGCGTCGTGGTCACCCCGGTCGAGGAATCCGCGCCATAATCAACTTAGGCTAGGGGGGGGGGCATCCCAAGCACTACAAGCCGCACTGCTTTCAGTGAGGTGGCCAACTACTGTCATAATATCAAGGGCAATGTGTGAAGAAACACACATGTTGAGCTTGCATAAAGTTGCCAGGCTGAGAGTGATTGCTCTTTGTAGTCCAATGTGCACATCGTGCCTCCGTGCACTTCGGCCTCCTGGTGCAAAAGAACTCCAAGGACATTAAAGGAACACAGTAACGCTTTACGAAAAATGGCATGATCTACAAGTTATAACATAAAAATTTCATTGCGGCAGCAGTCAATAATGAGGTATTCGTAGAAATAGTCGATCAATTTAATGGTCACAGAATCGTTTATACAGTGGTTAACTTAAAGCAAAGTCCAGACAAATACTTACATGTTTTGCGACAATGAAACTTAATCCGCATTGTCAGTGATCAGTGTACGCAGGAGTATATTCATGACATGATTCGAGAAATAATGAGTTAAAAATTTGTAATTAAGACTTCGAATGCTGTAGAAAATTTAAATGCTTTTTAGCAATTATATTGCTACGACGAAGAGGAAGTGGAAGTCGAAGTGGCCTCCCGCGTGAAAGGGTCGCACGAAGAAGAAGTGGTTGTTGGTGCTTCCTGCTGGCGTTGGTGCTTCCTGATGCTCGCCGCTAGGAACTATTCACCTACCGCTTGTAAATAAATGTAAATAGTATTTCCCCGTAACATCTTGGTGGAGGTGCGGGGTAAATGTGGGCGAGAAGACAACAACATCGTCAAGGTAGCACAGACACGTAGTCCACTTAAATCCGCGAAGGAGTGAGTCCATCATCCGTTCGAAAGTAGCTGGTGCATTACAAAGTCCGAACGGCATCACTTTGAACTGGTATAAACCGTCAGGTGTGACGAAAGCTGTGTTTTCGCGGTCTTTCTCGTCAACGGCAATTTGCCAATAACCGGAACGAAGGTCAATGGAAGAAAAGTATTGAGATCCGTGGAGACAGTCGAGAGCGTCATCGATCCTAGGGAGTGGGTAGACGTCTCTTCTTGTGATGCGGTTCAGGTGGCGGTAGTCGACGCAGAAACGCCAACTACCGTCTTTCTTTTTAACAAGGACGAATGGAGAGGCCCAAGGACTGGACGACGGTTCCATTATGTCCTTAGCGAGCATCTTTTCGACTTCCTGTTGTATCACTTGGCGTTCGGAGCTGGACACCCTATAAGGCCGGCGGTGCAGAGGAGTGGCGTCACCAGTGTTGATACGATGCTTCACAATAGTCGTACGAGCTAAAGGGCGGTCATTGAAGTCAAATATGTCCTGAAAAGATGCCAGAAGATGGGTAAGCGCCTCGGCTTGGTCGGCAAAGAGATCTGAAGCGATCATATTGGCAAAGTGGTCAGGTCTCGAAAGAGCTGTGACATGATCGTCCGGAGAGGCCGATACACAATTTGTGACTGCAGAGATCACGTATTCATCGGTAGGGGACAGCGTGGCGAGGCACATGTCTTGAGGAAGCGTCTGGACGTGCGTACTGAAGTTGAGAACAGGTAACCACGCGCTGTTTGCCGAGACTGCGACAACCGTATGGGCAAGGGCAACATTCTTTGCGACGGACAAATCAAGGACAGGGGTGATGATATACTGGCCGTTAGGAAGAGACGGAACAGATTTAAACAATACGTAAGTAGCGGCTTCAGGTGGTAAGCGGGTGAACTCGGCAGTACAGAGACGGTGCACAACTGGGGCAGGTGGTTCTGAGAGGTACGGTAGGTCCAACTCAACAACACTTGTAGCACAGTCAATAAGGGCTGCGTGCTCACTAAGGAAATCAAGGCCGAGTATGACGTCATGAGGGCACTGATTCAGAACGGCAAAGAGCACGGTGGTTTGGCGGTCAGAAATCGTCACACGAGCAGCACACAGGCCGAGGACTGGGGACGTTGTGCCATCGGCAACTCCAACAACAGCTGTAGGAGCAGGCGTCAGTACTTTGCGGAGGCGGCGTCGTAGGTCGGAACTCATCACAGAAATGTGGGCGCCCGTGTCAACCAGAGCAGAGACGGCAACGCCATCGACTTGTATGGTCAGTAAATTGCGCGGGGCACGAAGAACTAAACGAGGATTTTGGAGCCGGGTCGTATCTGCAGCATCACCTCTGGACGCTGCAGAAATTAGTTTTCCGCCTGTGATCGTCCGTAGGGGCCGGGAGAGGAAGCGCGCGGTGGTGGGTGGTGGGTCTTGACGTGTCCAAGGGTCGCGAGAAAGAGCTTGAGTCTGCAGCGTCGGGGCGATAAGGTGGGTTCGAGTAACGGTTCCGCTGGGAGGAGTACCATCGACTACGGCAATGACGGGCGATGTGGCCGACACGGGAACAGTTGAAACAGATAGGCCTGTCGTCGGGCGTACGCCACTCGGAGGGGTTGCGCGGCCGAGGAGCGGCGTAAACAGCCCGGACAGGGTATAGAGGAGGGACTTCGGGCACTTGGGAGGGATGAAGAGCGGCGACAGAGGACAAACCCAATTTAGCAATTTCCTGGCGGACGACGGCTTGAATAAGTGGAAGGGGCAGGGGGCTGGTTGGCTGCAGGTGTTGCGAAGGAGGCCGGAGCAATGGCTTCAAGCTCACGGCGTACGATACGGGTCACGTTCTCTGGTGAGGTCGGCTGGTTCCGTGGACAAAGATCTTGGCAGGACGAAGACGCAGCCGTGTTGGGCAGGCGTGCGATATCCTGGGTGATCCGTCGGCTTTTGGCATCCTCGAAGCGGCGGCATTCTTTTACGATGTCTGCAATCTTGTCGCAGTTCTTATAAACGAGCAGATTGAAGGCATCGTCTGCAATGCCCTTCAGCACATGTCCGACTTTGTCAGCCTCGCTCATCTCCTTATCGACCGTGTAGCACAAAGCCAACACGTCCTGAATATAGGACACTTAGGACTCCGTGGATGACTGGGCGCGACTGGCAAGATCTCTTTTAGCGGCAAGCTGCCGGCCGAGTGGTTTGCCGAAAAGGTCAATAAGTTTCTGCTTACAGTCATCCCAACTGGTTAATGTCTCTTCGTTACCTCCTCCGAGCGTCCCAACAAGCGCAGAAGTCATTGTACGATAATCGCCATCGTCATGTCACCTACGAACCGGGGTCGCTCGTTCTTCTGTGGTCCCCTTCCCGTCGCGTCGGTCTCTCTGAAAAACTTTTGTCTCCCTACCATGGTCCTTATCGTGTTGTGCGTCAGGTCACCGATGTCACGTATGAAGTTGCTCCTCATACACCTGCATCCTCTTCATGTACACCACCCACCGACATTGTTCATGTTATGCGCCTCAAGCCCTCCCACGCCGCTCCTCTATCACCGGCCTAACGCCGGGACGGCGCTCATGCCGCCGGGGGTCATGCTACGACGAAGAGGAAGTGGAAGTCGAAGTGGCCTCCCGCGTGAAAGGGTCGCACGAAGAAGAAGTGGTTGTTGGTGCTTCCTGCTGGCGTTGGTGCTTCCTGATGCTCGCCGCTAGGAACTATTCACCTACCGCTTGTAAATAAATGTAAATAGTATTTCCCCGTAACAATATCTTTGGCGGTTATTTGCTACGCTCCGAATATTTCAAACACAAATTTCTCACATTCGTCTGACTGTTCCCAAATAATTAGTAATTCCAACCATTCACTGCTCTAGAAAGACACCCTACCGCACTGCTTCAATACAACAACAAATTCATCATTGTTTCGAGCAATTAGGTCCCATCAAAGTGAAATATCCTGCATATAGGCGTTCGGAAGCCTGCGAGACATAAGCTATGAATAACAGAAGGATTAAGCAGACACATGTGGATGTTGTGTAATTCTTCAGCCATGACGCATGCAACAGAACTGAATACCGCAGTCCCCAATAGATGGCCATAGCTAGTGAAAAGTGTCTTCTTGCTCCTTTATGACTGATCAGACTACATTTCTTATAGAAATCTCAGTTTTAAAGCACATTCGGTGCAGGATCCGACCACTGCCTATTTGCCTGCGATAACTAAACCGACGTTACGAAAATAATGGATAAATCCGCATACGCTGCTGGAGTTGCTGAGAAATTTATCACTCCGTTAGCTCTTAATGTTAAGCTTTTACGCCTCGACTCTAGTTCACCTCATTGAATAAGTAAGTAGGGTTATTTGATCGTTATTGCCTGGTAGCTCATTGTGCTCCGTCTTGCTGCATACCTAATGTATATATTTAGAAATTCTATATTTACGTAAGGAAAATGGAAAACCCGCGAAGATAAGGGCCGGTGTGAGCCCCTCATGACGAATCGAGTCAGGTCCACCGCAGCCCAAAGATTGCCCTGTGCGAGCCGCGGCCACACCATTCGAGTGAATTTTTGAGCCTCATTTCAACGCCAGGTTCTCCTGCGTCATTTTGCTGTGCTTCACTCCCGTCAGTGCCCATTCTGTCATTCATCCAGCTTTAATATTAACGTAAAGGGTTTCTTTCACAATGCCTGTGCTCTCTCCAAGGCATTTTTATCACCGCTCTTTCTACCGCCCGCTGTTCTGTCCTCACTCAAGTGTTTAAAGGTGCAGTGAAGAGGAATCTGAACTCGTCTTTCTGCCACGAGAAATCAATCTACACGTTCCGAGCATTCTTAGAAACCTCGACTTATTGCCCTGTGTGGCCGATTTCCCTAATTAAATTGCATTAACGTCTGGCTCTCACCTTTTTTTTAATTCTCCCCGTACGGTGGGCGGAGTCGACCAACGCGTGGAGTGCCTTCAGCCAGCTCCGTGGAGGCTTTGCTTTCGCTTTATTTTGTTTTTTAGGTTTCCGTGAGTAAATAGTTTCATTCGCAGATAATAAAGCCGCAAAACATGCCCCCAGAAATAAAAATGCGCACGGACTATTTCCTTTCGCGTATAACTACGTATTACTCCGCCGATGGCAGAGCGGCAAGCCTCCACAGAGCTTGCACCATTAGGGCTTTGTTGAGCAGTACTACCAGTTAGCCTACGCACTTTCCAGATCTTGAAAAGCTGCGGTGCATGATATGCTCGAAACAATTCTTCATCATAAGTCTAACTACGGCCACCTCGCCTACTGACCTCCTAGTAACCCTGTCCTTCCGTGCTGGCTCTCTGCCGCTGCCTGCTTTGCTTGTGTTTTCTGGGAATCCACTAAGAGACGATCTTCTGTTCACAGATGATGTCCTGCCCATTTCGTCTTTTTGATTTGCGCTAGGATGTCATTAACTCCCAGTGGTTCACTAAACCATTATGTTCTCATCAGGTCTCTTAGCGTTACCAGTTTTCATACCATAGCTCTATGTGTTGTCCTCAGCGCAACAAAATTACCTTCTAAGGACCCAAGCCTCCCATGGCTACTCAACCGAGAGAGGTGTATCCCCTCTATACTTCCTATACCTCCCGACTTACCGTACATTACTGCTTCTTCTGTAGGCTCTAGAAGATTACTTTGGTATTCTGTATTCATTTTTCAGCTTAGCGTTGAACCTTTCTTGTTCGGGTCTCCATGCATGCGCTGTAATTCATCCCGCCAGCCGATGTAATGAATGCGATTATTTTTAAGTAGGCTCATGGTCGGATGAAGATAAACCAAACGAGCGTACCATGGCAGCTTTTTCTATGCATGACGGTTCGATTTTCAGAACCAAATTCTCTTTATGGTTTGGTTTATAGGGTTTTAACGTCCCAAAGCAACTCAGGCTATGAGGAAGGCCGTAGTGAAGGGCTCCGGAAATTTCGACCAGCTGGGGTTCTTTAACGTGCACTGACATCACACAGTACACGGGCCTCTGGAATTTCGCCTCCATCGAAATTCGTCCGCTGCGGCCGGGCTCGAACCCGCGTCCTTCGGGCCAGCAGCGGAGTGCCGTAATGAGCCACCGCGGCGGGGCTCTCTTTATGGTTCTGGGCAAATAAACACACGCTATGAAGCAAGGTGGCACTGTTGGGCGTTGTGTCGCAAAAGGAACAAACGAGGTGCTTTTTAGCGCCATAAAGCGCTCCAGTCGCGCCGACATCGGAACGCAATCATGTCATTCCTGGTAACCTTCGCTGAACAGTGAAAAGGGAACGTTCTAAATGGCACTTGCTCAATGGTAGCATATTTTGAAGCCCGTTCTTTCATTTCATGCCGTCGCTAGCAGACTGTGAATGCTGAACTAAATTTTCGCGAGGAGCTCAGGCTGTCGAAGGAGGAAGCGTGCTAGCAATGTTTTCATCATGTGCATTTTACCGCCTTTTCTCATGAAGAGCAGACTCGTCGCTAAAACCAGACCGAGTGGTTCTACACAGGCGCGCTTACAGCGGACACCGTCAAAGTTGGTACGATGGTCCTTTAGCTCTTTATTGCTGGCACTCCACGAGGCGCACGTGGTATCGAAATTTCTAGAAAGAAATCCCCGCTGTTAGGTTGTCGGCTGTTCTGCCAAAAGCGGAAAACAGGACATCTCAGAAAGGGCTCTTGGCGCGTCAACTTGCAATACCCTTGTGAATGGTTGCAGGGGCTTTGTGAGGCAAAGGAGTCATACGCCTACGCAAAAAAAAAAAACTCGTCTCTTTAACAAGAGTGCAACGGAAGCAAGCAGTGCTCCCCAAGTTAGCACACCTTCCATAGCCCCTTTTAGACGAAGTTCGAGGTGCTCATGCTTAGGTGTTTCTTAATCGTATCTCTCATCTCCTGAAAGTGCTTGCCAGCATCCTATCTAGCTTCCCCACCTATTCTATTGCGGATTTTTCCATTATATCCGTAAAATTGATGGCGAGTGCATGTACGCTAAGGCCGTCACGGTCCTCGGTTAAAACAGAATATCTGTTCTGCAGCGACATCCCGAATACCTCTCTATTCCCTCTCACCGCTGAATCAATTTTGTGCTCCTTCTTGATCAGTTTCCTCCGTTTCCTTTGAAATCTCACCACACCATGGCTCCTTCACCTCACCGCGCCTAGCACCACTACATCTTGCATGGTCCCAGTATGGGCGCACAACACGAAGTCTATTCATTTTACATGAATAGTTGTATATGCCGCGGATCTCCACGCCGTTCCTATCCCTGCCAAAGCTGGAGGAGCGCGCTCGTGATGCACTGCAGAAGCTACGAGGGCGATCAAGAGCGCACACAGCCAGTGCCTCATGCAACCTTTGCCGTGGCCTCCCGAAATCTGCAATCAGGCAGGGCGTCAGAGCGGGCCCAGTACGCTGCCCGATAACACCAGGAAGTGTGCGGTAACTGAAAGTGGCGCCACTAGGTGGTGCAGGCCGCACCGGGTGCAGCGCTGAAGGGGCTGCAACTGCGCCGCGTGGGGGGTGAAGAGGTTACGACGCTTCCGTTGCTCATAGAGATGAATTTGTTCAAGATGAATTGCTGACTTAGCTTGAATTCTCTACAGCGCACAAAAAACGAACCCATCGCTCTTGCGATTCCTTTCTGTCTTTTTGTGCGCTGCCATTTAGTTTACGCGAGTGCTCGGCGGTTATGCAGCGTTCCCTGTTACGGTGTTCCCTTTTTAGTCCGAATTTCACAGCCCTGACCGACCATTTTGTTCTCTATGGGCTGACTCGACTATTGGTCTTAGCGCTGCTCTACATTTCAGCCTTTCCAAAGATAGCCGACGAGCCTCGACCCCTAATGGAACTTCTCCACTCGGCAGACGCGAATATAGCACTCTTTATCTCCGCACTGTTCACTCTGGCGGGCCTGAGTTCCTCCTTGTGGTACCTCAGTGGCTTCATTTGCGTGTAATAAAGGAACTCCAAGACCTGCCCACCGCTGGCCACCTTGGTTTCCTGTGCGTGTACGACCGGGTCTGTCACGGTTAATTAGGCACGCTTTGGTGCCACACCGTGTGCCGCTACGTTTTATCCCGCAACCAGTGTGAAGGGAAGAGGAAAAAGCCGTCGACGTCAGCTGCTGGTGGCCTTCAACCTACTGCATTCTGCCGAAGCTTTTTATAGAGTTGGTCTTGAACGGAAACAACAGAAACTGCGCAATCTCTAAGCAGATTACGATGTACGCCCCCCGGTGCCTCCCTGCCCCGCCAAATTCGGCAGCCACAAACAAGGCTGCAGTGGCGTCTCCCATTCTGCCAGCTCGTGATTTTTGTTAGTGATGTCCCACTCAATATGTCATGCTCCTTTTGTTTATTTATTTACAGATACTGCGATCTAGAACAAGATCATAGCAGGGTGGGTATATATCAAATATAAAAGCATAGAAACACTGAAATTCATAACATTTGCAGGCATTTTTCAAAAATTACTTAAGAATTCTAGGTAACAATCTTGTTATTTAGGTAATTCCAGTCTGTAATTGTCCTCGGAAAAAAAGAATATCTAAAACAGTTATTTCGCACTTGCAAAGGCATTATTGTGAAAACGCGCCTTTGTCTAGTGTTATAACCTGAGGAACAAGTAAAAAAGTGGGAAGTATTAACTTTATAAGGACCATTCACTAGCTGAAAAAGAAACTTCAATCAGCAGACCCGATTGCGCACACTCACTGAAGGTAATCCACTTTGTTTCAGGAGCTGGCTGACCGATGCACGGCCGTATGAATTGTAAAGAAACCTAACTACCTTATCCTGTGCTCGTTCTTGTTTATTAATGTTGCAAAAATTGTTGTAGTTCAGAAGAGCATCATGCGACATATTGCTAACCTTGATTCGCGAAGTGATTTTATAAGCTACAACATAATCAGTGCTGAATATATGTATCCGCATCGCCTGCTCCGCTCTTTTAAATTTTGCACTGTAGCTTTCCAAGATTTTTTAAGTAACCTAGCATCTCTAAGAAGAAGACATGTTACACTATCCACACGTAAGGATGATGTTTGGCTCCGCTCGAAATTTCGAAATAATTATAAAGGTCAATCATTAGCATAATCTGCCATTTATTCTAAATGAGCATAAATGTGTGATCAGTTACGGCGTAAAAGAACTGAGAATGTATTTTCAATCCAAAGAATGAATGGCTATGTGTGTTTGCCTTTTCTTTTACAAGTGCTGTTTTTCATGAACATGTATATATTCTATTTTCTGTATATTCTGTCCCCTTAACTTCTTCTGTTGGTATTGTGATGTGTTAAGAACTACAGATACAGTTACTATAGACTCATTTTGAAACCATATGCTGTATATTTCATAATTTAATTGCATCTATGCTACTGTATAGCTCATTGTTCTCCGCATTTCTTGATATCAGGTAATATGGACCCTACCTGTTGCTGTAAACCACTGTTGCCTTGTAGAAAGCGTCATAGGCCTAGTCAAGCTGTCGAGACAGCTTTTAGCTCTTGACCCTTGGGAGGAACGATTATTTGTGGAAAAGTAAAGAATTGAATTGAATTGGTTTAGGTGAAAGGATCCCAGATAATTACGAGTTATTCCAACAACCGGCGGACAAGGGAATTGTACGCTAGAAGACGAACACTAGGCGTGGAAGATTTTAGTGAGCGCTTCAAGAAAAACAGCTTACGAAAGGAAGTGGCTACAATAGTATCTATGTGTTTTGTCCACGAAAGGTGGCTTGTTATCCAGAGGCCTAAATATTTATACCCCCGCAGGGGCGTCTGATTCATGGAGGCGTTGGTGAGCGCCACCACGGGTACCTGAGCATCCGCAGGGACATCCCCGCAGGGGGATGATGGTGAGCAGTGCGCCACCACGGACCAGAGCACCCGCGCTTAGCCGTGCGTGGCATCGACGTGTCCGGGAAAAAGGGGATCCTGGTGGTTGAGCCAATGCCGAGCGTTTGGATCTTTAAGGCCCCTCGGCGGAGGCAACACACCACTTTGGCCCCAGCTTCCTGTAGACGGCACCTCCGGCCTGATCCGACCGAGGGAAATCGGCAGTTGCCTTTTCCTATCCTCCCCTCTATCTTTCAATTTCCTATCTCTCTCTTACAACTCTCCTGTCTCCTCCTCTCTTCATAGTTTTTTTTTTACTTTTCATAGGTGGCTAGGGTTAATCTTGTGTGGCCAACTACCCTGAGTTGCGTCATATTTGGTTATAGTTGAGGTGTACAGCTGGCGTGGGCAGGACTTGCTTTCAAGTTCCTGTCCCGTCTCCTTGTTCGGCTCCATGGTGGGTGGCTGGCACCATGACTAAAAAACTTGCATTTTTTATGGCTCCCCCTTTTTCCAAACCTGATCGCTATCTCAAGAGAGGGCAGAACGAAGCAGATGAGTTTTTTCAAAGAAGAAAAGTCAGTTTTCCTAAATACCATGTCATCCATAGTGAAGTACAAGATAAGCAAGCAAGAATCTTTTCTCCCTTCCCAGTGTCAAAGTGTTTGACAGAAGCCTTGGGCATTGGCTACAAGGTATCTAAAATGGCCAGCGGTGACTTACTGCTCGAACTGCGTGAAAACGTCCAACACTCAAAACTCGTAAACATTGTATCTGTTGGGGATATTTCTGTCTCCGTGACGTCACACCGATCTCTGAACACCGTCCGAGGCGTTATATCCGAAAATGACTTTGTCCAGATCACTGAAAAAGAGATGCTCGAAGGTCTGAGTGACCAAGACGTGATAGACGTTCACCGAATCAAGAAACGGAAGGATAATAAGGAAATAGACACAAAACACCTGATCCTGACGTTCAATCCCAGCACACTGCCCGACACAGTCCAAGTAGGATATCTGAAAGTTAACGTAAGACCATACATTCCCAACCCTCGCCGATGTTTCAACTGTCAAAGGTTCGGCCACGGCTCACAAAGTTGCCGCGGTCGGAAAACGTGCGCGAAATGCGCCTCGAAGGATCATTCTGATCAGTGTGACGCAGCCCCGCACTGCGCAAACTGTGAAGAAGACCATGCAGCATACTCCAGGGCGTGTCCGACCTGGAAAAAAGAAAAAGATAATCACCATAAAGACAAAGGAAAACATTTCATTTAAAGAAGCGAGAAGGCGTTTTGCACTCACCAACTCATTCTCCTTCACAACAAAACCCAACTTCGCCGATGTGGTACGTGGGCGCGGCGCACCGCACCAGGCTTCGGCACCCGTCCAGGTCACACGCAGTGAGCCTGTGGCGGGGCCTTCCGCGCCCCAAGGCAGAGCAGCTAACGCTACTCCGCCAACTCCAAGTCAGGCTGCACAGACCCCCGGGTCGGCGGGCCTCAAGACCTCTTCCCACAGGTCGAGGTCAAACTCGAACGTGAACGTGCCTTTTCCACGGTCGTCCAGCGCCTCCGCAGAGGCGATGGACACGACCCTGGGAAGCCCCGCGCCGTCCACATTGGAGGGTCGGCGCAGCTAGCAGTCCTTGCGTTGCAAGAAACCGGAGATGCGGTTAAGCTCACAGGCTATAACACCTTTCAACGAGACCCGTTCACCTGTATCCTAGTTCATAAGGGTTACACAGCGCAGGAGGTTGATCTCGACCTAAATTTGGAATATTCGTACGTGATGGTCTCTGTCCTCCCCCTGCGGCGAACAGATAGCCCCGCACACATACTTAATATCTACTGCCCCCCGAAACTAAAAAACATCACTTTTTCTAACATCTTTAGCGCAGCGCTAAGGATCGCGGGTCGCGACCCCCTCATGATAGTGGGCGATTTTAACGCGCCCTGTCTCATGTGGTGTTATTGCAAGGAACAGGCGCGTGGTCGTAAGTTGGCGGAACTTATATCTACGCTGGGCATCACTCTTCTAACCGACCCGGTCCACCCAACACGTGTAGGGAACTCCGTCACTCGCGACACCTGCCCCGACCTTACCCTCGTGAAACACATCCAACACGCACAGTGGATCAACACCGAGGACACCCTCGGTAGCGACCACTACATACTGAACACTGTCATTTACACTCGGCCCTTACGCCGCCCCCTTGCGCAAGCCAAACTTCCCGACTGGAACGCTTTCCGCCAGGCCCTCCCAGTAACTTCTCTCATGGAACAGGACTACTTCACTTGGGCACACGGACTCATGCAAACACTCCGTTTGCACGAAAAGCATATCCAGCTTACGGAGCGTGCATCTGACGTGGATAACCACCTAATGAACCTCTGGGAAGCTCGTCGCAGCCTCACTAAACGATGGCGGCGGCAGAAATACAACCGTAAACTCCGCGCTCGCATCTCTGACCTCACCCAGCAAGCTGCCGAGTATGCTGCCCAGCTCGCAGACACTAACTGGGTAGATCGATGCAACAGCGCAGCAAGACATATATCCAGCCGCAACACTTGGCGGCTCTTCAGGAGTCTCATAGACCCCACACAAACACGCTCAGAAACCCAGAAACACATCAATCGCGCGATACACAACTTTCAAGGAAACACGAAGCAGCTAGCGAACACCTTGCGCTCACAATACCTCAATCAGGATCAAGACCCGCGCGGGCAGGATTATGCGTATGCAGGCTGCGATAATCCGGAACTGGATCAACTTTTCCTGCTTCACGACCTTCGCGCGGCTCTTGCCAAAATGCGCAGGGGGACGGCGCCCGGGAGGGATAAGGTCACAGTAAAATTATTGGCGAACCTTCCTGATCGGGCATACGAAACCCTACTCGAATATATTAACGCCATTTGGACCGGGGACACTTCGTTGCCACCGGATTGGAAGACATCATTGGTAACCTTTATCCCAAAGGCGGGGAAACCGGTAAACACAGACAACCTCCGGCCCATCTCCCTCACTTCATGCGTAGGAAAACTGATGGAAACGATGGTCCGTGACCGCCTCTCAAAATATCTCGAGAGCAAGAACTCCTTTGCCGACACCATGTTCGGTTTCCGACCCAGTAAGTCCGCACAAGACATCCTTTTACAGCTTCATCACGAGGTTCTCGAACCCATAGAACACCCACACAACGACAAAATAGTCCTAGCACTCGACCTAAAAGGTGCGTTTGACAATGTTAAACACGGCGTCATACTAAAGCACCTTAGCGAGACCAACTGTGGTCCTCGTACATTCAATTACATCAAAGATTTCTTAACAGACCGCTTGGCCTATATACGTATACAAGAGACCGAGTACGGCCCGTTTGAGATGGGAACGCGGGGCACACCACAAGGCGCTGTGTTGTCCCCGCGTCTCTTTAACATTGCCATGATGTATCTCCCGGCACAGCTGGCGGCTGTCGGTGGTGTTCAGCATGCGCTGTACGCCGATGACATCACCATCTGGGCCACTACGGGAAACATAGGAGAGATGGAAAAATGCCTGCAAGCAGCGGCGAACATAGTTGACCACTATGCGACGTACTGCGGTCTCCACTGCTCCCCGTCCAAGTCTGAATTTGTGCATATTCGATCTTCTCCGAAATGCAAAATCTCCGTTCAGCTTTCTCTCGCAAGCGGCCCCATCCGTGAAGCGAAGGAGCTACGAATACTCGGTCTCTTCATTAATCAACATCGTAAGGCAGACACAACTCTTGCCAAACTCCACAAAGTCGGCGACCAGGTGGGCCGAATGGTTCGCCGCGTTTCCAACAAGCGAGGAGGGTTGCGAAGTAAGGATGCGATGCGGCTCGCGCATGCCTTCGTAACTAGTCGAGTACTGTACTCGACTCCCTACCTCCGCTTACGGAAACATGACGAAGATCACTTGGAGATTGTACTCCGCAAAATTTTCAAGAGAGCCCTCGACCTCCCGATATCCACTTCCAACGCGCGACTCCTCGCGTTGGGGATGGTGAACACCTATCGAGAACTCCGCGAGGCGCATCTCGTTAACCAATACACGCGTCTCGCCCAGACCGTGTCCGGTCGCCGCCTCTTGGACCGGTTACATATCAGACATGATCACCATACCATGGAACGGGTTCGAATGCCAGAACTGTGGAGAAGCGCCCTCTACGTTCGACCCCTTCCGACTAAGATGAACAAGGAGGACCATAATGGTCGGCGCCAGGCGCGGGCGAATGCCCTGCACCGCCACTATGGCTCAAAGAAACACGTCTTCTACGTCGACATTGCAGGCCCCTACCGCTCCAGGGAGGAATGGTACACGGCTGCAGTCATACACGAGGGAAAACAGGTGGACGGCCTCTCGTTCAGAGCGCCCAACCCAACGCATGCGGAGGAGGTGGCGATCGCCCTCGCTGCCTCCCATCCCGGCTCTAAATTCATCCTCACAGACTCTCGCGGAGTCTGTCGTAACTTTGAGTTCGGTTGGATCACTCCACTCGCTCACCAAATTTTACACCGCAGTACTCGCGACGGCGATCCAACTCATCGCTCAATCATATGGGTCCCCGGCCACCAAGGCATGCCAAGTAACGAAGCCGCCCATGAGGCAGCCCGCGCACTCACTCACCGGGCACCAGGCGTCCCTTGGGAGGAGCTTAACCCAGATCACAGCCCTCTCCTTTCTTTTAAAGAAATTACTGAGCACTATCGTGCCGAACACCGGCGATACCCAATTCCTATGAAAGGACTGGGTAAACCTGGTGAACGAATTCTCCTCAGGCTCTTTACAAACACCCTGCTGTGCCCGGCAGTTCTCAAGCACTTTAATCCTTCTTTTGACGGCCGCTGCTCATTCTGTGGGGAGGTGGCCGACACCTTCCACATGGTTTGGGCATGCGGAAAAAATCCTTCTCTCCCCCCAATCACCGCTTCCCCTAACCGAGAGGACTGGGAGGCGGCCCTGCTCAGCTGCCAGGAACTATCGGCCGAACAGGCCCTGGTTCGGCGGACTTGTGTAGCGGTCTCGACCAACGGGATCCCTGAATGAGGGACTCCGCCTAGCATTGTAAGGGGCGAGACCCATTAGGGGCCTCTCCCCGAGCACCTCTCTGTACATTACTAAATAAATGCTTTTCTCCTCCTCCTCCTCCCTGGATCAGTCAAAAAGAAGGCAGGCCCCGAGTAAAGGGACCATAAACAACTTGGTCTAGTTTTTCACTCGATACAAACACAAAAATAAGATGGCTTTCATAATATAATGGAACTGTAGATGACTTTTAAACAATTACAGTGACATAAAAGACATAATAGGAGGACACGCTCCCGTCGCCTTACGTCTACAAGAAACTAATTTAGACCCACAAAAAATTCAGGGGGGCACTTCGTTGACCTAAAGTGCGGTCAGGCGAAAGCCTTAAGAGCAGCGTTGCTGCTAGTGTCACTGATCTGTTGTTAAGATGTCAAGCTTCGCCTCTAAGAGTGAAATGCGACAGCGTCTTGCAACGCTGCCAGGGAGTCCACAGAACGCCATCGCCCGTTCTCTTCTACGCCTTGCTCGTCGGTAAAATGGTTTTTGAGGAAAGGAAATTTATCTGTCTCGCATCTTAACGACGATCTTAACTGGAGTGTTTTAGACAATCCATATGGAAGTGATCATCTCCCTGTCGTAATAAGTCTCTCATTCTCGCCAACAGTCGTTGCCACAAAACCGCGGTGTTCGAAGCTACATTTAGCTGACTGGCAACTTTTTAGTGCAGAAGCCACATTAGAGAACATAGTTTTAGAAAATATTGACATCAATGAGATCAATGAAAAGTTCACGAATTGTATCATAGCTGCCGCACATTTAGCTATTCTTCAATCCTCTCGAATAGTAAAACAAAATCACAAATACTGGCACACAAAAGAATGTAAAGATGAAAAAAAGAAACAAAACAAAGCCTGGGGCATTTTTCGGAGCTATCCAACGCATGAGAATTTCATAAACTTTAAAAAGGCAAGAGCAAAAGCTCGGTATATCCGTCGTAGTGCCGAGAAAACATCGTGGCAAGCTTGTGTCTCTTCTATAAACAGCTCAACGACATCAAAACAAATATGGGAGCAGGTGCAGAAATTCACAGGAAATTTTACTCCTTTCACATTTCCAATGCTAACAACACCCGGTACTCAAACAACATTAGAAGAGCAGGCCAATATATTGGGTGAGCATTTTTCCACACTTTCAAGCTCATCTAATTACACACAAACATTTCAAAAGCACAAAACAATAGTAGAAAAACAAGAACTTCCCTTCAGAACATGCATACATGAAGACTACAATCAGCTTATTACATGCAGGAACTAAACAGCGTACTAACATCCGGTAAAAAGACAGCACCAGGCCCAGACAATATACATTATGCATGCTTGCTCACCTCCCTGAGACTGCCATAGAGGCTCTCCTAAAATTTTTCAATAAAATATGGATGAGTGGAGAAATCCCCCAAGCATGGAAAGAAGCAATCATAATACCCTTCCTAAAACCTGGCAAACCTCCAACTACTCCCACCAGTTAGAGGCCAATAGCACTCACTAGCTGTATAGCAAAATCATTCGAAAGCATTCTAAACATCAGACTAACCTTCATACTTCAGTCCCGGCAACTTTTAGATATACACCAATGCGGGTTTAAAAAGACATGTTCCACAACCGATCACCTTGTTCGCTTTGAGAACACAGTCCGGGAAGCGTTCATCCACAACCAACACTGTATCGGGGTCTTCTTCGACCTGGAGAAGGCTTACGATACCACGTGGAGGTTCGGTATCCTCCGTGACCTAGCGGACCTAGGTATCCGCGGCAGGATGCTGGGCTGTTTGAGCGACTTCCTGACCAACCGCACGTTCAGAGTCCGCCTAGGCGCAACCTTCTCCAACACTTTTATTCAAGAAACAGGCGTACCCCAGGGGTGCATCCTCAGCACGACCTTATTCATCATCAAAATGGACTCCATAGGAAAAGTAATCCCAAAATCCATAATGTACTCAGTTTACGTAGATGACCTCCAAATAGCATGCACGTCTTCCAGCATGCCTACTTGTGAGCGACAGATACAAATAACAACAAATAAACTGGCTAGCTGGGCAGATAGAAACGGGTTTAGATTTTCTCCTCAGAAAACAGTAGCGGTTCTGTTCTCTTTGAGGCGAGGCCTACAGGCCGACCCCACACTATACCTACACCAAACCCCATTACCTGTCAAACAACAGCATAAATTTCTAGGGGTAACTTTCGATAAAAAGCTCACTTTCTTGCCACATATAAACAGCTTAAAGAAAAAGGTTCCCAGGCCCTCAATGTACTGAAACTACTGTCAAGAAAACGTTGGGGGTCCGATAGGGCATGCCTGTTACATATATATCGTTCCCTGGTTCGCTCTAAGTTAGACTATGGGTCCATTGTATATGGCTCAGCAAGGCCGTCCTACATAAAACAACTGGATCCTATCCACAATCTTGGTTTAAGGTTGTCTGTGTTGCTTACAACGCTCCGAATGTTGTACAAAACTTGAATTCACTGTTGCAAATTAGAGGTAAAATGTCTGTTTTAATTATAATATGTTTTCACTGCAACTGCTATGCAAACGGTCTTCTTGGCCTTAGTCAAGCTGCGTGAGCAGCTTTTAGCCAAGGAGACCCTCCAGGCACTTTCTGGAAAAATAAATAATGAATTGAATTGAATTGAATTGAACTTCACCAATAGCAAGTCTGTATGTGGAAACGAATGAACCTTCCTTAGAAGATCGAAGAATTGCACTAACTTGTACATACATCCTCAAAATCCTTTCTCAGCCCAAACATCTCTGTTACCCAATTGTCACGAAATGCCCATCCTGAATACTTCTTCAACAACAAGCCTCACGCAATTAAGCCGTTGCTCTTGCTCTTGGAAAAAAAATGCCAAGCTCTGAACATACTAAATGAAATTAAAAGTATTGCCCCAAGACACGAAGCGCTACTACCGTGGTACACCCTCCCCACAGTATGTGATGTCACACTAACACGCCTCTGGAAAACCTGTACCCCACATGACCATATAATACAAGAATATCTAGCACTGCAAGAAAAATATAGAAATTATACTGCATTTTATACTGATGAGTCAAAGACTCATGCTCATGTAGGAAGCGCAGAAATACAAGAAAAAATAAAAATGCAGTACGACTGCCCTCATATGCTACAGTTTTCATCGCTGAGTGTTATGCCATTTGTGTTGCGGTACAGAAAATAACAAATGAAAACATCAACAACAGCATCATTTATACAGATTCACTGAGCGTCCTTACAGCATTAAACTCCAAAAATGCCACGGAGCCACTAATAGGAAGCATCTTACACAACATAGTAAAGGTCACAACACAAAAACATACTATAAAATTTGGCTGGGTTCCCAGTCACGTTGGCATTAGGGACAATGAGAGAGTGGACATGTGTGCTGCACAAGCCAGAACCACGGAAATAAAACATGTGAATTTGCCTCCTAGGGATTACATGAAGTTAGTACGTAGCAAACTAAAAGCCAAATGGCAAGCTTCTTGGGAAAATGAAGGAAACAACAAGCTGTATACTGTAAAGCCGATTTTAAAAGAATGGAAATCATGCCGCCATAAAGAGCGTTTTATAGAAGTAATTTTATGTCGTATACCCATAGGTCACACACACACATCACCCATAGCTTCTGATTAACAAAAAAAGACAAACCCGTGTGTGAAATGTGTGGTGAGGAGCTCACCGTTAATCACATTTTAATTTCTTGCTCGCATCTCCAAGAACTTAGAAAAAAAAATTTTTACTGCATTTTACAATGAACCCATTCCATTTCATCCCGCATTGTTTTTAGGCGAGCAAACACTCGTCGAGTTTTCGCTTGTGTGTAAGTTTCTAAAGAAAGCCAAGGTTTTAAATCCAATATAATGTAACATATATACACTTAATATAACATCATCTAACCTTGTGTTTGGCGCATGATAGCCACAGTGGCTTCTGCGCCATAAAACTCCATATAACTAAATATTTATACTCTGTTACTTCCAATAGTGATATGTTGCCAGTGCCATACATAAACTGAAAATGTTTTTTCTTCCGTGTAATTCTCATGAAAACAGTTTTCTCGAAATTAATGGGCATTTTCCATTGGTCACACCAAGTAAGGACCTTGACGAGGTCATCATTCAGCCGCCCCTGATCGTCAACTGAGGGGACTTCTTGGTACGAAACACAATCATCTTTATAAAGCTTTACGAGGACAGAAAGCCCTTCCAGCTCTAGCTATGCCAACCTGCACTGCTTGCCTAAAACAATGCGGCCGTCAGCCGCTGGGGCAGCTGCAAGCGCGAGGCCAGGCACGCGTTCGAGAACATTCCATGCCCAGACGTTCTTTATGCAGCCTGAAATTGAATCGTTGCACCGAGTTCTTTACCTACGCAGGTAAGTTATAGAAGAAATGCTTGCATTTTTAAAGCATATTTATCACGCGCTTTGTGGTACTTTATAAGCATTTCATAGTGCGCAAGATGGGCGCTGAATGTGGTTTAGAATAATTAATTTTTATTACATTTTCTATTGTGCCGCGAGGAAACGCGTCATCGGCTGCGATTACTGACTTCGTGCGAAAATGCTACGTGGGCGGAGCTTCCTCTTGCCACGTGACCCTATTGATGGCGCGTGTATATAGTGCCTAGAATTTACTGGCAGTATATTCTAGGCACTATAGCGTGTAGCTCTGCAGGTTAGCTTTGCGCAGTCATGTGTGCACAGCGGTGACTCAGCATCGACAGCGGCGGCGGAAAGGCGTCGAAAAGTTGTTTTTGTGCACGTCTTTGGAGCTACTTTCGCTTCAGCAATAGCTACAGTATAGTTCGACATTATATATATAACGGCGACTTTTTTTTCTACCTTGCATCCATCGGTGCGAAACAAATATATTGATGGGAAATCGGCGTTGCAGCAAAGTAAAGTAGGGAAGCACCTATTTGTTTCACCTGTCAAGTTCCACACGTCATAAAGCTGAGGTTAGCGTGTGACCGCCCACCTACCAATTTGCTATCTCAGGCGCAAGATCGGGAGCTTATGCTTCATGCATTTGACGTCTTCGGAATACGACAAAAGAAGTATGGTTACTGCAGAATAGTTAGAGCCTTACTGGAGCCCATTTTTAATGTGGGATTGGCACAAGGTACGGTGGAGGGCTTGCTTGCAATTGAGGATTTTAACGCGACAGCGTCAGGTTCACAAAGAACCTTAGCAAACAGTTTGTAATCGACGTTACGGAGGGAAATTGGGAAAATTTGAGGGATAATCTTTCAAAATATTTCAACCGATTGCTATCTGTACTTTTCGGAATTAATGCAGTAGGCTTGGAACAGAAAGTGGGACGAAAAAAAAACGGCATCACAAGATGCTTGAAAAGTCGTATGAAAACAGGTGCAAGCCAAGGCGAATTTTTTTATATAAAACTGGCTAGTAATACTATACTGCCCAGGATTTTTCCGGCCCTTCAAATCAGAAGTGGAAGATTTAATTTAATCAACACATATAGGTCCCTTCCCTACAGCACGGTGCTGATAGTCAAGTCGAGGAGAGGCTTCTAGTAAGCAGCTGTAATCTGATCTCCCGTTTTGGCTTTCGCAACTCCCAAAAAGCTACCGACAGTAATAAAAAAAAGCACCGAGAATACTAAGTTCTTCGCTGTAAGTGCAACCTCCATATTAAATGTCCAATATTTCCTTCGCAAAAACAGCCTGGTTTTCATCCCTCGGGAACCGATGAGATGGTTGTACTAGAAACGTGCGGGATGTAGACCTTATCTAGGCCCCCTTACATCTTTCAGTTTGAAAGTGTTGAAGCTCTGCTTTTACGTTATCGCTTTCATCCACACATGCGCCTCTCTACCTCACTAAGCGCAATTAATGTACGCCTGCGCTCACGAAGGTGAAGTTTTTCAGGAAACCGATTTTTGCTGAGGCCTTAATAAAGAAATCATTGTCTCCTGTTTAAAAAATTCTATTTCTGAAAAAAAAACAGAAATAGCCGCGTGACCATGTGTGCGTCAAGAAAGTAGACATAACACGTTGAGACATTTCTTCTGTGAGCCGACAGTTGTTCGCCTCCCACAGCTCCCACCAAGGGTGTAGTACGCGCCGACTGTCCGTCCCTATCTGAAGAGACACCGTGCAGTGATCACTGCAGATTATGGGCCGCAACCAGTAACTAACAACGCTTACTAACGTATCTCCAGAAACTTAAATTCTATGAAGTGGGGCACTAAACGAACAATAAAAGTTAGTAAAATGGGGACTATCGCTTGCATGACAAACATCTACAAGGTTATGCTTACACTCCAGATCAGTACGTAAAGCAGCACTAAGGTTGGAACGCTTACATAACACTGCTCGGTCCGCATCCCTACAAACAAAATTAAAATCTCGCAGGAGTATAATTTTGCTATGCGTGCAAAACTGGTCAAATAATGACGCAAAAAAAAAAAAAAACCTTCGACTCGCTGATTTCTTGGGGCGTAAACAATAAATAATCCGCCATGGTGCAAATTAAATGGTGAGGTCAAAGGTGTAGGTTTTCCTTCGTCATCTGTTCAATACCATATCGCAGTCATGTCCAGTGTGTTGCCAAATAATAGCATGCATCCACCGGACAAGCCACTAAAGTAGTTAACAATAACGTTGTATTTTAGCCAAAATGGGTCGGGAGCAGCCTCCGTCTCCTCATAAGGGAGTGATTCGTTTCCTGGATGGCTGCCACACCAACGCTCCATTTCTTTAAAACGTGCTATATTTGACGTTGCCTCTGGAGATTACATATGTCCCTATGACATTAAGTGTAGCGACTTGAAATGCGACGACGCCCATCATTTTTGGTGCCTCTATTCTTTAACGTCATTGCCTGTAATGGGGTGGCCCGACAGCAACTAGGTGACCTGTAGAGCAGACATCGCCCACCGTTTTGAATCTGCCTTTCCCGTGGAATCCACTAAGGATGCTGTGAAGTTCGCTGAACTTTCCGATGCGCCGTTCAGTCTCCAGTACAGAGTGTACGGCGCGAGGTAGCTACTTTGAGATGTGCACCTGTCCCCGGCCGAAGGGTCACCAAATTCGTGAAACCGCGGACGCACGACGAAGGCTCGGTGGCTGCTCTATTGTTGCCGCCAGCACCACCGCCAGAGCGCTCGTTCCGTCCCCATCTTCCCTTCCTACCGCAGATGTCTTTCCAGGGCGCAGCTTTGTGCAGTTTTCAGTGCTTGAATGCCTGCAGTCGTCATGTTTGTGGCCAGTGGATGTTTTTATTGTGTAAGCAATACTGCGCCAGGTTTCGAGCCGTCGCGTAACTCCGGGCGATGGCCATGGTTGACCTTTAGCCGCAGCAAGGTCAAAGAGATGGAGCGCTGCAGCCATAGCAACCGTTTCAGCGTTTCGGCGTCACTATATAAAAAAAACTGTGTCGAGGCTGGGAATCGAACCGGGGCCTTTGCATTTGATGTGGAGAAGCTACCACTTCGCTACGACGACTCAGGGTGTCAGCATCAATAAAGGCGCATCTAGTGAATGCATGGGTTTCATAAATAAAATAAAAGAAGTAAACAAATAAAAATAAGAACAGAAACAAAAATTAGGTAAGGTTTAGCTCTGATTAAACCGGGCAAGTTGCGTAAGCAGCGTCCAGAGCGTGCGACTAGGCGCGTGGCAGCGGCGGCGGCGCAGCGACGGTCCTGCCATCGTAAGCAGCGTCGAGAACCGTTGCCATAGCAACCGTTTCAGCCGCTCTCCACCAGGCGGCAGGATCGCGCACCCAGTCGCGCGCTCTCGACGCTGCTTACGCAACTTGCCCGGGTTAACCAGAGCTAAACCTCAGCTAATTTTTTTTGTGCCTTCTCGTTTCCCTACCTGTCAGTCATTAGCTGTGCTCATATACATACCTTACTGATGACGCAGGTCTACGGTGGCTGATCGGTACGCGATGCGGCGCCAATGGGTCCTTTGAGCTTTTGGGTACTCAGAAGAGGCATCTGGTTAAGCTGCAGTTTCCACTTAGCGCTGGACCGCTGAACGACAGCTTTCTTCTTTTTTTTATGAAGAAGTGGTTGTTCCTGAGGCATATGTGTCTCCCGTATGCCCGTGTGCGCAATAGAAACGTAGAGGAAGGCAGAGGCTCGGAATGCAGTGAATTCAGTGCGGTTTGTATGTGTGCTCTAAACCTATCCTTTCCCAAGTATTTGTTTAGCCGATATCCTTTCCCAAGTCTTTAATTCGCTGACGGAAACTTTATTTTCCTTTCCCTAACCATCGATTGGTGAGAAGTGTCGCGTGATTGATTATTGGTTGCTGTCCCTGACAAGGGCGGAGACAGAGGGTTTAAATCTAAGTGCGCTGGGTTAAGCGACGGTTCATTTCGTCTAATCAACGGTTCAGTCATGCTATAAATAGTTTTCTACTCGCTTGTTTCTTCTTGTTTATTTATGTGTAAATAAATAGTTAGCCTTCTTTTCCTGCCATCGAGTAATGTGAATTTTTGCGAGTCCGAACCATCAATCCATCAAGAAACCCGATTTCACAATCAACAAGTGTTTCTTCACGTCGCCACGTGAAGCGGAAACTGCAATGATGCCTTCTGCCCATCACCTCCGACACACACATACGCTTCAAAGACAAGCTGTTGTGCATGGTCTCTTCTGGGACGGCCCAGGCTACAGCCCAAGACGCCGAGTGGAGCGCGTCACTCGCAGGCGCGCTGACAGCCGACAGAGCACCGGACACGTACGCTAGAGGCTGGCACATCACTCAGCACCCTGCTGCACTCCAGCTAGGAAGGAGCATCTGCGACGCAGCAGGATTGGCTCGCATTCACGTGTTGTAGCTTCTCCACTGACTCTCCAGGAGGACAGTCTAGCTGTCGTGATCCTTGGATGACAATGGGTTCTCGGCACGAAGCTCCGGATTCGGAGCTTCGCACTCAGTCCGGCCCTTATCCAGTTGTTTTAGCTCTGGAGCGTACCCTAGGTGGCCAGTCTTTGCAGGTTGTCCCTTAGTGCTGCTAGGTGTAGAAGAATTCGGCCCCCCTTGCGTTGTGGGTTCATCACTCAGATCACCAGTCACATTCAGAACAACCGGCACATCCATGATGTGTTCTGGCACCACCTCATCCTCATGTGTCCAGTGGCCCTAATGCAACTAGACAGCATAACTCATAACACAGCTCTCTACTGTATGCCCAAAGCGTTGCCACTAGCTGCACCGAGACCTACCACACTGACGCCTTACATGGCCAACCTGCATACACCGATGGCACCGCGGTGTAAGCAAAAAACATTAAACGTGCGAGGAAGTGCCCTTACTGACACTCTACCGTTGGACGTGAGCGAGATTTAGCGTTTCGTTGTTTCGATATGCTCCATTCCAGAGCACCGCCACTTCTTGCGCTCCTCGGACTGAACAGTTCCTAAAAGGCTTCAGAGCCTGTACTATCCTCCGGTGCCCCATGTAGCCAGGAGGCCCAAACACCATAACGACGTCTTTGTCGTCCAGGTCAAACACCATGCGCTTAAGTCCTTTGAGAAAAACCTCTTCTTTATCAACAAGCTTCTGCTTGGAGGAACTGCTATCACAGGTAATCATCCAAACGTATCCCATTTTGTACTGCCCAGTATCCACGAAGGTTCAAAATCTCTGCGAGTGCGGCTCGGTAGTAAGGAGCGTGGTACGGGCGGCTCTTGAGGTCAGCATGTTTGAATACAGTCTTCAGAACGACATTACTCGTGTGAAGTCGAAGTAGGACAACTTTGTACGAGTCGGTGGCAATTCCAGTCGTCGTAAGACCTTGGCCAACAGTCCAAGTTCTCTTTCCAACAAGAAGCATTTGCAGACACAACCGTTCCGTACGGCTACCGATTCGTCTTACGGTGTGGTTAAAGCCGGGTTTTATATGCATGTCGCGTGGACTTTCACATAATATGGTAATAATAGACGTAAATAATGTAATAATAATAGACGTAAAAATGTCTGTCTGCGTGGACAAGAGGAGACGGGACCAATTAAAGCTATCGCGTCATATCTTTAAAGGCGGAGCTTTAGTGTCCCCTAATTTTTTTACAACTTTCAATGGCAACGCTGTCTAGATATTTTAGAACATTGTAGGCCAAACAGCGACACGTAGAATGACAGAACATTTCAGAAATTAATCTTATTTCATATGATCTCCAACTCAGGTCCTAGGTAGTTTCTAGATGCCTACCTGTGTGCAGCCTTTTCTTGGGCAGTAAATTTCTTGGGCAGGCACAACACAATGTACCTGAGAATACACAATAATCGCAAAATAGAGTACTTGGAGAGCAAAGCTAGCAAGCTATGTTGCCTTACACTAGCCAGCATTTAATTGGTGCCTGTACTCGCCTTCTGAGTTCATTTTTTTTCTTATACAAAAGAACCTAACCAAACCCTTATTGGCGGTTAATGATGTACGTGTTTGAATTTTCAAATGTTTGATCATTGCGAAAAATAGTGTTGCTTTGTTTCGGTGGCTCTTGTGCATCTCAAACATTTAAGGGACTCGTTGCTACTTTTTTCGTAGTTTTCGTGATCCACACAAGACAATCTTGTTGATTCTTTAAAATGTATGGGTTATACATTCAAAGAGGTCTATTCCAACATATGTGCCGTCAACACAACCCACGACATCTGTGATGGTGCCGCGAAGAGCGATACGCTCCTCATTATAAGCAAGTTCGGTCGAAGTCTTACGAAAGGTGAGCCACCAATTGTGCAAAGCGCGTCGGAGACGTCCATTATAGAGTGAGTCATTGTGTTCTGGTGGCGTCGAGTGAACTGGTTTCAGCTGACCTTTCCCTGCAAAGCCCTGGTCCCACAGAACCCGAGTGCACAGAGGACTTGCTCTTCGACTCTGAGCAATTTAGGCCAGCGAAGCACACTTGGCAGACGTGGGTATTCGCCTCTTCGTCGGTTAAGTCATTAAACGGGCCCAGTCAGTCATATTGACGTTTGCTGCCCCTCGAAGCAATGACCCAAGCTGCTGCTGCTCCTGCCACCACCGCCATGACAGTGCCGAGTTGAATTCAGGAGCTTCAGCATTCACGAGTTCATCATCATTTATTATCCCTTAAGGGCCCCTGTCGGGGTATTACATAACGGGAGGGGGGAGCAAATGGAGAAAAGATACTGAACAAAAGTTCAATCAAAGAACAATGAGGTAACTCAAAACAGAATAGAGCAAAGAACGCGTCAGTCATGAAACAGGACTGATCACCACTGTCCTGATACATCACATTATCAGAAGAATGATTCGGGCAGCAGGGCGAGTACACATAGGTTACAAGAAAAATCAAGAACATCGAAAAAATTGAAAAATCTTAACATAAATCGAAAAACATGACAGCCGAGAACGTAACTTAACAACATCGCTTTGAACTTAGTCGCATCAGGCTCACTAGCAATTAGTTCGGGCAGCAAGTTCCACTTGTCAATTGCTGTGGGGAAGAAGGACTTATTAAGGCGGAAGCCTTTAATGCCTCATCGGTTGTAAGCAGGAATTGTCGACAGAAATGTCACGCTTTTCAATTAGTCGAAATGGTCATGGCGTCACAGTGCACGAATTTTAAACGGGACCAATTGTACTTTGGCTAGTAACCATGCAAACAATTAAAGGGATTGTATAGTGGTGCTCCAAGTAAGTGGTACTGAGTTTAGTTAATTGCTTAATTAACCAATTAGCCTAATTAACCTTTCTAGTCAGACCAGATAAATAAATAAAACCGAGTAAGAATTTCGTCGAATTGGGGAATCGAAACAGGGTCTCCGGAGTGTGAGACAAGCACGCTTAACACTCCGCCATGCCAGCTCGATGGTTCGGAATGAACAAAGGCGTGTCTAGTGAGTACGGTGCCTTCATTCACTCCCATCTTCCAACCTTCCCGTTACGGCCCGAGATATGCGAGACAGATACATTTCCTTTCCTCATAAACCCAATTACCGAAGAGCAAGGCGTACAGCCGAATGGGCGATGGCGTTCTGTGGACTCCGTGGCAGCGTTGCAAGGCGCTGTCGCGTTCCACTCTTAGAGGCGAAGCATGAACAAAGATTGTGTCGTATATATAGCTGTAAAAAAATCTGACGATCAAATTCTCCTTAACAATTCCCTAGAATCAATCCACGCTTGGTGTGTCACCTGGGGAATGAAACTTAACGCAGATAAGACCAAAAGTAAGAAGCATCCTCTAAGTTTTACATACACACTTGGTGACACACAGGTTAAAAAATATGATCAGGTGAAGTATCTGGGGCTCATCCTAACATCTAACCTGCGTTGGGAGCCCTACATCAAATCCATTTGTTCTAAAGCTGAAGGTAAATTACATTATTTAAGGAGAATGCTCCGTAACACGCCGGCCCATATTAAACTCAGTGCCTATAAAACTCTTATAAGACCTACCCTAGAATATGCGGATATAGTCTGGAGCCCCTATCAAAAAAGTTTAATCAACAAATTAGAGCGCATCCAAAAACTAGCAGTGAGGTTTGTCTATTCAAAGTATTCACGCCAAACTAGCGCTACCAGTCTAATAGTTCAGTCAAATTTACAAAGCCTGTCACAGAGAAGAATCATTTCAAGATTAAAGTTTTTGTTCAGACTTCTTCACGGTCACTTCAAAATAACCAGTTCACAATACTTACACCCGCCATTCAAACACTCGTCTAGAACAAACCATAGTAAAACACTTCGTCAACCAGTCAGCCGTGTAAATATCCACAAGTACTCTCTGTTTCCAGATGCTATATCATATTGGGATAAATTGCCTGAAGATGCGGTGAAGTGTACGTCCGTGGAACTATTTCTTAACTATATCGAAAAAATTGACTTTTCTGTTTAATTCTCTCGTAATCTTTTTGTGTTTGGGTCAGAGAGCATCCCTGTATTTTTGAATTTTTGTTTTTACTCTGTTTGATCAATGATGCATTGTAAACACTCCTGCTTGGGCCCGAAAAGGGCCTGCAGTATGTTCAAATAAATAAATAAATAACATCTTAACCACTCATCAGTGACACAAGCAGCAACACCGCGCCTAAGACTTCCGCCTCACCGCACTTTAGGTCAACAAAGCGCCCCCCTGTATTAAAAGCGTGAGTTGAACCATGAAGTGTTTGGAAGCAAATAGAATTAAACAGGCGGCGCGATGTACGAATAGGAGGAGTTATAAGGGAGCCACAAAGATAGAGGAAATTGAAATATAACTTATCGAATAAACACAGGCGCGCAACTTTCCATCTCAGAGTGAGGCAAAGTGATGATTTAATTGAGCTTACGCTGGAATGAAAGTCGTATGTTTACGATGTGAACCGTGCTGCACGGTTCTGAACGGATTCAAGCATGTCAATTAGGTAGTTCTGATGAGGACTCCAAATAGCGGACGCCTATTCAAGCTTACTGCGAACAAATGTTTCATGTACCAATTTTCGTATGTTAGGAGGAGAAGTGGAAAGTGATCTTCTAATAAACCCCAGTGTACGTGAAGCGTCGGCCGTGATTTGTGTGATATGATCTGCCCAAGTTAATTTGCTATTGATAGTGATTCCAAGGTAATGATAAGATTAAACCTGCGATAAATCTTCGAAAAATAAAGAGTAATGGTAATTCAAGTTAGAGCGCTTCCGCGAAATTTGCATATAATTGCTCTTCCTGGTATTAAGTTGCATCATCCACAAAGTGCACCAGTTTTCAATGAGCTTTCAGATCGGTCTGGAGGGCAGCTTGATTGTCTTTAGTATTTATACGTCGGTAAATAATGAAGTCTTCAGCGAAGAGGCGGATTGTGGATGAGATGTCGGAGGGTAGGTCGTTAATGAAACTTAAGAAGAGTAGTGGCCCCAACACGGACCCCTGTGGTACACCGGAAGTTATGCAAGTATTATGTGAAGGAAGACCGCGAATTACGGTGAACTGAGAGCGAGCTATAAGGAAGTTGTGAATCCAGTCTGAAGGAAGTGGGTGAAGGTGAAGACCTGAAAGTTTGGACATCAGACGTTGATGAGGGACACGGTCGAATGCTTCAGAAAAATCTAAATAGACAACGTCGGTTTGGAACGAAGATTCAAGCTTTGAGTGAAGGTGTATCGTAAAGTCAAATAATTGCGATTCACATCAATAACCACGACGAAAGCCATGCTTGTTTTAGAGCGCAGCTCTTTGGCGTCCGTTCCTGGGTTTCGCGTCGTCGTCGGCGTCGGCCTCGTAACCAGCTCCGCCCCCCTTTCATCCCCCCAGCGCTAGCAGCGACCGACTGATACCGCTGGATGCCGCTGACGCCGCTAGAGAGTCAAGATAACGTGACTGCATAGAACACCGTCGCCGCCATGCAGAAAGAGGAGGAAAGGGTCCCCCCCCCCCCTGTTCTTGTGTGGCGGATAGGGTGCGGCAACAGAGAGTTGCCGACGCGCCGGTTATTTCACGTAGGCCCCGGCACGTCGACGAATACGTGACCACCTTCCCACGGCTAGACCTGGTTCTTAGCGCTGCGGAAGCGAGGGTATCATATTGTTTGTGTCGGCATCGGCGGCGTTGTCCCTGAAACCAACTCCGCAGCTGGGGTTGACTCACTATCGAAAAGGTGAAACAGCTTATTTGCTGCGCTCAAATTTTGCATTAGGAAGTAACGTAATCGTCGGTAATTTTTTGAAGAAGGAGGCGTTGGAATTAAGGTGCGATGCGATACCAAAGTAAATAATATGCAAAACAAATTTACATGGGATGCAGGTTAATGAAATAGGACGATAATTCGAAGGGTCGCTCCGGTTGCCTGCCTTGATCACAGGAACGACTTTGGTAATTTTCCATGAGGATCCATAGCGCACAAAATAGAGGGGACACAACAAAAGCGCTAAAACGCTTAGCGCTTGTGTTGTGTCCCCTCTATTTTGTGCGCTATGGATCCTCATGTTGACTACCCACTAGCCCGAACCCTGACCCTTCTAAGTTAATTTTCCAGTCACTCGGTATTGAGCTATTAGCAAGAGATTGGTCAAATATAATTTTTAGGAAACGACAAGATACATTTTTTGTAGCTTTTAATATCTTCGCGGTGATGTTACCTGGCCCCACGGCACTGGATAAATTTAGTTTGTCAAGCAAAGTACAGACACCTGTGTTGGTGGTGTTGATAGGGGCCGTCTCAGACAAGTTAAAAATTTGTAGGGTTCGTGCATTCAAAATAGGCTCTTGTGTGAAGACAAATGGAAAATAAGAGTTCATGACGTCGAATCGATATCTTGGAGCCACCTGTGAACCATCTGGATTTGAAAAAGTAATGAAGTGCGAGTTACTTGATTTTGGTGACAACAGCCGCCAGAACTTCTTTGGGTTGGATTGTAAGATGCCATACAGATCACTGTGGAAAAACTTTCTTTTTGAACACCTTAGAAGACGTGTGCAATCCAGTAAGCAAGCAGAATACTTCTTCCATTTGTAAGCCAACACAGTCACTTGAACTTCACGAAAAAAACCGCTTTTTCTTTCGAGAAAGCCTCCTTAAAGATTTCGAATACCAGGGTTTGTTCGATCGCCGCGAATGCATAATAGTGGAATAGAGGTTTCAACTAGTTCAGAAATTTTATTCTTGAAAGCTAGCCAGTTTTCTTCGACAGTCCTATTTAATGCAGATAGCCTAAAGTCAAGAAAAAATTTCTCAAGTTCAGATTTAATAGGGTCAAAGACTCCGTTTTTATAATCGCTATTGTACTTTACAGAGCGCTGCCGTCGAGGAAATGGAAGTGATAAACTTAATATGACAGTGCTGTGGTCACTAAAACCGTCAATGCATTATAAGGATTAGATGAGCTCTGTGTTGGACGTAAAGACTAAAGACTGAATCAAGAGTGTTACTGCCAGGTGTAGGAGTTTTTACTACTTGGCTGAAGTTGAATGTCATAACAACATTAAGGGAATCTGAGCCTCCGGAGAGGATGTAATTGGCACGCGGAAAACGGGTAGTAAGAGCAAGCAGAACGGAGATATCAGTGATAACAAAACTGTCACTGTCGAGAGCGCGATAACATGCAATTATTATGCATATACACGTGGTAAGGGCGAGTTTGACGCAAAGATTTTCATGGTTGGGATGTATCAGAAAAAGAAAAGAATTAATGCTGGTTTTAATAAAAGATAAAACAGCACCCCCCCCCTGCGCGAAGCCCTATCAAGTCCGTAGATGGCAGATGGCATATTTTTATAAAGCAGCTCCTCGTTTAAGATATCATTTGAAAGCCACGATTCCGTAACGATAGCGATATTAGTGCCATTATCATCAAGAAACGCTTCTATTGCCTCCTTTAAGAAGATAGCTAGGAACATTTTCCAAAGCCACAGTCATTGTTTGATAAACATGTGATCGTGCCGAAGACATGAGCGGCTGACGGGGGAGGGAAGCCTTGAAATGGAAAGTGACCGCTATAGATCATGCTCTGCCACGGAATCGGTACCAGCATTGTAGACAAACTGCTTACTGCCCATGATTAACTTATCATACCTACTTTGTATTTTAACCACTTTCCTTGCCGTACGTCCGAAGTTTCTTTTGAACTGTACGCACACGCGCTGAGAAATCTCGCACTGAATATGGTTTATCCTGGAGTTTAGGACCAGCAGAAAGTATTTTGTTTTTATCTTTAAAACGCGAGAATTTCACAATTATTGGCCGTTGTTTTTCTTCATCAAAGCGACCTGAGCGATGTGCTCTTTCAATGTCGCCAGGGTCAATTGATACGCGTAGCTTGTCCGCGCAGAAAGGAACAATGGCCATTTCAGATTGTTGGCATGTTTCGTCGGCTGCATCGGGCAGTCTGAGGAACAGCAGGTTATTTTGCCGAGGTCGGTTTTCAGAATCGTCACGTTTTTCTTTGAGGGTCCGGATTTCAGTTGAAAGGCTTTGAGTAGCCGGGTTTGAATTAGGTGTTGTACTGCCATCACTGCACTGACCCGCTGCGACAATTTTTAGAAAGCGTCAATGCGCAACGACAGACTGCTGACCAAACTTTCGAAATTCGACTGGGAAGGGCGAATCAGTGCTAGTTCCGACAGTACGGAATTTTGAGCAAGTTCTAATCGTGATAGGCTCTCAGCAATAGAATCGAAGGTAGAAATGTTATAGCGCAAACAAAGACACGGACAAGAGCGACGAAACACACACAAGTGTGTTTCGTCTCTTTTGTCTGTGTCTTTGTTTGCGCTATAACATTTCTACTTCAAGATGAACTACCAACTCGCCCAACAGGAAGTTTGAAAGAATTAAAGGATGGGGTAGACGGAGGAAGACCAGGATTCAACTCGATGTCGCCTGAGAAAACAAGGAGCAAGGAGACCAAGTGAGCATTGACGCTGAAGTAATACAAGCACCGACATAAAAATGTTTGGCAACGCTTGAACGTATCTGAGGAGCACGACACCGCTAGTAGGAATGGAACGCTAGAGGGAGTACAAGATGCGTACGGCAAGATGCGTACAGCAAGCAAAAAGAAAGGCATTCTTTTGACCCTGCTCGTAGTGGTCTGGTGCCCCAAGTGGTCCGTGAAGGGTGGGTGCTTTTGTAGCCAAGTTCCCGCGCAGATAGTGGCATGATGTCACCAGACTAAGATCCGGTCAAGATTTGGATACAGCGATGACGGTGGGACTGCGCTTTCACACTGGTACCAGGCCGGCTCATCGCAAATGCCTGCAGTTGTAGCGACGTTGCTGCCAGGGGACGATAACATCGGCGAGCTTTACGACAGCAGCAAAGCCTGCAGCAAGAAGAAGCGCATTCTTTTGACCATGCTAGTAGCGGTGTGGTGCCCCCAGATTGGCCGGAGTTCGCCCGCCGATCAAAACCAAGGTCACACAGCAGGAGTGACGTGTAACTCCTACTTGAGCACTCGATATAGGGTTGGCCCACGCCCAACGTGCTTGCCGCCTGTAGAAAAACTGGGCTTACAGCACCGACAACCTTGACCGTCGAGGGACGTCACCACTGATGAAGCTTGTGTGCTGTCGAAAGCACACAAAGCGTCGACAGTCGTTGGTTTCTTATCTCAGACTGGGATGGTATGAAGACACTGTATCGTACATTGTAACCACGTAGCACAAAGCAAAACTGCCGGAACACCGTCTCAGCTGCTTACAATGCGTTAGCTATGGATCACCAAGCAGTGCTCTGGAGCATACGCCATTCTCAAACCTCATCGTTCCATTCTCAACAGCACATAGCTCTGAAAGGTGCGAGAGGATTGGCGAAAAAATGTACTGCCGTGTGCGCACTGTTCGCCTTCAACCGAGGATACACGATAATGCCCGGAAGAGGAGATGCGTGCTTTAAGTGCCCGAAAAAGGCATGTAGATAGATAGCGGGTGAGTCATGATATTCCACTGATAACATTGCTGGGGCTTTGAATTGTGGACTCTGGTGTTATTTAGCGGGGTCGCGGCACGCGGGAGAAGCGCGCGGGTTGGCATACCTGGCTTTACCTCGACATTTTCTTGTCGGCTTCCTCACGCTTTACGCGCTATCTTCTTTCACTGACTGCCGTAGCGCAAACTTGGCGACAAGTAGGGAGAGCGCAGAACTCGGGGCATCCTGCATGACAGCAGCCTCGGTTGCCTATGTTAACACAAGAGTCGACGAAATTCGGCTCCGGAGCTCTCGTTTCGCCGCGCGCATGCTGACGTCACCTGTTATCAAAGTCGCGACAGCCGCGAGCAAATAATGCGCAAAGCGGGTCTCGCAGCAGCTTCCTCTGCCCGAGCAGGAATGTGCTTCTCGGTCGCTCAGCCCCCACACACTTTTTCCACCACTGGTCAGCGCACGCTCAGCGCTGCGGGAGGAAGGCGTTGTGCCGCATACTTTCAGCAAGCCTTCCATTCCATCGCCTGGTGCGAAAACTGCATGACCGGGGGAAAATAAACGCAAGCATAGCATTCCTGACGAGAAATAACACGAGGCGCACTGACGCCCCTTTCAGAGGACGCGCTTCAGTGTCCGCGGCCAGAAATGAAGGCGAGCGAGCAGAGCTCCCTAGAGAGGCTGAATGCGCGCTTCTTTACGTGTGGTAACTTTTGGCGCTTTGTATTCTTTCGCCTGACGCGGCGCGTGGGGATAGTGAGGCAAGGATCTGTTTATTATGCACTTTATTTGGCTCACTTTTTCGGAAGAGCTGTCATGTTTGCACCGCGCACTGTGTGTACATACTTACCTGCCACGTCTCTACCGAGCCTGCGTACAGCATGAAAAAAAAAACACAAAACAAGCGGGCAGAAACTTTTGAACAGCATGGCTAGGTTTATTTCTCGCTCCGACCAGAAGCTGCAAGACATGTTTGAGAAAATTAATGCCCGCGGGTATACGAACGTAGTAGCTTCTCGACCCGAATTGCGGCTACTTCCGTACCCTGGCAACGAACATTTGAGAAAAACAACTGGTATAAAGCTGAATTATAATGCTCGTATTTAGCGTTGTTTTCTACCAAAACGCGGAGTAAATGTATGCAGATCAAGCCTTCCTTTATAAATCACCCAGACGAAGAGCGTCAGAATGAAGAACATCTCGCATCTTCCGCTGTTTTTGCGCGATCACTTGCGAAGGCGAACTGAACCAATAGCGCTCCGTCTTCCGGTTCTAACAACAGTTCATTATCGTCCTTGTGCCTCTGTTCAGCATCTTTAATTGCTTCAGCCCGCGGCGGTGGCTCAATGGCTGCGTTTCCCAGCATGACCTAGCAGATTCGATTGCCGGCCAGTCTGATTTGCTTAGAGGCCAAAACACAAAAGGCTCTCTGCACTTTTGAAAACCCCGCGCAGTCAATCAGGAGCACAACGCTTTGGCATGGCTGGCAGCGGCTCCTTCCGTGTATGGGAATGAATATAAGGTTTGGGCGATATGCTCGTTAAACAGAAATAAAATCGTCGCCCCAAAGGGAGAAGCCTAATGGTGTTGTAGGTTAGTTCTTAATGTTTACAGCGGTTAAGCTGCTCGAAAATCCTACTTAACAGTAATATCTTTAACACTGTGTATATCAAATAGTTCTAATCGAGTAGGCAACACATATTAAGGCTATAAATGACACTCTTGTTCCTTACTGCCGCCTTTACTGCTAGCCTGTCTCGACCATAGTTTTTCTCGCAGCTCTTGCACAGGTTCAGTTTTGTGAACCTCCCAGTGAAACATAATACCAGACATATCCTGATGTTTCTTTTCCCAATTGAAGGTGAAAATGGAGCCTTTCTTTAACAGCTGCTACCGGTTATCTTTTCGTCACATGCAGCAAGCATTCTTAAGTTATGGCACCACTAGGTTAGCGATGGCATTTTCAGTTTTGAATGCATTTGAGCCAGCGAGCTGTTGATTGATCCCTACCTAGGCTAGATTCACACGGCGGACCAAATCGCGATACGCCCTCGCGTACCAGCATGACGTGACCCTAAGTCACTGATTTCCCTGCACCGCCTGGGTCCGCAATGTGACCACAGGACCATTCAATGCATACACGGGATCCTTCGCGGACGACACCTTGTTTTTTGCTCCTCCAGTGGAATGTTTCCCAGCCACACTCCCGGTAGGAAGCACGCACAGCGTAACACCGTTTCGCACTGAAACGCTGGAGAAAAGCGAGGAACAACTTTCAAGGACTTTCACAGCCGCTTAGCGCACATGAACAAGCGTTATACTGCCCTTATCCCGATCTCTCAAGTACGACGTTTTTATTATACGCGGCGGTATGCCTGTTCACCACACCAAGATTTTTAAAAAAAACCGCAGGAGCTCCTCAGTATTCTACGAGAGTATTTCTGTTTTGCAGCCATGCTAGTGTGTACTTTCAAGACATTTTACCTCGCTTTCCTGTACTATTGTCGTTCACTGCGTGCCGCGCAGAAATTATCGGGAGTTGTCACTACTACACCACACCCGATATGTGAGTTTTGCGGCAGTACAAATCAGTTGCTTGAAACCATCGTTTCCACTAGCGCTTTAGCGTGCTTCCATACTACGCTGTATGAGTTACGGCTTCTGAGGCATACTAAGAGCACGGGACCAGCAATCCTGTTCGCTCTCTTCCAAGGGTTCAATATAGAATATTGTCACGTTGTAGTGACAGCAGTCCAGTGGTCAGGAAGACACCAGCCAGTCTTGGAAACGAAGCTCTTTATTTGGGCTCACTTGCGTCCGCAAAATAACTGAATCACTCGGCGGCGGCGTAAGCAACAAACGTGCTCGTCGGTCGTCGAACTACGAAAGGCCGCTACTCGCGGCATCGTTCAATTTAAAGCCGGCAAGGAAACTTCGAGATAACAGGTCGAGATCATCTAGAGTAATCTGGAAACAAGTAGATGCCGCTCTTCGTGGCTGTGATCAATCGAGATTAGTCCGGTCGCTTCTCGCGTCACAAACAAAAATGATAACAGCCCTTTCCTGCAGCCTTGAGCGTGAACGAACAAACACTACAATGATACGTGGCATTACCCCCCTTCCAAAGAAGCATCGCCTCGATGCTTTAAAATGAAAATAAACACGGAGAACGAAAACTTCGAGTCCTTTAGCGTTCATAATATGGCTTCAGGCGTACGACATGTACGACTTCCGGGCGTGGGTGGCGTCGCTGAGATGCTGTCATGCCGTCGGGGATGACTTCATAGTCGAGGTCACCGATGCGGCGGAGAACCCTGTACGGGCCAAAGTAGCGTCGCAGCAACTTTTCGCTCAATCCACGGCGGCGAACTGGCGTCCATATCCAAACCCGATCACCTGGCTTGTAATGCGTGTCTCGTCGGCGCAGATTGTAGCGTCGGGCGTCGGTGTGCTGCTGGTCTTGAATGCGAAGCCGCGCAAGTCTTCGGGCTTCCTCGGCGCGATGAAGGTAGGCAGCGACGTCGAGGTTGTCCTCGTCAGAAACGTGCGGGAGCATTGCGTCGAGTGTTGTCGTGGGCTTCCTGCCGTATACCAGCTGGAATGGAGTAAACCTGGTTGTCTCCTGGGCGGCAGTATTATAGGCGAAGATCACGTAGGGCAGAATAGAGTCCCACGTCTTGTGTTCGGCGTCGATGTACATGGAGAGCATGTCTGCGATGGTCTTGTTCAGACGCTCTGTCAGTCCGTTGGTTTGCAGATGATAGGCAGTTGTCCTCCGATGGCTTGTCTGGCTGTACTTTAAAATGGCTTGCGTCAGCTCCGCTGTAAATGCCCTGCCTCTGTCTGTGATGAGCACTTCGGGGGCGCCGTGTCGCAGGAGAATTTGTTCGACAAAAAATTTTGCGACTTCCGTTGCGGTACCATTAGGCAACGCTTTTGCTTCGGCGTATCGGGTCATGTAGTCGGTGGCCACGATGATCCACTTGTTACCTGATGATGAAGTCGGAAAGGGGCCGAGGAGGTCCATTCCTATTTGCTGAAAGGGCTTAGTTGCAGGTGGTATGGGGTTCAGGAGTCCGGCTGGTCTAGTCGGAGGCGTTTTGCGTCGCTGACACTCACGGCACGTTTTCACGTAATGTGAAACGTCGGTAGCTAGCCGCGGCCAATAGTACTTCTCCTGGATGCGGTGCAACGTGCGAGCAATCCCGAGATGTCCTGCAGTCGGCTCATCATGACATGCCTGCATAATTTCTTGCCTAAGATAATTGGGCACGACAAGAAGATGTACTGTCCTGTTGGGCGCGAAGTTCTTCTTCAGGAGGACATTATTGTGAAGGACGAAGGACGACAGTTGGCGCTTGAACCCCCGGGGAGGCGATGCGGTCTTGCCTTTCAAATAATCAACTAGGCTTTGCAACTCAGGATCCGAGCGCTGCTGCTGCGCGAAACTGCTGGCGCTTACCGGTCCCAGGAAAGCATCGTCGTCTTCCTCTTCCGGTGCTGCGTCTACGGGGGCTCGCGATAGGCAGTCTGCATCAGAATGTTTGCGGCCAGATTTGTAGACTACAGTTATGTCGAATTCTTGAAGACGCAGGCTCCAACGAGCAAGGCGGCCGGAGGGATCTTTCAAATTGGCCAGCCAGCAGAGAGCATGGTGATCGCTCACAACCTTGAATGGTCGCCCGTATAGGTAGGGGCGAAATTTCGACGTGGCCCAAATAATGGCGAGACATTCTTTCTCTGTCGTCGAATAGTTGTCTTCGGCTCTCGACAGCGAACGGCTAGCGTACGCGATAACTTTCTCCTCTCTGCCATTTTTCTGAACGAGGACCGCTCCTAAGCCCACACTGCTTGCATCGGTATGAACTTCGGTTTCGGCGTTTTCTTCAAAGTGCCCGAGCACAGGAGGGTACTGTAAGCGGCGCTTCAGCTCGTTGAAAGCTTCCTCTTGCGGCCTTTCCCATTTAAAAGGCACGTCAGCCTTGGTAAGTTGGGTCAAAGGTTCAGCGATGCGCGAAAAGTTCTTGACGAATCGCCGGTAATAAGCGCACAATCCAAGGAATCTGCGTATAGCTTTCTTGTCATTAGGCTGTGGAAACTCTGCGATCGCAGCCGTCTTCTGGGGGTCTGGGCGAACTCCATCCTTGCTTACGACGTGGCCAAGGAACAGCAGCTCCTCGTAGGCGAAGTGGCACTTCTCTGGTTTCAGTGTCAGGCCTGAAGACTTGATCGTTTCCAGCACTATCCGAAGCCTTCTGAGGTGGTCTTCAAAGTTTGAGGAGAAAACAACAACGTCATCTAAGTAGACGAGGCAAATCTGACACTTCAAGCCTGCGAGCACCGTATCCATTACTCGCTGGAACGTCGCTGGTACAGAGCAGAAGCCGAATGGCATCACCTTGAACTCGAAGAGTCCGTCTGGCGTGATGAACGCAGTCTTCTCGCGATCTCTTTCGTCGACTTCAATTTGCCAGTAGCCGCTCTTCAGGTCCATCGATGAGAAGTACTTAGCGTCGCACAGCCGATCCAGTGTGTCGTCGATGCGGGGGAGGGGGTAGACATCCTTCTTCGTAATGCTGTTCAGGCAGCGGTAATCGACGCAAAAGCGAAGGGTGCCGTCTTTCTTTTTCACTAGAACGACCGGTGCTGCCCAGGGGCTCCTCGATGGCTGTATGACGTCGTCACGAAGCATTTACTCAACTTGCTTGCGGATAGCTTGGCGTTCTAGCGGCGATACGCGGTAGGGGCTCTGTCGCAGTGGTCGTGCGTGTTCCTCTGTGACAATGCGGTGCTTGGCAAGCCGGGTTCGTCGCACATTCGATGCTGATGAGAAGCAATCGGTGTACCTTTGAAGAAGACTGCGTATTTGGTCTTGTCTGCTACGGGGTAATGCCGGGTTGATGTCGAACGTGGGTTGATGGCCTTGGTCAGATAGTTCCGCGGGTTGATCGGGTAGGGCAAATACGTCTCCGATATCTGCCAGCTCGTCGAGGAAAGCGATCGTCGTACCTTTGTTTAGATGCCGGTATTCTTCGGTGAAGTTGGTTAGCAACACCTGGGCTTGGCCATTTCGGATTTCGGCGACTCCCCTCGCGACGCCCAATCCTCGATCCAGGAGTAACTGGGTGTTCCCCTCGATAACGCCTTCGGCATTTTCGATGTCTCCAGTACCTATGCCGACAAGAACACTTGATCGGGGCGGCACGCTCAATGCTTCGTCGAGGACGTTTAAGGCAACGTGATGAGTTGCGCTCGTCGCAGCAGGTATGGATTTTCCGTCGAAAGCTTGATCGACTTAGATCGAAGGTCGATGATCGCCCGATGTTCGTTCAGGAAGTCCATTCCCAAAATCACGTCTCTCGAGCATTGCTGTAGGATCAGGAAGGTTGTCGCATAGGTTCTCCCATTTACAGTAACTCTCGCGGTGCAGCGTCCTGACGGCGTAATCAGGTTGCCACCTGCGGTGCGGATCAGCGGGCCATCCCAGGTTGTTGTTACCTTCCTGAGTCGGACAGCGAGTGGGCCACTCATGACAGAGTAGTCAGCTCCCGTGTCCACCAAGGCAGTAACCGCGTGACCGTCGACCGTAACTTCAAGGTCACTTGTTCGCGTTCTGGTATTGTACGTTGTCTTCGGTGTCCGATCTCGGCTTCGTCGAGTAGTGAGGCTGCGGTGGGCGTACTGCGACGTTACTTCACTGGGCAGCGGTAAAAGCTTCAAGTCTGGCCGCGTCGTCGGTGTCGTCTTCGTCGGTGTTGTCGTCGTAGTTGAGGCATGGTCTTCAGTACTCGTCGATGGAGGATCTTTGTCATTGCGCTTAGAAGCAACCTCACCTCCAGAGGCTGCTTTATTTAGTTTAACCTTCGGGGGCTGGGGGAGCGTCCACGCACGGCGTAACCTCGGCTAGGAGAAACAAAGCGCGGGGACGATGGCGACGGGGAACGTGATAGGCGGCTCGGCGATGAGTATTCTTCCCGACGCAAAAACTCCTCGATTTCGGCTGGTCGCTGGCCGGGTCGGGGTCGTGGAGCGTCGTAAGAGAACCCTCGGATGCCCAGTCTTCTGTATGGGCAGTGCCGGAGGACGTGACCGGCTTCGCCACAGTGGAAGCATAGTGGGCGGCGCTGGTCGGGAGTTCTCCACTCGTCGCATTTCCTCGGCTGCGCGCGTCGCTCGTAGGACGGGCGGGTTGGGGCGAGTGGGCGGCGGTCCAACGTAGCTGGCTGAGGGCGA
The DNA here is from genome assembly GCF_055824585.1 of Amblyomma mixtum. Classification (NCBI taxonomy): domain Eukaryota; kingdom Metazoa; phylum Arthropoda; class Arachnida; order Ixodida; family Ixodidae; genus Amblyomma; species Amblyomma mixtum. The sequence goes on from NC_143014.1 coordinate 19,497,431, forward strand.
TAGGGGATGGGGTCCCGTCGTCAAGGTGCAGGACGGCGCACAGCTGCGGCGTAAGTCATGGCTGGGGGCTGGAGAGGCTGCGTGGGTGTCGGCGTCACACCCAAGGCCTGTTGAACCTCGTCCCGGATGACGTCAGTGAGCGATGAAATTTGCGGCTGCGTTCCCGTTGGCAGCAATCGTCGGAGCTCCTCTCGCACAACTTGACGTATAACATCCCGCAGGTCATTGCTGTTAGCGGTGTCCAGGCAGCTTGCTGAGAAAATGCGCTGCTGGCGGTCATACTGGCGGGCTCGGGCATCCAGAGTTTTTTCCATCGTGGATGCCTCTTCTACAAATTCCGCGAAAGTTTTCGGTGGGTTGCGGACGAGGCCGGCAAAGAGTTTCTCTTTAACTCCTCGCATGAGCAACCTTACTTTTTCTTCTTCCTTCATGTTTGCGTCGGCACGCCGGAAGAGACGCTTCATTTCCTCAGTGTACACAGCAACGGTCTCGTTTGGGTGTTGTATGCGAGACTGTAGCAGCTGCTGGGCTCTCTCCTTTCGCACAACGTTCGTGAAGGTCTTTAGAAGCTGCTCCTTGAAGGTTTCCCAGTTCGTGAGGTTAGCTTCCTCATTCTCAAACCAGACTTTTGCTGGTCCCTCCAAGGCGAAGAAGACGTACCTAAGCTTCGTAGCATCATCCCAGTTGTTGAAGGCAGCCACACGGTCGAACTGTTCCAGCCATTCTTCGGGGTCGGCGCCAGGCGAAGCGTCGAAGGTTGGTGGCACCCGGGGCTGGTGAAGAATAATTGGAGCCGTCGGCTGGGGCAAGCTCATGGTGGACGTTCCTGCTGGCTTTCGTTTCCGGGTAGGGTCAGGCAGAAGCCCGAACTCAGGTGCGTCTCCTAGCAGACGTCGGCTTGCGCGGTGGACTGGACTCAGGTCCTGCGGTGAATGACTCGAAGGGCTGGCGTCGCGACTTGCTGGGGGGTGTCCGGTACATGGAAGGCTACCCCGCACCTCCACCAGATGTCACGTTGTAGTGACAGCAGTCCAGTGGTCAGGAAGACGCCAGCCAGTCTTGGAAACGAAGCTCTTTATTTGGGCTGACTTGCGCCCGCAAAATAACTGAATCACTCGGCGGCGGCGTAAGCAACAAACGTGCTCGTCGGTCGTCGAACTACGAAAGCCCGCTGCTCGCGGCATCGTTCAATTTAAAGCCGGCAAGGAAACTTCGAGATAACAGGTCGAGATCATCTAGAGTAATCTGGAAACAAGTAGATGCCGCTCTTCGTGGCTGTGATCAATCGAGATTAGTCCGGTCGCTTTTCGCGTCACAAACAAAAATGATAACAGCCCTTTCCTGCAGCCTTGAGCGTGAACGAACAAACACTACAATGATACGTGGCAATATAGGTATCGTTGGAGTTGCGGAGAAGCGCTTACATCTTCATCATCTTCTGTCATGTCAAGCGCGACCGCCACCGCTAGCACAGCGGCACACTTGGCGGCCATACATACGCGCGTACCCTGTACAACACTGCGCAAGATACTCGGATTGTGCAGGGCTGTAGGAGCTTAGCGCTGTCTTTTGCCCTTTTCTGCCGGCGGGCTGCACGAGAGATGTAAAGTGACCATTCTGTCAGCGATTGCGCCCATCGTGTGAATTCACCTTTAGTTTCAAAAACTTTAAGAGCTAGGTTACGCGCCAATCCGGGCCTGTTTCAGCTGTGGCCATGATGATAAGTGCTGCTGTAGCCGTAGTCTATAAATAACTGCCACACCTTTAGCTGGACTTGCAATGCAAAGGGATTGCACAGAATATCATAAATGGGTAGCTATATACCATGAATCTCCACGAGCGTCGTAGAATTGCGCCTGCGTGGTTGTCATCTTCGGCAGCAAACGAGTCGCGTCGGGCGATGCATATCCGTACGAAAGGAAACACGTTGAAATAATTTTATTTCAGCACCAACAGGGAGATTACAGCGCTCGTTATGCTGGAGGTAGCTAGCAAAAAACCTGTAATGGCTGGACAAAGGCCAGCACGCCGTTCACAATGCAAAGCAGCAGTGGACAAAGAGAAAGAAGTGGAATGAGGAAAGGCCTCATAAACGTAGCGATGGCTTTGTAAAAGACCACGTATGCACAGGTGCCGTCAGAAGTAAATAGAAGGCAGTATTAACGAAAACAATTAATCACTGCCTCCGCCCCCCCAATTCATGCATCCTTGAGCACATGTGTGCAGCCTAATGGTGGTTGTGCGAATTGCACTGTGTACCAACAAACATGGACCATTATCCTTTAAATTTAAAGGAATTAAGTTTTTTTGACAAAGTCACCTTCCATTTACTTTTGACGGCGAGTGTACATTTCACTGACACGATTAAAATAGCGGGGTCAAAATTGCATGCTTGCATTATAACTTCAGCAACTATACATAGACTCTTGAATGGATTAGTCTGACTTATTTGTAGAACCGAACCATATACTTCACCAAAATCAGCATGACTTCCGACGCGGACTCTCCACCGTTACACAGCTAGTAGAAATTATACACGATCTAGCTCAGGCTCTTAACAAACCAGTCGCAACCAGTCGCTACGTGATAATATGATCTTTCTTGATCTGTCAAAAAAAGCATTTGATCGGGTCTCCCACACAAAACTTCTTTTCAAACTTACCTACATTCTCGGAAAAGGGCCGGTCATACTCTAGATACGCGATTATTTTAGCGATCGGATGCAATTCGTACAGCTTCGCAGCCATAATTCTGATACAGTTAAAGCTATTTCCGGTGTGCCACAGGGCACCGTATTAGCTCCGCTTCTATTCTTACTATACATAAATGATCTAGCAAATGAAGTTGACCTTAAAATCCGACTATTTGCAGATGACTGCGTGCTCTACCAAGAAGTCAAAGATATTAATGACCAAATTAAGCCTAATAGTACTCTGAAGAAAGTTGTGCAGTGGTGCGACACATGGAATATGTGAATTAACGCAGAAAAAACAGTTTCAATGTGTGTTACGAAGAAAAAAAGAAACTAGATTTTTCATACTCCCTAAACACAACCACACTATCCCGTGTCACTTGGCATCAATATCTAGGTGTTCTAATCCCCTCTGACCTTACCTCGACAGCGCATGTGCGAAAGGTAACTAACACGGCGATGCAGAAATTGTTCTTTATCAAGAGAGTTTTCAGACAAGCGACTACTGAGACCAAACGCCTTGCCTACGTCACACTTATCAGACCTACCTTAGAATATGCGAATATTATATGGTTCCCACACACAAAAGACAATATCTACTCACTGGAATTGGTCCAAAGAAATGCTGAACGTTTTGTATTTAACCGCTACAGTCGTTTCGAGTCAGCCACAGAGCGTTTACAGCGCGCTGGTATTCATAATCTGACAAGTAGAGCAAAGCTTCAGCGTTTGAAATTTCTTTATTTCCTTCTTCACAACTCATGCCAACTAAATTTTTCAGACTTTCGAGATATAAGACATGCGCGCCAAACCAGACACATACACTCAAATATGATACAGAAATTTTCTTGCAATAACAACTCGTTCTGGTATTCTTATTTTCCGATGTCCGTACGCGAATCCAACGCTTTGCAACAATGTATTACCGCGCAGCCAACATTGGAAAAATTTATTGTGCTCGCTGAAAAGGCAGTTCATTCTTATACGCATTGTTGACCTTGTTTCGTCATGTGTACTTGCTTTCTGTTTTTTCTTTTCTTTTTTTTTCCTTTTTTTTCAGCCCACTCCTGTAATGACCCTTCTGGGGTCGGCAGTATTTCAAATAAATAAATAAAATAACGGAGGAGTTAAGAGTTTGTGGCAGTGTGTACGTCAACATTTGGCGACCATAGTTAGTAAGGGTGTAGGGAACCTTACAAATCTCACTGCTTCGTGTTCTGTATGTTTTTGCAAGTGGAGTTAGGGTTGCAAGTTTTTCTAGGAAAGGGTCATTATTTCTGCGACAGGAATGATACCGTTTCAATAAAAGTGTTTTGAACATGGTGGGCAGAGACTGTAATCTGATGTCTTCAAATATAGGTTCTGTGTTAGCGTCGTCTGGTGCGTTAGAGATGATTCTAATGGGTTTTTGTCTGCAGCTGATGGATTTTGCGCAAGTTTGTGTCAGTCGTTTTGCTCCGTACCAAGTGACTATACGTTAATGTGGATGCGAAAATGGAGTGGTATAAAAGTAATTTGATGTGTTTTGGTAGGGTGTAACGAAAACGCGTTAGAATACCCACTATTCGTGAAAGCCTGAAGTGAACAAGGTCAGTGTGCGTTCCGCTGCATATTTTCTTCAAAAAAAAAACACCAAAGATTTATGGCTGGCACCAAGTCTACGACTGATGGACGAAGCTGCAGGACAATACTTGAATTTACTGGCTTGTTTCTAGGGCAAAAATGAACAGCTTTTGTTTTCGAGACGTTTATGGTTAGAGAATTAATTTGACTCCAAGTATTTAATGTATAAAGAAGTTCATTCGCTTTTTTTACAAGCAGGGGTAAACTGTGATGCGAGAAGAATAAGCTTGTGTCGTCAGCGTCAATAAAAAAAGTATTTGCATGTATGTAAAATAGGTCATTAGTATGCAAGTTTAAAAGCATCGGCACAAGATTGCTTCCCTACGGAACGCTGTGCAGTAATGCCTTGAAGCTGGAACAAAAGTTGTTTATCTGCACGCTTTGCTCGCAGTACTGCAGATAGGACTTGATAACAGATAGGAAGCAACCCCTGCAACCATAATATTCCAGTTTTTTTAAGTGTGGCGTGATTTATTCTGTCGTTTTGAGCATTAAACCAATAGCGTCAGTGAGAGGTTTAGTTTTATTCCTGTGGATAGATCTTTTCAAATTTAGTACGAAGAATTGCCCCTGATTTCCGTGGTTAAACTATTAGGTGCGCAAGCACGTTTGGCGTCGTATAGCATTATTCTATGTTTACCTTTTTATAAGCTTGAAAATTCGAGTTGCACCCAAATTTTCTTGCAGTCGTTCCTCGCATTTCCTTTTGCGAGAAGCCGCCTGAAGTGCTCATTGCTGTTCCAATCGCCACTCCCTCGGTTTTGCGGCACCTGAAGCCACTTGTACACGCCTCTCGACTGCAGGATCCTACGACGACGCCACCATTCGCCTCTTCTTTCTCACTTTTATCTGCGTTTCGCGTTCTCCCTCTGTTTCCGCGTGTCATTTAGCAAGACTATACTATTTTGTTCGCCGTTCTGCTTCGGTTTCCGCCTCGCTACAGCCCCTGGATTGCTTGACTCAAGTTGGAGCTTTCTTCTTTCCTCGCCGTGCGCGTCGTTCGGCTTTGGAAGCTGTCGAAACACCGAGTTCATCCATGGTATATCGTTTGCTGCACTGCACGTTCCTCTGGCAAGTTCATCACTCGCCACTTTTTTTTTTGGCATTTGCATGTGCACACAACCCCGTTTCTTGCTTTTCGTTTTCTGGCCTTCTCTCCCCTCGCCTACAGCTACAGCTGGCACGAAGCTCCTCCAAGCTTACCCGAGCTTCCTCCCATTGCCTGCACCTGGCGCTACGCTCCTCCGTCTTTGCCCGAGCTTACTCGACTTCCTCCGAGGCTCCACACGAAGACAGGAAGGCATTTTCACTAGCGAGGTATTTAGTGCTAGCGCCGTGATATTTCGTGCAAACTGATTATTCCCGTCCATAACAGAGCTACCAATACATGTGGTAACTCTCCTCGCGTACCCAAACAGGAGATAATAAAACCGTTTTCGGGATCGTAAGATAGGCGACACATGAAAAATTATTTCGCTGGGGTCGCCCCGCTGGCTCAGTGGTTACGGTGCTCGGCTGCTGACCCGAAAGACGCGGGTTCGGTCCTGGCCGCAACGGTCAAATTTCGATGGAGGCGAAATTCTAGAGGCCCGTGTGCTGTGCGATGTCAGTGCACGTTAAAGAACCCCAGGTGGTGGAAATTTCCGGAGCCCTTCGCTACGGCCTCCCTCATACCCTGAGTCGCTTCGGGGCGTTAAACCCGCATAAGCCATAAAGCATGAGCCATTTAGCTGGAATACAGATGTTAACCTAGTGTGACCCGGGTGTTTTAGAGCCAGAGACGCGTACATGTTCCATGAATCAGTTTAGAAGTATTGTGGTCTCCTAGAGCGAACGGAGGTACATTTTACTTTATACTCGTCGGACATTCTAGAAAAAAAACACCGGGGTCTGACTGACTAGAGGGAGGAGAAAACTGTCAATTGAAAAGCGATGAACGCCCAAAAGGTTGCACGTATAGCGTGATTGGTCACAACACAGGTTGGTCGAGATAATTTTTTCCGCTATGAAAGGCGCTTCCGAAACCCCATAAGGCAACACGCAACGGCTGCTCGAGCACTCCGAGAGCGAAAGCTTCTGCGCCAAGTTGGGGACGCCTTGCCGGCGGAGCTCTCACAGGCACGGAAGATTTGAGACTGACTCCCCTACCACGGACATTTAAAATTTATGCGCGTTGTTTACACACGTTCATACTAATGATACCGTGGCTGTTACGCTATTTACTGTTTTCTTTGACGCTTTAAAGGTTGGTAAGGGAATAGTTTTTTTTCTCATCTGCAACGGCTTAAGCGTTGAATTAGTTTAGATCATGCGATTTCACGTCCCAAAGCAACTCAGGCTATGAGGGCGGTCGTAGTGTAGGGCTCCGGATAATTTCTACCACCTTGCGTTCTTTAACTTTTTATTTATTTATTTATTTATTTATTTATTTATTTATTTATTTATTTATTTATTTATTTATTTATTTATTTATTTATTTATTTATTTATTTATTTATAGATACTGCGATCTTGTACAGATCATAGCAGGGCGGGTCAAAACAAAATACATGCATATAAACACACTCAAATTCATAACATTGACAGGCACTTTTCTGACAGCAGTAAAGAATTATGATTAACAGTCTCGCTATTAAGTTTGTTCCAGTCAGTAATTGTCCTCGGAAAAAAAGAATATTTAAAGCAGTTATTTCGCGCGTTCGAAGGAGTTATTGTTAGTGCATGCCTTTGTCTCGTGTTATAACCTGAGGAGTTAGAAAAATAATTGGAAGTATCAACTTTATAATGTCCCTTTATAAGCTGGAAGAAAAACTTTAATCGACAAACACGATTGCGCTCAACGACGGGGGGTAACCCACTTCGTCTCACGACCTCACAGATGCATGGCCATATGAGTTAAAAACAAATCTAGCTACTTTATGCTGTATTCGCTCTAATTTCTGAATGTTTGGTAACGTGGGGTCCCGAATGATATGTAAGTAAAACAGCACAGCACAAGGACAAAGGAAGAACAACCCATATGATGTACCAACTTGCCCAAGCCTCCGCCTTAACACAGTTAATCCCAAATGATTACAGGCATATTCTAGTAATGGACGGATGAGGGAATTTTACGCCAATAGGCGAACACTAGGTGGGCATGACTTTAGTGAGAGCCTCAAGAAAAAGAGTTTCCGCATTGAGTTTACTACTACAGCGTCTCTGTGTTTTGACCACGAAAGGTTCTTAGTAATCATAGTGGTAGCTGGACACTTAGAAAACTCATTTCATTGCTGCTCTTGTTCCTTTTTCCCCTTTGTTCCCCTCCCCAAGTGTAGGGTAGCCAACTGGGCATCGCCTGGTTAACCTCCCTGCCTTTCCGTCCTTTTCTCTCTCTCTCTCTCATAGGCCCAAATATTTATATTCTGTCACCTCTAATAATGATATGCTTTTAGTACCATACACAAAATGAAGAGGCATTTTCTTGTGTGTAATTTTCTGAAGACGTTTTTTTTTTCAAAATTAATGCACATCTGCCATTTGTTGCACCACGCAACCACCTTCGCTAGGTCATTATATAGACGCACCTGGTCGTCAACTGAAGACACCACTTGATACAGAATACAGTCATCCGCGTACAGCTTCACGCGGACTGAAAGATCTGCCACAATGTCATTAATAAAAAATAGAAAAAAGAGTGGTTCCAAAACAGATCTCTGGGGGACGCCAGACATAACGAGGACACTGCTAGAAGAAATATTGCTTAGAGAGACGAATTGACACCTGTTCGAGAGGTAAGCTGTAATCCATGCAAGTATCCTGTCGTTTTTAATTTAATTTAATTTATGAATTAGTTTGTTATGTGACACCTTATGAAATGCTTTGCGGAAATCCATGAATATTGCGTCTGTTTGCTCTCCCTGGTTAATCGACTGTGCAAAGTCAGGCACAGTTTCAACTAACTGTGTACTTGTAGAAAACCCACGCCTGAAACTATGCTGAAAATCGGTAAATACTTTGTGCTCTTCCAAGAAACCTAATAAATGTTTAGGAATTATATGTTCTAAAATTTTACGTGATGTCAACGTTAGAGATATGGGTCGGTAATTCTCGATGTGTGCTTTTTCTTCGGTTTTGTGCAGAGGTTTAATCGCGGCTGTCCTCCAGTCATCCGGTAAAGAACCGTCATGTAAAGATCTGTTGAATATTACTGTCAAGTACTTTGCGCACCACTCCACATAGCGCTTCAAAAAAGTGTTTGGTATGTTATCGGGACCTGCTGGTTTTTTGACATCAAGGTTCAAAAGCAAGTTACAAACACAAGTCTCTGAAATTACAACATCAGATATAGCAAGGAGTGCTGCAGAAGAGTTGGGCGGGCAGCCATTGTCCTCTGTGAATACTGACTGGAAAAATTTGTTGAACACAGAACAAACAACAGCCTCATCACGCACACATTTGCCATCTACTATGATTTCGTTCGTGGAAGAATATTTGGGCGTGATTTGGCGCCAGAATCTCCCAGGAGACGTTGTAATGAACGAAGGCAGGAGCGTTCCGTAATATTTTTCTTTCTCGCGAATTATTTTCTGCTTAAGTTGCTCTGAAATTACTTCCACAATTAATTTTAACGATGAATTTCTGCTTGATTTCTTTTTAACCTTTTAAGCCTTCGCTGCAAGCGTAACGTCTCCCGAGAAATCTATGTATTGCGGTACACAGATTTTTTTGCAATTTTGGGAACGAAACGGGCCATACAATCGGAGACGATCATTTTAAAGGTAAGCCATAGGTCACTCGCACTATCAGTGCTATTCCTAAAATTATCATAACATGAATCAAGCATATCCAAAATAGATTCGTCTTTCGTACGCGAAAAATTGGGAAAAAATTGCAGGCTATAGTTTAACGATCTGGGTACACATTTGACAAGCTCAGGAGCAAAGCTTTGTGATAGGATATTTCGTTTGTGACCTCACAGGCTACGAAGTTGCGGATGGCACCATTTACAAAACATAGATCTAGAATTGATCCCGCGGCTCCTTGCACTCTAGTAAAATTATTTACTACTTGCAGCAGGTCAAATGTGAACACAATGTCGAGCATTACAGTATCAGCGTTATGGGCAGAGTATGATGAAAAGGTGTGCCAGTCAATATTAGGCAAGTTGAAATCACCAGCCAGGGGCGCTATGCTGGAAGGCCCGAGTTTTCTGAAACTCGGAATCTTCCCGGGCTCTGGCGACGCCCTCAGATGAGTGAACTAATGGCAGCAAGACAAAATCCTACCCTCGTCACGCCTCCAACTTCATTGGGTTATCTAGATGTATTCCGTGCTTTGTCACCACATCGGCGCCACCTCATGGGCTTCTTGGGCGGTCTACAAAGAACGGGTCACGTGAGCTAACCGCCGGTGCACTTTTCATTTGTGCGTAGCTCCACCAAGTGCATTGCGTGTGAAATTAGACAAACGAGGTTTGTTGAATTTTATAATGCCCTTAGTACACCTTTATAAGCATTTTATAGTGTGCAAGATTTGGATTTAAAGCACTTTAGAGTGATTGATGCATTATTAACTTTTGCATTGTACCGCGAGGGAACGCTACCAACGCTACGGTCCCGTCATCAGCTGACTGTCAATGGCGACGAGCGTGGTGACAAGATACATGTGCAACGCTGTGAAGGCTACGGAAGTAGTCCGCAAAAAAAAATAAAGAGAGGTGTATCACTCCGTGCTGTTCTAAACTAAGAAACTAAGATAGAAAGTGAAGTGGATACAGAGATAGCCCTGCGACCTTTCCTAACAGATTACAACGTCTGTGTGTCGCACTCAGTGGGTCTTTCGGCAGGTTGCTTTCTTTTCTTAAAGAAGAGTCTACCTATTTCTGACTTTAAGTACCAGGTTGACATAGAAGGGCGTCTGATATGTTGTGACTTTCGACTGCATGGAGAGTCGTGGAGGGTTATCAATGTGTATGCTTCAAATAATCCGGTGCAACGAGCAGTTTTTTTTCATGCCATTGCAACTCTCCTAGGATGTGATCGTTATGTCGTTTTCATGGGTGACTTCAACTGTGCGTGCGACCCACGCGATCGCACAGGTCCTAACCAAAACGCCGATAAGAGCTCTGGTATATTATTGTCTATTACCGAAAACGCAGGTTTAATTGATGCCAATTCACATACAACAGAGGAGCCTCACATTCACGCCTTGATCGCATTTACGTTTCCGTAGATCTCCTTAAACGGCACATTTCATGTGATGTCAAGCCTGTTTCTTTCTCAGATCATGCTATGGTCCTTGCGCGGATTGGAGAATGCGCCCGTCCCAAATTTAAGCCGCAGTGCGAACTGTGGAAGCTTAATTCCGAGCTTCTAAATGATGAGCATTTTCAGCTGCGAGTGATGACAGCTTTGGAATCTTGCTTGGTCATGGATGTCCCATTATTTGCAGCTTGGGAGATGTTTAAGCTAGAAGTTCGTAGCATAGCTATTGAGATCGGCTCCGTGAAGTCTTATCTTAAGCATGGTGAGGAGAAACGGTTACTTCAGAGTCTTTATAATCTGCATGCGCTTGAATGTGAGGCTCCTGGCTTGTACACAGAGGGAATTGGTGCTGTTAAGTGCAACCTTCAGAAGTTTGATGCAGAACGCTATCGTGCAGCCCATGTACGGCCCCGCAGCAACCGTGCTCTGCACTCTGAGGAGCCTACTAGACAGGCCTTGCTAGATGAGCATCGTCACGCGGCTGCCAAGCGAATTTCTGAGCTCTACTGTGGTGGTGCCCTGGTCACAATTACAGATGTCATAGTTACCGAGTTTGAAAACCACTATAGCTCTCTGTTTGCTGCCACGTTTAGCACAGCTGATGATGATCATATAGCGCGATTGGTGTCCATGATTAACCCACTCAATGAGGATGAGTGCAAGGCAATAAGTGGCTCTTTAAGCTTGGGTGAATTGCAAGATGCAATTGATCAATTGCCGCTTTCGAAAACTCCGGGGCCTGACGGCCTCTCAGGAAAATTTTACAAGGCATTTAAATCCGTTCTAGCCCCTGTCCTGCTCCAAATTTTTGAGACAAGTATTGATATTGAATTTCTGCCTCAGTCATTTACGAAAAGTCATATTGTCTTTATACCAAAAACCGAGGATAAGGAAAAACTTCGATTTGTAGATGGCTACAGACCAATCACGCTTTCTAATGTAGATTATAAGATTTTTGCTAAAGTACTGTCAAATCGGCTGCAGCTTGCACTGCCTACTTTGATTGGGCCTCATCAAACATGTGGCTTGCGGGGACGATCAATACAATCTAACCTACATGTAGCGCGTACGGTGTTGCAGTATTGCAGTGACACCCAAGAACAATTAGCAATGCTGCAAATTGACCTGGCAAAGGCATTTGATCGAGTGTGCCATTCATTTCTATTTTGCACTTTTAAATCACGTCAATCTCGGTTCAATACTTTCTACTGGCATACGCCTTTGTTACAAATCCTGTACCACGCGCTTGATTGTTAATGGCTGTCTCTCGCAACCAGTCCCAGTTCAGTCTTCGGTGAAACAAGGGTGCCCACTGTCTCCGCTCCTGTTCGCATTATACTTGGAGCCACTTTGCATAAGTGTTATAAACAGTAGAGCTGTCAATGGTTTCCGAATAATGGGCCACGAACTGAAGGTATTGGCTTATGCAGATGACCTTGCGTTTTTTTTTGTACTGATAAGCCAAGCATCGATGAGGTTATTCGTTTAACGGAGGACTTTGGTTCGGTGTCAGGAAGTCGGATTAATCGCTCTACGAGTTGCGGTCTTTGGTTTGGTAGCTGGGGTTCGACACCTGCTGAATATGCTGGTATAACATGGACATGCAGGCCACCAAAGTACCTTGGCGTCCCTTTGAGTGCCTATAAGCATAGCGCACATTATTGGAAAGACCGCGTGTCAACTCTTCAGCTCTATCTAGTGAAGCAGCGCAACGGCACAAGGCCAAGGGAAGAAGAGGACAAACACAGCGCTGAACTGACAACAAAAGTTTATTCCGGATGCTAACAGCGTATATATACTCTTTTGCACCTTTTGTTGTCAGTTCAGCGCTGTGTTTGTCCTCTTCTTCCCTTGGCCTTGTGCCGTTGCGCTGCTTCACTAGATATGTCAGACCAACTCGCCCACCAGTTCATGTTGTACAACTCTTCAGCGCTATGCTCAAACGTTTGTCCCCCATGGCCTCTCAATTTTTGGCAGGGCGACCGCCTGTAATCTGTTTCTCGCCACTAAAATATATTATGTACTGCAAATTATTCATTGCGCAAGACTTCCTATCCAGCGTTTTCACAGGGTTTTCGCTACTTTTGTGTGGGATTCGTCTTTTGAATCCGTGAGGCGTGTTAACCTTTTTCGGCCTGTAAGCGCTGGCGGCCTTGATCTAGTTCACCTGTATGTCCGACAGATCACGTTTCATGTTTTTCCGTGACACTACACACCCAATAGTACGTTCATTCCTGCAAACAAATTTAGTTCATGTTTTACCCAGCCTCATTGTGCCTTCCAGTGTTTGTGACCGTCCGTGTTTGTGGGGCATAATGCAAGACGTGTATTTGGCTGTCCGTTTCCTACTTGTTCGTTTTTCTCCTGAGTTCCTTTTTTTAGTGTCGAGGAAAAAGTTGTATCAGGATTTGATTAGTATGCTCTTCCCTCTGCCCATGTACCGCTCTCTGTATTTTAGTTTACCGGGGCATGACGTACTCAAAAGAGTACGTAAAATGCCAGTCTTGCCGTGTACAAAGACCTTTTTCTTTAAATTACACACCGGTACGTTGCCCGTTAGAACATGGTTAGAGAAAAAGGGCATTTTTGTGTCTACCGTTAATTGCCGCCTTTGTGATGAACCAGAAACAATTGAGCATTGTTTCATTAGTTGCAAAGATGCAGTACTCTTCTGGGATATCCTGCAACGCACATTTAAAAAAAGAATTCATCTGACTCCACATTCTGTTCGCTATCTCACTGCGCTGCCATTTGTTGATGAACCCCTGGACATGTTCTTTCTGATTGGACTGCACAGCCTCTGGAAAACCCGCATTATGGACGGACACTGTGAACCTGTTGTGTCTACAAAGGATCACTTCAGTCGAATGGTTGTTCATCTAAGAGACGTGTATGCCCAGACTGAGTACGAACCGGACTGGCACTCACTATTAGTGATGTGCTCTGCATTGCCCCTTTTATAGTGCATGGTCTTTTCAAAATGTATTGTTTACCACTGTTTTCATAATGGCTTGCATATAGTTCATGTACATAGAACATTACATCACTGTAATAAATACCATGTTGAAGGGAAAGAAAAGCTGTTCTGTGGCCGTGTGGTCTAACGCGTCCCTCCGGGGAGTCGACAGGCAATGGGAGTGCGTGGGTTCAAATCCCGCATGGTAGAACTCTTGTTTTCGTGTATTTTTTTTTCATCGCAAGCTGAATTTCGCGTGACTTCAATGAGAAAACTCCTTTTGTCAGAATCGCTTGAATGTTATGCCGTGTTCTGAAATGAACTGCATGCATCTGTTCATTTGATGCATACCGTGTTAATGTGAGCTGTCCGAAATTCGTTGTCAATGAGCTCGGACCGCCTTTTGGTCAGCAGTGGCGGTTTTCTTCCCGATTGTGCAGCATTCTGACTATACTTTTTAGATCCAAGCGAGAGGTTTGTGCGGAAGATGACATTCATTCGTCGGGTTTAATTAATTAGCCCAGTGGTGAGTGCTCTGCAGTGGCCCGATTAACAAGTGGTCGTCTGCAACTTTCGATTCCGCCGTTGCCGAGGAGCCCACTTTTTTGTGGGCAGGCTCTCTTAAGGTACCTGGCATGTTATGAATTGTTCTGTGCAACCGGTTAGCGGCTGATCCAGTCTTCGCCAAAAGAGCCTGGGACCGACTTTGGCACTGTGCTGCAGAGTAGCCCAAAGGACTTGGAGAGAACAATTATCTTTTACCTATCGCAAAGTTCAGAAGCAAGATGTCTGTTACTTTAGAATGCTGGTTTATCATGCAGGAGCGCAGAAAACATGTTCTAGACTTCTTAAGCGCCTATTTTCTCACTGTATGTGTGTCACATTCTTGTGCATATCTGCAATTCTTTTGTTTTTGTTAAGATAGCTTTCGTTCTTAAGCGCGTTTTCCTTTGTCATTGAAGAGAGCTCTATAACTTGGCTATTATATGCGGCAAAAGAGCATAATATTTGAACTGATTGGTCAAATTATTTTTGCACACACCACCTCGATATGGCCTGTTTTCCCGTGTTAAGTGTTAAATTTTTAACATAGTGTTGATTCACACAGTGACAGAAAATAGTACTGCCTCAAGAGTCAGCTTGGCTCGATTTCCTTGCTCTCCTAGAAGAGCAGAAGCTGCTCAGGCAGTATTTTCATGCAGCCAGGTAAAAAGAGTTCCAAGCTGTGGGAGCGTCAAGTAAGAATGCAGAAGTTGTACAACGCTAGCAAAAAATATTTCGAAAGAGGAAACAACAAATGAGACAGGACAATAAAGAATGCTGACCCCGCAGTATTTGCGAGAAATGGTTTATTCTGGAAACAGCCAGTGGCATGGATCACACTGCATACAAATTAAAGGACACGTGCAGTGGATGTGCACACACACACAATCAGTGAAGTGCTCCAAAATTGAAAAAAAAAATGTGGAGCCATCGAACAACACTATTTGATAAAACGAAAACCTGACGAATGTACTAACAAAGACATAACTCGAAACAAATTCACTCTCCACTGAGCAAGATCCAGCTTGAAATCATTCACACCTCCGAAAAATTAAGGACAAAACATACAGTACTGGCTACCTCAACACTGGCACTGCATAACATGTCAAAACGACGAGAGATTGACAGTAATGCAAGACAACACCAAACCAGGAATCCCTTTACAGGACATGAAGATCAGACACCCATACATTCTATTCCCAAACCTCACACACAAATGAGGACAATGCCTACGGGTTTGTGAATGTTCCAACTCTTTGGACAGCATAATTGAATAAATTTCTGTTCAGTTAGTCGAACGAATCAAACTGTATATGTTCAAAATTAATTTAAATGAATCCAATTTGCTCTCAAATTTTCAGATACTTTTCGAATAATTGACACAACGCTTGATTAAGCTCCACTGTATTTTTCTGCAATTAATCTTCCAGAAACTGCACACATTGACGACGTCTACAAGTATACGTATTCTAATTGGAAAAAGTACTATTTGCACTTCCTTACAAATTCTACTTCTATACAGGCACCTTTAACAAGACCACCTCACCACCTACACTACAAGTTACTGCCCGATACAATTTGATGCAATGAATTGCAATGAATTGCAATGATGCAATGATTTGATGGAAATGTTATAATTTTTGATGGAAACGTTACAATCTTCTCGGTAGACTGATCAACACACACACCCACATGCACACATATTTCACATTTCCACCCACACGCGCACAAAGGTGGTGACAGCATGCCGATGAGTCCTCTTTCTTTCCTCAGTAGCTTGTGTATTACACATCAATTCGAAGTCAGACAAGTTCCTCGATGCCACTCAAATCTTCATCACCGGAATCAGTGCGCGACTCATCAGAGGAGGAGTTGCAGGAGTCAGAAATGCTGAAGAGAACCGGTTCAATTTCAGCGTCAACAATCATATCGCGTCGCCATGCTTCAGCCTCAACTTGCTCCATATGAACACAACAGTTTTGCCAGTTTTCCTGTCTTACAGACGCTGCTTCCGGCAGGAGCTTTTCCACTTCAGGCAAAGTGAAACATTTATTGCCACCGTGAATATTGCATAAGAATGCAATCTGCCAAGTAACACAAATGCTACCGTTTAAAAACACATTAAAATGCATGCATGCTTACTTTTTACCCAGTCACTCTCAACAGGACAACTACCGGACGATTGGAAAACTGGAAAGGTCGTTCCAGTCTACAAATCAGGTAACAAAGATTCGCCGTTAAATTATCGACCCATTTCGCTTACTAGCGTACCCTGCAAACTAATGGAACACGTCATATACAGGGTGTCCCAGCTAACTTGGACCAAGGTTTATAAAAAAGCTAAGCGTTTTTCAGAACTGAAATCGCATGGATGTTGTTCAGGTTTATCTAAAGTTACAGTACCATTTTTTCGGTTCTCTTATTTGAATAATTATTCGAGATAAATAAATTAACTGTTTAAATATAGCTCGAAACGTTCAGGCGTCAATAGGAAAGTTGTGGAGCTCCACAAATATCGTCCAACCCAGGCACTTCCAACGAGATAGACTTAGCGTGGCTGTTTTTATTCGGTAAAAACGAAAGCCCGCGGAGTTTAAAAAATACCACGTGACAGAGCGCTCCGTGCGCCCGGATGCGCCGCGATTACAGCGCTCTCATCCGTGCTTCGTTAGAAACATCACCTGCTTCGGGCCTTTCGTGCTGCCCAAGAAAGGGCTTCGCGATGCGCTTGGTTCCAAGATAAGCGCCAGTGGGTTCGGGCGGGAGTTGAAAGAAAGCGCGGGTCCTGTTTCTGAGGGCAATAACTGCGCTCTCACGTTAGCAGAATGCATGCGAAAGAACGATGACAATCTCAGGAGTTTGAATTTGGGAGCAAGATCCCAACAAGCAAAGACGCATATAACAAGCCTGATAACGTCGTGTGAATTACGCTGAAAAACAGGAGCCGCGCTTTCTTTCCATTTCCGCCCGTACCCACTGGCCGCATTTGTTTTTCCAGTCCCGGACTACTTGCTGGCAGGTCTCGGCTTCCGCTCGGACAGGAAAAGCGTCATGCTCACATGACCTACTTGCCATAGGCTGCTTTCGAACTCGCCGCCAGAGCCGGGCTCCCCCTCGGTTACCGTACAAGGACGCTGTCATCTGCTAGCAGACGATGCAAGCCACGGCCACCACGACGCCGAAGCAACGCCGAAGCAACGCCGTGCGCTCGATCATGATACTGAGTCGATTTAAAGACTGTACTGTCAGCTTAGCGTAGGTGCATTTCAGAACTCAGCTTCGGAGGTATGCTCGCCGCTACTGCTTGCGGCGAAGTTCGCACAAAGTAGCCCAACTCGTTGCGGATAGGCAGATAGACGAAAGCCTTCGCAAAAATGTTGACAACAAGCTCTATAGCTGCTCCAGTATACGAGTGGTTCACCTGCGATGCTTTCAGGTAAGCGTACAGACAGCATGTCGCAAAACAAGCGAACGAGAACCTCTTGACGACACGAGCAAACAATACGCGCTCGAAGCTTCGAACGCGCGTCCGTGTGCGGTGGATTTCAAGAAAATAAACGAAGATGCAAGAACAAAAAGTCTTGCGATGGCTCAGAGAGCAGCTACGGAGCTCATTTGAAGGTTTAACGCATGGTATCGACCTCCAGGAACACGAAAAGTACTCAAAATGCACACCTCAATATGGCTGCCAGCGCGGCGCGCAGCTGTCGTCTGCTGCCTTCTCAGCAGCCCGCGGACTGCCATAGGCTAAAAACGAACGCGTTGCTATGGCGGTGCAAGCAGGTGGGCGGAGCTTTCGGGCTGCCCGAGAAAAACAAATACCGGACTCGAGTCCGCAAGTAGTCCCGGACAGTCCGGGACTGAAAAACAAATGCGCCCACTGGCGCTTATCTTGGAACCAAGCACATCGCGAAACCCTGTCTTGGGCAGCACGAAAGGCCCGAAGCGGGTGATGTTTCTAACGAAGCACGGATGAGAGCGCTGTAATCGCGGCGCATCCGAGCGCACAGAGCGCGCTGTCACGTGGTATATCTTAAACTCCGCAGGCTTTCGTTTTTCCCAAATAAAAATGGCCACGCTAGGTCTATCTCGTTGGAAGTGCCTAGGTTGGACGATATCTGCGGAGCTCCACAACCTTCCTATTGACGCCTGAACGTTTCAAGCTATATTTAAAAAGTTAATTTATTTATCTCGACTAATTATTCAAATAGGTTTGGTTTGGTTTACGGGGTTTAACGTCCCAAAGCGACTAAGGCTATGAGAGACGCCGTAATGGAGGGCTCCGGAAATTTCGACCACCTGGGGTTCTTTAACGTGCACTGACATCGCACAGTACACGGGCCTCGAATTTCTCCTCCAAAGAAATTCAGCCAACGCGGCCGGGATCGAACCCACGTCTTTCGGGCCAGCAGCCGAGCACCATAGCCACTGAGCCACCGCGGCGGCTATTCAAATAGGAGGAGCGAAAAAATGGTACTGTAACTTTAGATAAACCTCAATAACATCCACGCGATTTCAGTTCTGAAGAACGCTTAGTTTTTTTATAAATCTTGGTCCAAGTTAGCTGGGACACTCTGTATACTCATATCATAAACTTTCTCGACTCGAACAGTTTTTTCCATTCGTCTCAACACGGTTTTCGGAAAGATTTTTCTTGTGAAACGCAGCTAGCCCTATTCATTCATGATTTACATGCTAATCTCGATTCTAACCTACAGACCGACGCCATTTTTCTGGATTTTGCAAAAGCAATTGACAAGGTACCTCCTAAACGCTTAATCCTAAAACTTTCCCGTTTGTACCTGCCCCCCCGACATAGCAAAATGGATAGAAGAATTCCTGACTAATCGCTCACAGTTTGTCGTTGTTAACAATCAAAATTCCAATCCGCTACCAGTAACATCAGGAGTCCCTCAAGGTTCTGTACTAGGCCCCCTTTTATTCCTAATTTATATTAATGACTTACCGACCAATGTGTGCTCTAATATTCGCATGTTTCCTGACGACTTCGTTGTTTATCGCACAGTTACTAACGCCTCCGACACAACATACCTTCAAGATGACCTAAACCACATGCAGGAATGGTGCGACCGTTGGCTAATGGAACTGAACCCTCATAAATGTAAACGTTTGTCCTTCCACCGCCGCCGTAACCCGCTTGATTTCCCACATGTAGTCGCTAACGTTCATCTGCAGTCCGTTTCATCATACAAATACTTAGGCGTCACGCTGTGTAACAACTGATGATGGGCTGCACACGTTACTAACATCATTTCCTCGGCTAATAAAACTCTCGGATTCTTACGACGTCATCTTCGCCACGCCCCACAACAGGTAAAATTACTGGCATATAAATCTCTTGTCAGGTCAAAGTTAGATTATGCATCGCCAGTTTGGAACCCTCATCAAGTTTACCTTATCAATGCGCTCGAGTCACTTCAAAACAGAGCAGCCATATTCATTCATTCCTCCTATTCGTACGACATCAGTGGGATATCTTTAAAAGCGGAATCCAGTTTAGCGCCCCTTTCACTTCGTCGTCGTATTTCTAGGCTCTGCCTATACCATAAATTTTTCCATAGTTCGCTGCGCTGCGCTCCCTACATTGCCCCACCAGCCGGCATATCCCACCACATTCGTCATCCTTTCCAAGTGTTTCGCCCACGTGTCCGTACTGTTAGCTGTGCCGCTTCTTTTTTTCACCGTGTTTCTGTAGACTGTAACGACCTCTCCAATGACATCGCTACCATCTCATGCCCATCCACATTCGCCGAAGCTGTTACCAACCATTTTTCAACATAACACTTGTTCATTTGACTGTTTGTACCCACCCCTTATGTAATACCTCCAGTGGGTCTTTAAGGGATTAAAATGAACTGAAATGAAATAGCTGGAAAAATCCATGCACTTATTACGTGCGCAAACATGAGGTAAAACAAAAAATTATCTACACTGTGTGCAAAACTGCTCAGTTACTGGTAAACGGAAGCGGTTTTTGAGGTTTAATGCCCCAAAGTAACTCAAGCGATGAGGCATGCCATGATGAAGGGCTTCCAATAACTTCGACCATGTGGGGTTCCTTAACATCCACTGACACCGCACAGTACACGGACCACTATCACTAATAAATGGGAGAACATTCCATTAACCATGACATGCATGCTAACAAAAACAGAGCATTCTTACAACCAATGTGCTCAATGCATAATGTGCCTTCCTCGTGAAATAGTGGCCTTCACCACGTCAGGGCTGGACTTCTAAGAGGCCTTTACGACAATGTAGGTCCCGTCGACGCATCCCACGACGTCTGTGATGCCGCCGCGCAGAAGGAAACGCTCCTTAACATACGCAGGCTCGGCCGCAGTCGTGGGGAAAGCGAGCCACCGCTTCTGCACAGCCGCGTCGATAAGCGCGTCGGAGACGTCCCTCACACTGCGGCTCACAGTGCTTTGGTGGCGTCCAATAAAGTGGTCTGCGCCGACGCTCCCCTGGAAGCTCCCGGTCGCGAAGAACCGGAGGGCGCAGAGGACTTGCTTTTCGACCGACAGCGAATGAGGCCCGGTACGCGCTCTCCGCAGGCGTTGGTCGTCGCCTTACTCTTTACACAACCATCGTACCGATGTTTTGGAGAGGCGAAAATGTCGCTGGAATTCGTCGTCGGCCATGGCAGTAAACGGGTCCAGCCGGCCGTACTGACATTTGCCTTCAGAGGAAGCGATGACCCAGGCTGCTGCTACTGCCGCCATGACAGTCCCGAGAAGAATTCGGGGGACTTCACCGTTCACGAGTTTAGCTCCAAGTTCACCTGCCAATCAAACCCATTGTTCACGCCACCGGCGTGCCGTACATAAATTATAGGCATACGCGCTATGGGTGGGCCACTCCCAACATCCCTGCCGGCTACAGGTATGCTGCGCGGCTGTGCTGATTGCTGACAGACATCGACGATGTGGACCATCGAAATATAACAGGCAAAACGGACGTCATCGCTGATTAATCTAAGCACCTCTGCGAAGGACACGCAACGTGGCGACAGCCGCCGATTTCTTCGCTCGCATACCAAGATTTAACACTATAGCCTGTTGCAACCACGTAAGACACAGCACAACGCTGATGGCGCGTCACACCTGCTTGCAAGGCGTCAAACACGGAGCACGACGACGAAACGGTGCTTGGAGCACGCCCTACTCCAACAACATCGCATCACAGGCTTGGCCGTCCTTTCATCGGTGATAAAGCTCAGCATCAATGTGTCAAGCACATCCGGGATCGACAAACGGTCGCTGCTCCAGACCCAGTGCGATAAAGAGTTTGTAATTTCCAGCACGCAAGCACTGCCTACTTCACAACCGTAACACATTTCTCTGTTGTAAGTCCAATTCCATTATTACAAACAGGATCCCTCATCTGCCCGAACGACATTATTGCGATATCACTGCGGTATACAACGGCGATCGACGTTAGTGACAAAACCAGTCCGCAAAACCTTGAAGTGCGCGACGTAAACAAATACTACGCAGATACGCGCGCCACCACCTTCACAGCTTTTAGTGAGCGTCTGATGACATAGGATAAGAGTCGCTGGGTAGCACGCTCTTTGCATCCGTAGTGCACTAAAGAGGCGTCACACTCAACAGGCATACGTAATGAATCACTAAATACAGCGAAACAGCAATTTTTTTTTCTAACACCGCATCACAGCCTCTCTCACGGCCAATGTCTGCCGCTGAGATTCGCGAAGAGCGTACTAAAAGCAATGGTTGGCCATAGCGGGGTGCGGCAGCGTCCGTAGAAGCAGAGAACTCCACCTGAGGTCACTGCAGAGAGCAGCAGTGACGCGGGGGTGCAGTGAAGTCAGTTTTTTGATTTTGTATATTATTCCAGCCAGCAGATGCATGACTGTTATATTTTGATATACGACGCAATAAAATATATTATCGCAATGGCCGAAAAATAATAGAGATTCAGCGTGTTGTAGTTGCCGAGTCTTTCCAGTCGAAGGTAGCGCTACCGGCGGCGTGTCAGCGCAGAAGCTCTCTCGTTTTCGGCACGGTGGGCTGCCGCTGTAGTTCGTATGCAAGCCACGCTGGAAGCAATGACCTCACTATCGCCACTAGCGGCAGAAGTGTCAGATCTTTGTTAATTTCCTAAAGCTATGCTTTTCAACAACGCTTCATTGGATTCAGATTTTAAAATACATTTGGAAATGTACAAAATGTTCATAATATTATCTGTTGCCTTTTCGCGTATTCGAGAGAAGAGAAAGGGTTGATAGAAGAGTGCACCTAGTGCGCACTGTTCGTCTTCGGAAATGGAGAGAAAATTAGAGCCTGGAAGAGAAGACAAGGTAGATGTACTATGGTAGCGTAGGCTGCATAGAAGCCCATACGTTCAAAACATGGCGGCTCATGGTGCGCAGCCAGCGCCGTCTTCGAAATGCGTGGACAACTAAAAAGTGACGTCATAATTAAAACAAAAACGCGACGTTGAAGTCACGTGTTTTACTGACGTCATATTTGTGACGTCAGCGTCACGTGCTGCTTGGCGGGAAAAATAAACTGCTGAACGCCGCGACGCTTCAGCGCGACACCCGACACGAGAACGAAGAAAGAAGACACGACGAGTGCCGACCACCAACGCTATTTTTAGGTAGTCAGTTCTCGTTGTGCCTTTTTCCTTCGTCCTCGCCTCAGGTGTCGCGTTGAATGTCGCAGGTGTAGCGCTGAAGCGATGAAATGTGACGCCGCCAGACAGGTTATCGCTCGCACATCATGCAACCGCACACCTCTTTTTTGCGTACGGGGGCCCCATGGCCACAGACGATGCCCTTTTGGGGCAAAAGCGACAGAACCGCACCCAACCGAACGAAACTACACAGAAGCGCTGGCAAAAGGGAAAAGCGGAAACTACACGAACGATGCACACCAAGAACTCGAGCAACAAGCAACGAGGAAAAAGTAGGGCTAGCAGAATGGTCAAAAGATGTGACAAGGGTATGACATCAGAGCACCGTCAACCTTGGCATCGTCCCGCTGCCATTGCCGCTGCTGTGAGCGAACGCTGTCATAAAAATTTTTACAAAGCAAGCGCTATACTTTCTAACAAAATGCACACAACTAAAACATTTTAAAAAGGAATCACTGCAATTGTTTTCGAATGCTTTTGAAGCACAAAATATGTCCCAATTATTTTCCTCTTCTAGTCGTGTTTGTCCACTCATTTCATTTTGGCGCTTTAGTTCCACCCCTAATTTGATGTCGCTAGCACTTGGTTCTGGACCGCATTCGGGCTCCGGCTTCGCGACCTATTTCAATAGACCTTGGAGAAGACACGCCTTTGACGCGCCCGAAAGGGCGTGCCAGACAGCTAGCGGCGAGTGTGCAGATAGATAGCAGAGAAGTCACGATTTCGCGATTGCTGATATGGCGCTGATAACTTCAGGTAGCGCTGCGGCCTGGTATTGCGCAGTGTATTGTGTTTGAAGTGTGAAACAGGCGTGCAGGGTGCGCTTGTATCGCCTTTACGTGGCTTTATCTCTACATTTTATTGTCCGCTTCCTGCGCACGTTCCACGCCATCTTTGTTCACTGACTGCCGTCATCGCAAACTCGGATGAAACTCAGGCGGGCGCCAAACTCGGGCCTTCCGGCATAGCGCGCCAGTATTAGTCTATCACCTCTTTTTACATGGCATTGTAAATATGCTCTTAAATTTTCCAAGACCGTAACATAAGAGTTGGGAGGCCTGTAAACAACACCAAGAACAAAGCGAACCGTGTTGATTTATGTTTTGCAAAATATGGCTTCAATGCCTTGAGCATCAGGCATCATAAAAGTTTCAATAATGATTTCACTAAAATTGCCACTCCTCCACCTCTTCTGTCCCGGTCACTACGAAAAACTTTATAGTTTTTAGGTACAAATTCACTGTCAAATATTTCATTGCTTAGCCAGGTCTCGGTAAGCATGGCAACGTCCGCGTCATGTGAGAACAGCATGCCTTCAAGTTCTGCAGCTTTGTTTACGACGCTGCGAGAATTTATGTTAAGAATTTTGAAAACTGGACTGTTCTCTTGCTGGTGTCACTTTTGATTCCTCGGGATTTTATACCAAGTGTTTCTTGCATTATCCCATCAGAACATGTTACCGTCAATGTTAAGCTTGTCAAAAACCAGCTTAACCTTGGCACCATTGCTCTTTTTCCGAGATGCGCTTTCCCACAACTTTTTTCTGACGTCACGAATTCTTTTGGAGAAGTCTTCACTAACCGAAAAAGCTGTGCCTTTCCCTGACATCGCATAGTATACGTGCGTCTCGCATTTGGCCTCCATCGAAATGCGACCGGTGCGGCCGGGATCGCACCCGCGCCTTTCCGGTCAGCAGCCTAGTACCATAACCACTGAGCCACCGCGGCGACTTGAAGTAAGGTCAGTTGATAGTCCAGCTTTGTCCTGATGTCTCAACTGTGTCCGCGTCGTTTCCTTCGGCTTTATGCTTCCAAATAAACTGATTGATTGATTGATTGATTGATTGATTGATTGATTGATTGATTGATTGATTGAAATATGCACAGGCTCGGTCAAAAGTTCCCAGACCAAAAGGTCGCTTAAGCGTTTGTTTATTTTTGCTAGGTAAGACGGCTGAACTAAAAAAAGAAGTACAGTCTTTGTCAAAAGTTACCAGGCTGCATGGCTTGCTTCTAGCTCGTACACTGGAGCCCTTACAGCTTGCCTGAAGTTTAAATGGTCCTTAAAGGTAAAGACTGGGGTCTTCTTACCTTCCAACATCTTTTGGTCTTTAGGAAAGTCACAAGGGCTCCACTATACAAGCTAGAAGCAAACCAAGTAGCCTGGTTACTTTTGACAAAGACTGTACCTCTGCTTGCTGCAAGTACCGTAGGCGACCACTATGAGCGTCGATAAATTATGTTGCTACAGCATGATTTTTTTCTATTTCAAACCCTCGCTCACGTTACCTTCCATGCCATTTATTCCCTACAAAATGAAATATGTGATGAAATTTCCAAATAAACTGAATTTAATGGCAAAACTCCGCAAAAGTTGGCTGGCGGTTTAGCATTGCTAAGCAAGAAATATTATTCGAAAGCACAATTTGTTGCAGGTGGGGACCATTGTCACGTACATGATGGCGCACTGACGTGTCCACTGACCAGGGGAGCTAGTTATGCATGTATTCACCTTTTTCGTCGTCTATAGCAATTTACCAAGTGCACGCCGGCTGTCTATGCTCCAGTGTAGCTTTTCTGCAGTAATGTTGTCAAAGCCAACGCGTATTGATTAAGTGCCGTGTTTCTACCACACCCCTTATACACGCGAACGCATGCAGGGCACATTTCCCTCATATCTCAAAGCGCTAATAATAGTCTGATAGTAGTGTTAGTTCATGAATAAGACGATCTGCAATTCACAGAGCGAGAGAGTGTGGCAGTTTAGCGCCAAGCATGATCGGCTCTGGTGATAGCTTCTTTCATGGTATTTATTTACATGGTTTTGTACAGAAAGGATATACATGGTCTGTTCTGAAAGTAGTAGGACTCATTTTTTTTAAACAAAATTTATTCAAGAGAATAGTACAAGCGATTACAATTTTTCAAGGTAGCACCCTTCCGCACCTACACGCTGCTGTTAATGAGTTTTACAGTTTTCGTACGCCTCCAGGAACGCCTGGACCGGAATGCTGTTTAGCTCCCTCGTCACAGCCTGTTGAACCACCTCTACCGATCCGTGATGTGTCCCCTCGAGCGTCGATTTTATTCTCGGGAATAGAGAAAAGTCTGGCGGGGCCAAGTCGAGGCTCTAGGGGGGCTGAGGCAGCGTTGCTACCTTGTGCTGGGCAAAAAATCGGGGTCCTCATTCACATGATGAAGAAGATCCTACCGGTTGGTCTTTTCCTCCTCTGACAACACTCCCGGCACCAACTCTGCACAGGCTTTCCTCATGGATAAGTTTTCTGTCACGATCTCAAAAACTTGGGTTTGAGGAATGCTCAAGTCATCAGCAATCATTGTTATGCTCATTCTACGATCACTGTTATGTAAATGTTTCACTCGCTACACATTTTCGTTGGTCATGCTGGTCGAAGGGCGTCTGGAGCGGTCGTCTTCCTCCACTCTTTCCTTACCTTCTCGGAAAAGCTTGTGCCACTCAAAAAACACCTGATCTACCCATGGAAGCGTCACCGTAGGCATCCTTCATCATGTAGTTAGTCTCTTTGCCCGTTTTACAAAGATTTACTCAAAATTTGATCGCGTATCGCTGATCCAGTAAACGCTCGATGATTCTGCGTGACGAGACGTTTCGACAGGGGTTCACAGTACAAGCGACCTCTTCTCTTCAACGGCCGAGAGCCGACTGCCGATTTTCCCCAGTATTCCCAATATCCCCCTTCAACGATCCTGCACGCGCAAACCACCTCTCGTCCGCCCGTTCGAGCAGGAAAAAACCAGTCCTACTACTTTCAGAACAGACCCTGTATATACATGTGTTTGTATACACAAACAAAAAAAAACTCTTTACAGAGCACAAACATGATAGTAAACATATTAGAACTAAAAGGCCGGCAAGGATATACAGCGCTTCAGGAGAAGAAACCAATCCGGTAAAAAGTTTCCTTGTAAATGTCCGTTACCTGCTGCAACATTCGGCTAAAATGAATTCTGGGCGAAACAACAGGTTCATCGTTGCCGTCTTGCATGCGCGTTTCCCAAAGGCTATGAAGTCCAATCAGAAGAATCATATCATAGGGCTTCGAGTCAGGTTAGGAAACAGCAAGCTGGCGCCCACTGTACAAATTTAGCAGAAAATCTTTCTGTAGCGTCCTCTGCAACACATCCTAAAACAAAATCGCTTCTTTGCAGTCCATGAAACAATGTTCAATTGTTTCAGGCACACTGCACAAGCGACAGTTTACAGAAGACACAAAAATGTTTTTCCTATCGAGCCACGTGTTGACAGGTGGAGTTTCGGTGTGTAATTTATAGAAAAATGTTTTGGCGCAAGCAGAAATTGGCATTTTACGCACTCGGTTTAAAACATCATCACCCATGAGCCAAAAGTATACAGAACGATACAATGGGGGCAGGAAGAGCGTCGATATCAAATCCCTGTATAGATTTTTGCGCGAAACAGAATATAAGTACTCATTAGAAAACCGAACTGTCAAAAAACGCACGGAGGCATAAACTTCCTGCATAAAGCCTACTAAACGGGGGCGTTCCGTAAAATTGGAAGAAACTACTAAGTTCGGAAGTAGAGTCAAGAAGTTAACCTGCAAGAATGCTCTAATAATTGGATGGGAGCAATGACGAAAACAGAAGAAACGGGCAACCAACTGTCTCTCATACAGGTTCTCTAGGCCCAGTCCTCCTGCAAAAACAGGCCTGAAAAGGTTATCACGCCACATGGGCTCAAAATTGGAAGACCAAATAAACGTCGCAAATATACGATGGAAAGGCTGTATGTAATGTCTGGCGCAGCGAAGTACCTGGAGTACGTAATAAATTCTTGTTGCCAGGAAGGTGTTGCAAGCCTGGGCTCGACCAAAAATTGAAAGCCGATGCGGTACAAACGTCTGAGCATAACGCTCAACGGCTGGAACTCGCTCTCTCCAGTAATGCGCACTTGATTTGTAGGCATGAAGTGAACAATAACATATTTAGGAGGCCCACAAGACCATTCTATTCCTGCGTACAGGAGCGGAGTTGTGCCCCATGAACCAAACCATAGACCAGAACTTTTGGAGCGATTCATTTGAGCACCAGGCACGATGCCAAATCGATCTATCATGGATAACACATCATCAATGCTCGGCTTATCAATGCAGAGAAATCCAAGATCGTCCGCACATGCTAGCAATTTGGCATCATTAGCCAAAACAGGGAACCCGTGGATGTTATTGTTACGCAAAACACTCAAAGAAAGCGGTTCCAGGTAAAGAGAAAAAAGCAGAGGAGACATCGGAGAGCCTTGCTTCACGGAAGAGCGGATTGACACAGGGTTCGAGGGCTGGTCATTAATGATTAATCGTGTTGAACAGTTTCTGTAGCAAAGTTGCACCCCTTAAGTACAGTAGAACCCACGTTTGCTCGCTCTAGAAGTGAAAACAGAAATGAATGGCGAACGCGGTCAAATGCTTTTGCAAGGTCGATCTGAAGCAGAACAAGCTGCTCACGACAGCTGGGGGAATATTGAAGAATTGTACGCGCAGTGTGAACGTTACTTTGAATGGAGCGGTCTCTCAAACCGCATGTCTGGTGAGATCCAATGAGTACCGACATTGCGAATTGCAGGCGATTTGACAAGACTTTAGCAAAAATTTTGTAATCCACATTTGCCAATGTAATGCGCCTATAACCTTTTACGGAGCGCAGTTTTCCTTCATTAGTAGTTTTCGGAATTGGCACTGTGTGGCTTTTTGTAAAAGACTAAGGAGGGGCTCCTATATCGAGCCCCACCGTGAAGACCCGCAGCAGGAAAGGAGTAAGAGCCATGTAAAATTCGCCTGAA
Source organism: Amblyomma mixtum (assembly GCF_055824585.1). Lineage (NCBI taxonomy): Eukaryota > Metazoa > Arthropoda > Arachnida > Ixodida > Ixodidae > Amblyomma > Amblyomma mixtum. Next base: position 19,526,012 of record NC_143014.1, read on the forward strand.
ATTCCTTCAGGACCAGGCGTTTTGGAGACAGGTAGCTGATCAATTGCATGTTCCACCTCTTCCTGCGTGAAAGAACCGCTAATAACAGAACAATCGTCTTCTGATAGAGGGCCCACTATGGTGATGAAATGAGGCAAAATTTCCGAATTATGCGCATCAGGTCAAACACTAAACAAGTCTGTGTAATAATCCACAAATAAGGTCATCTACCTCATTTGTTCTGGACACTATTTTGCATTGGACATCATCCCCAAAATAAACTTTGCAGTCGCATGATGGCGCTCATCAAGCAAAGCCTGTAGTGTCGAGTGCTGGCATTGTAGATCACGCTTGGTACGAGATCGAACGCGAGCACCCCTATAGCGTTCTGCATCAAATCTTTGTAACCCACTTTTGACACTATCAATTCATCCGTATATAATCCAGGTGCTTCGCATTCTATTTCATACAGGTTGAACAAATTTTTTCTGAGTGTCTGCTCCAGATGTTTCCTGTAAAAGGACCTCACGGAACCAATTTCTATAGCTGTAGCACGCACGTCCTGCTTAAATATTTTCCAAACGGCGGACAACGGTATCTTGCTCGAGAAACAGGATTCCAGTTGCGAGCGGACACGAATGACAAATTCTTCATCATTAATTACAGAGGAGTTCAGCTTCCAAAGCGCCCATTTCGGCCTAAATTTTGAAAAATCGCTGCCACCAAGGTGAGCAACCACCATAAAGTGATAGCTTCGTGCTCTCGGGCAGTGGCCAGCGAAGCGGATCAATTCTCGCCGCCGAGGGTTCAAATCCCAGTCACGTATTTTATTTTTTATTTTTTTATGGTTCGCCCTAGGTCAAGCTTCACACAAACCGTTCTGTCGGTTAGACCTCGTGTAGTGCTTTGTGTGTAAAAAAAAATTTGGGCGACTATAGACCAACATCGTTTTTACAAACAAAGCGGTAAGGACGCGGCAGGCGGATCCGGGCGGGGGTAAAAAGTAGGCTTAGCGTCTATATGAATATATGAAGCAAAAGCTTTCGAAGGAGTTTTCTGATTTCGCAGTGTGCCTATGACGTCGACCCTTCGTGAAGAACAACCAAATTCATCCTAGAACAGGTTCTGAAGGTATGAAATGCCGTTTCGAAGTCAAGGTATTTTTAGAACGCCACGTTACGTGCGTGTGGAAGTGATTCCCGATTGGGGTTTCTAGGATGAACTTCAATTCAATCCAGTTTTATTCAACATCTTGAGGATCTTGAATGCGCCGACAGAAAGCCAGATAAAAGGCTTGACAGATGTCGACGCACCCTACAATGACTTGACAGCAGCACTAGAATGACTTACAGCATGTGGCATACATTCGTAACAGTATCACTGAGATACATGAATAGGGAAATAAAATGGCAAGAGAGCATACAGGAAAAATACAGATCACAAGTACAAATCTCAGTGGCACGAACTTTGTTGTTCTTCACGAAGGGACGAGATCATAGGTACACTGTGAAATGAGAAAACTACTTTGAAAACTTTTGCTTCCGTGTATTCCTATGGGCGTAAAGCCTGCTTTTCTCTCCCAGGGTCTATCCGAGTAGTCCCAGCTGGCGACAGGAGCGCCACCGCACCTTGCTTACGTCACAAATCGGTGTTGGTCTATGGACCAGCGCCGGTCCTGTGTTCCTCTTTTCTTTGTCCTTCGTCTTAGCGCTGTTTTTTCCAGGCAACATGTACCAACTAGCTCAACGCTCCGTTTTATTGTTGGTCTATGAGCTGCTTCCTGGAACCTCAGCATGCATGTTGCACGAAACGTTTCCGTCTTGAAGGAGAAAAATTTCTATCTTCACGTGTCCAGCCGCCGTGGTGGCTCAGTGGTTATGTTGCTCGGCTGCTGACCCAAAAGACGCGGGTTCGATCCCGGCCGCGGCGGCTAGAATTTCTGTGGAGGAGAAATTCTAGAGGCCCGTGTACTGAGCGATGTCAGTGCACGTTAAAGAACCTCAGGTGGTCGAAATTTCCGAAGCCCTTCACTACGGCGTCTCTCATAGCCTGAGTCGCTTTGGGACGTTAAACCCCACAAACCAACCAAACCAACTGTCTTCACGTGTCCATTTTGCTATGTATGCATCTTCCTCATCTTTGGTAAAACTGGCTAACCGCAGCTTGTCCACAATGTGTTTGTATTTGACCCTATGCATGGGTGTACTTTCGTCGAAAAAAAAAGAGAACTGAAACAATCTCCCTTCGACATTTTTGTCATGGACGCGCTTGTAGGGTGTCGAATCCACGTCCATGTGACGCTCGTTTCCGCCATTGAACAACATGGCAGGCCTACGATGCAAGAGCTGTCGGTCAAGAAAGGGGCGCTTTTCAAGCCTGTGTTAAGCAAGACAAGAAGCCGTCATTTCGCTCCCTTTCCAGGTCGCAAGCCGTCCTAGCCTTGCTTTGACGAGTGTCTCTGGGGCGTGGACGTTGCAGCGAACGCACATTCCTGGGTCCGCATTATAAAAAACACGCCGTAATCAAGCTCCACTTGGCGATAACCAGAAGCGCGGGAGGGCTAGAAAAGCGCACTGATTTAACGCATTCCAGCAGGACCCCCATCCACCGCCTCTTTTTTTTTCTCCCAGTCCCAGATAGAACAAAATTTTCCCACTTTTTAATGCTGTGTCTTTCTTAGCCTCTACAACGAGTTCCAGAGTACTGTCCTCGAGAGATAATTAGCAAAAACAAATAAATGGCTCATGTTATAATTAAACGACGTGTTTTGTCTTACTTTCTCGCAGCATCTCTAGGCAGCCGCTTCCGTTCTTCATTGCACTTCGAAAGCTAGGCGCAGAACAGGCGTTAATAGATGCTAATTAAGGCCCTCGGAGAAAGCAAACACTGCAGCGACACATGCAACGCCTCTAGTTCTGAGCGTTTCGGTAAACTTGCATAATTCCTAACGTACAAATAACATAAGGCGTTTTTTCATTAATATCTGTATATGATAAGGAACGCCACTTGAAGTCTGTGACGAATCGATGCTGTAGATATCTCTTGTCTCGTTTCTGGACGCGCGTACGGCTTCCTGAACTTCAACGTATGCAGCTGCCGCCAGCCCCGAAAAAGGACGCTGGAGAAACATGCCATGCGCATAGCGCTTCTGCCGCAGGTATCCTTACGAAAATCAGTTAAGAGTCTCGAAAGCCTATGCACCGAAGCAATTTGCGTGAGTCGTATTTTGGCAAACAGTTTTTAATTAATAACTAACGCCGATTACATCACTGAAGCTACGAGAGGAGAAAGTACCGCATGTGGCTGGCTTAGTACCTTTGCGTGACTACCAATGTGGGCTTTCAAAAATAATGTTCGGAAACCAGCTTTGCATTAGTGGGCAGTTTCGTTTTAGAGAGGCGCGTGCACTGCTCTCTCACATGTCGCTTACTTTTCCCGACGCTGCAGTAGTTGCACAGCTAGCACATATTTCGAAGCCCAATTGGAGCAGGTCGTGTTCATGTCGATGCCGTATTTGTCGTATAAAGACTCAAGCCCAGCTTCCCGGAGGTGACTTCAATTTACGGCAGCTGTGGAATATTTTAAGACACTGTTACGATCATACCGACACTAATGGTGCCGCATCCTGGTGCTTAGCAAAATCTTGCTTTTAATTGTATCCTGTTGTTGACTGAGTAGTTAAGACTGCCTTATAAAACTAACAAGCTGCATGTCTGACGATAAAAAAACAGATGACTACAAGTGTTCCGAGCACATAACTACAAATATATTGATTGTTTTGGCACAATCTTACGATATGCCGATCATGAACTCCTATATTGGTTGGAAAAATGGGGTTGTCTAGAATTTCTGGGTAGGACGGATCCAAGATGTGAGACTAGCAGCATAGGTGCCACATATCTTTGTAGTCATCACTCGTCTGTTACATCAGACTAAGTGACATTCATTTGTGCCTCGGCTCGGCTTATCGCTTCGGGTGAAAAGAAACCGGCGCCCCCTACGTGGCAACACCGCCTAAATCGGAGCTCCGCGTCGCATACTCGGAACAACCATCTACTCGCGCAGTATGCCGAAAAGCTGTCCGGGGTGAATTCCGGGGCCCCGACTGCTTTGACGCGTGAAGAAACCGCCGAATGTATTCCACTGAACGAATCGTCAAGTTTGAAAATGACTCCTGGTAGGCCGACAGCTACCGCACCGCTGTCCTAGGCCTCTTGTGCCTAAAACGAAGGAATACAACTGGATCTTTGTATGGACGAAAACGGAAAGGTGCTCGCAAAGAAAGATGAGTTATCTGATGTCATTCATATCCGACCTACGCAGGGTCTTGATAAGACCGTCTAAATGAAAATGGCAGTGTCCCCATGTGATGTCAATACCGTCGTTCGTTCCCCCAAAGATATCAGGCTGGCATATTTTCACCTAAATATTCGTTCCGCAAGATTTAAACAATTGGCTACTTTTTAAAATGAATTTTCCTTTGACTTTAAGTGATCATGTTCACAGCGATATGTTGTACCCTAAAGGAAGAAGCCTACAAACCATCAGGTTGTTAAAGCTTTTTCCTGAACCGATCACACAAAGTCGGGGGTGACGTAGCAATTCTGACAAAATATGAGTTGGGCTTCGACCTGATCGCACAGTTCCGCATTACTAATGCAGATATTGAGTTTAACTTTGAAATCTCGTAGTTACATTTGCTGTGGAATTACCGGACTCCTGATTGTAATTTAAATCATTTATTTGCCTCAGGATGTTAAAAAAGACTTGTTCTTTTTTCATATAGTTTTAAGCTGCTTTCAAAATGCACGATGATGCGGGAGACGAGGAGTGGAAAGAGGGAATTTACACAAGTCGCGCGCCCTGCTGCTCGCGACGCAACCAAGACGAAACCAAGGGATCACAGAGTGCGGAAGAAACATCACAAACAAGCCTCTAGAATATCAGCTACGACTCGCATCGAGTGTGAACAGCCGTTGCTAATCCGCATACTGAGATTCTTCTGGCATCACTTGCCGCCTCTGACATCAAAACGAACAGAAACGACAAAGAGAGCCGTCTCTAGACGGGGGAGGAGGGCGAAAGCAAACTAATGAGATGGTCCGGCCTTGTGTACAATCGTCCGGACCGATACTCTGCAGCGCCAGGGAGCGTTGGGCTCTCCCGTACACGAGAATTGGCGGGAGGATTAACTGAGCCCCGTGCGCACCACCGTGAGCCAGTGCACAAACGGTGCAGGCCAATGCCTATGCAGAGCTGCCGCTTTGTTTACTCGCATCTGTGATGCCCGCTAAGCGCAGAGATTGCAGTTAACCCAGAGCTGCACAGGGGAATTTCTCACAACTGCGGAAAAGTGGCATTGCCGCATAGTTGGACTACATCTCACCTTTGAGCTTGTCTGCAAACGAAAAATGCAGGCAAGCTGGAAACGCTAGCTTTAGACAGTGCAATTTTGGGCACAATGACGAGAAGTAACTGGTCCATCTTTTTTCTTATCGGATACCAGATTTCCTTCTCAGGCAAAATGCAACCTTTCTGGTGCATTAACTGTGTATGGACCTTAATTATGCGATAATGATGGAATGATGCCACAATTCGTTCAAATGACTGATGCTGAACAACTGTTTTCGCGAGTGAATAAGCAAAGACCACAGAGCGGCAGCGGGCGTTGTTAGGTCAACGTCGGCTGAAAATCGCTTACGTTTCGTCATTCTTGTGTCGAGGAGACGCGCGCTTAAGTTGGTTGGCCTCAAATAAAGACACCACATACCCACTACGGAGGACTGGCCAAGTCACAGCTTATTAATTGCTGGAAACAGGAGCGTTTAGAGGGGAAAAACAGTAATAATAGGGTACAGCCTCACAGATTGGACGACACAACGAGAGGGGACCTGTTAGCTCGGAGATCGAAGACAGGACAATGGATTTATGAGCAAATTCAAATGTAATGCATGTAATGTTTCAAGTTCGCAATCACTTACCGGGCAGTCAAAAGGAAAACTCCGAATGGGAGTCGCTGCGTTTCAAGACGGAAATTTTGCCCAGAACAGCTCACACACCAGTTGATTCGACCAAGCAAAGAAGCACCAATCGAAAGAACAACCACAGTGGACACAAGCAGACCCAACTAGTGAAACGGAGTTTGAAATAAGCGCCTTCTCAAAGAGGAGAAGCGGCGGTAGAACAGCAGGTAGTGATCTATTGTATCAAGTTCCGTAAAAACGGGCACAATGAGGAGACCGCCAGTCCAGATCTGTTAAGGTAGAAGTTGAGCAGTGGAACCCGGTAACCGAAATGCGCCAGAGACCTAGCCTGCGAGAGCGTCGGTCTTTGCTGCAGCTCCAATGATGCGGAAGATGCTGATATTTCGTACATGATGCAACAGCCGAGGCAGCTAGATTCTTCAAATAGTGTAGGTGCGAAACCTCACCGCAGCTGTATGTGCATTGGTTGGCAGGACAGTAATAATTGGGCCGCAGGGAGAGGCCTTGCTAAGGAATTTGCAACTCCATTTTAGTGAACGCCCATGTGCCCCGGTACCCAAAGAAACCGTGCCGAATTTAGACGGAGCGGGATCCAGGAATGGGATCCGGAAAGAGGCGTAATGCCCGGGACTCAGTGGGTGGGGATAATAAGCAAATAGATAGAGTCCGTGATAACCAAGACGCGGGAAACAGTACTTTCTAATTAATGAAAGGCTAAGATTACTGCTTTAATTCAGCCGGATAAATTGGAGCGAAGTCGGGAAGACGAAGAGAAAAGGACTAACCCAATGAAAGTGAAAAAATGCCACACCTGCTTTTTCGCGATATTGCGACGCACCGGTAGAATTAAGAATATGAGAGGGAAAGGACCTTAGGCGGTCCTGTAACAAACCGCGAAGTAGAGGAAACAGCTGTAGCTTTGCATTCGCTGAGAAATTGGCATCAAATGCAATCTGGGCAGAAGGAGAGAAGCTGTACATTGGGCGGACATGTGTGAATGAATGTTTAAGCGATCAAGGAGAGACTTCACGCAACATATCTGCTGAGTATGCAGACGAGACCACGCGGCACTAAAAAAGGCTGCAGGTTGACTAAGAGATATTATAACGGAGGTGTGAAGAGGTGAGTCGCACAACTTGAAAAGTGTTTGAACGGTTAAAATGCGAAACCTAGGTGATAAAGATGGAATTCGCGTCTCAAGGTGCAGAACAGCATTAGCGACATATTCTGGAAACCCCATACAGAGACAATGCCTCACGCTCCAAAAGCACGAGCTGGCGAAGCTTACAGGCAGGAGCTCCTGAGAATAAAACAGAACCGAATTGGGCAAACGTATATTTTATAAATGGGCATAAGTGTGTGCCTTCTAATGTCTGACCTAGAGCTGAAAGGCCTCCGCAGGATGCCAACGGCCCGAACTCCTCTTGCAGAATTGAAGTAGAAATGTTATAGCGCAAAGACATGGACAAGAGAGAGGAAACACACACACAAGCGCTTGTGTGTGTGTTTCGTCCCTCTTGTCAGTGTCTTTGTTTGCGCTATAACATTTCTACTCCAAGATGAACTACCAACTAGCCCAACAGGAAATTTTAATGAAGATACTTGCAGAAACTTCCTCAATTTGTACCCGCCAGGATAGAGTGGTGTCTTATATTACACCGAGATACTTCACCGCCTGAACTTGCGGAATTACGTGATATCTATAGACCACGCATATATTTACAGGATTAGAAACAGGGATGACTAACAATGCCCATTTCTCCACATTGAGAAACAGCTGAATTCCTCCTAACCAGCTGTTAAGAACATTGAGGTAAGGCTGCAAGGTTCGATAAAGAGTGTAGCAAAAAATGCGATATCATCAGTGTACACATAACTTTTCACATTATGAATGTTTTGAATTGAGCTTAAAAAATGTTAAAGAGAACTGGGGAGAGAACTGACCCTAGCGGTGCTTTTCTTGTGTATCAAAGTCTCCTAGAGGAAACACCATTTTGGCAATAATGAAATTCTGTTTTCCAAGCAACCAGAGGTCCAAGCTACAAAATAGTTCATTAAATAAAGATCCTGTAATCACTGTCGTAGGCTTTACCGACATTTTCTAATATATTATTGCTAAAATAATAATATTGTCAAGCCTTGACGTACAGGCCGGCGGCGAGAACAGGCGAAAGCAGGGTCACAAAAGCAGGCAGGTCCGCCAGCAGCAATGTCGGCGTCGGCGCGCGGCGATCGCTCCTCGTCTTTCTCTTCCAGTCGCTACACTCCCCCCCCCCCCCCATGTAAAGATGCATCGTCCCGATGCTAACCCGATAGAAAAACTCCCGGCGGAAAACCACACACGGGCCTAGCAAGTCATGCTAGCCGATGTAAAAGGCATGAGTTTGTCTGAATTTGTCATGAGTTTGTCAGAGAGACCTCGACGGAGTACTCTTGTCTACACCAAGACCTTGTCCCCAGGGTAAAAATGGACGCCACGTCGACAGAGATTGTACTGACGAGCATCGGTATGCTGTTGGTGTTGGTTGCAGAGTCCAGCGAGTTGCCGAGCTGCCTCCGCGCGCTCGCTGACTAGTCGGGCATCATCAGCTACGTCGAAAGGCGGCTCGTGCGGCAGCATAGCGACAAGCATCGTCGTAACCTCACTGGAACGTACCCGCTGGAAAGGCGGCATACCTGTCCCCTCTTGAACAGCGGTATTGTACGCGAATGTAACGCAGGGAAGCACCTCATTTTCCTCTTCCAGTGGCAACGATATATTATTGAAGTAAAAGCGAAAAATGGTAAGCAGAAAAAAGCCCGCAATTCCGCTACCGTATATTCATATGATAACCCATGGGCTTAAAATGATAGGCGACAAACTTAATGTACCAGTGGTTTTTACACCAACCCAGAAGTTAATTTCAATGTGTGCAAGGGTAACCACGCATGAAAACCGAGAAAAAAAAAGGCAAATGCGGCAGCGCCCACAAAACGAAGTACGTGGACTGCGATACAAGCATAGTTTACAAAACCCCAGCCTCTTGCGGAAAACTGTGCATCCGGAAATCAGGAAGACGCATCGATAAAATGTTAAGTGAACATTCTGGCTGCAGAGGGGGAACACTATTCGGGGCAGTATAATCTTTTCATTAGTTCATTACACTGTTCAGCTTGTGGCAGTGCTCGATCACTGTGCAGAGCCAGTCTCTGTCTCCAGGGCAGCACGCGTCGATACCCAGCTTGTATGCGGCGCCAAAAGAACTCAAGGCTTCTCTTTCTTGTTTTCTAGAGCTTAGATTAGCGTGCATTGTTAGCTTAAAGACCTTACGACCTGGTCAATAGATTGAGCAAGGCAGCACCCGTGGGCTGCAGTCGCAGCTAAACCCGTTCGTCGTTTTTATGCAGGTCCTTGCTTCGTGCTTCGACCGTGCTTCTGTTCAGCTTGTCAGCGGCGAATGTGCTGCTTCTTGGAACGAACGATATCAGCGTGTGCTAGTGACAGAGCTTTTCCCCGCCAACACCGGCTTTTTTAAGGACACCGACGGCCGTTGCCTTGAACATTTTCTACGTCTGCACTGGCTATCCCAAGCAACATCGGCATCATGAGATCCTTCGGGAACCGCCCCTGAGGTTTTCAATAGGTTTTCAACAGATCAATAGATTGGGCAAGGCAGCACCCGTTGGATGCAGTCGCAGCTAAATCCGTTCGTCTTTTTTGTGCAGGTTACTATATATCGCTACTCCTATGGATTTAAAAGTGATTCTCTTTGTTTGGTCGTGTTGCCTTGCCCAGGCGTTTTTCTTGAAACATTTGCAGCGTGTTTTGACTCATTTTGTTTACTTGTACTTTTGCTTAGCGGTGACGTTGAGCTCAATCCAGGCTCAGGGGTAGCAAAAAAGCTCGATGAAATTATCGAGAATCCAAAGGTTTGTTCATGCGACCTACAATCTCTAGGAGCAAAACTTGACCTACATATATACGAGACAAATCATAGACTTCCTTCAGTTGAAAGCAAACTAGAAATACTATCACAAACAGCTCAAACGGTTGCACCACAAACAGCTCAAAGGGTTGAAGTCTGTGAGCACTCGTTGGCAGAATTGAACAGGGAAATAGTGTCGCTAAGAACAAAGGTGGGCAATCTTTAAAACTACTCTCGTCGAAACAACCTGCTAATTTATAGCATTGAAGAGTCAGAAACTGAAACAATAGATGACCTTAAGAAGCATGTTCTGACGGAAGTCTTTGAAGGTAAACTTGAAATAAAATCAGGGGGTTTGCTGAGGATACACCGCTTGGGCAAAAAAGGTGAAGATAAAAAACGTCCCGTGATTATGAGGTTTTTTTATTTCGCTGAAAACGAAGAGGTTCTCTGGAATGCTTCAAAATTGAATGGTTCTCAAACGTCCATTTCAGAGGACTTCTCGCCAGGGCTACGGAAAGCGAGAAAGCTACTATGGGCTACTGTTAAGGATGTGAAGAAGCCTGAGGATAAATGTGTACCTCAAGTATGACAAATTACTTGTCAATCAAGTGGTGTATGCGTGGGATGAAAAGAAAAACCAGAGGTGTAAAGTAAGTGGCGCCGTTTAACGTGATATTGGTCATAGCTCTCAGAGTGATACAGCAACAACACGGAATCAATGAAAAATGCCGGGTGTCCGCGAAAGAAATGTGCTCACGCTTCTTCTACTTGACAAGCCGCCAGTTCAGGTAAGTCTTCTTTCAACGCCCTTACTATTTATCATCAAATTAAACAGATACCCTCATGTGTAGAGAATATCGTTAGATATTCTCTTGGCAGTCAGACAAAACCACCTCCTGAAAGTAGGCAACTACGTGTCATATCTTTGAACGCCAGGAGCATTGTGAATAAATATATAGCCTTGAGGTACTGCTATTTTCTTATGATTCCCATCTACTGGTGATAACCGAGACATGGTTGTGCAGTGGTATTTTTGACGAAGAAATTGTGCCACCGGGCTACGTGGCGTGAAGTGAACGTAACGCTCCTTGATCGAATTGATCAGCATGAAAGCTTGTTTTTGCGCCTAATCACACATGGCTTCGCCTTTCACCTTTCTGCTCTGTACCGTCCACCTGATGCGACGGATTATTTTGTCTAGTCTTTTCGATTGCTTAATAGATTACCAGAATCGGAATTTAATCCTTACCGGTGATTTCAACCTCCCTGCCATCGACTGGGACAAATCGTCGTATGGCCTATGTGCCTGATGTGATGTTATTTTAGATCTGATGTTTTCGTTGAACCTTAAGCAAGCTGTTCGTGAATACACCAGAGAGTCATCCGTTCTAGACCTATTCTTTGTTAGCCAAACCTTTTTCGATGGAGTGCTTGACGTTGAACCAGAAGTCTGAGATCATCGTCTATTATACTTTTGTTGTACTTCGCTTGCTGCTTCCGGGATGCGTCCAGTTAAAATTATAAAGGACGATGTTCGTGCGGATGATAACACAGTTATCGACGCCTTAAAATCACTGTTAAGCAGCTCACGCGAGAATGACGCCCATAGTTTATGGCATCACTTTAAGAATGCAGTGCAGTACTGTACTGAACATTTTATTCCACTTATAAAAGTTCACACCAACCGTCGCAATCCTTGGATAAGTCAAATTCTTCAACTGGAACACAAAGTGAAGCGATGTAGGATGAAAAACACATATTCTTTACAACAGTTCTAACTGTTGAAATAGAAACTTGCCTTAAAGTTAAAATCAGTGAAGTTTCTTTATTTTAACACGACGCTCCCCGAATCCATCAGAAGTAATCCTCAAAAATTTTGGAGTTTTTCAGGTCGAAAGAATGAACAGCTGAATAAAGTTAGAATTAACGGTGATGCTTCGACAGTCTGCAGAATGTTAGCAGAAAGCTTTAACTTGTACTTTAAAAGCGTGTTTCGACGGAGAGCGCAACCACAGCTAGAATTCACTGTGGAGAGCCTGGTAACGTACCGGCTATTCCTGTGAATAGAGTTTTGTCCATGCTGCGTAAACATGACGATAAAAAATGTTCTGATCCTGATGGGCTTGCAAATGCTTTTCTTAAACGTTTTGCAGCACAATTATCCAAGTTTTTGACGCAGATATTTCAAGTTTCTTTACTTTCTGGTGAAGTAACGGAGGACTGGAAAATGGCCCGCATTGTACCAATTCATAAAAAAGGAGATAAGCTAACTATTTCCAACTACCGACCAATTTCAATAACTTCTTGTTGTAAGTTAATAGAACACATAGCCTCTGGTTACGTTAATTCGTTTCTAGCTGAAAATAACATTTTATCCCTTTTGCAACAGGGCTTCAGAAAGCCTATGTCCACTGTGGCACAGTTGGTTACTACGGTTAATGAATTCCAAGTTGTTCTTTGATAAATCAGGGCAGGTTGGTGTTACTTTTTTAGGCTCCCGGGAGGGTTTTGATACAGTTTTCCATAGTAAACTCATTTCTAAATTAAATAGTATTGGCGTCCCTACCTTTGTCAATTGGATTTATGCCTACCTTAAACACAGGAAACAATGCGTAGACATTAATGGCTGCACATCTAACGAGCTTCCAGTTACTTCAGGTGTACCGCCAGGGAGCGTCTTGGGGCCGCTGCTTTCCTAATTTATATAAATGATCTGTCGGTTTCCATCCTCGAGAATGTGGCGTTAAAGCTTTTTGCCGATTATTGCATACTTTTAAGAAAATAAATAACCAGAATGATCACTACATCTTGCACAATGCGCTTTTAGCTGTTCATCATTGGTGTGTAAAATGGGATAAGCAATTAAACCTTGATAAAACCGCTCTCTTGAGAATTTCGTGCAAAAAAAAACATTTCATTCCTCTCTCTTACAGCCTGCTAAGCCCACGAGGTTACACATTATAAATATTTAGGGGTAACGTTAACACATGACTTAAGCTGCTCTTCCCACATTGCAGACATTTGCTCCTGTTTTTTTCTAAGCTTTGCTACTCAAGGCGGAAGCTTAAAGATGCCCCAAGTAAAGTCAAACTCCTTGCATACCCCACATTTATTAGGCCCAAATTAGAGTTCGCTTCGATTTTATGGGATCCATTCATTAAGAAAGACATATACCGGATAGAGATGTTGCAAAAGAAAGCGGTTAGGTTTATTTATAACAAATATAGGAGGCTAGACTCACCGACAACACTACTGAAAACCAACCATACTCCACTACTTGAAGTACGCAGAAAAATTTCCCCTCTATTGTATATGCATAACCTTTTAAACCATAAATTAAACATACCCCGCACCGAAATTCTCAAACAATTATCGCGCCGAACACACCATTCACATATTCATTTGCTCCAACCCATTTTTGCGACGACTGAATCGTTGAAGCAGAGTTTTTTTCCACGCACTGTTTGCGACTGAAATTCGCTTCCCGGTGCCATTTTTCAGTCCTCCAATTGCAGTAAAGCTCTCGATAAGCATTTCTTGAGTGAATGAGCGTTGATTTCATTGTTTTGCTCATTGATTGTAATCGCATGTATTTCATTTAGATTTGTTATTTTAGGTGCCTTGTATAGCCCTTCCTTCATGGGCCAATATTTTGGCATGCAGTATTTTCAAATAAATAATTAAATAAAATGTGCTTTCGTCTGGTGTTCTGGAAAAAACGGCTGCGGCTTATATCAGGTAACCCTGGTTATGCAAGCGAAAGTCTCCCTTGCATAACCAGCGTGAAGTCACGCTGTGCCCTATTGCTGCAGTGCAGAGTGTCTGCCACAACGTTGTCATCGCTAACGCATGCCGCCCACATCTCTCTCTCACCATAGCCACGTACCTCAGTGACGGCTTCAGTGCCGCGTTTCTGCCTCAGCGTTGTCACTGCTAACACATTCAGCGCGCATCTGTCACTACCGCCACGCAGTGCAAAGTGAGACGGAGGCGCCCAGTGTCCCAGGGGACCAGTTATGCGCCTTTCCTTTGCTTTCGAAGCTACCACTTTTAATCGATTTCGGCTCCCTGTTTAGCACGTTTGCGCTTCCTATCGACTGCTGAATCCCTCGCACGGTTGGCTATGTCGACCGGATGATCGGCCCGCCGTCTGCGAGTACCAACTCTCGAGGACCTCGGCTACGGCTGAAGTGCTTCGGCCATAGCGAGACACTGGGTAGGCAGCGCGGAGCTGCAGTCTCGTGATATACGTCACGTGGTTACTTACGCAGCTCCGTTCCTCCTGTTCAAAGGTCATTCGTGCAAACACAGCGAAGTCGGCGCCGCTATGTTAGTAAAGCGTTCCCTATAAAACAAGAGCCTAGTAGTTCGATCACTCACGCTGAATCGCTTCCTTTCTATCACAGCGTCAGCCTTTTGATGAAAAAGGGCGTAGAAATCGTGTCTTCTCGGCGTCCGCAGAAATGACGCCACACACACACGTGACTGCACAATTTACAACCACATAAGTGAGCAGCTGCAGTTGTGAAGCGGCCTCAGGTGCGCGCGCAACAGCTAACGTAGTACACCTCGTAATCGGCGCAACCGGACATGGCTAGCGCAACGTTCAACGTATGCAGGAACGTTAACCGCACAGGCTGCATGATGAACGCCTCATTTTATCAAGTAATGTTACAACAGCGCTCTTAATCCGCTAGGTTGGGTGAAAACACATTAACGCCGGTGCGTTTTTCAGAGCTACACGCAAGTACGAGAACGCCGCCGTGAACGTCCTCTTTATCCCAGCGGATTGCGGTGCTAGCGAAGGAGATGCCGCAGAACACAGGGGAAGGGGAACACAACTGAGCTTTCGATTGTCACCACTTTACTATGATAAAACGACATGAAGGCCCCGAGGTACGCGCTCGCGAAGCCGGCATGAGGCTGACGCTGAAAATTGCATTGCCATGGTAGTGATCACCTCAACACATAAAAGATCGTAATACTAATGTTGCAGAGGCAGGAACGAATCACAAAACACGTGAGGCGCAGATCGCGCATCAGGTTAGATTAATACAGTGCTGAGAGAGGCGAACGGTGAGTAATACGGCAGGTGTAAGTTGTTATAGGGCTCTATCCCGCAACCTGGCGATAGCATTCGCTGTCCTACTCAAACTGGCTCAGTGGCTTTGGCTCAGTTTTTATTTCCCATCGTCTCTCGTACGCTTATCACGAAAATAAGTTTAAGTTGACCGACAAAAAAACAGCCTGACTGAGACTGAGAGCGGTTGCTCGGAGTTGAATTTTAATCACAGAATTAAAGACAACTTGTCGGGTCAGGTTTGCTCGGAATTATCTAGAAAACCCAATCTTGCGCACTTTGCCGCCCTGCTGCGAAACAACGCCGGCTCCATTGTATCGTCATGTATACAGCGCTCACGGCCACTGAGAAACCATTCCATAGATTGTCCTAAACACTGCAACATATTGTTACGCCCAGGGTTTATTGAGACCGGGACGGAGGACTGAAAGCAGCTGGGTCCGCTTGCCGAGCAGGAGACACCACCAACCTCGTTCTCCTCATCTTCGGCTTAGTCAGCTACGCCGACCATGTAGAATAGGAATAGGTAGAATAGGCCTTTTCATGGGCGTCACACTTCCCCCTACGCAGCCGAAGCCCGCTGGGCGAGTTAAGAAGCGCCGCGCAAATGGTAGGGCTTCAGCCTGGCAACGTGAGTGACTTCAGTTCGCGCTGAACGACGTCCGCTTGCCGTGAGACGAGCTACGCGGTAATTGAGCTCGCCAAATTGCTCAATAATGACATAGGGTCCATCGTAGTGGCACAGCAGCTTCTGAGACAATCCTCGCTTTCTGATAGGCCGCGACAACAAGACCAAATCACCATTCCTGTAAGTGACGTGACGGCGGCGGGCATCGTAGCGCGCTTTGGACCGATCTTGGGAGGCGAGAACACGAAGCCGAGCAAGGCGTCGGGCTTCTTCGGCGAGACAGAGTGTCTCAGCGATGGAGGGATCTTCAGGAAGCTCGTCAGAAAATGGTAGTATGGTGTCCAGGGTGTAGCGTGGGGGCCGAGCATAGAGTAAAAAGAAGGGGCTGTAGCCAGTAGTCTCATGGCGCGCGGTATTGAACGCGTACGTGATGAACGGCAGGACGCTGTCCCAATTCTTGTGCCTTGAATCAACATACATTGACAGCATGTTGGTGATCGTGCAGTTCGTGCGCTCAGTGAGTCCATTCGTCTGGGGATGGTAAGGCGAGGAATGGCGAAAATGCGATGCGCAGGAACGGAGAAGTTGCTCCACGACGTCAGCGGTTAACTGCCGACCACGGTAACTGATGATAACTTTGGAGGTCCATGACGTAGAACTATGAATCGTTGCAGAAAAGAGGACACATGATGCGCTGTAGCTGCGGGTAGGGCTGCCGTTTCAGAGTAACGAGTAAGGTAATCGACACAAACCACTATCCAGCGATTCCCATGATAGGATTTCGGAAACGGGCCAAGGAGATCTATGCCCACTTGCTCAAACGGTGCTGCAGACGGTGTCACAGGGTGAAGCTGACCAGATGCAAGGCTAGTAGGGTGCTTGTATCGTTGGCATTGAGTGCAGCTGGCGACGTACCGCTCAGTCGTGGCCCGCATTTTCGGCCAATAGGAGCGTGCCTGAGTACGGTGCAGCGTCCGTGCTGAACCAAGATATCCAGATGTAGGGTCATCGTGCATGGCTTGCAAAACAGAGTTGTACAGGCTCTTCGGGACTACCAGCAGGAAGTGGTGGCCCGTAGAAGAATAGCTTTTCTTCCACAGAAGACCATCCCGCACAAAAAAGTGGCTGACATTGGAAGGATCTTCAGCTGCAGCAAGGAGAGACCGTAGGGTTAAATCTTTCTGCTGTTCTGCTTTGAAAGTTGCGGCATCAGGAAAAGCAGGTGACACTGACGCGACGCAGTGATCCAAAGTAGCGATGGTAGGCTCAGACTCAGGAAGGGGCAGCCTCGAAAGACAGTCCGCGTCAGCGTGACGGCGACCACTCTTGTAGACGACTGTGTAATCGAACTCTTGTAGCCGGAGAGCCCACCGTGCAAGGCGCCCGCACGGGTCACGAAGGTTAACGAGCCAGCAGAGGGCATGATGGTCGGTGACGACGGTGAACGGTCGTCCGTACAGATAGGAACGGAAACGCTGCGTGCCGAAGACGACAGCCAAGCATTCTTGCTCGGTGACTGTATAATTGCGCTCTGGCTTGCTGAGCGAGCGACTCGCATAAGCAACAACGTGCTCTTTGTTGTCGCATCGCTGGACGAGAACAGCGCCGAGGCCAACACCGCTGGCGTCAGTATGAATCTCTGTTGGAGCGGAGGGATCGAAGTGGCGAAGTACAGGGTGGGATGTCAGAAGGAATTTTAGTTGGCGAAAGGCGGAGTCGCACTCAGGCGTCCACTCGAAAGCCACATCTTCCTGAAGTAGACCAGTCAGGAGGTAAGCTACGTCCGCAAAGCGATGAATAAAGCGGCGAAAGTAAGAGCATAAGCCAAAAAGCTCCGCAGCTCTTTGACAGACTGTGGTGGCTTGAACGACTCGACAGCTGCAGTCTTGGCTGGATCAGGTCTGACGCCGTCTTTATCAACGAGGTGTCCAAGCACTAACGCTTGACGCGCACCAAAGTGGCACTTTTTAGAGTTAAGCACAAGTGCAGCTTGGCGCAAACAGTCCAGGACGAGAGCTAAACGGTCGGTGTGCTCACTGAACGTCTTTCCGATAATTACAACGTCGTCGAGGTAGCACATGCATATTTCCCCTTTCAAACCGCGGAGTATAGTGTCCATAAATCTCTCGAAGGTGGCGGGCGCATTGCAAAGGCCAAATGGCATCACATTAAATTCATACAGGCCATCAGGCGTGACAAACGCTGTTTTTTCTTTGTCCGCGAGATGCATAGGGATTTGCCAATACCCCGACCGAAGATCAATAGAAGAGAAGTTGGAGGCTGAAAAAAGGCAGTCGATGGCATCGTCGATTCGAGGTAGGGGGTATACGCCTTTTCTCGTGACGGCATTCAGACGACGGTAATGCACGCAAAAACGCCACGACCAATCCTTTTTCCGAACAAGAATTACTGGAGCAGCCCTGGGACTCTACGACTCTTGTATAACACATTTAGTTAACATCTCCTTCACTTGCTCATTGATCAGCTTACGTTCAGACGGGGCCACTCGGTAGGGCTTTTGCCGGATCGGATGTGAGGCGCCAGTGTCAATCCTGTGAAGGGTTCGAGACGAGGGGACGGAAGGTGGGCCACCGGGCTGTGAAAAGTCAAACATGGTAGAGTGTCGCAGAAGAATGGCCAAGAGAGCACGGCACTCATGCGTCGAGAGCGAGTTGTCAATCATGCTGAGTAGCTTGGGCTCGTCACAAAACTCTGGCGCTTCCACGTGCAAGGCGTCGGTAACCAAGGCCACGGACACTTGTGAGGCGTGGCTGCACCACGACGCAAGCTTCTGGCCTTCAGGCAGAACTACCGGTTCTGTAGAACAATTCACTGCCCATAATTCAGTGCGACCGTTGGTGACGGAAACCATGGCATGAGGACATGAGGAACCAAAATATTCTTCTTCATGCAGGTAAGATGGTTCGGTTCCACAGTCGCATCAAACACGTCGACAGTCGTATCGGGACAGGAAACCGGTACGCATACGGCCTAAGAAGGAGGCACGACAGTATCTCGGGTAACAACGAGCACACTCTCTCCAGGGTGAGAGCCTTCCACAAGGCCAGTGGTAAAACATTTGCCGACGCTGAGCTCACCGGTGCGACAATCGACGTTGGCGCCACACATGTGCAAAAAGTCGAGCCCAAGAATGACGTCGTGCGTCGATCGGGCGAGCACTGCCATTTCCGTTCTGAACACTTCACCACTCAAAGAAACCTTAACAGTACACACTCCGATTGCAGGCAACGGTTCGCCACTCGCACCACAAAACTGGACATTTTTGTCCCACCGAAACAAAACTTTGCGTCCAAGGAGAGACTTAAATGCCGCGCTCATAACGGAAACAGTAGCACCGGTATCCAATAAAGCCATTTCAGGTACACCATCCACTAGCACATTAACTTTGTTCCGCAACATAAATACAGGCAGGGGTATCACTTCCGCGGCAGACTTCCAGCGACCTCACCCCCATCGGTCGCGCCGACTAGTTTTCCGGCGGAGGTGAGCCGCTACAATAAGTGGAACTCTTCTGCCCGACTTGCCAACGTCGTCTTTTCCCTGACCGACACGGCCCTAACGTGGTATGACAACCATGAGGATTCATTTACGACATGGGACCGCTTCGTAGAGGAGCTAAAGAAGTGTTTCGGCGACTCTGTCACGAAGAAGAAGCGGGCTGAACAAGCGCTTGCGCAAAGGGCTCAGCTTCCCGGGGAGACCTGTACAAAGTACATTGAATAAATCATAAAGTTATGCAAGGTCGTCTCACCTGGACTGTTAATGGCCGCCCCCTGGAAACTTCATCGACCGGTCCACCATGACCACCGTCAAGAACGACCTGCCGGTCAAGGTCTCCAAGATCACCATCACCCAACTGGAGAGGCTGCCCTCTGATAACGGCAAGTTTGTCTTCGAGTGCACGGCTCTTGTCGACGCGCAGGTCACGAAGGCCACCATCGCCCTGGGCTCCATCATCGAGGACACCTGCACGGCCAACGCCCACTGCGAGCCCCGCGGAGCCACCTGCAGCGAGGGACGCTGTTTCTGCAAGCCCACCCAGCACCTCCACCAAGATGTTACGCCCAAGGTTTATTGAGACCGGGACGGAGGACTGAAAGCAGCTGGGTCCGCTTGCCGAGCACGAGACACCACCAACCTCGTTCTCCTCATCTTCGGCTTAGTCAGCTACGCCGACCATGTAGAATAGGAATAGGTAGAATAGACCTTTTCATGGGCGTCACACTATGATTACTTTCAGAAGGAAGCGTGGCAGGCGTGTGGTGAATATTATTTCCACAATTCTGCTCCATATTAAAGCTCTAATTTTCTTCCTTCTATGTGACACCCTTGTGGAGCAGCAGGACAAAAGAGTTGCGCCGCCTCGCATCTCTTTCCTCGCAATCTTTTTCCCTTTGTTTGGTCGTGGTATGCTTGGAAATGTGGCACTTTCCAAGCGTGGCATTTTCAAAATGTGGTATTTTCCAAGTATACCACGGCCAGCGCTAGCAGCTGTGGAAAGGCCATCCAGAAAATGCTTTCAAATCACTGAGAAGAAACTTGCCCCAAGGACTTTTCTATTTCCTCTTCTGGGCAAAGTTGCTGCAGGAGAAAAGTGAGGCCTGTACTCACTACACCCATCGATGTTCGCTGCGTGGAATCAAATTCAGGAAGCGCTGTATACGGACCCAGAGGTCTAAACAGCCTTCTTGATACACGCGGCCAGCGCAAAATGCCGGCCGCTTTTTGAACGCACGGTTGGCGCGATAGCGGCCCAGCATGTGGGAGCCTGCTATCGACCCACAATCGACGCCCCATTGTGCCGCTGCGTTCTGCGCGTAATGTCTTTTCCTATAATACCAATGAGCCTGTGCAGACGCGCTTGCGCCGCCTCGCAGGAGAAACCTAAACGTGCCGAAGGCTCGTTGCGCCGGCTCCTATAGCAAGAGTCTAACACCGACGCTACTAGCGTGCTGTTCGGAGGCACCCCTCCTCCGTAAACTGCAAGAAGCGCAGCTGTCCTACATCTTCTCCCATATGCTAATGAGAAGGCGCTTTGCTTGTTTATTTTCTCCGTTGCCTTTTTGCTCGCTGGCATATTAGCCATTTACAAAAGGCAGGAAGGTGGTCAAACCTGTTGCATCGGTGCACTCCGACATGCGCACGCGTTCGATGCAACGATAGTGAGCATTCTATGCAACCAGCCACCTTCAGTATCGAAGCGAGTGTGAGTTCACAGTGGTGAATTCACCGCTGTGAATTATCTGATAGAAAGTCCAAGTTATACATAAAGGAGGCCGGCGGGATAATATAAACAATTACCGCCCTATCTCTGTCTTGCCTGTGTTCTCAAAAATTTCAGAGCGTCTCCCGCAAATGCGATTAACTAGCATTGTTGAAGAGAAGAAAGTCTTCGCTGAAGAGCAATGTGGTTTTCGTGAAAATAAGTCTAGAGAAAGGGCATTACTGAATGCTAAAGGAAAAGTGTTGAGTAATTTCAAGAATAAGCAATTTACCATTGGATTCCTCTTAGATTTCTGAAAGTCTTCAGACTCAATTAAGCATAATACTCTGTACCGAAAACTCACGTTCTACGGCATTTGAGGCGTAGCGCTCAGTTTGATTCGCATTTATCTGGCAGACTGCAATACACATACTTCAATGGTTTTCGTTCCGAGTTAAAAGAGATAACATATGATGTTCCTCAGGGCTCTATACAGGGACCCTTGTCTATTATGCACATTAATGACTTTATACGCATTCCACATACCCCTCACACAATTATCTACGCTGATGACACTACCTTGTTTTTCTCTGGGAATAATTTGGGCCATCTTGCCAGCCGAACGAACACATGGTTAAATGAATTATACACCTGGCTGAGGGTAAGTCAACTGCAATCAAATGTTAGTAAAACAAAATACGTCATATTCAAACCAAGATATAAACCTGATGACGAAAACATCATTGTTAAATGTAAGCACTTTTTAATAGACAGGGTTCCTAATTTTTAATTTTTGGACGTTTATTTTCAAGAGCACTTGAGCTGGACGCCCCAAGTAGACAAGATACATGCGAGTGTATGCAGATCTGTTGGCATGCTGAACAAAATTAGGTTGAAGTTGAAGTTGAAAGTTTGTAATAAGGGAGTAATCACTCATTGGCATCCACCCAAGCGCAGCCATACGGCTACAAAGGAAAGCCATACAGCTTTCTCAGAAACTTCGCAGTTAAAGAAAAATTCGTCCTGGTCCGGGGTCCCCGGGACCCCGGACCAGGACGAATTTTTCTTTAACTGCGAAGTTTCTGAGAAAGCTGTATGGCTTTCCTTTGTAGCCGTATGGCTGCGCTTGGGTGGATGCCAATGAGTGATTACTCCCTTATTACAAATTTACTCCACCTTGGGGGATTCCCCTAAACATTTGACCAAGTTGAAAGTTTATTGAGGAATTCGATCAAAGTTGCAATTGTATACAGCGAGAGGTCCCATAGTACAAGGCCGCGGGCGGGACCTCCCATGAAAATAAATTTCAATATGCAACATAATACAAAATACACAACACATTAATTAGCGACGCACAGAATAAATATAGGTACATAGTGTAATATTAGTTACTGAAATATTTAAATACAAACAATGGAATGCAGGATAATGTACAATAAAACACTCACAGATGCCGCGATACTTAGGATCGATAACAAAAAAAAATCACAAATTAAGAAGGAAAAGCTTTAGTTTGACCTTGAATAAAGAAAGCGTATTAGTTTGTTTAATGTCTATGTTCAAAGAGTTCCAAAATGATACGGATGAAAAATGAAGGCATTGTTTCCCGTAGTTAGTTCTGACCTTAGGTAGTAAAAAGTTATTACGCAGCGCAAAACGTGTGACGTGTTGCTCATGATCGTGCCGGGAGAAAATATGCTTAGCGGGAGATGATGATGAAGAATCTTAAAGAATAGGATACCAATGTTGTAAAAATAAAGGGCCGAGATATGTAGAACGTTTAAATCTATGAACAAAATGCGGGAGGGTGACATTCGAGGGGTATAGGTTATGATGCGAATGGCTTGCTTTTGCAGCTTTATTAAAGGCCAGAGATGAATATGATAGGCGTTACCCCAAGATGAGATACCGGAGTTCAAGTGGCTGTGGATGAATGCGTAGTAAAGAGATTGTAAAGTTTGGACTGGAAAATAGCTTCGGGCTTTAATTGGTGTGCGAAACCCATAACAAATTTTCTTGCACGTTTCAGCTAAATGATTTGCGTTAACACGTTTTGGCGGGCTAGTTGGTTAAGCATCTTGAATGAACAGCGCGAACGAAGACGAGCACAAAAGACAAGAAAATGGACGACACAGCGCTGACTAAAAACTGAGGGTTTATTGCTGATCACACAAGTATAAATACATAGATGTCGGCAGAGAGGAAGGTATACAAAGTGCAAAAAAACAAAAAAAAAACAAAAAAAAACAGAAAAAAATAACAATAAAAAACAAACCATAAATGTGACAACAGCAACAGAAGCGCGCTAGAAATCAGCGGAGATTATCAGCCCCCAGGAGTGACAGCTCTTTTTCCAGTAGTGTTAGCGAAGGAGTGCTTACACATGCATTTCCCTGCTTGAATATGTTGTAGGCCTCGATAATTTCCCTCGCAGTTTTTTCCCGATTTTTGGCAATGACCTTGGTTTCATGATATAG
This sequence comes from Amblyomma mixtum, assembly GCF_055824585.1. Lineage (NCBI taxonomy): Eukaryota > Metazoa > Arthropoda > Arachnida > Ixodida > Ixodidae > Amblyomma > Amblyomma mixtum. Next base: position 19,549,292 of record NC_143014.1, read on the forward strand.
CGGTACGCACTGTTTTTTATCTGTCTTTGCCCATTCACAATCCCGGCAATGAATGCCGAGGTGACCGGAAACTACTTTTGACACTTTATAGCTGTGTTCGCTCAGCCTTTTATTGATACATCGTCCCGTCTGTCCAACGTACTGCCCTCCACAGGGCAGAGGGATGTTATAAACAACCCCCTTATCACAAGGGACGAAGCGTGACTGGTGCTTAGTTGTGCACTTCGCCAATTTTCCTTTGATCTCATTAACAGATCGGCACAAACCAGCCAGACGATCAGGCGCGGAAAACACAACATCGACACCTGCTTTTTTCCCCACTTTTTTCAGGGAGTGTGAAATTCCATGTAGATATGGAATCACAGCGACACGTTTGCGGTTGTTGTCCGATTCCTGGCCGTCTCGTGTAGCTGGTTCTGACTTGCTCTTCTTTAGGGCCGACTCAGCTACTGACGTGATAAGTTCTAGGGGGTACCCTGCCGAGAGCAACCTTTTTACCTGGAGTGAAACACTGGAGTGCAGTCTGTGGTGGCAGGTTTTTGTTAATGAGCTGTTCAAACAGGACCCTATGATACCCCTCTTAATGAGCTTGGAATGGCAAGAACCATAGGGAAGAAGGGGCTTATTACCTCGAGGTTCGAAAGCCCAGCAAACGTGGCTAGGAGTGAAGTACAGGCCAAGGTCTAGAAACTTGATGCGGTTGTGAACAGGGGTTTCATAAGTGATCTCAAGGGGGGAGAGAGCGTCAGAAAAAATGGACAGACTACGAGACACCTCGGTTTCAAACTCCTGTCCAGAGCACTTAACAAAAACAAGGTAGTCGTCGACAAATCTAAATGTTTTTACGACCTTAGTTTCACCAAGGCGTTCGTTGAGAGCACGGTCGCATCTGGCGAGATAAATGTCACTGAGTATGGGGGCGATACAGGAGCCTATGCATATGCCGTTTTTTTGAATGAAGATGGATGAGTTCCACTCAGTGAAAGTTGATTGCAGGTACAAGGAGAGTAGATCCAGAAATCTTGCTACAGAGATGCCGGACGCGTTTTGAAAGGCAACCACGCCATGTCGGTCAATGCATTCACTGACACTGGTTAACAGATCGTCATAGGGAATCGAATAGAACAAGTCCTTCACGTCAATAGAAAAAGCTAAAAGTTCATCAGCATTGTGCGTCGTCAGGAAGTCAGTTACTTGGTCCGAATTTTTTACCTGGAAAGGATCGTCAACAGAGATTACTTTTCTTTTCTGCCACGTTACGTTCTTTTCTGCCAAAACGCACAAGCCTGACTGCCCGCTCCGTGTGATAGTCTCAGAGAGGGGTACTTGGCAGAAGTGCCTCGCTGAATTCATTAAGCGGCAACTCGCCGTAATCTCTGTTGACGATCCTTTCCAGGGAAAAAATTCGGACCAAGTAACTGACTTCCTGACGACGCACAATGCTGATGAACTTTTAGCTTTTTCTATTGACGTGAAGGACTTGTTCTATTCGATTCCCTATGACGATCTGTTAACCAGTGTCAGTGAATGCATTGACCGACATGGCGTGGTTGCCTTTCAAAACGCGTCCGGCATCTCTGTAGCAAGATTTCTGGATCTACTCTCCTTGTACCTGCAATCAACTTTCACTGAGTGGAACTCATCCATCTTCATTCAAAAAAACGGCATATGCATAGGCTCCTGTATCGCCCCCATACTCAGTGACATTTATCTCGCCAGATGCGACCGTGCTCTCAACGAACGCCTTGGTGAAACTAAGGTCGTAAAAACATTTAGATTTGTCGACGACTACCTTGTTTTTGTTAAGTGCTCTGGACAGGAGTTTGAAACCGAGGTGTCTCGTAGTCTGTCCATTTTTTCTGACGCTCTCTCCCCCCTTGAGATCACTTATGAAACCCCTGTTCACAACCGCATCAAGTTTCTAGACCTTGGCCTGTACTTCACTCCTAGCCACGTTTGCTGGGCTTTCGAACCTCGAGGTAACAAGCCCCTTCTTCCCTATGGTTCTTGCCATTCCAAGCTCATTAAGAGGGGTATCATAGGGTCCTGTTTGAACAGCTCATTAACAAAAACCTGCTACCACAGACTGCACTCCAGTGTTTCACTCCAGGTAAAAAGGTTGCTCTCGGCAGGGTACCCCCTAGAACTTATCACGTCAGTAGCTGAGTCGGCCCTAAAGAAGAGCAAGTCAGAACCAGCTACACGAGACGGCCAGGAATCGGACAACAACCGCAAACGTGTCGCTGTGATTCCATATCTACATGGAATTTCACACTCCCTGAAAAAAGTGGGGAAAAAAGCAGGTGTCGATGTTGTGTTTTCCGCGCCTGATCGTCTGGCTGGTTTGTGCCGATCTGTTAATGAGATCAAAGGAAAATTGGCGAAGTGCACAACTAAGCACCAGTCACGCTTCGTCCTTTGTGATAAGGGGGTTGTTTATAACATCCCTCTGCCCTGTGGAGGGCAGTACGTTGGACAGACGGGACGATGTATCAATAAAAGGCTGAGCGAACACAGCTATAAAGTGTCAAAAGTAGTTTCCGGTCACCTCGGCATTCATTGCCGGGATTGTGAATGGGCAAAGACAGATAAAAAACAGTGCGTACCGCTATATCATGAAACCAAGGTCATTGCCAAAAATCGGGAAAAAACTGCGAGGGAAATTATCGAGGCCTACAACATATTCAAGCAGGGAAATGCATGTGTAAGCACTCCTTCGCTAACACTACTGGAAAAAGAGCTGTCACTCCTGGGGGCTGATAATCTCCGCTGATTTCTAGCGCGCTTCTGTTGCTGTTGTCACATTTATGGTTTGTTTTTTATTATTATTATTTTTTTGATTTTTTTTTGTTTTTTTGCACTTTGTATACCTTCCTCTCTGCCGACATCTATGTATTTATACTTGTGTGATCAGCAATAAACCCTCAGTTGTTAGTCAGCGCTGTGTCGTCCATTTTCTTGTCTTTTGTGCTCGTCTTCGTTCGCGCTGTTCATTCAAGAGCTAAATGATGATAGAATTTTAAGTGAGGGTCAATGATAACACCCAGAAAAGAAACTCGATCTTGCGACGAAATAGCAGCAGAATTGAGGTATAGAAGTGGTATGATGGGCAATGGCTTCTGAGGGGGATGGAAAATCTGAAAACAAGTTTTAGTGACGTTCACGGACAGGCGGTTAATGTGGCACCAGCGCTCAAGAGAATTAAGATCATTCTGCAGGTTAAGTATCAGCTGATTAATGTCCTGGTGCGATGATAGCATGGTAGAGTCATCTGCGTACGGCTGTCATCCATCTGCGTATGGAGTCATCTGGTACTGGCTTCCTGTCTCGCTAAAGTACCGGTTATACTAGGCTCTTGTTCAATCACATTTCAATTACTGCTTACTAATATGGGGCCCTACTACCAAGTCTTGCCTTGACAAAATGATCGTTCAACAAAAACGAGCTATCCGATGCATCGAAAACCTTGAGCGGCTGGAACACACGGCCTCGGTGCTCCTAAGACAATGTGCTAAAAATAAGCACGTGATATGAGCTGAAACTTGCTACTCATATTATGAACGAAATTATGCGAAATCCATCAGTGTTAACCAACTTGTGCTTGCCCAGTACTACACGGTATAACTTTCGAAAGAACTTCTTTAGACTACCCGGGATAATAGCGAGCCATGGTACACAAACACTGACGTATTTAATCCCGAATTTCTAAATACACACCCACCTTTTCTTGACATATAGCAGAAATGTAGAGCATTTAAAAGCTTCGAAAATGCCTTCAGAACGTACATACCGTCCAATTCAAAGCATTAAGCGCATATAGCAGAAATGTAGAGCATTCAAAAGCTTCGAAAATGCCTTCAGAACGTACATACCGTCCAATTCAAAGCATTAAGCATATGTGTTTTGAAAACCAACTAAACTCTGCATTGGATACTATTTTTTTTCTATTTTATTAATGCATTAACACTTCTATAATGTTGTATAATGTCGTGATCCTTTGTGCATGCCTGAGCACTGTACGGGTGACAGGTCCCTCGTCAGGCAGAGAACATCTACCTTTAGCACTGCTATCCTAGACCATTTGTCTCTTAAGGACTGCTCCAAATAAAACAAACAGAACTCTGCTAACAGTAAACTAATAGTTTTATGAAAAATCTGAAGCAGAGCCCGCCAATTGCAGACAACTTTTGGAGGCAATTACGGATGGCTTTACCCGCGGGTTCGACTATCTTTTGCAGCCAAGGCCTAGTGCAAAGGATGCAACGGTTGCTGCTGTTTTCGTCCCTATTTCAAGTGGCGGCGGCTGCCAGCACCTATGGAAGACTTCCGCTATCGTGCTCAGGAGCTTGCAGAGCAGGCTGTTGTTGACTTGGCCAACTCGACTATGGTCGCGCATTCTTTCTTACATGGATCAGCAAGTTCATCGTCGGCTGCGGGATCAAATGCACAAAATGCATCAGCTGCCGCGTTCTTTGCTTTCGGAGCAATTAGCGCAACAAGCCTTAGTTCTCAGGAGGCGCTAATGAAACTTCAGTTCCTTAACTACCTCCAAGATCCTCGAGGAGACGTGGCCATGCCTCACTCTGATCCGTTGGTAAAAAGCATCTCTACCAAGTACAACAGGGAAACGTGATCTTCTGCTCCTGCATAAAAGCTGTTTTCATTTGGTTCGCATAGAGCAAGACAGAATCGCTGGACGTTTCTGACCGGCGGTTTGAGCAATGCTTTTGCTTAAGTCTTTTAACTGTAGGTAACATCGCAACTGCAGAAATCAGAAACATGATTATTACTTTTGATTTCAGTTTTCATTTCAAATTTCGTTTTATTATATTTCCCCTCATAAATACTTTCAGAACTACTATTTTTGTCTTCTTTGCAGTTTTATTCAGAGAACATTCAACCTGAAACATCTGCAAAATCCACTGCCGGAGAAATAACTTATCAATTTTCCAAACGCGGGAGCTTGCACCTTTTAGCACCAGGCAGAGGCAGCGGCGAACGCTGCATGTTGCTAATGAAAGGCCTCAGAAACACTTTAAAGCTTATACGATTGTAGTTGAGTGTTCAGAGGCAACTTCGCGAGAAAAACACCAGCTAAAAATTGATTTTACTACTCTCCTAAATATGGTCATTCATTTTCCTTCCTTTGTCTGCTCAGTAATATATGGCGTCTGTCCAATGCATAACTTTTAACGAAATCAGTGGCGGCGACGGTGCACCTTGAAGAAATTGCTGCCTAATTAAATTCGTGCGGCCGGTCTAGTTGAAGGCCTTTAAAAAATAGTCTGCTATATTATAGGCACTAAATATTTTACAAACCATGGCGAAATTAACATAGCTAAACACCGTATTATCGCTTTCAATAATGTATCGAAGCATCGAAGATACAGTATCCAGGATCTGTATCGAACATCAGTTCTCTAAATGTATCTTATATCGGTATCGAAACTACAATTTTTCAGGGTACCGATATCGAAGATATTTTTTGAGGTATCCTGTCCAGCCGTTCATGCAACGCATGAACTCTCTGTGCAACGCTAGCGATTCATCCTGTGTTGTTGATTGCGTGCTATGAGACGTTCTCATGGTTAAATAATGCAGCGCGAAAAGACAAGGACAAACGCAGAAGCGGGCAACGCTGACTATCAACACATTTATTCAAAGAAACGAGCAGCTTTTATAATGCCATCCAAGACCCACGTGACCAGATAAAGCAGCAAGCGTGGGAAATCTATGTAACACTGATACACATCATTGCACACAACATGGAAGAAACAGCACATCGAGGCGATGCAACGTCACCCCGGTACCTAAAATCTGCGTGACTAAATGACCAGGAAGAGCCAAAATAAACGAGTAACAAAAGAATGAATTATCGTCTATTGTTATCAACTCATCGTGAGGCAATTGGCAGAAACAAAGAACAGAACACAAAACAAAACAATACCGCAAAACTGTGTAAAAGTCAAAGCAAAGCAGAGTCAAACAGACAACACAACAAAAGGAACGCTACGCGAAAGCTGTGTCAAATGCTGAAAGCCATACAGAGGCTAAGGAAAAGTTAAAAAGTTCTAAAGAACATGTCGAAAGTTCTAAAGAACAAAAGTCAATTATAGCGGAGCTAGAAAACTCAACTCCTTGTCTAAAAGTAAAATTGAAGGGGTGCTAACGCACTTGTCTCCAGTTTTCGCGATCAACCGTGCCTCATTGATGACCCTTTCAATTTCGGTCCTCGCACGTCCTCTGATCACCGTACGCTTGAAGAATAGTTCGCACCCTTTGCAAATCTTGCAATGGTCGTCCAGGTGCCCGCCGCTTTTGTTGCGTACCTTCCGGCGGTGCTCAAGCAGTCTCTCGTTGAGGCACCTGCCGGTTTGCCCGATATAAACGCTCCCACACTTCAAAGGTATCTCATAGACGACACAGGTAGCACACTGCGTAAACGGATCGACATGTCTTACAGGGCAAACCTTTTTCTTCTGCTTTGCCAGCAACGTACAAACTTCTGATAGTTCACACGGGGCTGAAAAGACAAGATTAGCATTGTTTCTTTTTGCGGCCTTCTTTAAGTTATGAGACAGCTTGTGAAAATATGAGTTACGGCCAGGGGAGGCCGTTTACCCTGCTCAGGCTTGCCTGCATCTTTGTTTTGAACTTTTAACTTCTGGAAAAGGGTCTCAGAAACACTACGCACCAGTGCTGGTGAGTAGCCAGCACTGTAAAGACGTTGCACTTGTTTCGCAACGCTGCTCTGCATCGTATGGGGACAGCTTTTCGTGAGCGCTGCCTGGATGGCGGATGAAACAATGCCTCGCTTAATCAATTTCGAGTGTGCCCTGTCATGCGGAAGAAGTCCCTTCTTAGAGCGAGGGTTATACGTCCAACAGAGGTGATTTTCTTCAAAGCTAAACAGCAGGTCCAAAAACTGTACAGCCTTGCCGCTGAGAGGTTCGCACGTAAAATTGAGTCCCCCAGAGTGGGATTTGAAAAGGGCGGCAATCTGAGTAGTAACACGTTCGCCTCCGGTACCGATATAAATACCGCACAGAACGCGTTCGCGTGCGTGCTGTGCTGTTTTGCCAAGCCTGAATAAAGTGTGTGTGCCTTGTCTGGTTAGAGCTCAGGCAAAAAGGCACTCGAAAGGGGATGGGGGGTTGATACGGAAGCGCCTCTCACGTTCGGCTGCTCAACTCGAGCTCGAGTGTCCCATTTGTAAGTCGCGAAAGGCTAAAACTTTCGCCAGCTGAGGTTTCGAGGCCCGTTAAAAACTACATGTGGTCGACGTAAACCTGGAGTCATCCTTCCACTACAAAACAGTACGCCTCATAATCCCCCCTGTTAATTTGCCACTTGAAGGCGAGTTAACTTCAACGCGTAAGAATATGTAAGAGTTGGAGTTATCGATCTTAACAGGAAAAAAAAATAGGCCAAATTCATTACCTGAAATTCGGTTTTAAGCCACCGCCCCACCCCCCCCCCCCCCCGCCCGAAAAATAAACGGTACCACCATGGCTTCTTGCCTATTCAGTACAAGACAGAATGAACAAAGTCCGGAAGCCAGGACCCTGATAACATAATTAAGCAATGCAGAAGAATTCTCTAAACAATTGCATTGCTACTTCGTCAAGCTTCGTCTGCTAGCGTAGCGCTCTCTGCTTACACGCAGTTTTCCCCTTATCAGAGCCATTATTTTGGTTAAGGAGTTTTCGCACGGCATGTAAATACACTGACAACATTTGTAAACGTAACCACGGTACTGAAAAAATTTATTAGATGCAAAATCCTCATAGAGGATTTCTCAAACCAATGTCGTACATTTTGAATGATAATAGTATAAGACATTTTTATGACAAGTGTACGATTTTGTGAGAATGGCGACATTTTTATGACAAACTTGTATGAGGATATTGCGTAATGAGCTTTTTTTCATCAGGGAAGACACCGTGACTGGAAACCATGCGCAAGCGTCGAGAAAAAGTGCCATATTCTGGCTTCAGCGTCACTTCCATCGCTGCCATCACTGTGAGCACTACGTGATCTGAGGCCATTCGGCCCTTTCGTGATTTCAGCCGCCACCAGTGTCCCAATCCGAAACTTTGTTGCTATGTAGCGTTATTGGATCTCACAGTTCTTTCCGTGACTGAAGGAGGCAAGAAGCCCTGCTTCCATTTGCCTGATCGAGTCAAGTATATATACGCCACCCCCCTCCCCCCACTCTGTTGATTTCGTATGTTTTTTGGCATTTATGTTAGCTTTAGCGCAACCTAGCTTTTATAAATTAACTCCACGTTTACATCTTACGGCCCTCAGCTCTGGACTTGACACTTATTTTTTTCCGGCGAAAGTATGGCATATAAGTTCTATTGTTCTAAACTGGATCGTCTGTCTGTTAGTAACTATTTCATAAATTACGCTTCCTAAACAACAGCGCAAGTGACTATTGACTGCAGAAAGGTGCCAGATATATCACTGAAAAAAACCTTTAATTCTTAGTCGATAAATGTTATTCGCCGCAAAAAGGAAAGAAAATTGCGGCTCGAAATAAAGTGCGCCCGATTAAAAAAAAAGTCCAACCTCTCAGTATATGACAGCAGAAGTCAATGTAAAGAAGACAACTGCAGCCGAAAGTAATGTCCACAAATGCGAAGTTCAACAGCGAGCTTTTTCCTTTTAATAAGGGGATTAACAACGCACTTGCGAATGCTGTACGTCTCTTGCGTGTCTGTAGGTTTCTGTTTCATGTAGTGGCAGTGTGGTGGTGTGAAACCGCGGTTTCTTGCGGCCATATATTTTCTGCTATGCGAACAGTTCTCCGCATTTTGGATTCACTAATTATGGCTAGCTTCATTTACGGTAGTCGATTAGAAGTTGAGAGTTCATGACCTCAAAGACGTCATTAATAGAAATGAAGGACCAGAAATTCTGTGCGCTCTGCACGTACAGGCTTCCGGGCTTGACCACAACACGGCGTTTTCCAGCCCTATCAGCGTCGCTTGAGGTGAGTTAATTAGGCGGGGAGTGTAGCGTACTGAAATCCATGGCCTTCGGTATCAGCGCAGGTGGCGCTCTCGGCAGAGTTAGTTGCCCTTCTCCACCTACTGCCCGCGGAAGCTGCTGTAAAAAGAAAGGATACAATCACGACGCTGTGCCGCGCCGGAATACAATCGGATCATTCCCGAAGAGGCAGCGCGAGACAGCGCTCTCCTCTTCGACAATTAAAGAAAAAACCGCGTTGAAGAGAGTCCTTGCTCACGTAACGAGCTATGAGATTTCAAGGCACACAGGTTCGGTACTCGACACAGTGAGCGCCGCTGGAGAAAGCTCCAAACCATGTGAAGATGAAAGTCTCTTTAGTTATCTCCACGCGTTGTTCTCGCCAAGTCAGCTCAGGTAAACCGTTTTCATGGCTTACGAAAAGAACAAGGTGCCACCAGGCAGGAGAGAAGCGCAGCGGGAGAGGTGCTCGTCCTGTCGCCGAGTATTCGTAAGCCATGCACCATTTATTGCACGGATATACGCTACTAGGTTTGCAAAACGCCTCCGATCAGTCACGACTAGGCCCGAACGGGGATGCTCTGGCAGGCATGGACGAAAACGTCAGCAAGCACGTTTGGGTTCGCTTATTTCTGCAACGAGCGGACTGCGTTGGATGCCGCTTTCACCTGCTGACGCACACAGCGCTCTGAGAATTCTCAGGCTGTGGTCGCCGAAGAGCAAAAGCTTGGGCGTGCACGAAAGAGGCCATCAAGGCCCGAAGCGATTGAGCGGAGAAGCTATGCTCGTATACGGAGCTTCAACAAAAGCGTTCCCCTCGTCCCGACGGACATTCAAAGGCGGCGGCGTCTTTTCGCAAAACGACCCGGAGAGCGGCTGGAAAAAGTACACAAAGAGCAAGCCGGGGACGGGGAGGCGGTCTTAAGTAGATCACCCACAAATGACCGCCAGGGACGCTGCGACGCAGCACCGTATCCGAACGAAGCGGCGGCCCATTCTCATCCCTCGCCGGCTTGCGACACGCGATGGTCGAACGCGCACGTCGCGCTGCTCTTCCGGAATTGCCTCTCGAACCCCCCGGCGGCAGGAGCGAGATGGACCGTTCTTCGTGGCATGCGCGTTGTTCAAAGCCTGCCAGGCGGCAACGCGCAGTTTCGGACGACTTTTAGCGGCAGCCATTTCTTTCTCGGCCGAACACTTTGAGCGTTGGTCGGTGGTAGATGTCGCCTTTCGGGCCGTGATGACTTTGGGGCCAAGTCGGTTTTGCATAACAAGTGGCCCGTATGAGTCTGCGCTTCATGACTGAGCCCATGAAACACTTGGTGGAGAGAGGCCGCATTTTCAACAACGAGCGCTTTTGAGACGGCGTTCTCTGTACGGAGCATAATCGCAGGAGGAGAGAGAAGGCCCTCTCATTTCCTTCATCTCATACGACATAGAAGTGCTTCAGTGTGCATGGATGGCGGTGTTCCATCGAACGCCATCGCACGCCGTGACCCGATGTCATACTATTCCGGTGGGTAAACCCCGGGCAAGATCTTGCAATGCTTGTGGCTTTGTGCCAAGGAAACAAATAAATAAAAATAAATCAAACAAATATTGCTCCGACTGGGATTCGAAACCGCGGCGCCGCGAACAGATCATCTTTCGCTGGCCAGTGTACGAGAGCACTAGGATATCGCCCCCAACTCCAACATGGTGACGACGTCCTCCTCGGGCTTAATGGCGAGGGTGCATATTGGATACAAACGCACTCATGCACAGGGAATGGAGTATATTTAAAATTTTGGGACGCAGAGCTAGAATTAGTACCAACCAAAAGTACGGAGAAGGAAAAGTTGTGAATTCACACTCTAGCAGAGGAATCTACCAGATGAAATTATATAATCGTGAATATAATCGCACACTGGTTTCAGGGCATATCCCTTGGCGCTTGCCCCAAATGATAGGAGAATCGGAATAGATAGAGGAAGCCGAAGCCGAGCGAAGGGGATCTCCAAGTAAATTCTACGGAGAGGAGCGAGCCGCCGGCAGGAGAGGAAAAAATGTTCTATAGACTCAATTTCGCCACAAGACTAACAAAGGTTGGATGTCGAACACCCCGACATACACTCGCGCTGTGCATTGAACACTGTCATCTTCATCAACTTCCATCTGCGGCGCGAAGACACAGACAGGAAATTCTCCGTATTCATCGTCGTCGTTACTATTCATGCAATTCTGCTTTCACACATTTATAAACTGTAGGCGAAAATTCTCTTTCATATCTGTTTCCGGTGGCTTGGATGTTGTGCGGCCGCTTACTTTGCCACTCGGCGCGGCAGGAGCAATCGGGGCGCAGCCATTTGCATTGGCAGGATGGGCATTCCAATGCTCTCTAAATATTGGTTGCCAGGCCACAGAAGGCGCACAAGATGTAAGCAGCAGTCTGCAAACTGCCTGAAAACTTTTTCTACAGTGCGGTAACGTGTATAATCATCAACAGGTAAAGCGCTGTTTATTCCTTTTTGGCTGCGCAAAAGCAAAAATATGAAGCATGTTCTTTTCTAGGAGGTATGGGTTCATAGGGAACTTGCTGTGACGCCAAGATGCGTTAAATATGTCTTCATTGTAATCTTAACCCACCTTTGAATTTTGAGTTACGAGCACTTGACGGCTGTTATTTATATGCAGCATGTTGTAGATGGAATGATTTCACATAACTAAACACCCCTGGGCCACCTAAACTCAACAGCAAATCCCGGATAATGTATGGTTATTAACCAGGGAAAGAGAGACAACAACGGGCATAGTCTCATATGAACTGCTTGCTCGGCTGCTGAAATGGGACTATGTTCAGTGGAGTATCTCTATAAGCCGATTAACGCTCGGAATAATAAGCATGTCTCAAGTTGACCCTTAAGTCGGATTGTAGAGTATGGAAAAAGTTACGGCGGAGGAACGGGCGAAGAACGGACAACTGCAAGCTTCGAACTCAAATGCTCATTGATGGCGGCAGGTAACGCACATACCACCTGTATCCGAGAAAAAATACCAGAACAAATATTTCGCAGATATTAAGCCACCAAATACTAGAAATACGTGTTTATTAATGGATTTTAATGAAATTCATTGGATAGCTCGCTTGCAGAGCCGGAAACGGAGCAATCTCAGCCGCTGCAACAATTTCCACTCATAGTCGCCGCACAACTTTCAAAGAAAAGCAACTGGCACCCACCTGTGAGCAGGCAGACAATGACCGGCCCTCCAGCTTTGTCTTGATATTCACACGAAACTTTCACTTGCTGATTGGCTTCACACGAGAATGTAGTTACCATAGTTCCTCCGTGAGTGGCCTGGTAGCTGGCATCGGCAGCAGTGCTTCCAGCAGCCACACCGTTCTACGCACTCAAGTAACGATGGAAAAACAGTACAAGGCGCCACTGCTTCATTACAAAAATCTAATCATGGTTATTACTGCGGTGTAACGCGAGATTTAGAGCCTGCGGTGGTGATCATAGAATATTCGTTTTCTTCTCTGGTTGAGTGCGCGTGAGGTCACCGTGTTCAGACCACTCAGCGTGGCGCGCTGCGTTCAATCACGCGTGGCGTCTTTGAACGTTAACAAATCAGCTCGACTCGTTCCAGCTGCTCCGGTCTGCCTTTGTTTTCCTTTTCTCCTCGCTCTCCTTCAAAAGGGACGATTGTCGGGATAGTTCGTTCATGATACTGGAACAAGACAGCGCAAAAAACACAGAACTACAGAAACGATGAACAGAGACACAGCGCTGTCTTACAGCTGGGTGTATTTCGTGCCAGAAAGCATTAAATACAGAAAGCAAGCACAAGAAAAAACACAGCACACTACTGATATAAATTGCTAGTATATAAGAAAGCTGCTTTCTTGTAGTAGTAGTAAAAGACTTTTAATCAACCATAATTTACAGGCCGAGCATTTCGACCGCCTGGGCGACCAGAAGCCGCTGTTCTTCCCCTTCAGCGCCAAGCCAGTCGAGCCAGGTGGTGATGGATAGAGAGGGTGGGGGGAAGGAACCCGACTGCTGAGCAGCCGGGCAATAGAATAGGCAATGGGCCAGGTCCGCATAGATACAGGGGCAGTTGGGACAGGAAGGGTCCGATCGATAGCGATAGAGGAAGAGGCGGGACGGGGTGATAACTGCATTCATCTGAATGTGCCGAAGAAGGCGAGACTCCGGCACCGTGAGTGATGGATGAGGGGGAGGGTAAAGGCGTTTGTCGAGGCGGAGCTCAAGGTAGACCTCTTTTATGGTGCGGCGAAGGGTGAGTCTCCCACCGTCCTCCGAGGGCTTGGGCCAGGGGATCAACGGTGCCCGGAAAAGTGTGTCGCGGGCGAGCTGATGGGCCAGCTCATTGCCGTCAATCCCTGAATGCCCAGGGACCCAGCGGAGGAAAACGATGGAAGGCTGCAGTGCGGAGACCGCTCGTTCGACCTCCTGTTGGAGAGAAGGGGTCAGGGTGCGTTTCTGTATGTGGTGTATAGCGGCTTGTGAGTCCGAATAGACTGTGTACTCTTGGAGAGAGGGAAGGAGGGAAAATGACTGGAGGGCATGCGCAATGGCGAGGACCTCGAGGGACAATGCGTCTGGAGGGTGTAGATACGGCCCGCTGGTGTGGGTTTCAGGAGCAGGGAGGTGTGGATGGTACAGGGCGTAGCCGCAGGAACCTCGAGGAGCCACGAAGGAGGCATCCGTGTAAGCTACACCCTGGGTATTTGGGATATTTGCAGAGGTGGTTCGCTCAAGCATTCCCCTCCTCTGCGGTGGATGATAAAATCTTCATAGATCTGCCTTTTTATATGGCTGCTATACGTGCGCAGGACTTTGCACTGCCCGAAATGAGGAATGCAACCACATGTAGTCACGTGTTTGGGAATAGTAACAGCTTTTCTTTTTTTTTTTTGAAGCGTTGAGACGCAAGCCAAAAGGCTTAGTGCTGCGTTCTACCCTACGGACACCATCAGCAGCTTGTGCTACCAGCTTTTGAAAGAGAAGCGTCGACCAGATCCCTCTAAACCTTTCGAACGAAGTTCCCCAAATATAGCTTCCATTCCATATGTGCATGGTGTTAGCCATCGGCTAAAAAAGATCATGGGTCATGGCGGAGTATGTCTGGTCTTCTCAGCTCCCACCAAACTGAGCTCGTTGTGCAAAAAAGTAAACGACAGCAAAAACGGGTTTATGCAGGCACATTACACAAAATGTGGACTGCAAAAGCAAAGTAATCTATAAAATCCTTCTCTCGTATGACACCACTATGTCGGGCAGACCGGTCTTTGCATTAACGATAGATTTAGAGAGCGTGCAAATTACTTGAGGAATAGCAAAGCTGTTGCTGTTCCCAAACACGTGACTACATGTGGTTGCATTCCTCATTTCGGGCAGTGCAAAGTGCTGCGCACGAATAGCAGCCTTATACAAAGGGAGGTCTACGAAGCCTTTATCATCCACCGCAGAGGAGGTGAATGCTTGGGCGAACCGTCTCCTCACTGATCAAAGAAAGAAGCAGCTTTCATGGATACTAGGAATTGATATATGTAGTGTCATGTGTTTTTTTATGCTTGCTTTCTGTATTTAATGCTTTCTCGCACGAAATACACCTAGTTGGAAGACAGTGTTCTGTCTGTGTTCTTCCTTTCTGTAGTCCCGTGTTCTCGCGCTGTTTTGTTCCAGCACTCTCCTTCGTTTGACGCCAACGTCAAACGACTCGGAACAGCTGTCGCTGCAAAACTACGAACAAGGGGCAACATTTAAATGCATGGACAGCATTTCTGTTACTCGCCTCAGTAATTGGCGCTCATCAGAAAAACTCATGCTCCTGGCAGCCAATAGGGAATCTCCTTAGAAGTGTCGTTTCAACTTATCTCTTCTTGCATTCTTGAAAAAAAGCGCAAACTAGGACGGACAAAAGCAAGAAGGGCACGGGACGAGCGCTGACTCTCAACTAAGTTTTAATAACAGTTTTAATAGATTGTACCTGAGAGTCAGCGCTTGTCTCGCGTCCTTCTTGTTCTTGTCCGTCGTAGTTGGCACTGCTTTACAAGAATGCATCTGTACCAATTCGGCCATTTGAACGTACTGATTATCCCATCCCCTTTTCGAAGATTCCATCCCCAGCAGGCCAGCAGGACGCCTGCAATGACTAGATAAGAAAACGCTACCGATGCAGCAGTTGAATCGCTTCCACTGCGCAGTGCGCAGTCACAATTGCTGCGCGTCTTTTCCGGGGCTTATTCGCGCCAAAAGCCCGTCAGCTCTCCTCTTGACTGGTAGGATTCCGGCAATTGCAACGGGACAGAAGGCACTACTGCGGCCGTCATACAACTTGCACAAGGTCTTATAGCAGTGAAGAAAACGCGCGCACGTCCACCACTAGAACGCTGAATGACAACACCTTGTAGGTTGTTGCTTTAGCTGGCGATTTCAACACTAGCAATTTTTGCACTAGTCTGGAAAAATGATAAAGAAACACATGTGCACGAGCATATTAGACCATGTTGAGAGAGGCTTGCCGGGTACGATTTGGAGGTGCCTACAAACCACGACAAGGATCTGCGGAGGCAAGGCGAAACGTTTGGTCCCGAGATTGTCCCGAATTATTGTTGGGCGGCTAGTAAATCGCTTTCGAACTGGTTCGTCCATCCAGGGACGCTGTCGTGCTTATCAACCTCGGGGGGGGGGGGAGCGCCAGCCGCCGTTTTCAGGGCCACGCCCAAGTTGGTCGCGAGCCGAGCACCGATATTGGGCCAGAAACTTTCGTTCCCTGGCGGAGAGGCCGTTCTGCGTCACAGATAAAAGAACGACGGCTGCGCAAAAGTCAGGGCGCAGTTTTTATGGGCGGGCCTCGATGCGGCACTAATGCATAATGCTGCTTGCTCCGGTGCATTGAAGGCTAGAAAGGAACCTCGACCGCTCGCCTTTGTGCCTGGACCTCGAAGAGGTCTTCATGAAACATGCAGCAGAAGGGAATGTGGTCTCGGCCGGAATCCGCTTTCGCTCTGCAATGAGCTGCACTTCTTTAGCCCAGTAGGGCAGCCAGCTTGTTTGCGGTCCGCACGGACGAGTTTCCGGCTGCTCCAGTGCCTTCGCAGCGAGCCAATCCATTCACAATGCATCACGAGGCAAGAGGCAAATAGGGGGCCCGGACCGCGTACCGGGCTGTTTCCTTTCCCGCGATGCAGTGAAGGATTAGAGAACTGGGGGGCGAAAGTCACTACGACCTGAACCGTTGTTTCGAACAGTTGTTACGTAAGACAAATAGGGGGTGTCTGTATGTGCGGTGTCCTTAAGTTCAGGGAGAATCCTACTTTACCATGTAACTGCTTTAGAAGCGAGTGATGACAGCAAACAAATAGCGCTTCGCTAGTAGAATTCCCGCTAGTAGGTGCCTCCCAGTCTTCAGAGGCGTGTGAGGTAGTTGACAATGCGTAAAAGCGAACAAATAAGCTCCTACGGCGGTACCGGTTGACTTCGCTTCTTCCGTGCTTTGTTCATTACTTCCTTCGACTGCGCTCACTTTCTCGACAGTAGCCAGCTGGATGCGGCGTGCATGTCAAGGATGCTGACCTTTTTCGATGAAATCCAGGTTACGGTTTTTTTTTTGTTTCAACCGAAAAGTCCAACCCATGGTTACAATAGAGTGAGAATATTGATAGTAACAACATTAGAGAGGTACCGACCGCAGTTACACGATAGTCACGTATGCGTGCCAATTGATGAGGGTCATGTGGCGTTCCTTTGTAGCCGCATATCTGTGACTTCGTGGGTGCTAAACATTATTTATGGTGGCGTCTAATATTTCAGCCACTGTAAGAGCCCTTCCCTGCCGCTACAATCGACTAGCGAAATGCCAACTGACCAAGGGATCCCTTTTGTCTACATTCGTTTTAAATTTATGGACAACCACGTATGTTGGGGCAGTTCATACCCCGCTAAAAAACACTACTACCTTATAGTGCACTGCACGGGCTCGGGCCGGGCCGGAACATGATCTGTTTTGCCGGGCCTGGGCTGGGCCCGGGCCTGACGTTGCGGGCCCATTCCGGGATCGGGCTTAAAGCCGCGTACCTGAGTCGGGCTTCGGTCCGTACAGAAACGGTTGGCGTCCGACTATTAATTCACTATTGCAGAGTGAAGTAGACAACTCCGGCATTGGAGCAGCGACATGGATGAGCTATGGGTTATAGGACGCACTGAGAAAAAAAACTAAGCTTTATTCATTCACTTATTTATTTCCTTATTTCCACGCCGCGGTGTCTTAGTGCCCAAGGCGCTTTATTACTGAGCAGAGTAACCAGGGTTTGCTCCTATAGCCTCGGCGACGGCATGCCTATTTAGGCAATAAGCATGACAGCCATGTACTTTGTAGTATCATTGCTCGTTGAAGAAACCCAGGTGGTCGAAATGATCCGGAGCCCTCTGCTTCGGTGTCTTTCACAGCCTGACTCCCCTTGGGCCCTTAAGGCCCAAAAATACAGCTTTTATTTTATAGCTCTGTTTTGCTCATGTGAGAAAATTCACAAACTAAAGCGCGTTTGGGTTTCTTTTTGATCAGCTGACCGGAACGTCTCGTACATGAAATAGCCACAAAAGCTCGCGAGAGTTTGTAAATCTCATCTCATAACCACATATATCCCTCCTCGCTTCTTCTGCCTGGTTGTCATGACAAGTGTTTTGCCCTGTAAGTTATCACGTTGTTCGCACGTTATCTTCTTCTCCACCAGTAAGAGTAAAATTCAACCCGTCGTAATTGGCCATTGATCGTTCATCATCACAAAACATACCTACACACTATTATAACGCATTCGTGAAGAATATATTAGTTTAGGACGCTTATAGTCTTCAAAACACACACCGTGAAATACTCAAGCCTTGTAGCTTTTCGTTTCTGCTGAAAGGCGACCAGTTCGGCGATGAGTTTAACCTGGGAAATCGCGGTCACTAAAAAAATGTCATCCCACTGCTTGCTAGGCAGCTTTATTGTTTATACTTCCAGGCGGCAAAATATAGCTGATTAAAATCATGAGGGAATGCAAAGTAGTTTATTACGCGCGTATGCAGCCCTTTTTATTTGGCTCTCGGAAATTCCGAGTTTATCTTTGCACACGAGATCACTGTCCAAAAGAAAGGCCTGGCCAGCACTACTCTTAATCACTTCCTTCTGGGTTTATTTATTTATTTATTTATTTATTTATTTATTTATTTATTTATTTATTTATTTACAATACCCCTAAGGGCCCTCGCGCGAGGGTATTACATAGGGGGGGGGGGGGGCAATACAAGCATAAAAATATGGCACAGGCATTTGAACAAAATACACGTAATAATGACTTAAAACTAGTAATGCACGCAAATAACACAACAAACAACGCCGAATAAAATACTCAGTAAATGCACATAATACAACAAAAATACCAAATCTGTTAGTACATGGTTTGCTTTAACGATTGCTGAAATAATTGTAGGTTAACCTCAGTAGCTATGTGTGATGGCAAGTTATTCCAATCTATTATAGTGCGAGGAATGAATGATTTCGCCTAGAGCGATGAACGGCATGTGATGCGTTTTATTTTGTCATCGTGGTCGCGGCGAGGAAAAACTGCAGGGTGTGGCAAAAAGAAGTCGTCGTGGAGGGTGGGATGGTGATACAGTTTGTGAAGTAAGGTTAGGCGAGCGAAATGGCGTCGACATGATAGCGGTTCCAACTCGGCACGTTGTTTTAATGCTGTGACACTGGTGAAGCGTGAATAATCTGAAAAGATGAAGCGAACAGCACGGTTTTGCAGGGATTGAAGGTTGTTAATGATGTAAGCTTGTTGAGGGTCCCATATGGCAGAAGCATACTCAACTTTCGGGCGGATTAGCGTGATGTAAGCAAGTTTTTTTAAGTGTGAAGGCGCGTGTTTGAGATTACGCCTAAGAAGGCCGAGTGCGCGATTTGCTGATGCTACGATTGTGTTAATATGGTAATGCCAAGTTAGGTCAGACTGAAAGTGAACTCCTAGGCACTTGTAAGTTGTTGTAAGTTCAACTCTATCGTTATTGAGGAAGTAGGCTGTAGCAATTCGAGTGGAACGGTTAGTAAAAGACATTAACTTTGTTTTATGTGCATTTAGAGACATTAGCCAGGAAGAACACCAAGCCGTTACAGCGTCAAGATCAGTTTGAAGTGAACGGCGGTCGGTTTCAATAGTAATATTGCGATATATTACACAATCATCCGCGAATAACCTAATTTGAGATGATACACACTTGGGTAGATCGTTAATAAAAATTAAAAAAGCAGAGGGCCAAGTACACTTCCCTGGGGGACTCCAGATGTTACGGGGACAGAAGACGAGTTAAAGTCGTTGACAGAGGTGAATTGTTTTCTGTTATCGAGGAATTGTTTTATCCATGAAATAACATTGGGATGGAGATTTAAGTTTGTCAATTTGGTTAGGAGCCTGTGATGGGGAACGCGATCAAAAGCTTTAGAATAGTCTAAAAATACTGCGTCAACCTGTAAGCCAGCGTCTACTGCGGAAAATATGTCGTTAGTAAATCCAGCGAGTTGTGTATCGCATCAATAACCCCTGCGAAAACCGTGCTGGGGCGCTATCCTGGAAGGCCCGAGTTTTCTGAAACTCGGAATCTTCCCGAGCTCTGGCGACGCCCTCAGGTGGGTGAACTAATGGTAGCAAGACAAAATCCCACTCTCGTCACGCCTCCAACTTCATTCGGTTATCTGGATATATTCCGTGCTTTATCATCACATCGGTGCCACCTCATGGGCTTCTTGGGCGGTAAACAAAGAACGGGTCACGTGAGCCAACCGCCAGTGCACTTTTAATTTGTGTGTCGCTCCACCAAGTGCATTGCGTGTGCAGTTAGACAAACGAGGTTTGTTGAATTTTATAATGCACTTAGTACACCTTTATAAGCATTTTATAGTGTGCAAGATTTGGATTTAAAGTGCTTTAGAGTGATTGATGCATTATTAAATTTTGCTTTGTACCGCGAGGGAACGCTACCAACGCTACGGTCCCGTCATCAGCTGACTGCCAATGGCGACGAGGTACATGTGCAACGCTGTGAAGGCTACGGAAGCAGTCTGCAAAAAACAATAAAGAGAGGTGAATCACTCCGCTCTGCTCTGTGGCCGTGTGGTCTAACGCGTTCCTCCGGGTAGTCGGCAGGCAATGGGAGTGCGTGGGTTCAAATCCCGCATGGTGAAATTCTTTTTATCGCACATTTTTTTTTCATCGCAAGTTTAATTTCGCGTGACTTGAATGAGAAAACTCGTTTTGTTTAGAATCGCTTGAATATTATGCCGTGTTCTCAAATGAACTGCATGCATCTGTTCATTTGATGCTTACCGCGTTAATGAGAGCTGTCCGAAATTCGTTGTCAGTGAGCTCGCACCGGCTTTTGGTCAGCAGTGGCGGTTTTCTTCCCGATTGTGCAGCATTCTGACTATACTTTTTAGATGCAAGCGAGAGGTTTGTGCGAAAGATGACATTCATTCGTCGGGTTTAATTAATTAGCACAGTGGTGAGTGCTCTGCAGTGGCCCGATTAACAAGTGGTCGTCTGCAATCTTCGATTTCGCCGTTGCCGAGGAGCCCACTGTTTTGTGGGCCTCTCTTAAGATACCTGGCATGTTATGAATTGTTCTGTGCAACCGGTTAGCGCCTGATCCACTCTTCGCCAAAAGAGTCTGGGACCGACTTTGGCACTGTGCTGTAGAGTAGCCCAAAGGACTTGGCGAGAACAATTATTTTTTACTGATCACAAAGTTCACAAGCAAGATGTCTGTTAATTTAGAATGCTGGTTTATCATGCAGGAGCGCAGAAAACACGTTCTAGACTTCTTAATCGCCTATTTTCTGACTGTATATGTGTCACATTCTTGTGCATATCTGCAATTATTTTGTTTCTCTTAAGATATATTTCGTTCTTAAGCAAAGAACATTTTCCTCTGGCATTGAAGAGAGCTCTATAACTTCGCTATTGTATGCGGCAAAATAGCAGTATATTTAAACTGACTGGTCAAATTATTTTTACACACACCACCTTGATATGGCCTGTTTTCCCGCGTTAAGTGTTAAATTTTGAACATAGTGTTGATTCACACAGTGACAGAAAATAGTACTGCCCCAAGAGACAGCTTGGCTTGATTTCCCTGCGCTCCTAGAAGAGCAGAAGCTGCTCAGGCAGGATTTTCATGCAGCCAGGTAAAAAGAGTTCCAAGCTGTGGGAGCGTCAAGTAAGAATGCAGAAAAAGTTGTACAACGCTAGGAAAAAATATTTAGAAAGAGCAAACAATAAATGAGGCAGGACAATAAAGAATGCTGACCCCACAGTGTTTGCGAGAAATGGTTCATTAATGGAAACAGCCAGTGGCATGGATCACAGTGCACACAAATTAAAGGACACGTGCAGTGGATGTACACACACACACAATCAGTGAAGTGCTCCAAAATTTAAAAAAAATGTGGAACCGTCGAACAACACTATTTGATAAAACGAAAACCTGACCAATGTACTAACAAAGACATGAGTCGAAACAAATTCACACTCAACTGAGCAAGAGCCAGCTTGAAATCATTCACACCTCCGAAAAATTAAGGACAAAACATACAGTACTGGCTACCTCAACACTAGCACTGCATAACATGTCAAAGGGACCAGAGATTGACAGTAATGCAAGACAACACAAAACCAGGAATCCCTTTTCAGGACATGAAGATCAGTCACGCATACATACCATTCCCAACCCTCACACACAAAATGAGGACAATGCCTAGGCGTTTGTGAATGTTCAAACTTTTTGGACAGCATAATTGAATAAATTTCTGTTCAGTTAGTCTAACGAATTCAATAGTATATGTTCAAAATTTGCTGTCAAATTTTCAGATACTTTTCGAATAATTGACACAACGCTTGATTAAGCTCCACTGTATTTTTCTGCAATTAATCTTCCAAAAACAGCACACATCGACGACGTGTACCAGTATACGTATTCTAATTGGAAAAAAGTACTATTTGCACTCCCTTACAAATTCTACTTCTATACAGACACTATTAACACGACCACCTTACCACCTACACTACAAGTTACTGCCCGATACAATTTGATGCAATGAATTGCAGTGATGCAATGATTTGATGGAAATGATACAATTTACTCGGTAGACTGATCAACACACACAGCCCCATATTTCACATTTTCACCCGCACACGCACAAAGGCGATCACAGCAAGCCGATGAGTCCTCTCTCTTTTCTCGGCACGTGGGCTCGGTGACTGCACCTCAGCGCAGCCATCTAATCCGCTAATCTTTGCGATGCAGACGATCAACCAGCTGTTCGTCAGCCTACTGTTGCCTACCTTGGCAAGCATTCTTTCGGGTGCGTCGTTTGACTGCGCACCACCATGCTCCAGTGACGAGCCGGGACGGTACCGCTTGCCGCTCGTCAGCTGCCCGCCCCGGATGACTGCTGCTACAACAGAGGAACAGTGGCTGCCGGCGCCAAAGGAATCTTGGACGGCCGCATCATCACGGACATCAACAGCTTCGCCCTATATAAAAGCACCACCGGCACCGTTCTGTGGGCTCGGTGACTGCACCTCAGCGCAGCCATCTAATCCGCTAATCTTTGCGATGCAGACGATCAACCAGCTGTTCGTCAGCCTACTGTTGCCTACCTTGGCAAGCATTCTTTCGGGTGCGTCGTTTGACTGCGCACCACCATGCTCCAGTGACGAGCCGGGACGCTACCGCTTGCCGCTCGTCAGCTGCCCGCCCCGGATGACTGCTGCTACAACAGAGGAACAGTGGCTGCCGGCGCCAAAGGAATCTTGGACGGCCGCATCATCACGGACATCAACAGCTTCGCCCTATATAAAAGCACCCCCGCCACCGGCACCGTTCTGTGGGCTCGGTGACTGCACCTCAGCGCAGCCATCTAATCCGCTAATCTTTGCGATGCAGGTTAGTAAATCATATGCCTTATTTGCCAAAAGATCAAGCAATTATGTTCTGGTACAGTTCCCGAGCCCACAGTGCTGTGTTGCCATTGCCGCCGAGTGTGCCACTGTTGTTCATTCTTTGCTATTGTTATCAGGAGATATCGAAACTAACCCTGGTCCTAACGACAACAGTGCAGTACTCGCGGAACTCCAGAAACTAACCGCAGGCCAAACCCAACTAATAGCCGAAGTACAAGGACTGAAATCCCAGCTCACTACTACGGATAAAACCATAACCGATTTAAGCAATCGTATGGCCGACCTGGAAACACACTACCAAGCACTACTTCCCCTCCGAAACGACATTGAAAAGATGCAGGCTGACACAAGCAACATGGCGCGTATAATCCAGGAACTAGAAACCCGCATAGATGACGCTGAAAACAGATCACGCCGTAACAGTCTCATCTTCTATGGTATCCCTGACACTACTGATAGCGAAACGTGGGCAGAATCTGAAAAACTAATCATTGATGTTTGCCGTAATAACCTTGAAATAACTGTGGAACCTCACGAAATAGAAAGAGCTCATCGCCTCGGTCGTCACTCACAAGATAAAAATCGTCCCATAATCGTGAAATTCACAAGTAACAAAACTAAAGAATCCCTCCTACCAAATGGGCGAAATCTGAAAGACACGGTTTATAGTGTTGGAGAGGACTTCTCGCATGCCGTTCGTCACGCGCGAAAACAACTTGTCGCATTTGCTAAAGCCAGGTCTGCCAAATTTTCCTTGCGATTTAAAACACTTCACATCGGCTCGAACCGTTATATTTTTGACACTTCATCTAACACCGTAAAGCAACTCGCGTAGCAATCGTCCCTTCACCCTACACCAATAAAACGCCAGCGCGCGACACCCTCAAATGTTCCCTCAAATGTTCTCTCGTTTTCCGTGATATTCACTAACATCCGCAGCTTCCTCCCAAAGCGTGAACTCATATCCAACCTAATTTCGTCATCCAGGAGCAATATACTCATACTAACTGAAACTTGGTTAAACAGTAACGTGTCTGACGCTGAAGTTTTAACTGACTTACCCGAATTCAAGGTCTACCGAAACGATCGAAAAGACTCACGGGGGGGCGGTGTTCTTGTTGCAAATCACCGAGGTATATCATGCTCTATTGCACACGTCACATCTGATATGGAATCATTATGGCTAATTATTCGCACTCCCCCTGTAACAGTACTTCTTGGCGTTTGTTATAGGCCCCCGCAGTCAAATCCAAACTTCTGTCGACATCTGAATGATACTATAAATCATCTTGTTGTTAAATACCCAAATGCGCGCATTCTCCTTTTCGGGGACTTCAATTATCCGGACATTGATTGGCAGAGTTTAGGCACTTCCTCATTAACATGCAATACAGAGGCCAAGAACTTCATTGATGTCTGTTTAAATTTTAACCTCACACAGTTAGTCTCGGGACCTACTCGCGTCACGCATGCAACCGCAAATACCCTTGACCTAATACTAACTAATAGCCCTGAGTACCTATCATCCATTAGTTATCTTCCTGAAATCAGCGACCATAAAATTTTACATGCTCTATTTTCATTTACCCCAGCTCAGAAGCACCCATCCAGAAAAACAATAAATCTTTACGATAAAGGGAATTAGGATGCAATAACTGAAGACCTTAACATGTTTTTTTCAGATGGTTGGTTTATGGGGTTTAACGTCCCAAAGCGACTAATGCTATGAGAGACGCCGTAGTGGAGGACTCCGGAAATTTCGACCACCTGGGGTTCTTTAACGTGCACTGACATCGCACAGTACACGGGCCTCTAGAATTTCTCCTCCAAAGAAATTCCAGCCGCCGCGGCCGGGATCGAACCCGCGTCTTTTTGGGTCAGCAGCCGAGCACCATAGCCATTGAGCCACCGCGGCGGCATGTTTTTTCAGAGTACCAATCCACATTCGACACTCACTCTGTTCACGAAAATTGGTTGATATTCAAAAATAAGTTAAATATGCTCTCTAATATGTTTATCCCCAGGGTATCTTTCCAAAATAACCGCAATAAGCCATGGTTTACTAAGCATCTAAAACGTCTAGAAAATAAGAAGAAACGCCTGTTTCGTACAGCCAAACACACTGACAATCAAGCGACTTGGGAAAAATACCTTGCATCTGAGAAATCATACTTACTTGAAGTTCATAGCGCCAGGCTCTCATTTTATCACACTGACTTACCGAAGCTACTAATCAGCAATCCTAGACAATTCTGGCAGGTTTTAAATCCTAAGCACACTCATGATATTACACTCACTAACGACTTGCACGAAGCGGTTACTGACCATGAATGCGCAGAAATATTTAATAACACATTTGCATCTGTTTTCACGAGTGAATTTGACATGCCTTCACAGTTACCATCGCTCAACACAGAAGCCATCATGCCAGCTATCACATTCTTCGCAGATGGTATCGCTTCCATAATTGATAACATGAAACTCTCATCATCAGCTGGTATGGACATGATTAATACAAAACTGCTTAAAAATGTGAAATCAACATGTGCAGCCTACTTTGATTTTTTCGCAATCGCTCTCTTCAGGGATCATTCCAGATGACTGGAAAACGGGGCAGGTCGTTCCAGTCCACAAATCAGGTAACAGAGACTCCCCCATGAATTATCGTCCCATTTCATTAACTAGCGTACCCTGCAAAATCATGGAACATGTCATCTACTCTCAACTTATAAATTTCTTAGACTCAAATGATTTCTTCCATTCTTCACAACATGGGTTTCGTAAGGGCCTCTCTTGTGAAACCCAATTAGCGTTGTTCCTTCACGACTTGCACACTAATCTTGACCGTAACAAACAGACTGATGCCATATTTCTAGATTTTGCGTAAGCTTTTGATAAAATTCCCCACCGTCGTTTATTAGTGAAACTTGCACAGCTGAACTTACATCCTAACATACTACAGTGGATTGAGCAGTTTCTCACTAATCGTTCTCAATCAGTGTTTGCTAACGGCCACCTGTCTAACAGCCTCCCGGTTACATCAGGCGTTCCTCAAGGATCTGTACTCGGTCCATTACTCTTTTTAATATATATTAATGATTTACCTGACCACGTTTCCTGCAGTATTCGAATGTTTGCTGACGACTGTGTTATTTACCGCACTATTAATAACTCTAGTGATCAACTTAGTCTTCAAACTGATCTTAACAGCGTACTTAATTGGTGTAACAACTGGCTCATGTCCCTAAATCCTAATAAATGCAAACTCTTATCCTTCTCTCGTCGCCATAGCCCGCATCGCTTCCAATATTCCATTTCTAACACCTCGATTAATTCAGTATCATCTTATAAGTATCTAGGAGTCACCTTGTCTTGTGATTTATCTTGGCGCACCCATATTGGCAACATCATTTCAGCATCGAATAAAACACTTGGTTTTCTCAAGCGCCATCTCCGCCTTGCCCCTGAACACGTAAAATTACTCGCATATAAATCGCTCATCAGACCAAAATTAGAATATGCCTCTGCCATATGGAGCCCGCACCAAACTTATTTAATTAATGCATTAGAAGCTGTCCAAAACCGTGCCACTCGATTCATCCACTCTGCATACTCATATGACGTCAGCATTTCTTCATTGAAAGTATTATCAGGACTACCGCCCCTTTCGTTCCGTCGTCGCATTTCAAGTCTCACCCTTTATCACAAATTATTTCATTCTTCCCTCAATCGGTCACCGTATATCACAGCAGCCGCACGCATATCTCACCGCACCAGTCATCCCCTACAAGTTGCCCGGCCGCCATCGCATACTGCCACCTTTTCCGCTTCATTTTTCTTTCGAGCAGCAACGGACTGGAACGGCCTACCCCCTGACATCGTCAACATCGCTTCATCCTCTACTTTTCAAGAACATGTAACCGATCACCTTCAGTGCTGAATAATATTCGCTGTTTTGTTTGCTCATTTCATTAAAATCCCACCCCTTATGTAATACCCCCGATACAAGGGGGCCTTTAAGGTAAATAAACTGAAAACTGAAAAGCATGTGTATTAAACATCAATTCTAAGTCAGACAAGTTCCTCGATGCCACTCAAATCTTCATCACTGGAATCAGTGCTCGACTCATCAGAGGAGGAGTTGCACGAGTCAGAAATGCTGAAGACAACCGGTTCAGTTTCAGCGTCAACCATCATATCGCCTTGCCATGCTTCAGCCACAACTTGCTCCACATGAACACAACAGTTTTGCCAGTTTCCTGGCTTACAGACGCCAGTGCTTCCGGCAGGAGCTTTTCCACTTCAGCCAAAGTGAAACATTTATTGCGACTATCAATATTGCATAAGCAAACAATCTGCCAAGTGACACAAATGCTACCGTTTAAAAACCCATTAAAATGCATGCATGAAATACCTGGAAAAATCCATGCACTTATTACTTGCGCAAACATGAGGTAAAACAAAAAATTATCTACACTGTGTTTAAAACTGCTCAGTTACTGATAAACGGAAGCGGTTTTTGAGGTTTAATGCCTCAAGCAACTCAAGCGATGAGGCATGCCATGGTGAGGGCTGCCAATACCTTCGACCATTGGGGCTCCTTAACCTCCACTGACACTGCACAGTACACGGACCACTATCACTAATAGATGGGAGAACATGCATGAAAGCATGAAAGCAAAAAGCATGAAACATGCATGAAAGCATAAACAGAGCATTCTTACAACCATTGTGTTCAATGCATAATGTGCCTTCCTCGTGAAATAGTTGGCCTTCACCATGTCAGGGCTGGACGTCGAAGGAGCCTTTACGCCAATGTAGGTCCTGTGGACGCATCCCACAACGTCTGTGAGGCCGCCGCGCAGAAGGAAACGCTCCTTAACATACGCACGCTCGGCCGCAGTCGTGGGCAAAGCGAGCCACCGCTTCTGCACAGCCGCGTCGATAAGCGTGTCGGAGACGTCCCTCACACAGCGGCTCAGAGTGCTTTGGTGGCGTCCAATAAAGCGGTCTGCGTCGACGCTCCCCTGGAAGCTCCCGGTCGCGAAGAACCGGAGGGCGCAGAGGACTTGCTCTTCGACCGAAAGCGACCCGGCACGCACTCTCCGCAGGCGTGGGTCGTCGCCTAACTCTTCACACAACTATCGTACCGATGTTTTAGAGAGGCGAAAATGACGCTGGAATTCTTCGTTGGCCATGGCAGTAAACGGGTCCAGCCCGCCGTACTGACATTTGCCGTCAGAGGAAGCGATGACCCAGGCTGCTGCTACTGTCGCCATGACAGTCCCGAGATGAATTCGGGGCACTTCACCGTTTACGAGTTTAGGTCCGAGTTCACCTGTCAATCAAAATCATTGGTCACGCCCCCGGCGTGTCGTACATAAATTATAGGCGTACGCGCTATGGGTGGGACACTCCCAACATCCCTGCCGGCTACAGGTATGCTGCGCGGCTGTGCTGATTGCTGACAGACATCGACGATGGTGACCGTCGAAATATAACCGGCAAAAGGGACGTCATCGCTGATAAATCTAAGCACCTCTGCGAAGGACAAGCAACGTGGCGAAAGCCGCCGATTTCTTAGCTCGCATACCAAGATTGCACAACACTATAGCCTGTTGCAAAACGTAAAACACAGCACAACGCTGGCGGCGCGTCACACCTGCTTGCAAGGCGTCAAACACGGAGCACGACGACGAAACGGTGCTTGGAGCACGTCCTACTCCAACAACATCGCATCATAGGTGTTTCGCTTGGCCGTCCTTTGATCGGTGATAAACCTCATCATCAATGCGTCAAACACATCCGGGATCGACAAATGGTCGCTGCTCCAGACCCAGTGCAATAAAGAGTTTGTTATTTCCAGCACGCAAGCACTGCGTACTTCACAACCGTAACACCTTTCTCTGTTACAAGTCCGATTCCATTATTAGAAACAGGATCCCTCATCTGCCCGAACGATATTAATGCGATGTCACTGCGGTATACAACGGCGATCGACGTTAGTGATAAAACCAGTCCGCAAATCCTTGAAGTGCGCGACGCAAACAAATACTACGCAGATACGCGCGCCACCACCTTCACAGCTTTTAGTCAGCGTCTGATGACATAGGATGAGTTGTGTCGCTGGGTAGCACGCTCTTCGCATCCGCAGTGCACTAAAGAGGCGTCACACACAACAGGAATAGGTATGAATCATTGAATACAGCCAAACAGCAATTTTTTTTCTCACACCGCACCACACCCACTCGCACGGCCAATTTCTACCGCTGAGATTCGCCAAGACTGTACAAAACGCAATGGTTGACCATAGTGAGTGCGGCAGCGGCCGTAGCACCGGAGAACTCCACCTGAGGTCACTGCAGACAGCAGCAGTGACGCGGGAGTGCACTGCAGTTCAATTTTTTGCTTTTGTGTATTATTCAAGCCAGAAGATGCAAGACTGTTATATTTTGATATACGACACAATAAAATATATTATCGCAATGGCCGAAAAAAAAGACCGATTCAGCGTGTAGTAGTTGCCCAGTTTTTCCAGTCGAAGGCAGCGCTACCGGCGGCGTGTCAGCGCAGGAGCTCTCTGGTTTTCGGCCCGATGGGCTGCCGCTCTAGTTCGTATGCAATCCACGCTGCAATCAATGGCCTCACTATCGCCACAACCGGCGGAAGTGTCAAATCTTTGTTAATTTTCTAAAGCTGTGTTTTTCATCAACGCTTCATTGGATGCAGATTTTAAAATACATTTGAAAATGAATAAAATGCTTATAATATTATCTGTTGCCTTTTAACGTATTCGAGAGAAGAGAAATGGTTGATACAAGAGTGCACCTAGTGCGCACTGTTCGTCTTCGGAAATGGAGAGACAGATAGAGCCTGAAAGAGAAGACACGCCTTTGACACGCCCGTGTCAAACAGCTAGCGGCGAGTGTGCAGATAGATAGCAGGGAAGTCACGGTTTCGGGATTGCTGATATGGCGCTGATAACTTCAGGTAGCGCTGCGGCCTGGTATTGCGTAGTGTATTGTGTTTGAAGTGTGAAAAAGAAGCGCAGGGTGCGCTTGTATCGCCTTTACGTGGCTTTATCTCTACATTTTATTGTCCGCTGCCTGCACACGTTCCGCGCTATCTTCGCTCACTGACTGCCGTCATCACAAACTCGGATGAAACTCGGGCGAGCGCCAAACTCGGGCCTTCCGGCATAGCGCCCCTGGTATTTGAAAATGATATCATGCTCCTCTAGATAATTAATTACTTGAGTATGAATTATGTGTTCCAGGAGTTTACAGATGTGGCTGGTTAATGAGATAGGGCGATAGTTAAGTGGAATGGTGCGGTCTCCGGATTTGAAAATGGGTATTACTTTCGCTGTACGCCAGTCGTCAGGAATTGTACCAGATGATAATGATTGTGAAAAAAGTGATGTCAATACTTGATAGAGGTTTAGAGAGGCATTCTTTAGTATTTTGTTATTAAATCCAAGGTGGTCAGAGCTAGTAGTAACTTTGAGGTTATTCAAAAGGGCAAGAATGCCTGATTCACTAATGATAATTTCTGGCATGGAAGTGACGGAAGATGGCTGTAACATGGGCGAGGAAGTGGTGTCTTCATGGGTGAACACTGAGACGAATGCGTCGTTAAGAAGCTGTGCGCACTCAGTTTCAGTTACTGGATCACCGTCAGGATTAGTTAGTACGATATCGGGGTGGGAACTCGGATTGATGACGCGCCAGAATCTATGAGAGTTATTGGTTAACATGGTGGACAGGTCGTGACTGAAGAAATGATGACGAGTTGTTTTAAGCAGCGACTGATATTCGTGATCGCAATGCCTGTACTTTGTCCATGATGATGGAAGACCTGTTTTGACTGCTTGGCGGTACAAGCGTTTTTTCTTATTATTAAGACGACGACGGCGATTTGTGAAATATGGTGCATTTTTATGATATCTGATGGTGATGACTGGCACAAACTTGTCAACAAGATTAGTCAATGTGTCTTTAAGTGATTTCCAATTTGTTTCGACTGAGCGAGATGAAGAGTGAGCTACGAAGCCCTCCGAAAATGATTGGAGTGCAGAGTTAATCCCATCGAAATTAGCGCGGTTGTAGCAATGAAAGAACAACATTTTTGTAAGCCGAACTGTGGCTTCAGAACCTTTGTCGGCCAGTTTCTTATCGATCTAGTAGGAGCCTACTTGCTCACAGTGAGCAGTGTACATCAAGCGTTACTGCGAAACGGGCCGGGCCGGGCCTAGGCTGCGCTTCACTCCGGGATTCACGGGCCGGGCCGGGCTCACTGCAGCGATAATTCAGCGGGCCTGGGCCGGGCCCGGGCTTGAAGCCGCGGGCCTGGGCTGGGCTTCACGTCTCGTGCCCAGGCCGGGCTTGGGCCTCAGATTGAGGCCCGTGCAGTGCTCTACTACCTTACAGGTCAGCTCATTCCATACTCGTGAAGCGATGTTTTACTAAATTCTGCTTGAAAAATGCCCTCCCAGAGTGATGCTACCGCGCAATCAGCTTCAGCTTTCAGGAGCAACTGACAAGGTTCCACGAAACAGTGTATCAAGCTGATATTATTGTATGTATTGCTGAAAAAATAATGAAAAGCCAGAAAGATGGGCCCAGACATCAGGAAAAAAATTCAGGGGCACTTTGACTGTCTAAAGTGCGTAGAGGCGAAAGCGTTTTACGCACCACTTTGGCTTCTTCTGTGGCTCTGCTGGCGGCACATGTAATTGAGTACTAATTAGTAATTGTTGACAAATCACTAATTAATTGTTAGTTACTGATTAATGCCTGAATACTAATTAACTGCTAATTAATGGCGCTGAAGCTTCGCCTTTAGGAGTGCAACGTGAGAGCGTGTTGTAGCGCTGCCAGGGAACGCCACCACCCGTTCGGCGCGATGCCTTGCCGTTTGAACGCAACGCTTTTTGAGGAAAGGAAATAGCGCAGCAATTCGTCATCTCGGTGGACACCTGAACCGCACCGTAGAGGAAGGGAGGAAGTGGGAGTGAAAGAAGAAAGACAAAGATGGCCCGTAATGAAGAAAATGAAAATTGTATTTGAGGAAAGGAAATCTGTCTCTCATATCTCGGTGGACACCTAAACCTCGCCGGAAGGGAATGGAGGAGGATGGCAGTGAGCGAAGACACCGTATTCACTAGACGCGCCTTTGTTCATTCCAAACCATCGAGCTGGCATGGCGGAGTGGATAGCATGCTCGTGTCGCACTCCGAAGACCGGGGTTCGATTCCCGAGCTCGACCAATTTTCTACTCGGTTTTATTTATTTATATGGCCTGACTAGAGAAGTTAATTAGGCTAATTGGGTAATTAAGCAATTAACTAAGCTCAGTCCCACTTTCTTGGAGCATCACTATATGATTCCTTCAATTGGTTGCATGGTGACTTGCGAAAGTACAATTCGCCCCTTTTGAAATTAGCGCACTGTGACGTCGCGACCGTTTCGACCAGCTGAAAAGCGTGACATTTCTGTCAACAACTGCTGCTTACAACGATGAGACATTAAAGGCTTTCGCCTTAAAATGAAAAACAAGATAGCTGTCATTCGTTACATTCACTGCCTGCCGTACAACCTCGAGAGAATGGGAAAGAAAGTGAAAGTTCACGTGATTTTTTCAGGCACTGAGAAGGTCATGTGCAAAAAAAAAATTGCCAGAGCATAGAGCACAGAGCTCATTAGCCACGAAACAAATTTTGCAAACTGCACTAACGGCATTGGTTATGAAGCACGCTTATGAAGCTACGCTTATGAAGCGACACAACATTCACACCCTAGAATTCCGAAGGAAGGTTAGTCGCCTCATCTTGCTTCATCACTTCCTGCAAGGAAAAATAAAAATGAAGTTGCCTAATTGCGTCAAAGGTCATTGTACGAGAAGAACCAGACATACGCAGGAACACTCAATGGCACCAGTTTTCGCCCGCACAAACACATTTAAAAATAGTTACTTCCCTAGAACTGTATCCGAATGGAATGCATTACCTTCTCATATTTTTCTGTCCAGCAATTTTCTAGCAGAGTTGGAACGTCATCTCTTTATTTCATGAGTATTGTTTGTTTTGTGTTGCGATGCCTGTCTATATATTCAATTCTGATTGATTGTCTGACTTATTTCTTTTTTTCTCTATGCATATGCTTGTCATTTTTTGTATTGAAAAATGTTTGAATGTGCCCCTCCTGCTAGGACCATGCATGGTCCGCAGTATTTCAAATAAATAAATAAAAACATCCCGCTTTCTTAAAGCAATAGGTTGTTCAGTTTGGGAGATGCCTAAAAATACTGTCCGTCCGTCCGTCCGTCTGGCCGTCCATCTGGCCGTCTGTCCGTCTGTCTGTCCGTCTGTCCGTCCGTCCACCTGGGTTTCTCCAACGTGCGCTGACATCGCACAGTACACGGGCCTCTAGCATTTCGCCCCCATCTAAATTCGACCACTGCGGCCAGGATCGAGCCGCGTCTTTTGGGTCAGCAGCCGAGCGCCATAAGCACTGAGCCACCGCGACGGCGGATTTGTACTGTGTGGCTAAGGTAAATTCACAGGGCTCTCGAAGGCGGGGCTCAGATGTGCTCTGGAACCAAGTGCCACAGACATGAATTGTAGCGAGTGAACCTGAGGTTAAAATACAAGCACAAATAGGGCTGTACATTTGTGGATTATAACCATTTAAAATGCCATTCCAGTTTTTGAATTTTAAAAGGTTCGCAGTGCCTACATTTCATTCAAAAGTACAGTGCTTCGTTTGTAAAAAATACTGATGGTCGCGTATTCTCACAGCTGCGGCTCTTATACCATTCTAACTGGCTTTGCCGCTAGCTGCCGGGCCACCAGGTGTAGGTGTCTTCATCTTTTGTCTTCGTTGCGAATGGCTGCTCGCCTTTTATCGGCGTGAGTTTCAAGGGCTTGGTTACTTTTTGTCGTCGTGCTGCGTCTTCGTCGGCTACGTGTGTCCGCTTGTTTACTGCCATAAAAAACACAGTTCCAGCCAAACCAATCTGAGTCTGTTGCCTTCGGGAAAACTGCACGGTTCGAGACGAAGACCGCAAGGCAGGTGAAGTAGTGCTCCGTAGAAAACTGTCAAAGTGCGAACTGCTCCGCTGGCATCACTCTGCGACGGGCATCTATTATTGTCACGTTGTTATCCCGTTGTCACGGGGTGCCTATAGCTTCCAGAAATGTGTCTTATAACGTCAGTGTTACTTTCGCATTGTCGCTTTGTAGTCTCTACTAAAGAGCGTGTCTTATTATGAACTTGGTTCATTTCACTGCCTCTGCAATAAAACTGAACGATTACGCGTTGTGTTGCCTGCGCTGGGTGTAATAATTCGTGAGAATCATTTGTGTTCTTGGTGAAGCAAGGTGCACTTGCACGCTTTTTTGTCGGAAATTTGATGCACAGGTCTTGGGTGGGGACACGGAAAAACAGCACAGCGACAAACAGCACACGGAACAAATTCCACAGCGACAAAACAGCACAGCTATAAAAACAGCACGGCGGAAGAAGAACACAGGGAAAAAAACAGCACGATGAAAAAGCAGCACAGCGGAGTACGGTGCAGCGCTCCTGGAGGGCGGAACTATCATAGACATAACCGCAAACGCTAGATCACAACACATGCGGCAGTGACTTTTGGAGTTAGCGAGTGCTCGTTTGGATGGTTCAATAAACAATAGGGGAGGCTCATTCCTTGAGGAACAGCGTTGCTTGAACGGCGCATATGGCAGAACTACTGGTTATGTAGTCTTTACATCCTTGGCTAAAACGATCTGTTTCATTTGTGTATTATCTAAGCAGAATTTTGGCAGCAGAGAGATAAAATGGCCCGGGCATGCGCATTGCGGTCGATTCCCCCGGGCAGTTTGTCGTATCTGCTAGCTATTTTCGGTTGCCTTGGCTGCTTTTGATGCCTTATGTGCATCAGGGCATCATGTATATGCATCATGTATTCGCACCATTATGTGCATCGTGTAACCTTAACATCTTCTTGCTCATGGAAACAAAAAAGAAAAGATTGGTCGTGATCGCTGGAGTGTTACTCTACTTAACACTTTCAGAAATTAACGAAAACAACGTTACTGCCACCTATTCAAGGGATAACTGCGCAGTCCACTCAATTGCTATTCGAAAATGTTGATTTCCGTGCGAAGAAATAACGCCAACCATTCTCACATGCATACTCAATGAATTGCATTCCATAAACTGACGCTACTCATGAAGGAGTTAGGTAGGACCGTATTCGATTACGTTTTTTTAATTGCATGTCTGCTCTTTTTGATGCCCCACAGATTGTGACATCAGCTTCCAAAGACCATGAAAAATGCATTATTCCACCATCTTGTGAAGTCTCGTTAATACAAAAAAAAACATCTTGAACAATAGCAAAACACGGTTCGTTTTCATTTTCTTGTTTCATACTGCAGAGTTAGCATATACTAAGCAGGAGATGACTCAGGCAGCAAAGTTTGATACCACCTTGATACAATACTGCAGTAAATTTTTTAGCAAAATATATATGACGGAAGCCAATAGTCACCGAAACCATGGAGCATAGGGGATTTTTATTTCTTAAGCATACAATTTGTGGTTTTCATCAATGGGAGCTTAGTAGGGTAATTATTTTAAGTTAATTGATTAGAAAGCAGAATAAAAAATAGCCACATGCCGTCGATGGGATCGCAACCAATGACCTCCGAATTTCGCGTCCGGATCTCTACCAAATGAGCTAAGGCGACAGCTGTGCAATCTTCTGCTTTCGGGGGTATTTATGTGTATTGTAACCAAACCTTGAGAATGTTCACCAGTGCCGCCAACTTCCATAGCCGCGGGCGTAGTGCGTCCTGTATTCCCGCTCCACGTAGGAACATGGCACTCGCTGAACGTAGCATTTAAAATAATTACCCTATTAAATTACCATTCATGAAGACCACAAATTACATATAAAGAGCGAAATCCCTTACGCTCCTTGGTTGCCGTGACTGCCGGCTTCCGTCACGTATGCCGTAACAAGCCGCTCTTTTGAAGCGAAAAGCTTCACTACGCGGGTGCAGAGCCGAGCTTCGCGTGAGCCGGACGGCGCATTCGCGAAACCGAGTGACGTCACGCGCCGCGCAGGTGGTCGCTCGTCGCCACTGGGCGCATTTGTTTTTCAGTCCCGGACTGTCCGGGACTACTTGCGGACTCGAGTCCGGTATTTGTTTTTCTCGGGCAGCCCGAAAGCTCCGCCTACCTGCCTGCATCGCCATAGCAACTCGTTCGTTTTTAGCCTATGGCAGTCCGCGGGCTGCTTGGGGCTGCTGAGAAGGCAGCAGACGATAGCTGCGCGCCGCGCTGGCAGCCATATTGAGTTAGACTCCGTGTGCATTTTGAGTATTTTTCATGTGCCTGGAGGTCGATATCATGCGTTAAACCTTCACATGAGCTCCGTAGCTGCTCTCTGAGCCATCGCAATACTTTTTGTTCTTGCATCTTCGTTTATTTTCTTGAAATCCACCGCACACGGACGCGCGTTCGAAGCTGCGAGCGCGTATTGTTTGCTCGTGTCGTCAAGAGGTTCTCGTTCGCTTGTTTTGCGACTTGCTGTCTGTACGCTTACCTGAAAGCATCGCAGGTGAACCACTCGTATACTGGAGCAGCTATAGAGCTTGTTGTCAACATTTTTGCGAAGGCTTTCGTCTATCTGC
This sequence comes from Amblyomma mixtum, assembly GCF_055824585.1. Lineage (NCBI taxonomy): Eukaryota > Metazoa > Arthropoda > Arachnida > Ixodida > Ixodidae > Amblyomma > Amblyomma mixtum. The sequence continues at coordinate 19,585,996 of NC_143014.1, forward strand.
CTATCCGCAACGAGTTGGGCTACTTTGTGCGAACTTCGCCGCAAGCAGTAGCGGCGAGCATACCTCCGAAGCTGAGTTCTGTAATGCACCTACGCTAAGCTGACAGTACAGTCTTTAAATCGACTCCGTATCATGATCGAGCGCACGGCGTTGCTTCGGCGTCGTAGTGGCCGTGGCTTGCATCGTCTGCTAGCAGATGACAGCGTCCTTGTACGGTAACCGAGGGGGAGCCCGGCTCTGGCGCCGTGTTCGAAAGCAGCCTATGGCAAGTAGGTCATGTGACCATGACGCTTTTCCTGTCCGAGCGGAAGCCGAGACCTGCCAGTAAGTAGTCCGGGACTGGAAAAACAAATGCGGCCACTGCCGCAGCCATCGCCGCCGTCGACTCCGTCGCCTGATCTTTCGGCGCAGCCGCGCGCTACTGCGCATGTGCGTCGCCTCCACGCTGTCGCTACAACTGCGCGCTTCACCTCCTCGCCCACCGTTTCACCTTTCGTTGCAGCCGCGTTTTGCCCTCGTCGCAGCCGACAACCCTCCTCTCTGCATTCCTGCGGGCAGTTTTAACCGCGCCAATTTCCGTCTTTTTTTGTATGGGGTTTAACGTCCCAAAGCGACTAAGGCTATGAGAGACGCCGTAGTGGAGGGCTCCGGAAATTTCGACCACCACCTGGGGTTCTTTAACGTGCGCTGACATCGCACAGTACACGGGCCTCTAGAATTTCTCCTCCAAAGAAATTCAGCCGCCGCGGCCGAGATCGAACCCGCGTCTTTCGGGTCAGCAGACGAGCACCATAACCGCTGAGCCACCCCGGCGGCCTGATTTCCGTCTGCTCCTCCACCTCCGTACAGGCAGTGTGTGGACGGCCGTCAAACCAAGCATAACTGAAGCTTTTCGCTTGTATATCCAGGCTCAACCAGAACTAAGCCACTGCCCAATTTTGTTCCTTTCCTTGTCCGCTCAATAGCATACGAATGTGGCAGTCCTAATGCCATAGGCAGCATAAGAGGGTTCCGCACAGCTTCAGCTCTCACTGTTCGATTACCGTTCCTACGTGGCACTCGCGGTAATACAGGACGTACTACGTTCGCCGCTATGGACGAGGGTGGCGACGGTTAAACCTCTCAAGTTTCAGTCAAACGACACATTAATACCCCTGAAATCAGAAGACCAAACAGCCGTCGCTTTAGCTCAGTTGGTAGAGCACCAGACGCGATATTCGGAGGTCGTCGGTTCAGATCGCACCTGCGGCATATTATTTTCTCTTCTGCTTTTTTATCACTTATTTTTAACATAATTACCCGTTCACCTTCCATGGACATGAATGAGGACCACAAATTAAGCATATAAAAACAACATCCCCCATGCTACTTGATTTCTGGGACATTTGGCTTCCCTCAAGTATGTCATAACGAGCCCTTCTTTTCTCTTCCCTTGTCTTAACAAAATATAGACAGTTAAATGATATAGCCGGGTGCATAACAAGTAAAGCAAACAAGACTGGGGTGGTGGCCATCACGAAAAATCGTCATGGATAAGAAATATGAAGGCAAAATTTACAGGATCGGACATTTCAGTCAAATATGTCCTGGAAAATACACATCATCCGACATAGCGCACTGAGAGGAGCGCAGCTGCAGCCACCCCCCCCCCCCCCCGTTTTATCCCGCTCTAGCGAGCGCCCTCTCTCGGCAACGGCGCAGCTGGCGTGTAAGGCTGTACCTCTGCCATCGATGGCGCGAGCTGGGGCCCCGTCTCTCGGTCTGTCGTGACGTCACACGGTCACGTGACGCGCCGCTGTGTAAGGAGGCGCCACGACCAACGATGGCAGAAAAGTGCAAGCAGTATTGCTTTCGCAATAAAAAAGTTAGGCGGTGGCTTAGCTCTGGTTCAGCCTGGATATACAAGCGAAAAGCTTCACTTATGCTTGGTTTGACGGCCGTCCACACACTGCCTGTACGGAGGCGGAGGACGAGAGGGAAATCGGTGCGGCCACGGTGTAAGAATAGTTTAGGTGATGACACTGCGGCCGGCGCACCGTCCTGGTTGTGTTCGCCGCCGGCGCTCTTTCCGTTTCGCGGCGACAGATGGCGCTAGTAGGTGGAGTCTCTCGGATTCGCTCTGCGTAGGTTATCGATGCTAAGCGTTGCTCGTTTGTCGCGCTCGATATCGGGGTATATAGAAAAGTATGCACAGGCATGAATACACCGGGATTCTGCAGTAGCAAGACTGATTATGTAAATGAATGTGGATCTGATTTCTCGACGACGTTTTTGTAATAGCTCTGATAGCTAGCATACGTTGAAGCCAGTATATCAATCGTATTTTCTAGTTGCGCCCGCCAATGTTAGCTAATTAAAGCAAAAATAAATAAATTGTAGCAGGATTTTTGGGGAAATAGCCTAAGGACAGCTAGCCAAAATGCCGTTCCGAGCTTCGGTCGTCAACCCAGCGATCTCGCGCGGTGCGCTGGCGGTGCGGCTGCCGCCGCTGCTCATCTTCCTCTTTACAAAATAAACGTCCTCAAAGCACCTTGAACCATTGCACCTCTAGCTTACACATGTACTTGGTCACAAACTTCGCTCGACACGCGACCCCTACGCAGATTTCTGCTCAGTGTTAAGCCGATGGCGGTTATACTTTGCGCCAGTACACCAAGCTGTGTGCAGTACAGCTTGATGAAGGGCATGTCACACGGTTAAATCCATCGCAACTCTCAAAGCAGTATATCTTGTGCTAGTTGCCCATGAATGGGCGTAATTTTTCTATCCTACTCTGTCATTTCAAGAGAACAATGCGCGCTCTTATATTAGAAAAAAACATGTCCGACCTGAAGTAGGTCTGGTGGTGTGTACAGTGCTCTTACATTTGTGTAGAATATCAGGAATGGTATGCTGAAAGGGGGGCCGAACATATATTTTATTCTGTCACAAAACTATACATTACATGGCACAAACTGTTTAAAACATACATTCACAAAAAATCTAACAAAAATTAGTACATTCTGTAAACTTGGCAACAAGATTCAGGATGAACAAAGTTTTGCAAGCTTTTTTTTCTCTTGAGCTTGTTTTTTCAAGTTCGTGGTTGCAGCTTTGCAGAGCTGCCTCATTCTCATGGTTAAGAAATAGTGCAGAATTTGTGCAATGACCTCTTCTTTGTGCTGAGCACATGGAAAAGTCAAGGTCTTTGTGTCAAGCACATGCTCCACCGTTTCCCAGTATGCAGACTGATTCTCGGCATTTTTTGCAAAGTGCTCCTCAGCTGTTCTCAACAGCTCAAAGAGATTCACGTTGGGGTGCAACAGTCCACCCCTGCTCTTTGTGTTGGTCAGGGATGCTTCAGGAGAGCTGTTTTCCGGAATGGTAAAAGCAGACCGGCAACAATCGCACGTGGTCGCTTTCATCAACTTTCGGCTCAAGAATCCAACCACATAGTAAAGTATGCAGCCAACGCCTTGCGCTGTATCCTTTCCGTTTACTGTGATAAAATCCTCACATTCCCAGTCCTCAACAAGAATCAGTTTATCAAGCTTTTCTTTTAGCTGATCAATGAAGCCAGGCGAAGAGTTGCTTGCACTGCCTAGTTCGATCAGGGCTCTGAAGTCTGATGCGTATAGTAATGGCTTCTCATCGACCACGCAGAAATTCCCAAACTTGGGAGGCCTCAGAAGGCTGTAAATGGACATTGTATTGTAGAGTTGCAAAAATGTTGGCATTGAAGGATGGTCATTCTGGCTTCCAGCAAGTATTGTCTTGCCAAAGAATCTTTCGATCGGATCTTGGTTTATTTTATTTGTAAGAACGTATCTGAACACGTACTGATGCAAAAGAACCTCACAAAGCTCGCTAGTTGATCTCAAGGTAACTCGGAGCCCTTCAGAGGTGCTTTTTGTCAGGAACATATCTTTCGCGATATTTCCACTCTGCAGCTCTTTCTCCCAGTTATCCAACCATTCTACCCCACGTGACAGAATGCCTAGGTCAGAGCCCTGCTTTGTGACACCTTCATGAGGAAACCGACGGTTCAGGGCATTGAAAAGATTATTAAGAAACAATGTGAATTCTTGCGTGGCTTCAGTGTCTCCCAGACTGCGCACACCACGGTTTCTGTAAAATTCAATACCTGCTGCCATCAAGCGACTGAACAGTCGCAGTTAGCCAATTTGCAGTTAGCCAATTCTTGTTCAAGATTATGTTTTTGTTTTTGAAGCCGCACTTTTGACTTGTAGCCGGCAGTCCTGGCGCGCCGCAACATTTCAATGCGTGTTTTTTCCATGGACTGGCCGGAATGCGAATGTGTTTCAGTTGAGAATTCTTTTTCTTTCGTGCAGCATGAATACGAAGTACATCTTTTAATTGCAACTTGTACTCTCTGTCACTAGTAGGCAACTGTTGTGCCGCCAGGTTCCACAGTTGTCAATATATGCGCACTCGGGGCGTATATTATTGTACATTTCACCACTGGGACCACCTGCACACACATGCATTTAATGAAAGACCCTCACTGCACACTCTATATCAGCTAGGGAATTCATGGGCAAACCAGAACTTATGGTCTGTACGTTAACAATACGGCCATAAACAAAACATTTCACTGACAAGGAGTCATTATGTGATGTGGTTACTTCTAGTATTTTTCTATGAAAAGGCGCTTGGTTACTATCTTTCGGCAATTCTAGCTCACTGAAAACAACAGATTTAACCCAAAATCTGTCAGAAACCTGGTCTGCCCAGGCTTCACTTGGGAGTTTAAGGCTGGAATCACAGCATGACAGAGCGGAAATTGTCATTTGCTGTCCTCTGTCCTGGAGGAACAGCGACTCGGTGGGTCGCTGCTCTTGCATTGGTCCATGACTTCTCTCTTGTTCCGTAGTTTTTTCAGATGAGGAAGAAACTTGTTGCTGAATGAAAAGAAATGATAGAATCAGGAATGTTTCTGCCGTCCCAACTAAGCCAAAGTTTCGTTTACGTCATCTATATTATGTCATTACTTCTCTTAAACATGGTGTTATATGTTTCGTGCTATTTTGTTATTTCTTCTTAATCTAAAATTTTCCTGTTACCAACCTCTTCTTTAACGCCTGAACGCCGGCGCTTAAATTAAATAAATGAATGTTCACTTTCCGGATGCCACCTAATAGTGAGCAAAGCTTATGCGATTACTAGCACACTGTGCTATTAGATGTCCAATGAAATCCTGGCTAATTAATTATGATCAGATAAATATACTGAAGGGAAGAAAACACGGCTGCGGCAACCAAATCGTATTTACGATAATTTCCGCTCAGTAGTTATTGTAGAATAATATCATGATTTGTTGCGCCTAGTGAGCTTAGATGAGGCGGCTGGAGGAATGCCACCTGAATTTAAAACAGGAAATTACCTTTTCAGCTGTGTGACTAGGTGCGTCGGCAGTGCATGTGCCACTCAAAGTGTCAGTATCGTGTTGAAAAGTATCCTCTTCTTCACGTGGAGGGGGCGCGACGCTGCTGAAATCCAAGCGTGGCCTCTTACAAGGCGCGTCTGTTGATTCGGCATCAGAATGTCCTGACCTCGTTATGTAAACCAGCAATAAACTTGGTGTATTTTCAACGGCCAGGTGTAGCTCTTCAGAAGCATTCGACGCTTCTGGCTGTCCTTGCTTCTTAGGCTTCTGAGAAGTCGGCGGCAGAGCCTACCGTTTCCGCGGAGGTTTTCTCGTTTTTTGCTACACAGTCAAGTATCCTGGGCAGTTCGGGAAAATGCTAGGCACAGCTTCGGGTGAGAGCACCGGTTTTTTTTTGTGCGTGTAGAAGGACGTTCCCCTTGTATTCCGCGTGATATGTTGCAGAGATCACTTCATTCGGGAAATGGTTCGCGCACACGTGGTCGGTAGGCTGCAAAACTCTGTCTGCTCTCGGAATCGCCCGTCGCCACTTTTCTAAACGTTCGGGTTCACGCGGAGCCATGAAAAGCGACACACGCTCCGTACATGTCCGATACCCCGACTTGCAATTCGGTACAAAGCACTTCTTGAACATTTTGAAGCGCAGCAAGCCTGAGCGCAACTAATTGCACTCGGCGTCACATGCCGCGGCATGGTATACGTTGAGTGAATCCCAGCAGAATATCGATCAGCCGAACAATGCACTCACAGGACTCACAGGCACAACCAAACAATTTTCGAGAACCCGGAGAAGCCTTCACACAAACACACACGAGTTTCAGGAAATTTCCGAACGCACGCGAGCGGGCAGCGCGGGCCCCTGGGCTCCCATACTACAGCGCCATCTGTACTCTTGCGGCGAAAACTACCGCTGACTCAAGGTCATCTGCGAACACAATCTGCCAGCGCTTTCTCTCTACAGGGAGCGGCGTCAGCACCTAAATTATTCTTACACCGTGGGTGCGGCTAAAACCACTAAAACTGCCCGCAGGAATGCGGAGAGGAGGGTTGCCGGCTGCGACTCGGGCATCACGCGGCTGCAACGAAAGGTCAAACGATGAGCGAGGAGGCGAAGCGCGCAGATGTAGCGACAGCGAGGAGGCGACGCACATGTGCAGTAGTGCGCGGCTGCGCCAAAGGGTCAGCCGACGGAGTCGGCGGCGGCGACGGGTGCGGCCGCGGCGAGGAGCGACCACCTACGCGCCGCGTGACGTCATTGGGTTTAGCGCATGCGTATAACTCGCCAGTTCGGCTCACGCGAAGCTCGGTTCTTGCCCGCGTAGTGAAGCTTTTCACTTCAAAAGGGCACGCGCGAAGACTGTCACACACAAATAGGCTTAATATTAATATACAAAGAGGCTTAATATAGTAAAATTTTTAATATATTTTAATTTTTTTTTTCAATCGTAGACAACATGGCTTTCGCAAGGGCCTCTCATATGGTACACAGTTAGCTTCATTCATAAATGACATAAGCTCTAACCTAGACTTGAGCCTACCTGTAGACGCGCTGTTCTTAGATTTCGAAAAGGCCTTTGATAAAGTTCCCCATCAAAGACTACTACTTAAACTCTCAAGATTGCGCATTAACCCCCTTGTATTAGATTGGATTTCTAATTTCCTTATGAACCGAAAGCAATTTGTGAACGCTATCAACCGCTCCTCGTCTTTTTCTCCATTCCTCTCCGGAGTCCCTCAAGGTACAGTACTCGGACCATTGCTGTTCCTAATTTATATTAATGACCTGCCTAGTAACATATCTTCAGCATCCGCCTTTTCGCAGACGACTGCGTACTTTATCGTCCCATACATACCAGTTCTGACTCTAGAATTTTGCAGGGTGACCTTAAACAGATTGAAACTTGGTGCGAGAAATGGTTAATGTGAATAAACACTAAGAAAACGTCTTTGCTTTCTTTTCAGCGTCGGAAAAACTATCAGGCATCCAGTTACACTATTTGTGGCTCGGTAATCTCATCTGTCCACTCTTACAAATACCTTGGCGTCACCATTTCAGATACACTAACCTGGTCACAGCATATAATGAACTTTACTAACGAAGCCAATCGCACTCTTGGTTGCCTCCGTCGAAACTTGCGCCTAGCCTCTGCATCCGTGAAAACACTTACTTATCTTACATTTATCAGACCTATAATAGAATACGCATGCTCAGTCTGGGATCCCCATCAAGCTAATCTTTCTAGCACCCTCGAAGCTCTACAAAATCGCTTTACCAGGTTTATTTTCTCAAACTACTCCTATCATTCCATTGTCACTGCACTCAAATCAAGGGCTAATCTTACTAATCTTGAAAAGCGACGCTGCAACTTCAGGCTGTGCCTTTTTCACAAATTCTACCATACGGCACTCAATGTTTCAGCAGTCTTACCAGTTCATTGACAACCAAGTTGCACCAGCCATCCTAAAGCCTTCTATCCGCCCCCAGCAAAGACCACAGCCCATCTTCGTTCGTTTTTTGTTCAGACCGCTCGGGACTGGAACAAACTGCCTGTCGACGCTGTGCACCACTCCGACCCACATTCCTACAAGACTGCCAATGAACCACTCTTCACTTGAGCATTATGCCCATCCCTTGTGTAATACCCCACACCAAGGGGCATTTTAGGTACTAATAATAATAGATAATGTCAGTGGACAACGAAGAAGACAGTGGGGCTCGTGCACGGAGCGCGAAGAGGACGAAGTGTGGTTTGTGCGCCGTTGGTCGGCAGTGGTTCGACTGAGCTGCTGTCAGCATCCCTCTGTGACTACTCCTGGTGTGCGTACATTTACGTAACAATATAATGCCAGTGCCAGTAAAGTGGAACTCTGCCTCAATTATTCGTAATGTAATCCCGAAGTCGCAAATTAAATTGGGGGGAATATAAAATGCAGAAGCCGCTGCGCTCAATGGCTGAGCTGCGCGACATGCAACATGGCAGTCAGTGAGCCTCAACGCTTGCAGTGTTTGTAGATAAGAGACATCCAACTATCTTATTTTATTTATTTTTCTTATTTGCCACCAGGGAATGATAGCGCACGCAGGGATAAGTTTTGGGAGTTGTACAGCTGGGTAAAGGCGTTGCAGCAGGTACCCGTGCTCATCCACTCGTTAAATTAGTGGGTCGCTTGTGTTATGTTCAAATTCCAGCTTGTTTAGACTTTTTTCTAATGCACAAGTGGGCTCTTTAAAGAATAACTGTCTTGTCTCGTGTTTTGCATGGATCCCTATTGAAGTAAACCTTAAAATAGATTGAATTCACAGTATAAATGATTGCGCAGTAGTACGGTGACTACTTGCCGGGTACTGTGCACCGCAGTGTGGCCTACACTTCACAGAAACGACGGAGCAGCGCTAACAGACGGCACGGGAGTCAACAAGACGGACACTTGCGCTGACTAGCGAACATAAAGATCCATTGCTACCGGGAAGGCGCCAATGTAAAGGAACCATGGTGAGCAAAAAGAATTTATTACATGGATAAATGACAACATATTACATGAATAATTGATTTTCTAACAAAGCGCACTCAATCACTTTTCGTTAATCAACCTTCGCCTACACTTGCCCACATAAAATTTTGACTGCCACAGGGTTCTGGACTAGGGCTAATATTCTTTCTATTTTATATCAGTGACATAAGTACCGATATATGCTCTACAATCAGACTGTTTGTAGACTATTGTGGGATATATAGGCAGATTACTAACACCGCGGATGCTAATTGCTTACCGATTGCTGTGAGCAATCCTAGTATTGGAACAGACAGTCGCATAGGGAGAATAGCGTGTCTAAAACGGAGGCCATTACGTTTACCTCGGTTAAACCGATGCGTTATATTTATACGTTACACGACGCCGAAGTAGACCCAGTATCTAGCGTAAAATATTTAGGCGTTCATTTTTCATTTAACCTGTCATGCAACCTTCACATAGTCCCGATATCCATCTCGATAAGCCATCTAAAGCGTTTGGCTTCATTAGGCGCAACTTCCATTCAGCCAACGCATGCACAAAGCTTACAGCTTGCACTGCACTAGTTCGCTCAAAAGTCGAATACACATCCCTTATATGGATTTGACATCAAGCTTATCTAATAAACCAATTTAAATGTTTCAAAAGCAAGCTGCTCGGTTTATCTAAAAAAGAACTGCTTCTGGGCATCAAGTAGAACTGAAACAAAAAAGGGCTAATCCTTTGAAAAAAGGACAAGAGTTGAAGCAAGTGCTTCAACTGTTTTCCTTCTTCACAGGCTATTTCATGATCATTCATTCTTTTCTTCGCTGCTCGTTGCACGAGCCCATCAAGTGTTTCGGCGTGGATAACTGGCGCAAAGCGCATCCCATTTGGCCGGTAAAAGCCTTTACTATCACTAGAACCACAGATATGGAAAACGGGAAAAGGGGGGCAAAGAGGCTTCCAGGACTTTGTGTCTGCTAATGCAATCGCGGAACCTGAGTGCATGCGGAGTGTGCAGGCACTTCTCCGAGTTCTTTAAGAAGTCACCTTGCATCGTCAAAGATACTGAGGATTTACTTACCCACTTCCCTCATTCCGGAAAACACTCTGCAAGCTTTAAGCACCTATCTCGTCATTCAGCAAAATGATTGTTGCGGAGTGTTGGTGCGACATTCCAAAAACATGAAGCGCACAAACAGACAGGACGTAGAAAGAAGACATTACACACACGAGCGCTCGAGTGCGTAACTCTTCTTTCGACGTCCTCTCTGTTTGTGCGCTTCAAGTTTTTGGAATATCTCGTCATCTTATCATGGGACCCAAAAGATAAAATTGAGGTACTGTCAAGGAAAGATTAGCGCCCGTGCTCGCACCTAGAGCTATATGCAGCAGGGTTATCAAGAGCGCTTACCTAAAAATATGTGCTCTTGATGATCACTTATTCAGAGAGCGTCCCGTCTAGCTGACGTAGGGCCGGCCACATGAGAGCGGTGCCTTCCAGAACACTTCTGAAGAGCAAGGCGGGAACTTTTTCACATGCCTTATCCCAAAGCAACTGCACAAGACGGCTACATGTGGGATACTGCATGTGGGGTCATTATCCCTGCGCACAAGCCCTTAAGTTTGATGTTCAGTTTGTTCCGTTTGGTGTGGTTTGGTTTGGTTTGGTTTATGGGGTTTAACGTCCCAAAGCGACTAAGGATATGAGAGACGCCGTAGTGGAGGGCTCCGGAAATTTTGACCACCTAGGGTTCTTTAACGCGCACTCACATCGCACAGTACACGGGCCTCTAGAATTTGTCCTCCAAAGAAATTCAACCGCCGCGGCCGGGATCGAACCCGCGTCTTTCGGGTCAGCAGCCGAGCACCATAACAACTGAGCCACCGCGGAGGCTGTTCCGTTTGGTTTATGGGGGTCTGACGTCCCAAAGCGACTCAGCCTATGAGGGAAGCCGTAGTAAAGGCCTCGGGAAATTTCAACCACCTGGGGTATATTAACGTGCATTGACATGGCATATTACACGGACCTCTAGAATCTCGCCTCCATGAAAATTCGACCGCCGCGTCCGCAATCGAACCTGTGCATTTCGGGTCAGCAGCCTAGCGCCATAACCCCTGAGCCACCGCGGTGTTCTGGTCTTTAGTTTGGGCTACACGGTGTGCATAAGGCAAGACCGCTTATTCTTGCTTCCTTTTTTCTTTTCCTTGGTTGCAAAACTTCGCTCACCTTGCTTCGCGTTTGATAGTGCTGACGGAAGCGAATTCCAAATTTTTATAGTTGCCAGCATGAACAAGCTCTGATAGACGTGGCGGGCTTGCCAATACGCCAGGTGTTGAACATGCAGTGCCCCTGCCATCGTAGCCTGACCTCTCCTCTGTTTCTGCTATGAGATCTTAGGTGGCGCCACGGGTGCGAAATAAGGGCTGCTCGCACAGCCATCTCGTCACCAACCGCGCCGGCAGCGGTGCAGGGGCGAACAGCTTCGGTGCGACCACGGCTGGCGCCCGGGGGCCATTAGCGCAAGCCAGACCACCAGCATCGATCCGCACCCTCGGGTCACCCTGTTCTCCGCGTCGCGCTGCTCTTTTTTTTTCGGAAACAAATGTCAGTTTCGCTCTCGAGACTGAGTCGGCAAATAAGCGACTCCGGGAAGCGGCCGCCAGAGGCGGACGTGGCGTGCACTGGCCGTTCTTTCAGCACGATTTCGTTCTGAGTGTCCCAAAGTGACAAGCTTAATTAAAATCGGCCTTTGCAAGAAAGTTGCCAAGCGCAGAAGATATGCGGGGAGAGAAACCGCATCGAATAAAAGCGATTGTTTAAAAGGGAAGGCGAAAAGGCCCACGATGCCATCCCAGCCACGCTCTTAATTTCTTCTCAAGCCGTCAGCGCCTTCTCACGACCTGCGGCAAGCATTTCCGGTCTGTCTTTCTCTGCGAGCGCGCCGGCTCGTTCAATCACTGCAGCAGAGAACGGGCCAAACAAAGAGAGCGCGAACAGCAAAAAAACGGAGCAGCAGAAGCAGCAGCTAGACCGCTCTAACGATCCCCGGACGAGCACCGCTTCTGAAGATGCTCGCATCGTTGCTTCGTCGAGAAATGCTGAAGCAAAGGCCGACAGCGACGAAACGAGCGCTGTGTCGCGCGGTGACTTTGCCAAATGTGCTAGGCAGCCCTCAAAGCGCTCCAGGTCTCCACTTCTGTTCTTGCGTTGCCCTGCGTGTCTCGTCTCACACCGCTGGAGGACCGTCCGCGAACATTTCCGCCACACTGCGTTCCAGCTGGCACTTTACGGCCACACCTTCAGCCGCTAAGCGAAACATAACTGTTCAAGAAAATCTAGTTTCAATAAAGAATTAGTTGTGCTGAGTTGTCCTGCTTGCGGAAATCAAGAATATGTCGAAAGTTGAAAGCATGCTCGGCTGTGTTTTCAGCATAACAGCACCCAAAGAAGCGCAGATTTCTACACTTTCTTTTGCTTCCCTTCTTTGACCATGTGTCATTCCATTGTTATGCCAAAAACATGACCGTAATTATACAACACCAACTAGTCCAACAGTTTACTCTTCTAAAGTGAACTCACTGTGTGCCAGAGAGGCAAGCGTCACATGTTTAACGCGCATTACGGATCTGCTTTTCAGCTACTTCCCAAAAAAGGAACCAAGTGTGGAGTCCAAAAAAAAATCCTTAAGCTTCCCATAGCGATCGCGAACAAGACAGCAGAGTACGACACCATGAAGAAGATTTGAGTGCCTGCTCATAGCGATAGCTTTCAAAATACTAAAACAGACAGCACTCTCAGAAGTTGCCAAGAGTACTCGCGGGCTGACTCGCGGGCTTCGGCTGACCAGATGCCAAAATAATGCTGAGTATGCAGACTTGCATATCTACGGCATAGCATAAATCACGTAAGGCAGAAAGCTGGGCTAGTTGGTGTTTGGATTGAGAGGACATAGTAGTAGCGCTAAAAAACAGGGACAAGGGTTGAGGGCAGGGTGTGTTGTCTTCGTCTACCCTTGTCCCTGTTTTTTAGCGCTACTACTGTGTCCTCTTAATAAATCACGTGAAAAACATTCATGAAAATACGACCAATTCGGAGCAATTTCACTGCAAGTGTCCACGTGACCACAAGAGGAAATAATCGTTGTCGTGCACTCTCCGTGCTGGTGATCCAGTGAGTGGGAAAATGAGGCTACTCTGGCTTAAAGTTGCCCTCGGGAGAAGCTGACTGTGAAATGGAAATACAGAGGGCAACGGTCGAATTATAAACTCATTCGGGCCAAATGCTTCCCATTTTTGCGTCTTACGTTTTTTCAAGGACTATACGATGGAATCATCTCCTGGCGTGTCCTCTGACTTCAGTGTGCAAGCTAGTTATGCATCGTGAAAAAACTACAAAAATAAAGTGCTGGGCCTAAGAATTGAGGCTGATTATTACTTGGCAAATAGCTCGTTTGGTTTCTGTGGGGTATCCAAAGATGAAGACCGAAGACAAGCGCATTGTAGAGAATGGAAACAAAAAATGTGTTCACGGAAGATATGTGAAAACCGTGCGCGTCGTGAACCGTTTTTCTTTTTTTATAACTTAAGCAACTCTCCACCTCAATCCCCGTTGTCCTGTTCTGTTCTTTAAAAATGTTTTGTGAACGAAATGTTGGTAATACAACTACCCTAGAGCGCAACCACGCGACTGCAAAGAAATTATGTTGGCATGTGGTAGTGACATCGCCGTGGACAATGAACGAGCAGATTAACGCGGCACTGAAACTCATTCTTATTGGGCTGACATGCGCGCACAAAGAATTGCACAAGTCGGCGGCGATGCCACAAGCGTGCTCGACGGCCGTACCATAACAGAGACGGTCACACTCGGCCGCGCTCAGTTTAAAGCTGGCCAAGAACTTTTGAGAAAGCGCTTACGACAATCCCGAACATAGTAGATGTAGTTGCAGCTGTCTGAAACCTAGCCCCCGGCGTAACAAACAAAAGCGGTAAGGTGGAGCGCAAGTGGCTTTCAGTTTAAACAAACATTAAAACGTTTCACGCCTGTCATCATCATCATCAGCCTGACTACACCCACTGCAGGGCAAAGGCCTCTCCCATGTCTCTCCAATTAACCCTGTCCTTTGCTAGTTGCCGCCACTGTATCCCCGCAAACTTCTTAATCTCATCCGCCCACCTAACTTTCTGCCGTCCCCTGCTACGTTTGCTTTCTCTTGGAATCCACTCCGTTACCCTTAAGGACCAGCGGTTATCTTGCCTTCGCATTACATGCCCTGCCCAAGCCCACTTCTTCCTCTTGATTTCTACTAGGATGTCATTAACCCGCGTTTGTTCCCTCACCCACTCCGCCCTCTTCCGATCTCTTAATGTTACACCTATCATTTTCCTTTCCATACATAGCTCGCTGCGTTGTTCTTAACTTAAGCTGAACCCTCTTTGTTAGCCTCCACGTTTCTGCCCCATAGGCGAGTACCGGTAGGATACAGCTGTTATATACTTTTCTCTTCATGAATATTGGTAAGCTACCATTCATGACCTGAGAGAACCTGCCATACGCGCTCCATCCCATTCTTATTCTTCTAGTTATTTCCCTCTCATGATTCGGATCTGCGGTCACTACCTGCCCTAAGTAGACATATTCTCTTACTACTTCTAGCACCTCGCTACCAATTGCGAACTGCTCTTCCCTTGCAAAGGTATTGAACATTACTTTGGTTTTCTGCATGTTAATTCTTAGCCCCACTGTTCTACTCTGCCTGTCTAGCTGATTGATCATGCTTTGCAGTTCTTGTCCTGAGTGGCTTAGCAAGGCAATGTCATCAGCGACTCGCAAATTACTCAGGTATTCTCCATTAACTCTTATCCCCAACTCTTCCCATTCCAGTCCCCGGAATACCTCCTGTAAGCAGGCAGTGAAGAGCATTGGCGATATCGTGTCTCCCTGCCTGACACCTTTCCATATTAGAATTTTATTGCTGACTTTATGGAGAACTATAGTAGCTGTGCAATCGTTATAAATATCTTCCAATATTTTCACATAGCACTCTTCCACACCCTGATTCCGCAATGCCTGCATGACAGCTGAGGTTTCCACTGAGTCGAATGCTTTCTCGTAATCAATGAAGGTTATATATAGGGGTTGGTTATATTCTGCGCATTTCTCTATCACCTGATTGATAGTGTGAATGTCGTCTATTGTCGAGTATCCTTTATGAAAGCCTGCCTGATCATTTGGTTGACTAAAGTCCAAGGTTGTTCTTACTCTATTAGCGATTACCTTAGTAAATACCTTGTAGGCAACGGACAATAAGCTGATCGGTCTGTAGTTATTCAAGTCCTTGACGTCTCCTTTTTTATGAATTAAGATAATGTTAGCGTTCTTCCAAGCTTCTGGTACTCTCGAGGTCACAAGGCATTGCGTATACAGGGTGGCTAGTTTTTGTAGCACAATCTCTCCTCCGTCCTTCAGCAAATCTGCTGTTACCTGATCCCCACCAGCTGCTTTCCCTCTTTGCATTGCTTCTAAGGCTTTCTTTACTTCCTCCTTCGTTACTGGCGGGATGTCCCATTGCTGTGCTCGACTGCCTCCCTCAGTAACTTGATGATTACATTCGCTACTCTATAGATTTGTGTAGAACTCTTCGGCTAATTCAACTATCTTATCCATATTGGTGATGACATTGCCCTGTTTGTCTTTTAGCGCATACATCTGGTTTTTACCTATGCCCAGTTTTCTCCTCACTGATTTTAGACTACCTCCGTTCCTTAGAGCATGCTCGATTTTCTCCATGTTAAACTTTGTTATGTCGGCTACCTTGCTTATTTCTTAACTTCGATAGCTCTGCTAGTTCTATCCTGTCTGTGGAGTTAGACGTCCTCATGCTTTGGCGTTTCTTAATCAGATCTTTAGTCTCCTGAGATACTGTTTGTCTTTTAGCGCATACATCTGGTTTTTACCTATGCCCAGTTTTCTCCTCACTGATTTTAGACTACCTCCGTTCCTTAGAGCATGCTCGATTTTCTCCATGTTAAACTTTGTTATGTCGGCTACCTTGCGCTTATTTATTAACTTCGATAGCTCTGCTAGTTCTATCCTGTCTGTGGAGTTAGACGTCCTCATGCTTTGGCGTTTCTTAATCAGATCTTTAGCCTCCTGAGATAGCTTGCTGGTATCCAGTCGAACCATCCTACTACCTACTTCTGCCGTGCACTCTGTAACGATAGCTGTGAGATAATCATTCATTGTTTCAACACTACGGTCGTCTTCTTCAGTTAAAGCGGAAAATCTGTTCTGCAGCGACATTCTGAATTCCTCTACTTTCCCTCCTAATGCTAACTCGTTAATAGCCTTTTGCTTCACCAGTTTTCTCCGTTCCCTCTTCAAATCTAAGCTAATACGAGACCTTACCATTCTGTGGTCGCTACAACGGACCTACCGCCTGGTCTCCTGCCTGCTTCTTGCCTACCTTCGCATTGAAGTCGCCCATCAGTACCGTGTACTGCGATTTTACTTTGCTTATTGCCGATTCCACATCCTCACAGAAGCTTTCAACTGTCTGGTCATCATGGCTTGATGTAGGCGCGTAGGCCTGCACCACCTTCAGCTTGTACCTCTTATTAAGCCTAATTACGATAGCTGCCACTCTCTCGTTAATACTGTAAAACTATTCGATGTTGCGAGCTATATCCTGATTTATGAGAAATCCCACACCTAGTTCTCGCCTATCTGTTAATCCACGATGGCACAGTACATTCCCGCCCTTAAGTACTGTATACGCCTCATCTGTCCTCCTAACCTCACTAAGCCCTATGACGTCCCATTTAATACCGGCTAATTCCTCCAGCAGCACTGCTAAGCTAGCCTCACTTGATAAGGTTCTTGCGTTAAACGTTGCCAGGTTCAGTTTCCAATGGCGGCCTGTCCGGAGCCAGAGATTCTTAGCACCCTCCGCTGCGTCACAGATCTGACCGCCACCTTGGTGAGTTGCTCCGCAGCCGCTGGGGACTGAGGGCCGAGGGTTAATCGGTTTGTTCATAGAAGGTTGTGGCCAAGTACTACACCAGGGTGGCCAAATCCTGTTCTGATGAGGAAGTGCGTTGTCGGTTCTGGTCACCGAAATCAGGCCGCACTCCAAGCCTGGTTATGCAATTCCATCGACACGCGGAGTTTTTTTTTATATATCCGGTGGAGAATTGCGTGGCACCGGGATTCGAACCCCGCTCCTCTTGCACGCGAGGCGGATGCTCTACCTCTACGCCATCGCTGCATCTCACGCCTTTACCCCTACCTTAAATAAGCATCGACCCGACTCATTGAAGTAGCCCGAATGATAGCCAAAACAGACGCTTAAAACTCAAACACTACTGTACTACATGAGTGCGCGTAATAAGGCTTCAGGCGCGCGAAATGCATCACTTCTGGGTGTGCGCACAGTCGCTGGGATGCTGTCGTTCCATCACGTATAGGACTGCATAGTCCACTTCATCCAGGTGAAGAAGGATCTTGTACGGTCCGAAATAACGCCGTAACAGTGTTTGACTAAACCCTTGGGCGGATTCGTGTATACACCCAGAACCTGACGCCTGGCGTGTACCCTGCGTCGCGTCGTCATATATCATGTATATTGTAGCGTTAGGCATCGGTGCGCTGCTAGCATTTGATAGGCAGGCGGGCAGGCCGTCGTGCTTTTTATGCACGCTGAAAATAGGCGACGACTTCGAGTTCGTCTTCTTGGGTGACGTGTGCCTGCTGTGGACGAGCCGAAAAAGCGCGATCTGGATGGACTCCTGCAGTGCAATGTTAACGTAGGGGAGACCGACACCCTAGGTATTGTGCTGGATTTCGACACATGAAACGTTCCGTGAGGCCTTTTGTCTGCGGCTGCTGCCGTCCGGTGGCTTGTCTAGCTGTAGCTCGAGAAAGCTTGCTTGCGCTCTGCCGTGTTACCACCACGATCTCTTTCCGTTCTTTAGAAATCTTTCCCAAACGAAATGTGGACAATTTACACTCACCAGAGAACAACCATACGACTGCAAAGTAAAGATGTCCGGCTTTTTCAAATATTCACACAGGAAGAAAAAAATGCGTCCCCCTTACTGCGCTGCTCGATCAGCTCCACTCTGGGGGTCCCCTTTATACACGTAAGGTATAAGACTTCCCTCAGGGAGGCCACACACCAGAGAAGCTTTCTTTGCCCCGAAGCGCCACTTAAAACTTTTGTTAGCGAAGATGAGCTGGGTTCGTCCACTCGGTTTGTAGTGCTCCACCCGAGACGAGCTAGGCGTATCATCGCTCCCACACAGTAGCGCAGATTTCATTTCATTTTATTTCTCTCAGGGCCATTCAGGTGCTACAGAGAGGAGAATGAATATAACGAAAAAATAAACAGAAGGCAAAAAACACGAGTGGTTACAGTGCGTAAATAGAAACAGCATCCTTGAATTTTACATGGTCCATAAGGGTGACGAAGGAGGAGGACAGGTGGTCCCAATCCGACGCAGTTATGGGGACGAAGGATGTCACTAACCGGTCAGTTCCGCGCTGTGGAACATCAACCTTTAGGTGGTGGCCTCTGCGGCACGTTGAGTACATTGAAGGAGTAAACAGGGATTGCTTTAAGCTATTGTCAGTGTAATATATTTTTTGAAAAGTGCACAGGCAAGAAATGCGACGTCGTATGGAAAGATCCGGAAGATTAATTGCTCGTTTCATTTGGGAAGCGCTGGCATGACGTCAGTAATTAGACATTATAAATCTTGCAGAACAATTCTGAATTGGTTCAAGTAAAGCAATGGGAGATTTAGTGTACGGATCCCACTCGAGAACGAAGAAGAACGTGGCTGACCAAATGCTTCTAGCAAGGCCACTCGACCTCCGGTAGGAGCGGCCTGCCGAACCACGAAGCGGACATTAGAGAGTGTGTGGCCGTGGCCTCCGCGATCACGCCCCATTCGGCGCGTAGCCCCGCGGAGAAGTGTAATCATGCTAATTCCGTAACACGCCACGTGGTGGCGACCTTAGCGCATGGCTCTTAACTGGGAAAACTGGGAAAAGGCGGAAGCGAACATTCCTAAAACCACATCCGCAGGGATAGACGAAATTCCAATTAAGCTGATTAATGAACTTGGCCCAAGAAGCAAGGACGCGCTGATAAAAGCATTGGAGGCAGTCATAACAAATCAGCAAATTCCGCACAGCTGGAGACAGAGTAAAATGAATTTGATTTATAAAGGGAAATGAGATAAGATGAGCATAAAATCCTTCCGTCCGATTACGATAACATCTGTTATGTACAGGCTGGCAATGCAGGCGGTGAAATTAAAAATGCAGTCATGGGTAGAAGGGAATAGGATACTCGGAGAACTTCAGAATGGGTTCAGAAGGGGTAGGCGGTTAGATGATAGCCTGTTCGTGCTTACCCAATGCATAGAAATAGCTAAGGCGGAAAATAGACCTCTGTTTTTAGCCTTTCTGGACATAAGCGGTGCATACGATAACGTGAACAGGGAACTCCTGTGGAGCATATTGAAAGATTTAGGTATTGGTGATGAGGTAATTGATTTTCTACAGGAAATCTACCGAGATAATGAAGTTGAAATTACATGGGAAGGGAAAAAAAGTACCACAACTGTGGGGGTGCACAACGGATTAAGGTAAGGTTGTCCTCTATCACCGCTGCTGTACATGCTTTACGTGATAAATATGGAAAGAAGGCTAGAAGAAAGTAATCTGGGTTATAATCTATCGTACAGATTAGGCGGAAATGTAGTTGAGCAGCGACTCCCGGGTTTAATGTATGCGGACGATATTGTACTGTTAGCAGATAGCCAGGAAGATTTACAAACTTTGGTTAATTGCTGTGGAGACGAAGGAGACGCTCTAGGATTCAGTTTTAGCGCAACTAAATCAGGTGTGATGATTTTTAACGATACAGCTGATCAGGTGCTTAAAATACAAGGCCACGAAATACCCAAAGTGGCCGAATACAAATACCTCGGGATATGGCTAAACGAAGGGCAGATATACACGGAAAAGCATGAACAGGCTCTTAGGGCAAAAGGACGAAGAGACGCCGGGATAATGAAACATAGGGCACTATGGGGGTGCAACAAATATGAAGTACTAAGAGGTATTTGGAAAGGAATAATGGTGCCGGGACTTACTTTCGGCAATGCGCTTCTGTGCTTAAGGGCAGAAGTTCAGTCGAGATTAGACGTAAATCAGAGAGCTGTTGGAAGATTAGCACTAGGTGCCCACGGCAAAACCACATCGAGGCAGTACAAGGGGATATGGGCTGGGCATCGTTCGAGGCACGGGAAGCTAAGAGTAAAATATTATATGAAGAACGCCTGAGGAAATTGAACGATAACAGATGGGCAGCTAAGGTATTTAAATATTTATACAGAAAGAATGTTGACTCACAGTGGCGGAAAAGAACTAGAAAACTAACCAGTAAGTATGCCGTCATGAGGACGGAGAAAGAAAGAGCATTAAACGACAGGTTAAAAACGCGGAAGTTAAAAATTGGATGAATTCAGTGCAAAAGAAACATAGTGTAGAACTATGTCGATTCTGGAAAAGGCAGATCAGGAAAGAATTTTTCTATGATAACTCAAGAGGCAGTGCCCTACTTTTTGAAGCTAGATCAGGGTGTCTTAGAACGCGCAGCTACAAAAAGAAATTTAACGAAGATGATGACACATGTGCAGTGTGTGGTAGATCTGTGGAAACAATTGAACACCTCATAATCAAATGTGATGGTATCCATCCGGATGTCGATGCAGGCACAGTCACTCTTTCTGAGGCCCTAGGGTTTAAAGATAACAATGGTCATGTAAATAAATCTGCAGTGGAAGCCAGCAAAAAGCGATTGGAGGATTGGTGGCTGAAAAGCAGAGATGTGGCATAAGGTTAGAATTGTAGGAAACCGTAGGCAAAGGTGATGGAGAATCTTAATGAGAATTGCCAACACAGTAAACAAAAAAAAAATAATAAAGAAAAGCTGAGCATGGTGGCAATTGCCACCACCCCGTTTCAAAGGGGGCGCTCCTATCCATCCATCCATCCATCCATCGAGCGGCATTTGCCTGGCCGGCACTGGCTGCGATTTCAGTCGCGACATCAGCCCTGATCACTGATCACACGGACGAACAAGTAAATAATATAGACCGTTTACAGCGCGCAGTTCTTCCGTTTGAGACCAGATGGCGCCACGGGTGCGCTCGGAACACGGCGTCATTGCTTGCCTCGTAAGTCGCCGGCGTGTATGACGCGACGCAGCAGTGGAAATGTGGAAACAGAAAATACATGTTCTGTTGTGGATTAAAAGAAGTGCGACAAACAGTTAAAGGGGCGGGATGCGATTGTTTGCGAGCTTCACGGAACCGAAATGCACAAGGACGTACTGCCCCTGTTCGCACCCGTTGGACATCCACCCTTTCCGAACGGGCGAACGCAACACACACGTTCGCCAGCGCTAGACAGCGAATATAGAAGGAAAGGTCTCGATCTTGGAAAATCTGCGAGGTTAAGTGCGCAACATAGCCGCATGAACAAGCTGTCCCGCCACCGAAACGTCACACAAAAAAAAAAAAAACTAATTACGCTCCTATACCACTAGTGCATATTGTGCAGTGCATAGCCGTGCGAGCGGACAACGCTTACCGTCAGTTCGTGTATTACACACCGTCTTGGTGCTAGTGTTGAACTTCGCTCCAAGTCGCGTGCTTTTTGTGGACCACAATCGGAGTAAAGCATTTGTGTTACGGCTGCTGTGCTCTGCGGTTGTCACTTCCTCGCGGTCCATGCGAGACAGTCACTAGAAGTGACTCCGGCTGATTACTTACAACCAGCGAGACCTCGAGCATTTTCATGTCTGCATATCGAGCATGGAGGGTACCACAATTTTATACTATGTGAGGCTTACATAATTGTGAACTTCGTGTAGTGAACGCTCTGCCATGCGCGCGTTATAACAATTATATGGCGGAATCCTTGTAAACGATTGCATGCAAACTTGTGAAGCTGCTTGATGCATGGTACTGCTTTCATGATTGGGTAACATTTGTTTGTTTATTTATTTTTGTCGCCTTCCTTTATTTAGCAAACCAGCAGAAAATATTTTAGGCTTCCTAAGCACCTTTAACAAGTTGTAAACAAATGAGTAGGATGTGTAATATGTGAGCGTTTTAGAGCAGTCTCCGCATGCATGTACACAATACGACAACGACCTGCGCAGCCGCAGGGTCATCAAACCTTGCTGTTTTAGATAATAACAATAAAAAATATTAATCAAACCCTTCAGCGGTATTCAGGCGATCCACCCGTTGCCTCGAACAGGCGGAGAGCTCAGCGGCTCTTCGCGACATGAAGCCCGATCACGTTTTCACGCCTAAAATGAACACATTAGGGTTTTCACATGTCCTTCGAAGCTTCGGACCAACCACAGTGTCGTCTTCCCACTCCTTTACAACCGTATCAGCCGAAACACTGCCTGTCGGAACCGAAACATCAGACGCAGCAGCCGTCGCGACGAGGCGCGCACCGAGCGGTCAGGAGGCGAGTAATGGCGGCGTGATCACGTGATCAAAGATGGCAGCCCCCATGTTACGCCGCTGTAAAGCGTCTATAGCAGTAAAGTACTGAAAGTAGTTGGTCTTGTACCCCGACACAGATTTTTTCTACCACAAAAGGCAAAGTTAATTTTGTGTAATGCTTTATTTCGCTCTTATTTTAACTGCTGTTCCTTAATACGGCCTGAGACAACATACTAAAATTTGAAGAGAAAATACTTGTACTGGGGCATATTCTTCCATACAGACCCACAACACAGTATAAACTTCCGGAGTTTGAAACTGGGTTTGGTTTATGAGGTTTAACGTCCCAAAAACTGTTAATGTTTTTATTTATTTATTTATTTATTATTAGTAGCTCAAATGCCCCTTGGTGTTGGGTATTACATGAGGGATGGGCATAATGCTCAAGTGAATAGTGGTTCAATGGCAGTCTTGAAAGAATGTTGGTCGGAGTGGTGCACAGCGTCGACAGGCAGTTTGTTCCAGTCCCGAGCGGTCTGAACAAAAAACGAAAGAAGATGGGCTGTGATCTGTGCTGGGGGCGGATAGACGGCTTTAGGATGGCTGGTGCGATTTGATTGTCGATGAGCTGGTAGATTGCTGAAACATTGAGCGGCGTATGGTAGAACTTGTGAAAAAGGCACAGCCTGAAGATGCAGCGTCGCTTTTCAAGATTAGTGAGATTAGCCCGTGATTTGAGTGCAGTGACACTGGAATGATAGGAGTAGTCTGAGAAAATAAACCTGGCAGCGCGATTTTGTACAGCTTCGAGGGTGTTAGAGAGATTAGCTTGATGGGGATCCCAGACTGAGCATGCGTATTCTATTTTAGGTCTGATAAATGTGAGACAAGTAAGTGTTTTCACGGATGCAGAGGCTAGGCGCAAGTTTCGATGGAGGCAACCAAGAGTGCGATTGGCTTCGTTAGTAATGTTCACTATATGCTCTGACCAGGTTAGTGTATCTGAAAGGGTGACGCCAAGGTATTTGTAAGAGTGGACAGATGAGATTACCGAGCCAAAAATGGTGTAACTTGATGCCTCATAGTTTTTCCGACGGTGAAAGGAAAGCAAAGACGTTTTATTAGTGTTTAGGCACATTAACCATTTGTCGCACCAAGTTTCAATCCGTTTAAGGTCATCCTGTAAAATTCTAGAGCCAGAGGTGGTGTGGATGGGGCGATAGAGTACGCAGTCGTCTGCGAAAAGGTGGATGTTAGAGGATATGTTACTAGGCAGGTCATTAATATAAATTAGAAATAGCAATGGTCCGAGTACTGTACCTTGGGGGACTCCGGAGAGGACTGGAGAAAGAGACGAGGAGCGGTTGTTAGCGTACACAAATTGCTTTCGGTTCGTAAGGAAATTAGAAATCCAATCTAATACAAGGGGGTTAATGCGCAATCTTGAGAGTTTAAGTAATAGTCTTTGATGGGGAACTTTATCGAATGCCTTTTCGAAATCTAAGAACAGCGCGTCTACAGGTATGTTCAAGTCTAGGTTAGAGCTTATGTCATTTATGAATGAAGCTAACTGTGTATCACATGAGAGGCCCTTGCGAAAGCCTGTACTGGTACTGTACTGTACTGGTACAGAACATTCCATCGCTACAGTAATGAAGACAAAAGGCACCTTACCTTTCTCAGCTCATTAATTTCAACAGGAGTTTAAATCACCGCATTTTCATAGCCGCAAAGGACAGCGAACTATTCCAGCTATAAGGAGAAACTATAGTAATCAGATTATTAATTATCAGCAACGTGCTTTCCTAATAAATTTTTAGATGCAGAAAATAGCATTACAACAAAAGAGAAGATTGTTGGGCCAGTTGCAATAATATTACAGACTATTCATTTCATTTATTAATGACCTGAGAGTCCGTTGGCATTGCAGAGGGGAATGAATCAGTGGATAACACATTAAAGAAAACAAGAAATGCAGGGAAGTAGAAAGTACAAGTTGATAGGGACCTTAATATACAATCTTAGCCAGTGCATTTTTAAAACGTTGATGGCCTACGATGGCAGCGCTAAGTTCGGGAAGGCGGTTCCAATCCTGCGATGCACATGCAATAAAAATACGCAAAGAGCATTCAGTACGATAAGAAATAATTAGAACTTTGTGATAATGGCTAAGAAGGGGAAGAACGATAGGATGAACTAGAAATTTCGCAGCTGAGTGTTCCGGAGGTATATTTTGTGAAAAAGGTAAAAGAGGCAGTGTCGACAACAATGGCGGCGATAGGCAAGTGAGGATAGATTTAGGGTTTGTTTCATGGCACAGATACTGGCAGTCCGATTGTAGTAGCAGTCTGAACAAGTTCGAGTGAGTTAGCTTAGCAGAGCTCGGCTGCCTTACGGAGGAGGCGTACTCAAGTTTAGTGCGGACGAATGTTTTGTTAAGAAGCAATTATAGTGACGCGGGGTCAGAAGAAAAATTGCGTCGCGGATATACGAGCGGTTGATTAGCGCTGGATATTAAACGGTTGAAATGAAGGGACCATGTCAGGTCTCACGTAATATGTAGGTAGCGGTAAGGTTTTCCTTACTCAAGGATAGTATTACTAATTTGGTAAACAGCTGGATGTGACGCAGTACGAGATACACTCAATAATTCGCACTTCTTGTTATCAAGTGACATAAGCCAGTGGCGGTACCAATCAAAAATAGCTTCGAGATCAGCTTGCAGTGTGTTAATGTCCTGGGCATTAATGGTCTCGCGGAGCACATCGCAGTCATCGGCGAACAGTTAGAGGTAACGTGCGGTGGTAGGTGTTAATGTAAGTTAAGGGGAGAGTACCCAAAGCTGAGCCTTGAGACACTCCAGAGTTGGCCGAGCTCCAAGTTAAAGTATGATTATTACAGGTTACCTACTCGTGCATTAGTATTTACCTCATTGCTAACAGCATTCCTTTTCCGCCTCATGTTATCAGTCATTTACCTAATAGGGGATTGCACACCACACCTTCAACGTCGCTTTACTGTGTCATGTTTCTAGGAAGTGCGTTATTTTCACCTTATAATTTGTTTGCTAAATGAAGTAGGTTTGGTTGCATATGAAAAATATGTTCAACCCCTTCGGGAAAGGGGGTGCGAACTGAGGCAAGTGCTCCTCGCTTTCATACTGACCTCCACGAGTGTCTGTTGGTAAAAATATACTATTATAACTGTTGATATTACGCCAGTGACCTAATTGTTTGCGCGCCTGCCTCGTATACGGATGTGAGTTTTGATCTCCAGTGGCTCCGAGTAAACTAGACGGGTACTCCTGATCTGGTGTGTCACTCTTTGTGCTGAGATGCTTGCAAAATGGATGAGAAGAATCCCACTGCATGTTCTTCGTGTCGCCATTGTCTCGGCGCCCTATGGGTGCTGTGTCCCGTCGTGAAGATTCCTTGAATAGTTCAGAGGTAACGTTAGCTCTTGGCACTATTCCACCGGCTGC
The DNA here is from genome assembly GCF_055824585.1 of Amblyomma mixtum. NCBI lineage: Eukaryota > Metazoa > Arthropoda > Arachnida > Ixodida > Ixodidae > Amblyomma > Amblyomma mixtum. Next base: position 19,611,897 of record NC_143014.1, read on the forward strand.
TGACGCGATGCTTCACCACAGTGTTTAAAAGAAAGAGTAATAGGAGGGGAGTTTCTACCCCTGGCAGTCTTTTCGAGGCAGCCAGCAGAGCAGTGCAGCGAAGGTAAAGACATATTGCTGGGCTCTAGATAGAACCAAAGCAGGGCTATCGCTGCTGGCGACGCAAGCAGCGAGCATCTTCAGTGCGCAAAAGACGGCCCAGTCGTGATGCGCCTGCAGCAGCGCTGTAGAGTGGCCTGGAAGGCGGGTCGTAAACAAGTTATCAAGCGGCCACGACGCACCGCCGCAGATTCCGGAATTGAATTAACCCCGGGCACGGACAAAGCCATCCGTGAGCCGGAGAGTTTATAACCCGATTAGCCATGCGCCAAAAAAAAGCCTGATGGTCGGCCGCAGACTGCGCGCCCTTATTATGCGCGAATCGTGGGGCCCATAAAACTCCGCTGGTCGCCCGCAGTGTTACTACGCCCCCCCCCCCCCCCCCCCCGCCACCACGTTCCACCACCATTTTTGGCGAACACGCTTGAAGAGAACGTTGAATGGGTAATTGGCACTCTAAGACCCTACCAGAAGAAGCACACAGCAGGCGGCCATGATGGTCCAGGTAAAAAGAGCCGTAGCTGTTTCTCGCTACACCGAGAGCACTGATTTAAAAAGATTTGCAGCTAAAATTAAGTCGTCCAGCGAGCGCTACTCGAGCTGCGAGTACGAAGGGCAGCAAGATCCCGGTAAACGGAAGGTTGCGAGAGTATCCATATCGGATGCGTTCAGTACCAAGATGCCCCGTGCACTGCCGCGAATGCTTTCCACCAACAACACTGGATGCGTGTGGAGGGCGAGATCCTAGTAGATTCTAATGAGGTGTGTCAACCGTCGCTGTGCTGTTCATTGTTACTTTCAGAGCTGGCCGGGGTGAAAGTATTTAAACAATGACTGCCGCCTCTCGTGTCGGGGCATGGCCGCGCCACGAAAGTCGCCAGTAGGCTGCTGCTATACGCGTCCCCGCTGATTGCGCCATGTTCTCAACGCCGTTCTGTAGGGAAATGTCTCGAAAGATACATGCGATTTGATCCGACCGGCGCACTGGCTGTTTGTTCTATTAAGAGATTTTGTGTGCATTTCGAATACAAAATTATTGAAAATAACTAAGAATTTCGGCATACTACAATAACTGTTCATCGTGAATTTCTGACCGTTGCTTCCGCGCCTACTTGCCCCTCTCTAAAAAATCAGTGCAGTAGAGTGTGCCTTGAAGAGCACTTTACAAGTATCATGTAATAGCAAAATTTTAAACCAAACATCCGTGAACACGGTTCACAGATTTTCTGCGCTGTTCTGACTTTGACGAGGAACAATGTATGGAGCATCAAGGGTCGCGAAAATGTAAGGCTTGTTTTCATTAAGGAAAGATTATAAGATGAACGATACCTCCGGCATTTTTCATACGTTATTTCTTATCTGCTGTGTAGTCTATAAATACTTAGTCGGCTGTGAAAGCTTGGCTTTCTTGTGAAGATGTTTTGCGCGGTCTTTTGCGCGATCTTCGCTCCTGGTGAAGCTGGGACCACGCATGGATACTTCTTGCGTTAAGTCACGTCTAGCTAATTCGTTGTAATAAAAAAAAACTTTTTTCCTTGACTTTCTAACGGCACTTGTTGACAACTGTGTTAATTGTTTTCGAAATGAAGAATATTGAACAAAAACTACAGAGAATGTTTACCACATTCTGATCAGAGCGAAGACACGGATTCGTGCTACGTAGAAGACGACGGTGAGCAGGCAGTGTTGCTGGACGGAGCCGATGGAAGTTGATGAAGACGACGCTCTCCAATGAACAGCCCGAGAGTGTGGTGCAGATTAACACGAGGCGTTTTGGCTGCGCGATAGCCAAGTGGTCTCGCTGAGCGGCCCTTGAAGGAGATCTGTTCGCGCAGCCACGGGTTCAAATTCCTTTCTCTCTTTTTCATCGTTTGACTTCTAAATTAGCTGAAGGTCAAATTTGCACGTCCGCAATTGATGCCCGAGGTCCCGTAGTGAAGGTTTCGGTTCAATAGAGTATATTTGAAACGAGAGCTAATAACTGCAAGCGGGGACTATATATACCGATGTGCAAAAACATAGGGCTTGTAGTGACGTCGGGAACACTTCTGTGCAATATTCTGAAAGGAACTATAATCATGGCGGAACAAGACCCAAGTCTCCCCGGCCTCAGATGGCGCCTAAGTTCGAAACTCAAAAGATGAGCCTTACGTTTTAATGCGTGCTCTGCCGCCCCTGCAAAAGTTTCTTCAGTGCTCCAGAATGAACTCCAACCTGCGGACACACATAAAGGTAACGCAGTTGCGGTTTCTTCACGTGCTCGCTTCTCTACTTGCTAATTGCCATGGTGGTCATGTTTATGTGCTTCTCGGCTACCGTGCCCTTCACGACAGGGGTAAGAGTCCTCTTCCGTGTAATGCTGTGCTTCTTCTCTTGTTCACGCTGAAATGACTCTACTTTCGAGAGCGCAACACTTTCATGCCGGCTACAACACGATTCTGATTTAATCAGTGGATTAAGGTATCAGTTTTGGCAAGTTGGTATGGCTTATGGAAGTGAAAAGCAAGCAAGAGGAGCAAATCCCAATCGAAACACGGACGAGCACTTGTTCAATTCTAAAGACGGTAACGCAACTGCGGAAAGCATTTGTCGCTGATGATGTTTCGCAGAAATGCCACTTTGCAAAAGTTCCGGCATTGCAGCAGTGCAGAAGTGCCGGCCCTGGTCTGTCATTCGGTTACATGACGCCATTGGAAGCTACATAATGTTATCTTTTTTTTTCGAAATTCTTCACCCTCTAACTAATCCGTAGAAACCACGTTTTACTAAATTTACACGTGCGTGCATGGCTACTAGGTGCACCTATGACGCGACATCGTATACAGCTCCTTCGGTCGAAAAGCGGTCGGCGTATTACTAGTCGGCACCGCGTGTCGGAAATAAACGGGGCCTGCGTAAAAAAAAAAATCGTATCATGCTAATTTGTGGCTATAGTGATTGACGAATCGAGCAACTCTGTGCAGAGGCAGGTGAAGGCGACCAGGTTCTCTCGGCAGGTATGGATATGACTCCTTTTTTAACAACGTCTCCGAAGGTGTAGCACACCTTCTTCCTCACCACTGGTGCTTCGCGCACACCTTGCATCTGGTCGCAACTTCAAACGCATCCTCTGCAGAACAGCACGATATTTCCGCACTTCGTCTCAACTCTGTGTTCGGACATGCGCAATGAACAGGGCCGCTTTTCCACTGCTTCAGAAAGAAATGCGAAATATTGCAGGAGCTCTCATCTCAGACCAGTTGCCACTCGATAGAACTTCTTCGACTCCCTGGAATGTATCTTTAGCATAGATGATGCGGTAAAATACTTCGATGGCCTTTGCAGGACTCTACACGTTCCACCTTTCCAGCGCCCGCAGGATCTCCACTCCGTGAAGGCAATTTTAATGGCACTGCTGGGATCTTTTAATGATAATGCAAGCCAGAAATATTTTTTTCTTTAAGCAAGCATTTTGTAATGCAGGTCGTCTTCCAAGGCGCTGCGTCCCGACCGACTAGCGGTACAGTCCAGTTACGGACCAGAGGCAGCGGTCAGTGCAGAGCACGCACGAGCATCGGAATGGTTTTCACTTGTCGTCGTCTTCTTCCTTAATTAAAGGGCAACTGCCTACCTCCTGGTCGAAAATATTTTCTACCTCTCTGGTAGCGAGGCATCGTCCCCGGAAGGCGCGGCTGAAAATATTTTTTTATAAGAGTCATTAATAGCGTAATTACAGCGATCGCAATCAAGCTACCTCGCCCATGCTCCTCTCCTTGCATTCCCTCCTCGAGATTTTTCTATCTCGCGCCTCGTCGAGTAGGCTCCGCAAGGGAAAATCGTCCTTCCTCCTCCGATGTTAGCCGGAGGCGTGGTGTCTGGTGGAGCGCGTCACATGTCTACGTCATGGTCCCGCCTTGAAAAGAATTATTTTCTTGCTTTTTGCTACTCGGTCTATATAGCGAGGGGCGGCGGGTCTCCCAACACCATCTCTATTCTGCTCTTTGGGTCTCCTCGCGGTGTTTCCTCACGTTTCTTTTGTCCTACAACACCCCAGTTGTTTATGTTTGTTTGTTTCTTTGTTTGAAGCTTTTTTTGCACCTTCTCCACTCTCTTCCCTGCCCTTCCTGGTTTAGTGTGCAACAAAACTGCTTGACCCCTATGTTTTACCGGCCTGTGTTCGTCTCCCGCTTCTCCATCGTCATTGTGCATTGCTTGGTGCGCGTGCCTTTGCTGCATTGCTCCGCTGTGCTCATACATGTTTTCCCGCACTCCGTGCCTTCCGTGTTGTCTGAGGCTACTTGTCCTTGGCGACGTTTTTTTTTTTCACGGCACGTCTTTGAGAAGTAAACACGTGCGTTGTTTCTCCCTGCGCTTTTGATGTTTTTGTTTTTTTAAGCTATTTTTGAAGACCCTCTCTGTTTTACTATATTTTACTTTTTATGACTAGGCTTCAAGGCTGTCGCCGGACGCTCCCTCCTCAGTTTTTCTTTTTTTATCCATGCGGGCTTGTAGGCGTGTGCGAAAACGGAAGGCCCTGCAGGAAGCGTGCGCGCAACGAGCAGACGACGCGACGAACCGGCTATAGCCTTGTTTACGTGATGAGCCTTGTTTACATGGAAACCGACGTTGCGGGTCGGGTCGGGGCACGCCAGATGTCGGGCTGACCAGCCCGACCTCACCGCGTTTACATGAACCGGTTTTCTGTCGGGCAGAGATCGTCGCTACCCCTAGTGTCGAGCAAGCAAACCACACGCTTGCTAGAGGAGGAGGAGCCCAGACGAAAAGTTCCCTTTCCCGGCTACTGCTCTTTCCGGTCGGTTGTTCGCCCGTTCACGTGCGCGCTCTCTTCGAGGCCGGCAGCGGCTCGCTTTGATTTCCAATGTGTGTCTCCGCTGCCGGAAAAAATATCTCCGAGTTCCTGCGCAGCGCCAGCCAGACCGGAGAGGAGGCGCTAAGCCAATGCGGCAGCGTATACATGCTCCTTCCCACAGGGTCGGGCAGAGCCAACCCACCCCCTGTAGACGGGCTGGCCCAGCTCGACTCGACGGCCCCTTAGCTCGACCCCCTAGCGTATACATGAGCCCGACTACCGGTTCTCGGCCCGACAGCCTACTTAACTCGACTTTTGTCGGGCTCATGTTAACGCCCAGTATGCCCACCCTTCGCCCGTCAGTAAGAACGACGCACCAATGGAATGCCTTTAGCGAAGGTTTTCAAAATGACTTCAGCCTGAAGGCTCGGGAGCCAGAGCAAAGGATGAGGACGTTTGCTTTTGGAAGAAAAGAACGAACGGGCTTTGACTTCAATTTTTACAGCTTTTCGGGGCGCGCATGGCTCTAGTATTTGGCAGAAATTATCTTCGATGCCTCATCTATGCAGTGAGCTTGTTCTTCAAAAATGTCCAGACCCCTGGACAGTTGCCCTTTAAGCGCCAGCCGCCGATTGTTCGGGATTGTTGAGACTGAGATTGTTCGGAAGTGACGCATGTTTGAGGATGGAGTCCGGATAGGTTCGGAGCGTCTGCTCGTTGCGGCTCGTGCAAAGCGCTGGAACCGGTAGCGCGTGCAGCACTTTGCGTAATAAATACTGGTTATATATGAAAACGCACACCTCAAATCGGATGAAACACCCCAGAAAAAGTCTTAAACGTGTTTTATTTGCTGTAGTAGATCAGAAAACTCCTCGCCAAACCTCAGCGAAGATGATCGCGCCGCAATGCTAGTGAGCGCTGTTTGCCTGGCACTATTTGATTACTGTTGAAACTCCGTTGTCTTTTCATGTTTACCCTGTGTGTCCTTTGTATGTCATTCTCTTAAGCCCGCCTCCCGAGACGAAGCCCAGACACTTCTCGCTTGTTTATGGCCGGCGGCGGCTCCCCTCGGGCGACGGGACTCTGCAGGAACCCGAGGGGAGAGGGGCCAAAGGTTGGGACGGGCGGAGAGCTGTTCCGTCGAGAGGGCCACTGGAAAAGGGCAGAACGAGCGGGGAGCCCCAACGATGAGCATGTAATTTCTCGAGCTCTTGCTCCCCTCCTAACGAACAGTTTGATTGTTTCTTGTTTCTTGCAATGAACGAAGTCACATAAACGATAACAGTTTGCTGTCATCAACGAAGAACTAAATCAGTTTAGTTTCTACAGTTACAGCTTGTGTAAAGTTCGGACATAGCGGAGGAAGCATATTCAAATGGAGGCCAAGTACAAGAAGTGCTTGTATTATCAAGTCGGCTTTTTTGAGCGGTCACGCGCGTGTCAACACTACATATGCGCTCTGCTGTGCGCGCAATATGCTTGTTGTCTTGATAAAAAAAAGCATGACCTGCCTCCTCTTTTTCCTTTTTTTTCCTTCTTTTATTTCTCCCTCGTCGAAATGTATTTCTGCTTGTGCATAGGAATTTGGAACATGTGCTGGGAACGCGAGGAAAATGAATGAAAACAGCTGGATGTCTAAAAAGGGAGCTCAAGGGAATTAGCGCTGTGTTAAGCGAAAGAATATGCCAGAAGCAAAATTTGTGTTGCAAAATAAATATACATTTTTCTCTTCGAGGACCATGGCATCAATGCGGTGCCGATGGTGGGCTGGTTCGTCTTTGCGCGACTCGGTCAGGCAAGCCACTGCGCGTTTCAAAATACATGCCGGTTCATATGAACAAACACTTATGCGCTGCGTTGATTACTGTATTTACCTAGAATCACTTAAAGCCCGTGTACTGCAGGGACGCACAAATTTTTCTAATCTTTTCAAACCACACAGCTGGACAGAACCACGTGGTTGCCGGACCCCAGTCGACCTTATACACCCACCACGCAAACTGCTGGTAGGCAGTTTATCTGTATCGACCGAGTAATAATGCAGAACATATAATCAAAATTACGTGTTGTCTTCCTTTGAAAATATTATCATTCAAATAAGATGCCTTCAAGTCTCTGAGGTCTTGGAGACGCGCCTCGGGTGGTAATGCTGAAGCTTCCTCAAGTATGAGTGGCGTGAGGCAGTAAAAAATTCGACGTGTTCGGTAACGCTCGAGTGGCCTTCCAGGATTCTCAGCCCGGCCTGCGAATCTTCGAGGCAGCAGATACACTCGGTGCACAACGGCATTATTACGCATTGGGCAGAGCTGTAGTACCTGCAATAAACGCGTGCATGTTGATCCCTTTTCAGACGAAGCAGTCCTCTCCTTAACTTCTGCCTGGTGCAAACAACGTGACGTCAAAGGGGCGTTGCTCGATGAGCAAAGCCGTCCACTTTAGCTTCTATCTTGTGACGAGCGGTCCCCCGTCCTCTTTATTCTCCCGATTAGACACGCCTCGAAGCCTTTCTTCTCCCAGTGATAACCCCCTCGGTTTGTGGCATGCTTTGCCGATCGGGCCAGAAACACGTACGTGCTCCGATGCATGATGTAGACGGGGAGAGGTCTACTGACAAAGCCCAACCCACAAAAGGGGTTAGCGCGAGGCAGAAGCGTCAGTCACTCACCATTATCTTTTTTGAAGAAGAGAAGGAAATTCACATTAAAACCTCAGCTCCAGACAGTTCACACCAGCTTTCGAGATCGGCTGTGAAGGGCAGTGGCCGATAGGTATACATGGTGCTTTCCGCATTCCTCGTATTCCTTTCCGCGGCCACGCACTTTGTCGACATGATTCCAGCAGTTAATTTTTTCGGAGACCATCAAGCTTCGTGGTGAAAACAACCAGAAACGCGTCAAAAGGAGGGCTTATAAGGGGCGCTCACTCACTCCAGAACGCCTGAAACTGGCGAGCCGGCGAGGCCGGTGTCTCAATGGTGCGTCATTTCCGGTCTGGTTTGTTAGTTGTCCAAAACACCGCTAGGGGACTGCGTCGTCTGGTACAGAGGTTTTTGAACGCTTCTGACTAAAATACTAGACGCTTCACAGCCCTAATATTCAAACTATATATTGTTCATAACATGCGCATTATATCGAGCGCAAAATTAGCCGAACTAAACTTTCGGTCAAGTAGGCCTTCAAGAATGCGGTAGGAGCCCTGGTACTTGCTGAGAAGTTTGGAGGAAAGCCGATATATATATATATACACACACGATTTTCACTAGAAACCTGCACGAGTCACGCTTGAGTTCGGTCTGATAGTAGAAGAGCTAACAAACCACACCCTGTAACGACATATCCCTAAGGTTCGGCTCACCGCCAACCATAATTCGGTGCCAACTGACTACTTTAGGACTAAATAATCGGCTCGTCCAGCGTTCCGTTTCACATTTCATGCGCTTACAAACAGCCATACCTTCAATCAAATGGAGGAAGCGAACAAGTATTTCTTTCATCGCGTAAGAAGGAATGAAGCCCTTAGCTTCGGTGGTTTACATCGACCAGAGGGATGAGAACATGTTTATAGGTGACCTGCTCCCCACAGTTAGTGTAATGCCACTCCGCAGCGAACATCTGCACATGAAGGGTCTCCGGTTCTGCGAACCCCTTGCCGACGCACTTCTGAGTGGAATCCAGAAATGCTAAGACACTATGTAGGATACATCGTGCGTTACTACTAGTTTTTTCAGGAATAGTAAAAACATTATCCATCAATGGTTTGTATTTCTGCCAGAAAAATACCTCATAAAAGACTGTGCACTTCATGCATCTGAGGCAGTGTTTTCATGAATGGAAGCACCTAAAAGAAGTCCTTTTTAAAGCGATAGCCTAAAAGGCCCCGTTCCCGAGAAAATCCGGTGTTGGCGACGGCGCTGACGGCGTAGACGCTGTCAGCGGGAAATCACGAACGGCTCTGGCACGCAGTCCCCAGAGAACGACGTAGGAGGCAGGTGTGCCCCCTAGGTCACGTGACCTTGCAGCGTTATCAAAACCTGCTTACCGGATAGTGAGCAAACTGCCCACCATGGCAGGTGGCAGTTCAATTAATGGTTGGTCGCTCAGGAATATCAACCTGGCTCGCACAAGGCCCACGGCTGGGAGCACCTGCCTTCGCAGTACAGTGGCGCATCGCTCAACCACTGCACCACTGCGCCAGGAGGGGTATGAGGAGTCCCAGGGATCTATGAATGTGAAGTAGAGAATGACCTCCTGCGCATATGGAAATTAAACCACTACGCTTCGCGTCATACCCGGCGAAGCTTAAGTCCGTTATCTTAGGAGATATCGCCTCCTTCGCAGCCCCGATCAGTCACTTTGGCGACGTGTTCCTTGTGTGCTAGTGATCTCGGTGCAGCGACAGCTACAGCGATGTGTGTCTTTGTGCTCGTGACAATCGAAAGATTTCGGAGAGTGCAGCGAGATGCACACGGATACGACGGGAACCTGCGTGCGCTTACTTGGGGGCCACCGCTCTTTTCGGCGCCATGGCTTAATCACTGCTGTTGACAAACCAGTCATCGAGTTTAACCCGCACAATAGTCGGCACATCGTGGGCGCCGATTATGTAGCGGTATGTGAAGTGAATTATATTGCGGTCACATAACTAAGTAGGAAAAGTGAAGCCCGCTGCGTGATATTGATTTGTTTGCATGTGTGTACATAAATTCTAAACATGTTTTTGCAATTATCTATGCGTGTAAGGTATACCCTTCCATTTTTGTAACCTGAACGCGCGAGCGTAGACTGCCCGGCACCGGAAGGAGAAGGAAGAGAGAAAGCATGCGAGGGAACGCCCACAATTCGTGCTGCTGGAGCGTCTGCTAGGCTGTTCTGATTAGTGCGAAGCAACCCCTGCCCATCATCGGCTGTACAGAGCCCCAAGCTGCATATGGCGTGGCTGATTCTGAAAAGTGCATACGTTCGGGAATAGCCTAGGATTCCCAAGAAACCAGTTTCAATCGCTACATACGCAAAACTGGCTGAAGAGGACCCTCGCTATTGCAGCGTTAATTTCGCTAAAGCAAATGCTCTCCAGACGCTACCCGCAAATGCAAACAGGGCTTAGCGTCGTGCTTGGAACGTTATGCGTTTCCACCATTCCAGAACCACAACCATGCAACAGATAGAAGACGAAACAAGCGCTCTCATAGCTCGGTCCCATGGAGGAAGGATAGTTCTTTCCTTCCTCCATGCTCGGTCCTCAAACTTGCTTCGCAGGGGCTGCTTCGCACGAAACAGAACAGCCAAGGATACGACGCCAGCTGCAGCGCCATGATCGGCGCGCATGCTTGCTCCCTCGCCCCATTTCCGCTCTGCTTCGCCTCGGCGCCGCTGCGTCGGGCAGTCGACGCTGGCGGGTTCATGCTAAAAAATTGGAATGGTGTGCATCATGCATGCATTAAATTGCGTGCGCTCACTGGGCACGGAATGATCCATCTGCACTGCGTGAACTCAGTATGCACGGAATAATCGTACATGCATTGCGTGAATTATACACGAAACGCTGCACTGAAAATGGCAACTACGCCGTTTGAGGTGAACTTAACACTTTTTTTTGTTTTATTGGGGTTTAATGTCCCAAAGTGACTCAGGCTATGAGGGACGCCGTAGGGAAGGGCTCCGGAAATTTCGACCACCTCGGGTTTTTTAACGTGCACTGGCATCGCACAGTTTACGGGCCTCTATATAATTTCGCTTACATCGAAATTCGACCTCCGCGGAAGGTATCGAACCCGCGTCTTTCGGGTCAGCAGCCGAGCGCCGTAACCGTGCACTGAGCCACCGCGGCGGCCTTAACACCTCTGGTAAGTCGGAATGTAGTATCTCTTTTCGACTGAAAGTAACGGGAACGATGTGTCAGTCATCTGTGTCAAAAAGAAAACAAACAAATGAAAACGTGCAAAATAATGTTCCGAGGTCTCCTTACACTCACCTATAGCGCTGAGGTTACCATTGTTGACTAGCAGCGCGACCAATTTAGCACGCCACACCAGCAAAGAAAGGGTGTTCGAAGTAAAGCGCAGAGCAGCCAGATGGCGGTACATCTGCCCACCACCACACGCGGGGGGGGGGGGGGGGGGGCGGGTCGATTTTGTAGCAGTCCGCGCGCGAAGCAGACGCTATGCGCACACCCACGCGTGGCGTATGTGTTTCTTCGTTGTGACGCACAAGCGCAAACCTTAATACTTCTTCGGTCGTCCGTTTCCGTGGAGATCAATGCGCTGTTATTCGCCCCTGCCTACCAGGCACATCTCCGAAGGGCGTCTGCAATACGTGGCCAAAGGGAGGTACAGGGGCGACGGAATGAAACGCGAACTGAGCTGAGAGCCTAGGCGCCCCTCTGTTCGCCTTTCTTTTCCTGACGTTTTTGCTTCGGGGGTAGCAAAAAGACGCTAGAGCCGTCCTTGATGCGTTCTAGGGCGACTCTAACCTTTTTTTTGTTTTTTTTTTTTACCAAACAGCTAGTAGCGCGGTCGAAAGAAATTCCAACAGCGGAGCTCGTAGGCGCCACGTTGTCCGCGCTTCTTTCCTTCGGAGAGGGCTTTCACTGCAGTGGTAGTGCGCTGGCTGCACTGCGCGCTGCGTCCAACTGTTGTCACTAGTTGTGTGGATGTGTGGCGCCAGCTGTCGTAAACGGCTCAAGACATAAACGCTGCCTTTTTGCGGATAACAACAAAAGCTGTCAAAAAAAAACACGAGTGCTCTAGATGCAAAAGCACTTTATTAAGAAAATCGTACACACAAAGAAAGGGTTTATTGAAGAGCGACAAGCGGCTAGCAGAAAAACTAGGAACAACTTCTGGTTTCGGTTTCAGGCGCGGGCACTTTGATGCGTGCGTTGCGGCTTGCCGCGAATTAATGTCACAATATCCCTGTAGGGTCCCCTGTTGGTTTGATATTTATTTTTGGTCCAGCAAAATGAAAACAAATTAGATTCGGAGAGCACATGACAAGCCATCAACGCAGCTGCGCCTACAGCCTTGTCAGTGGTATTCCAGAAAGGACACCAGGTGCTTTGTGAAATCGACATTTATTTTGCGCCATGTAAACACGGAAACGAACCAATGCAGTTGCTGTAACCATTTGGCACATCACTAAGCTTGTTTCGGGCTTTTTACGCGTGCGTTTTACGGCAACACGGCTCACAGGAGCGGTTGTCTCTTCCATCGGGCACCGCGAGCTGAAGGATGTAAATTACGAGCAGGTGCCATTCTTATAAACCTTACACAAAAACTCTGCGAATAGGCAAAACGCGCGAAAGCGGCGATATTACGAGCATGGACAACATGCTTTTACGAACCTCGCTTGCCGAACGTTGATTCACCAGATACAGCACTACAAATGACATCTCCCAATGATTTGCAAGCATTTCTGCACTCCCAATGTTATCCTGTGCCCCCTAAGCACTAGATGCACAGGCGACTACGCATTTTGTGTAGAAAAGTATTTCATACATGGTTGCCGCAAACATGGGCACCCAGCCAGACGTTGACAGAACGTCTGTGCTGGGCCAACTGGGAAGAAATGCGGGGGTGCATTGCGTGTTTTCAATAGCGCAATGACCCAATTTTCGGCGTACAAGTTCCTGGTGTTAGAGATTTTATTCCTACGCGTTATAATTTCTCAGGCTGTCTTGAAAAGCGCACTTCCGTGCTGTCACAAAACGCTTGCCTTCGACTCGTCTGCCGGCCCACTTTTTCAAGTTTACCACGTTTTGCTCCACCGTGAACAAATGAACTGAAAAAATTATGCATTATTGAGGTCATGAAACAAGAGCACGTTCCCGTAAGTGTCAAAACAAACCTAAGAGCGCAAAACAGCAGGGCAAACCATGGCGGGCATTCGCCAATTTCTGGACACCGACCGACGGGGCCGGCGTGCTCTGTCTAAACTACTTACAATGCATGTTTGAAAATGAAACCTTTTTTTTTACCTTCCCACAGTCGGAAACAATAAAAAACGTTGTGTCCCTGTTTATAAGTCAATGCGAAACAACTTCGTCACAGTTGCTGGCAGGACGTAGCTAAGTGCGCAGTTGATGACATCGGCCGAGCCAGCCGGACAGCTCAGCGAAGCTGCTTGAAATCCAGCGCAGTTTGGCGAAAACAAAACATTTCTCACCTTGACACTGCAAGAAACAGCAGGAGTGTCATCAACCGCGCCACCGCAGCCTGCAGTCAACAGAGCGTGCACGTCCTATCATGAACCGGGCTATTGAAGAGACCGGCCAGCCTGAACTGGTTGAAATGCGGCGTAGTTCGCCCAAAAAAAAACATTTGCTACCGTGCCGTCGTCAGAAACCGCAGAAGTTCCACGTCGAAGACCAAGAGAGAAGCAAAAACACGCTGTCTGTGCGCTAAAAAAGACACCTCACGCTCACACGCAGAGACGACCGTCTCCTGACTTCGGTGTGCCTTGCCTGCCCCGCACGCCCGCCCTGCTGGCACGCGCGCCAACGCTGGTGGCGTCACTAAACACAGCGCTGTGTTTGTCCTCTTCTTCCCTTGGCCTTGTGCCGTTGCGCTGCTTCACTAAGATATGTCAGACCAACTCGCCCACCAGTTCATGTTGTCACTAAACAGCAGGTGGAAGAACTAACTTGTTACGCAGTTCGTGGGGCCCGATTTCGCCGCGTGCCCGCTGTTTAAAAATTTCTCTGGTGCCCACGTGAAAAAGAAAGCCTGGACTTCGGCAGCCGTCGGTGCGGAGGGGATGTCTCCAGTCGCAAGCGGCGGTTATGTAAAGCCCGTTAACTCTAACCATTTGTAAATTTTTCCAACTGACACTAGCCCTTCCAAGTGCGCAGCGCCATCGCGTTCCGAAGGCAGCTCACAGCGTGTGGGGATCACAGGATATAACATGACAAGCATCCTGCAGGCCGTAGCATCCTCGCAGCTGGAGAGCACCGTAACCGGCTCCCCCATGGCAGCCGGGGCTTACGCATAACGAAGATGGTTTTGTTACAATGGTAGTCTTCGTGCTTTTCTTCAGCTTGCCACCTTATTCCTATAACCTTCACGTCAGTAAGCTGTACAGCATTCACCGAGTGTACACTTTTCTTTTAGGGAGATATGTAGGTTCGCGGCTTGCCGAATGACATCGATTTGATGTTAATTGTGCATGTGGCCTTCATTTTCCTTGCTAAGTCGTCCTTCATTATCGTCATTCACTCAGTGTTTCGATATTTGCGAGAGCACTTTTTAAGCGCTCGCTTTTCCTTGCTACCCTCATTCGCCCTGCATGCAAAGACAGTGTAAAACTTGGCTCGCTAGGTGCTTGAACTTTTCTCAGTTTCACTCATGTCCCGCTCTTCCCTGTAGAGATTTCCAAACATATTCTCCAAGGTTATACGACAAATAGCTTGGGGAATTTCATCGGCTTCTCTCACTATCTGCAAGTAGAACATGTTATACTGAAATAGAAAGAAATGTACGGTACCTTTGCAATATGCAGCATAAATGACCGAAAAAAAGGTTAATGAATACTTCGTGCTTTCGTGGACAGTATTCTTTCAGCCAGCTTTTCTTTAATCAGAGGTGCGATTACTTGCAACCGAAATATTATAGTTCTCCAGTGCTTTCCATGGTGTTAATGACTGCGATGGCTTTAAGTCATCGCAGTCATCGACGAAAGAAAGAGCTAGTAGACGTGTAAAAAATATCTTAGAAAAAACCTTTACGTCTGAAAGAACCTTCACCCAAGCAGTTTTTTAGACTTAAAAGCTCTCCTGTAGCTGTGGTAACGGTACGCTTGTTGGTGATATGAAAACTTCTCGGGTGCACATTTTGAAGAAATTCTTTTTGGACGTTCCTTTTTTATGCGGAAATGGGTGCTGTTATTATTTTACCGATTTGAAATCTGATTTTAGTGCTACCTTTAAATCCTTTAAAGCTTTACAAGTGTTAAAGAGTTCATTTTTTTCTGAAAAAAAAGTTTAACGCTGAGTTAAAATCTGATCTGAGATGACAGGAACAATGAGCCCTCATTAAGGGAGGTGAACGGCTGCACTCAAGAGCTGCAAATTCGTATGCTAAGTGTCCCAAGAAAACACTTCTCAATGAATCCAGTGCGCATTCACACACAGAAAAGAAGCCGATCAGGAAATAATGATAGTAGCTGCTGATAAAGTAGATTCACTGGCTTCGCAGACATTAAAATGGTAAACAGTTGGATGGCGGGAAAGTATCGAGCGCCGACCAGTTGTTAATATAGGAGACGTTTCGGCCTCGCTAAGGCAGCCTTGCTCAAAACGGACGATTTGGTGAGAAAGTTGCTCCGATGTAGATAGTAGCGAACGGCTGTTCCAGAAATCACTTTTCTTGAAAGGAAGGTCCCGAATCCAGCTCTGCTCAGCGGCCTTCAGAAGTGAAAAATATGAGGTGAACCAAAAGCATAGTTAGGTGTGCCTTGAATAGCTAAAAACGAGTCGGAAGCAAAGAGGGCCAGGCCACGGCGAGGGGTGACAGCGGAGATGGAAAACGGAGATGCCCATTATATCATTGTAAGTGGCACTTGTGCACAGTGCAAAGGCTCACTAAAAATTCTAGAAGCCACCACCCTAGAGGTCGTTAACAGAAGCGACATTCAAACGGCAGGCATAGGCACAGAAAGCCATGCAAACCAGTTGCAAGTCCACTCTGCGTTACCATAAACTTACGCCGAGAGCCACAGCAGCGAGGGTAACCTTGTTTTTGAAACTCTAAAATCTGGTATGGATATTACTCACGCTGGGCTGCGCGCCTACCAATCATTAAAAGCGACGTTTTCCACCTTGTGTGCCGTACAGTTTTTTCCCCAACAAAAGGTAGTGTTTCCTACAAAACTTCCTACCATTCCCTTGTGTCGACACATTTGTCCACTACATTTAGCAGTTCCGTCGAAAATCAAAAAATGGTCATGAGACCTCGATTACCGCTCTTATCTGAACACACCAGGATGTGTATGTCTATACTACACAGGGTGTTTCACCGAAGACTACACAATTTTGCAAATAGGCGCTTTGTGTTATAGGAGCGCGTATTTCGGCATAAGACTGGCCGGGGTGTAGCACACCAGAATACAGCTAGGACGTGCTGACTAGCAGGCTGGTTAACCAATATACAGTAGTTAATTTTTTAGCTATGACATTAGGCTGTGTGTGTGTGTGTGTGTGTGTGTGTGTGTGTGTGTGTGTGTGTGTGTGTGCGTGTGTGTGTGGTGTGTGTGGTGTGTGGTGCGTGTGTGTGTGTGTGTGTGTGGTGTGTGGTGTGTGTGTGTGTGGTGTGTGTGGTGTGTGTGTGTGTGTGTGTGTGTGTGTGTGTGGTGTGTGTGTGTGTGTGGTGTGTGTGGTGTGTGGTGTGTGTGTGTGTGTGTGTGTGTGCGTGTGTGTGTGTGCGTGTGTTTGTGTGGTGTGTGTGGTGTGTGGTGTGTGGTGTGTGTGTGTGTGTGTGTGTGTGTGGTGTGTGGTGTGTGTGTGTGTGGTGTGTGTGGTGTGTGTGGTGTGTGGTGTGTGTGGTGTGTGGTGTGTGTGTGTGTGTGTGTGTGGTGTGTGTGGGGTGTGTGTGTGTGTGTGCGTGTGTGCGTGTGGTGTGTGTGTGTGTGTGTGTGTGTGTGTGTGCGTGCGTGCGTGCGTGCGTGCGCGCGCGTGTGTGTGTGTGTGTGCGTGCGTGCGCGTGTGTGGGTGTATGTGTGTGTGTACTACATAGATACACACTCGAGTGACCTGCAAGATTTACATGCCGAGATAAGGGCAGGTCCCACCCAACCTGCCGTTATCTAAGCATGTAAATGTTTCAGGTTGAGGCATCTCATTTGATAATTTACAAGCCGCGATGTTGGAAACTATGTACCGATCACACAACCGCCGAGAAGTCGGAGAATCATATTTAATTCACAAGTTTAAACCTGTTTCGTCAGGTAAAAACCTAAGTCTAGGTGAGCTATCTTGCGTGTTGTAATCGCCCCAATTATCTGCCCAACTTCTTGAGAACAGTGGGGACGGCAGTGGTATTTTTTATTCCGTTTATAAAATGTGTTATACGTGAGATTAGACAGTGTGTCTGTATTGCGATTACATGGCCCTACGAATCAGTGCCCTTTCGCGTGGTTTTATCATATAACTGGATGTGCGCATTCCGGAGGCTACGGGTTATCATAAACAATGTTGATTCGCATCGAATCCGTTTTTCTTCTTTTTTGCACCGTACCCTTCACGCGCGTGTGCGCTCGGCATTTTTCTCCACCTTGTAAGTTCGAGACGTGTCTGTGTTCTCTTGATATTTTAATGACCCCTAGTGCATACATTTAGCACCTTTACGATTGCATGATTTCGACCCCATGTTGGCTTGTTTTCTTTTCTTTTTTTCCTGCATATTCACCGCAATCGTGCAGATTGTGATGACGTGATCATATAAATTTACGAGACTGCCTGCAGCTCTGCTCAGCCTTTTCTGGCGAAGGCCGGCCGAAACGTCAAGGAAAGTGCAGTGTTACTTGACCATGTCTGTTTCCTTTCAAGTGTATTGCCAACCGAGCACTGGGAACGTTTCCTGCATCCCTCAACCCCCCCCCTCACAAACACGCACACACACACACGCAAACACGCACACGCACGCATGCACATATCGTGTGGTACGTCCACAGTTTTATGCAGCTTTGCTGCAGCTGTACAAGTGTGTGCAGCATCTGCCTCGGTCACGTTCTGTGCTCTTACTGATTTCCTCGCAAGACGGGCTGTCGATAATTTTTCGGGCAACAAGGTCGTTTACATCGAAGCTCCACAAATTATTCTTCAAGCTTATATCGACTTTGGAGCGACGGCGGCAACACTCAGTTCATGTCATCGCTCATCGTACCGACTCTATCTCATCGGTACTCTTACGGCCCTCTGGTGGGGAACAAAATCACTCTAAACGCCTCAGTTTCCCTAGCCCATTGCGGCATGGAGCCACCGCACTGTTTCAAATCCATATTAACGGGACATCGTCAAGGGTTCCGTTCAGTCGGAAAGCCGGCGCTGGCCGGCGCCGTTTACCACTATAGCAATGTGGTACGGGTCGAGAAACCGAGCATTGGTCGAGATGGCCACGAGGCATGGAGGAAGGAAAAAAAGAGGAGTGGCCCTTTCCACACAACAACCTGGGAGAAAAGTGTCATGGAGGAAGGAAAAAGAGAGGAGAGGCCCTTTCCACACAAAACCATGGGAGAAAAGTGTGGAGGAAATCACGTGGTTTTTTCGCGATCGGGAGGCCATCTAGTCCGGGCAGCTTAGCAACGGCGTCGTAGTTGCTGCTTGCAAACCGGGCGGTAGCAGACGGCCGCGGCGTAGCATTTGCGGTGCGGCGTAGGCGTACTTTTCTCAAATGCTCGAGTTTGTTTTTGATCGTCCTCACAGGCTGACGTTGGCGCCGTTCACTCATATCTCAGGTGGAATTCGCTGCAGAACTCTCGTTGTTGCGTGCATTGATTTCAACGTGCTCGGCGACCACGATCGCACGGGCATTTCGTCTACTGCGTCACTGCTCGGAGCCGTCGGGAGACCGCCGCTGCTTACTGAGGAGCACTCGCGCTGTTCGTTCACCAGTGATTATATACGCCGTGCGCTAGAGAGGTCGTCGGCGTATTGTGCGGACGTTTCACGTCCTGTGCGTGCAGTGTGCGTGTACCATTCGCGCTCCCGTTTCCATCGGAAGTGAATCCTCGTTGCTATTAGGCGTGTTCTTGCAACGCTCCAGTGATCGTCACTGGTGTTAGTGTAACTGTCGTTTTCGTTTTTCGCGATTGCGCTTGTGTGAGCGGCGGGGGCCATGACATGGGCGGAGGGCGATATTTTAAAGGAAGCATGCTGTGCTCAAACTTTATTACCCGCCCGTTTCAAGCGTGTAACGTTTGAAGCGTCTAGCGAGCTCTAGCTTCTGGGACGTGCCGGGCTCCAGTGTATTCGTTCATATCGTGGCCAAGTCTGTGTTTCTGGTCGCGCGCTATGCTTAGACCGGTTTCCTGTTGCAGGTTTGCAATTGCTTTTCTATCTGATGTCTTAGTCAAGAAGTGCGAAAAAGGCGAAGCTCTAACTGTATTAGGAGGCCTTTTCTCACGTGTTTATTGTGCCCATGTCCTGTGATCGTGTTTTTTTGGGGTAAAAAGTACTTAGTGAAATGAGGACCCACATGTGCGCTGAATTTCATTGATGTCCGTGGTTATGTTGAAGAAAAATAATTTGATGCATTCGATCATTATGTACAATAGATTAACTTTCATTTTATGTGTTGTCATCACGAGTAAAGTGTGCTACTATGCAGTGACATTAGAAGCTAGTATTTCATCAAGTAGCTAAAAGCAGTGCGTACAGCTGCAGCTCTGCACATTAAACATGAAACACGGCATTGAAATGATGCACAACACCGTGAAACTTATACTGCAGCCACTGTGTACTCCTAAACTTCTAGAAGTCTGAAAAGCTACGGTAATATATATTATGCACAATACTAGATCTGTGGATATGTGAAACATATGCTATGTTGCCATATGCTACAAAGGATGGATTTATGGAGAGGGGCAGTCACATTTTAAACATTTATTTCGTGGACCTTTTTCATTGAGAAAAAGATGTTCAGAGTGGTTATCCTGTGTAAAATTTCAGATAAATCCTCCCCTACTGTCTACTATATGCACTTTGGCCCTCTCCGTTTCAGTCACCTGCGTGAGTGGCTCTTGGAGTTGTGAATCAAAAGTCATTGCTGGCACGACCACCAATACAACACGTTATGATATTACATTTTGCGTTCAGGGTCAAGAACTCAAACTTTTTAGTATACTTGCCCACCCTCACTGCTGTATACGAGAAAGCATTCCTTGCATCACCAGCCGCACGAAAACATGCTATGAAGATAAGTATAGTATTTATGGCCAATAACAAAGTACTCCAGAATTTTTCCTACCCTCACTGCTGCAGCACAAGGCAATGTTGACACAGCCAGCTTCCCAAACATATGCAATGGAAGCAGATGGCAACATTCAGCAGCAAGAGCTGCATTCAAAGGCAGGTTGAACACTAAGGTGGGGTGTGACCATGCATGACAGCATTGTTCACGACTCAGCCGAAAGGAGACAAGTGCACACTCATTCAGCATAAAACTGAGAGGTTTGTGCTATCCTCCAGAGAGCGCGATTAAAGTTCGGCCAGTATGCGGCACATTTTTATGCGAGCGTAGCATGCAAACAACCCAATATCAATAACCTTGCTCAGGGATCTCATGCATGAACCTCTAAACTCATTCTAGCAAAGAAGGATTTTTTTTACAACCTCATGAGCACATTTGACAGCTGTCCACTCAAAAATCATTATGCTCTCAAATAGAAAGTGTTGCAGAGTACCATTCAAATATAAGCCTCGTGCAAGCAAGCTGTACATGAAAGGCTTCCAGGGTAGCCATATACTAAACCATTTCAGGAAGCTTAAGTTTAAAGGGAGTACTGCATTAAGGTGGGATATGTTCGGAAGCTTCATGAAATACACTGTGAGATCCAAGACACACAGCATTAAAAAGAGAAATAAAAAGAAAAGAAGAAGAAAAAAGAAAGTGCTTTCAGGCAATCGGTATGTGAAATCTCTTAATTTTAGAACGTTCCCCAAAGCTCTTATAAAATTTGACAAAATATTTTTCCAGAAATGACTCAAAAAACCTGAGCTACTGGTGACTATTGCATGCCATACTCAGTAAAGAATGCCGGGGCTCGTTCGGTTGAATGTGAAATTTACCTTTGATTTTATATGCGACTATTGTTGCGTATACCTTTATGCACTCGCTGTAGTTTCTACCGGCATCTTGCTTACACCTGCGATTAATTCGATCCCGACTTTACGTATTCATTGATCACACGCGCCCTTAGATTATTCTAAACTCAAGGTAGACACGTGCGCCGAAGCAGATGAGTAAATTTTTATTCTTTCACAATACAGCCACTACCAGTGGCGTAGGCAGAAGTATTTTTCGGGGAGTGTTATACGCCGCCGGTAAAAAGAAAGAGACCCTGCGCTTAAACAATACCTTAGAGATTTTTCTTCTTTAATAAAGGCGAAGGGTTAGTTTTGTTCACTGCAATATCTATATAAAGATACGTATGCACACAGGATCCCGAGAACTTCATTCTTAAAAAAACATTTATTTTCTCACAAAAAACAACTGATACGGAAAAACGTGGCTATTTGCAATATTTTCACATCATATACAAAAACACAAAAGCTTCTGCTCTACAACAAAGTCATCAACTGCAAACGAATGGCATTTGTCAAAACTTCTACCCCATACATGCAAACCTGCGGGAGCCTGTGCCCATGCGGTAGCACGCTCCTTCGTTGGCTTTGAAACGCGCGCGCAATCGGCGCGGCGGCGAAACGTCAGCATGAAGTCAGCCTGGACAAGATGGCGCCGAGCTTGTTTCCGGCTTCACAAAATGTCACGTGACGGCCTCTCCTCTAATTTTCCTTCCGCCATGAAAAGTGTGGAGGAAATCACGTGGTTTTTCCACGGTCGGAAGGCCATCTTGTCCGGGCGGCCTAGCAACCGCGTCGTAGTTGCGGCTTGCATACCGGGCGGTAGCAGACGGCCGCGGCGTAGCATTTGCGGTACGGCGTAGGCGTACTTTTCTCAACTGCTAGAGTTTGTTTTAGAGCGCAGCTCTTTGGCGTCCGTTCCTGGGTTTCGCGTCGTCGTCGGCGTCGGCCTCGTAACCAGCTCCGCCCCCCTTTCATCCCCCCAGCGCTATCGGCGTCAGCGGCATCAGTCAGTCGCTGCTATCTCTTCCGTCCTCCCTTTATCGTGTTGTCCGCTTGCTGCGCGCGCTTCTGCCCCCATCGTTTGCCGCTGGGTGTACAGGCCGCCCCCCTCCCCCCTCTTCCTGCGAGTCTCCGGTTGTCAAAGCGCCGGCTCGAACTTAATTCCTTTCTTCGCTCCTCCTCCAATGCAACCCCTGTGCGGTGGCAGAGAGCCAGATCGGTGGCGGCGGATCTGTATATGTGCACCGCCCGAGCCGAAATTGCGAATACGTGTGAAAAATAAAAAAAAAAATTCTGTGATAGCGCATACATGTGTTGCTCGATTTCTTTGCCTCAATCTATCGAAAAGGTGAAACAGCTTATTTGCTGCGCTCAAATTTCGCATTAGGAAGTAACGTAATCGTGGGTAATTTTTTTTTGATCGCGCTCACAAGCTGACGTTGGCACCATTCACTCATATCTCAGGTGGGATTCGCTGCAAAGCTCTCGTTGTTGCGTGCATTGATTTCAACGTGGTCGGCGACCACGATCGCATGGTCATTTCGTCTGCTGCGTCACTGCTCGGAGCCGTCGGGAGACCACCGCTGCTCACTGAGGAGCACTCACGCTGTTCGTTCACCAATGATTCAATACGCCGTGCGCTAGAGATGTCGTCGTCGTATTGTGCGGACGTTTCGCGTCCTGTGTGCAGTGTGCGTGTGCCATTCGCACTCCCGTTTCCATCGGCAGTGAAACCTCGTTGCTATTTGGCGTGTTCTTGCAACGCTCCAGTGATCGTCACTGGTGTTAGTGTAACTGTCATTTTCGTTTTCCGCGATTGCGCTTGTGTGAGCGGCGGGGGCCATGACATGGGCGGAGGGCGATATTTTAAAGGAAGCAGCTGCGCTCGCTTTGCTCTTAGTATACTGCAGAAACTTTTTTACATGCCCGTTTCAAGTGTGTAACGTTTGAAGCGTCTAGCGAGCTCTAGCTTCTGGGACGTGCCGGGCTCAAGTGTATTCGTTCATATCGTGGCCAAGTCTGTGTTTCTGGTCGGGCTCTATGTTTAGACTGGTTTCATGTTGCAGGTTTCGAATTGCTCTTCTATCTGATGTCACGGTGAAGAAGTGCGAAAAAGGCGAAGCTCTAACTGAGTTAGGAGGCCTTTTCTCGCGTGTTTATTGTGCCCATGTCCTGTGATAGTGTTATATGGGGTAAAAAGTACTTAGTGAAATGAGGATCCACATGTGCGATGAATTTCATTGATGCCTGTGGTTATGTTGAAGAAAAATAATTTGATGCATTCATTACGTACAATAGATCGACTTTCATTTTATATATTGTCGATAACAAGTAAAGTGTGCTACTATGCAGTGAAATTACAAGCTAGTATTTCATCAAGCAGCGAAAAGCGGTGTGTACAGCTGCAGCTCTTCACATTAAACATGAAACGCAGCACTGAAATGATGCACAACACCGTGAAACTTATACTGCAGCCACTGGGTACTCCTAAACTTCTAGAAGTCTGAAAGGCTACGGTAATATATATTATGCACAATACTAGATCTGTGGATATGTGAAACATGCTTTGTTTCCATGCTACAAAGGGCGGATTTATGGAGGGGGGCAGTCACATTTTAAACATGTATTTCTTGGACTTTTTTATCATTGACAAAAAGATGTTCAGAATGGTTATGCTGTGTAAAATTTCAGATAAATCCTCCCCTGCCGTCTACTATATGCACTTTGGTCCTTTCCGTTTCTGTCACCTGTGTGAGTGGCTCTTGGAGTTGTGAATCAAGTCATTGCTGGCACGGCCACCATTACAACACGTTATGATATTACATTTGGCGTTCAAGGTCAAGAACTCAAACTTTTTAGTACACTTGCCCATCCTCACTGCTGTATACGAGAAAGCATTCCTTGCATCACCAGCCGCACGAAAACATGCTATGAAGATAAGTATAGCATTTGAGACCAACAACAAAGTACTGCAGAGTTTTTCTTACCCTCACTTCTGCAGCAGAAGGCACTGTTGACAGAGCCTGCTTCCCAAACATATGCAATGGTAGCAGATTGCAACATTCAGCAACAAGAGCTGCATTAAAAGGCAGGTTGAACACTAAGGTGGGGTGTGACCATGCATTGCAGCATTGTTCACGACTACAAGTGCACACTCATTCAGCATAAAACTCAGAGGTTTGGCTATCCACCAGAGAGCGCGATTAAAGTGTGGCCAGAATGTGGAACACTTTTATTCGAGCATAGCATGCAAACAACCCAATATCAACAACCTTGCTCAGGGATCTCATGCATGAACCTCTAAACTCATTCTAGCAAAGAAGGATTTTTTTTACAACCTGATGAGCACATTTGACAGCTTTCCACTCAAAAATCCTTATCCTCTTAAATCGAAAGCGTTGCAGAGCACCATTCAAATATAATGCTCGTGCCAGCAAGCTGGACACGAAAGGCTTCCAGGGTAGCCATATACTAAAACATTTCAGGAAGCTTAAGGTTAAAGGCAGTCCTTTACACTGCATTAAGGTGGAATAGTTTGTTCGGAAGCCTCATGAAATACACTGTGAGATCCAAGACACACAGCATTAAAAAGAAAGGAAAAAAGAAAAAGAAAGAAAAAGAAAGTGCTCTCAGGCAATCCGTATGTGAAATCTCTTAATTTTAGAACGTTCTCCAAAGCTCTTAAAAAATTTGATAAAATATTTTTGTAGAAATGACTCAAAAAACCTGAGCTACCGGTGACTATTGCATGCAATACTCAGTAAAGAATGCAGGGGCTCGTTCCGTCGAATGTGAAATTTACCGTTGATTTTATACGCGACTATTGTTGTGTATACCTGCATGCACTCGCTGTAGTTTCTACCGACATCTTGGTTATACCTGCGATAATTTCGATCCCGACTTAACATATTCATTGATCACACGCGCCCTTAGTTTATTCTAAACTGAAGGTAGACACGTGCGCCAAATCAGATGAGTAAAGCTTTATTTTCACAATACAGCCACTACCAGTGGCGTAGGCAGAAATATTTTTCTGCCGGCAAAAAGAAAAAGACCCTGCGCTTAAACAATACCTTAGAGATTTTTCTTCTTTAATAAAGTCGAAGGGTTAGTTTTGTTCACTGCAATATCTTCATAAAGATACGAATGCACACAGGATCCCGAGAACTTCATTTATAAAAAAACTTTTTTTTTCTCTGAAAAAAACAACTCATACGGAAAAACATGGCTATTTACAATATTTTCACATCATATACAACAACACAAAAGCTTCTGCTCTACAACAAAGTCATCAACTGCAAACAAATGGCATTTGTCAAAACTTCTACCCCATACATGCAAACCTGCGGGGGCCTGTGCCCATGCGGTATCACGCTCCTTCGTTGGCTTTGGAACGCGCGCGCAATCGGCGCGGCGACGAAACGTCAGTTCGGACAAGATGGCGCCGAGCTTGTTTCCTGCTTCACAAAATGTCACGTGATGGCCTCTCCGCTAACATTTCCTTCCTCCAAGTCACGAGGTCACATCTACCCGGCCTCGCGCGTGTAATTCTAACACTCCATAGCGCTCATTGAGTATAACAGAGAAGACGTACGAGCCACATAATTCATCAATGCTCTGTAAGATCGTGACGTTACTGCACCAGCACTACAGAGTGCATCCGAGAAAAAAACAGTTGCTCTGAAATGAAAAAAAGGTGAATACAGGACTCAGACTTCCGCCACTTGGGTCGTGAGCCGGGTTCACCACCCCTCGACCACTGAAGGTAAACGAAACACGAAATGAAAATGAAATCAAAGAAAAATTAAGGTATAACCACTTTTAAAAAGCAAAATTTTTGAGAAAATTCTAGTTTTCAAAATTTGTTTCATAAAAATGCCGCTTCATTCCTGAATGAACAGTAACAAAAGCAATATTTCTAATTAACACCGTCAAACAGATACAGCCGAAGTTGTTATCCCTGCATGTCTTGCGTAACCGAAACTAAACGTTTTCCAGCCAAATGAACACTTATTTTAGCATTATTAGTTTTTTCTCGTTCCCTTTTCAGTTTAGACTTTTAATAACCGTTTGTTACCATATGACTATTTTTGTTTCCATTTCTAACTGAAACACTTACAGAAACAGCGCAAGATGTTCGGAACACTCAGAATAGTTATGTCAGGGTACCAACACTGAAGTTTGATTTATCTGATATGGCATGTGCCATTTCAGAACTGGTAGCACAGGTACGCTATATGTTTTTAACCACATTAGGATCAAGCCTCGTCCGCTAATACAGAAAGCTTTTCTTACACGTGACCAGCAGCATTTCTGGAAATCTCTCTTTTGGAGTACTGATGCCGAAAAAAATACAAAACAAAAAGAAGCTGTCACACGTTCAAAATCAAGGAAAAGAAGACTAAGGATGAGCTGAGCTACAAATTTGATGCATTTCAGGCCTGAAGACATTGCTTTGTGGCACATGTAGTTATTCCAATGTGTGTCGTTTTTCTGAAACTCACATTTTTTGCCATTCCTACTTGGGCGAGAAATCCTAGCTTTATCCCTGCACGATTTTTTCATTGAATCTTTTTACGTTTACATCTAGCTGTGCAATTAACAGCAAAAATAAAATCGTGCAATTTGCTCTCTTACTGCTGCTATTTTTCTCAAAATATGCCTGTAAAATATGCCTTTGATTTTGGTCATTTCACTATAACACATTGACAAATGAAGGTATCATATTTGTCGTGGTTCATTGGACAGCTCCAGTCTTCATGTCTATTACAGCAAAAGCAATTTAACTTGCGATGAACTGAATTAAAGTTAATACTACTGGTGTGAGATTTATACTTAGTGCACTTTTTAAAAATAAAAATAAAACTTTCTGACCTGTTTTGGCAGTTCGATTACAGTATAAAACAACATCCTTCTTCAGACAGACAACTTAATTCCTGTTCTTATCTATTATTGAAAAAAAAAATCGCAAAAGTGGCCCCATATCGTAAAAAGACGAAAAATAAATGAAAGTGTCCGCTTCTGCGAAGTGATATGCCAAGATGACACCAGCCACTTGAGCGCGAGCACCGCTGTTTTTATGGACTTTAGCAAGGTTCAATATCTGCGCACCAAAATATTGTCGGCTGGTCGGCAGTATGAACGTTTTGCAAAAGCGGTAGCGCGAGCGTTCTGCACACGTTCGCAGGAGACCGAACATCACGTGTTTTCACGCCTTTCTCTAGACGGCGCAAAGGTCGACGCTGCGGCAGCAGCGTGCCTTGTACTGCGCTACTCTTTGGTTCTACAAACATGCGTCTCTCACAGTGCAGTATTTAGTATTTTCGTTCTAATTTGCTGAAAGCTTTGAGCGATCTTTTAGGATTGCTATTATCACGCGCTACGGTGCCGGCCATACAGGTGTGGGTACAGAAATGAGTCAGTCCTAGCAGTCAGCTATGAAACTGACAGGTTGCCATGCATCTGATTACGATGCTGATAACATATGGCTTAGTCAGTGCTGGATGTTTCAATCCGAGAGAATTTTACGCGTCCAGCGGGTCCCACATCGTAGAGCTGATGACGAAGTTCCAGCGGATGATGTTAACGCGGAGATTTTGTCGTTCTCACGTTAAAAAAAAAACGGAAGAAATGCGACTGCGCTCGGCGGAAACCACAGCCAATGGTTCTCGAAACTGACACATGGCGTTGCCCGATAGTCGTAAATTGGTCAATTGGTTTTTGAGGGAAGGAAACGGCACAGCATCTGACTCACATACCTCGGTGGACATCTGAACCACGTCGTAAGGGAAGGAAGGAAGACGGGAGTGAAAGAAGAAAGAGAGAAAGAGGTGAAGTAGTGGAGGTCTCGGGAATAATTTCGACCACCTGGGGATCTTTAACGTGCACTGACCTCGCACAGCCCACGGGCGCCTTTTGCGTTCCGCCTTCATCGAAACGCGGCCGCCGCGGTCGGGTTCGAACCCGGGTACTGTAGCTCAGTAGAAAGGCGCCTTAACCACTGAGTCATCGCGGCGGGTTGCCCGGTAGTCTATTGGCGTAATCCGTAACAGTAGTAGCAGTGGCAGTAATTACTTAAAACAATATAAAAAGGAAGGAGAAGGGTTTTCTGGCCATTTCCATCAAATATTGCCGCCAATCTTTGTTTGTTCACATTCAAAGCTCGGCTTTGTCATTTTGTTTGTGGCGTGAGAAGCGGCCAGATTGCTGTAGTTGCTTTGACGTCTTATATCGATGGTTCCTTGCCAGCTTTAAACTGAGCGCGGCCGAGAGCGGCAGTCATTACTGCTGAATGACCGGCGGCGAGCACGAATGTTCGCCGTTCTCGAGCTTCTCAGTTCTTTGTGGGCGCAAGACCACACCTAAAGGTTTGGTTTGGTTTATTGGGGCTTAACGTCCCAAAGCAACTAAGGCTATGAGAGACGCCGTAGTGAAGGGCTCCGGAAATTTCGACCACCTCGGGTTTTTTAACGTGCACTGGCATCGCACAGTTTACGGGCCTCTATATAATTTCGCTTACATCGAAATTCGACCTCCGCGGAAGGTATCGAACCCGCGTCTTTCGGGTCAGCAGCCGAGCGCCGTAACCGTGCACTGAGCCACCGCGGCGGCCTTAACACCTCTGGTAAGTCGGAATGTAGTATCTCTTTTCGACTGAAAGTAACGGGAACGATGTGTCAGTCATCTGTGTCAAAAAGAAAACAAACAAATGAAAACGTGCAAAATAATGTTCCGAGGTCTCCTTACACTCACCTATAGCGCTGAGGTTACCATTGTTGACTAGCAGCGCGACCAATTTAGCACGCCACACCAGCAAAGAAAGGGTGTTCGAAGTAAAGCGCAGAGCAGCCAGATGGCGGTACATCTGCCCACCACCACACGCGGGGGGGGGGGGGGGGGGGCGGGTCGATTTTGTAGCAGTCCGCGCGCGAAGCAGACGCTATGCGCACACCCACGCGTGGCGTATGTGTTTCTTCGTTGTGACGCACAAGCGCAAACCTTAATACTTCTTCGGTCGTCCGTTTCCGTGGAGATCAATGCGCTGTTATTCGCCCCTGCCTACCAGGCACATCTCCGAAGGGCGTCTGCAATACGTGGCCAAAGGGAGGTACAGGGGCGACGGAATGAAACGCGAACTGAGCTGAGAGCCTAGGCGCCCCTCTGTTCGCCTTTCTTTTCCTGACGTTTTTGCTTCGGGGGTAGCAAAAAGACGCTAGAGCCGTCCTTGATGCGTTCTAGGGCGACTCTAACCTTTTTTTTGTTTTTTTTTTTTACCAAACAGCTAGTAGCGCGGTCGAAAGAAATTCCAACAGCGGAGCTCGTAGGCGCCACGTTGTCCGCGCTTCTTTCCTTCGGAGAGGGCTTTCACTGCAGTGGTAGTGCGCTGGCTGCACTGCGCGCTGCGTCCAACTGTTGTCACTAGTTGTGTGGATGTGTGGCGCCAGCTGTCGTAAACGGCTCAAGACATAAACGCTGCCTTTTTGCGGATAACAACAAAAGCTGTCAAAAAAAAAAACACGAGTGCTCTAGATGCAAAAGCACTTTATTAAGAAAATCGTACACACAAAGAAAGGGTTTATTGAAGAGCGACAAGCGGCTAGCAGAAAAACTAGGAACAACTTCTGGTTTCGGTTTCAGGCACGGGCACTTTGATGCGTGCGTTGCGGCTTGCCGCGAATTAATGTCACAATATCCCTGTAGGGTCCCCTGTTGGTTTGATATTTATTTTTGGTCCAGCAAAATGAAAACAAATTAGATTCGGAGAGCACATGACAAGCCATCAACGCAGCTGCGCCTACAGCCTTGTCAGTGGTATTCCAGAAAGGACACCAGGTGCTTTGTGAAATCGACATTTATTTTGCGCCATGTAAACACGGAAACGAACCAATGCAGTTGCTGTAACCATTTGGCACATCACTAAGCTTGTTTCGGGCTTTTTACGCGTGCGTTTTACGGCAACACGGCTCACAGGAGCGGTTGTCTCTTCCATCGGGCACCGCGAGCTGAAGGATGTAAATTACGAGCAGGTGCCATTCTTATAAACCTTACACAAAAACTCTGCGAATAGGCAAAACGCGCGAAAGCGGCGATATTACGAGCATGGACAACATGCTTTTACGAACCTCGCTTGCCGAACGTTGATTCACCAGATACAGCACTACAAATGACATCTCCCAATGATTTGCAAGCATTTCTGCACTCCCAATGTTATCCTGTGCCCCCTAAGCACTAGATGCACAGGCGACTACGCATTTTGTGTAGAAAAGTATTTCATACATGGTTGCCGCAAACATGGGCACCCAGCCAGACGTTGACAGAACGTCTGTGCTGGGCCAACTGGGAAGAAATGCGGGGGTGCATTGCGTGTTTTCAATAGCGCAATGACCCAATTTTCGGCGTACAAGTTCCTGGTGTTAGAGATTTTATTCCTACGCGTTATAATTTCTCAGGCTGTCTTGAAAAGCGCACTTCCGTGCTGTCACAAAACGCTTGCCTTCGACTCGTCTGCCGGCCCACTTTTTCAAGTTTACCACGTTTTGCTCCACCGTGAACAAATGAACTGAAAAAATTATGCATTATTGAGGTCATGAAACAAGAGCACGTTCCCGTAAGTGTCAAAACAAACCTAAGAGCGCAAAACAGCAGGGCAAACCATGGCGGGCATTCGCCAATTTCTGGACACCGACCGACGGGGCCGGCGTGCTCTGTCTAAACTACTTACAATGCATGTTTGAAAATGAAACCTTTTTTTTTTACCTTCCCACAGTCGGAAACAATAAAAAACGTTGTGTCCCTGTTTATAAGTCAATGCGAAACAACTTCGTCACAGTTGCTGGCAGGACGTAGCTAAGTGCGCAGTTGATGACATCGGCCGAGCCAGCCGGACAGCTCAGCGAAGCTGCTTGAAATCCAGCGCAGTTTGGCGAAAACAAAACATTTCTCACCTTGACACTGCAAGAAACAGCAGGAGTGTCATCAACCGCGCCACCGCAGCCTGCAGTCAACAGAGCGTGCACGTCCTATCATGAACCGGGCTATTGAAGAGACCGGCCAGCCTGAACTGGTTGAAATGCGGCGTAGTTCGGCCAAAAAAAAACATTTGCTACCGTGCCGTCGTCAGAAACCGCAGAAGTTCCACGTCGAAGACCAAGAGAGAAGCAAAAACACGCTGTCTGTGCGCTAAAAAAGACACCTCACGCTCACACGCAGAGACGACCGTCTCCTGACTTCGGTGTGCCTTGCCTGCCCCGCACGCCCGCCCTGCTGGCACGCGCGCCAACGCTGGTGGCGTCACTAAACACAGCGCTGTGTTTGTCCTCTTCTTCCCTTGGCCTTGTGCCGTTGCGCTGCTTCACTAAGATATGTCAGACCAACTCGCCCACCAGTTCATGTTGTCACTAAACAGCAGGTGGAAGAACTAACTTGTTACGCAGTTCGTGGGGCCCGATTTCGCCGCGTGCCCGCTGTTTAAAAATTTCTCTGGTGCCCACGTGAAAAAGAAAGCCTGGACTTCGGCAGCCGTCGGTGCGGAGGGGATGTCTCCAGTCGCAAGCGGCGGTTATGTAAAGCCCGTTAACTCTAACCATTTGTAAATTTTTCCAACTGACACTAGCCCTTCCAAGTGCGCAGCGCCATCGCGTTCCGAAGGCAGCTCACAGCGTGTGGGGATCACAGGATATAACATGACAAGCATCCTGCAGGCCGTAGCATCCTCGCAGCTGGAGAGCACCGTAACCGGCTCCCCCATGGCAGCCGGGGCTTACGCATAACGAAGATGGTTTTGTTACAATGGTCGTCTTCGTGCTTTTCTTCAGCTTGCCACCTTATTCCTATAACCTTCACGTCAGTAAGCTGTACAGCATTCACCGAGTGTACACTTTTCTTTTAGGGAGATATGTAGGTTCGCGGCTTGCCGAATGACATCGATTTGATGTTAATTGTGCATGTGGCCTTCATTTTCCTTGCTAAGTCGTCCTTCATTATCGTCATTCACTCAGTGTTTCGATATTTGCGAGAGCACTTTTTAA
Organism: Amblyomma mixtum; assembly: GCF_055824585.1. Classification (NCBI taxonomy): domain Eukaryota; kingdom Metazoa; phylum Arthropoda; class Arachnida; order Ixodida; family Ixodidae; genus Amblyomma; species Amblyomma mixtum. The sequence continues at coordinate 19,643,604 of NC_143014.1, forward strand.
GCGCTCGCTTTTCCTTGCTACCCTCATTCGCCCTGCATGCAAAGACAGTGTAAAGCTTGGCTCGCTAGGTGCTTGAACTTTTCTGAGTTTCACTCATGTCCCGCTCTTCCCTGTAGAGATTTCCAAACATATTCTCCAAGGTTATACGACAAATAGCTTGGGGAATTTCATCGGCTTCTCTCACTATCTGCAAGTAGAACATGTTATACTGAAATAGAAAGAAATGTACGGTACCTTTGCAATATGCAGCATAAATGACCGAAAAAAAGGTTAATGAATACTTCGTGCTTTCGTGGACAGTATTCTTTCAGCCAGCTTTTCTTTAATCAGAGGTGCGATTACTTGCAACCGAAATATTATAGTTCTCCAGTGCTTTCCATGGTGTTAATGACTGCGATGGCTTTAAGTCATCGCAGTCATCGACGAAAGAAAGAGCTAGTAGACGTGTAAAAAATATCTTAGAAAAAACCTTTACGTCTGAAAGAACCTTCACCCAAGCAGTTTTTTAGACTTAAAAGCTCTCCTGTAGCTGTGGTAACGGTACGCTTGTTGGTGATATGAAAACTTCTCGGGTGCACATTTTGAAGAAATTCTTTTTGGACGTTCCTTTTTTATGCGGAAATGGGTGCTGTTATTATTTTACCGATTTGAAATCTGATTTTAGTGCTACCTTTAAATCCTTTAAAGCTTTACAAGTGTTAAAGAGTTCATTTTTTTCTGAAAAAAAAGTTTAACGCTGAGTTAAAATCTGATCTGAGATGACAGGAACAATGAGCCCTCATTAAGGGAGGTGAACGGCTGCACTCAAGAGCTGCAAATTCGTATGCTAAGTGTCCCAAGAAAACACTTCTCAATGAATCCAGTGCGCATTCACACACAGAAAAGAAGCCGATCAGGAAATAATGATAGTAGCTGCTGATAAAGTAGATTCACTGGCTTCGCAGACATTAAAATGGTAAACAGTTGGATGGCGGGAAAGTATCGAGCGCCGACCAGTTGTTAATATAGGAGACGTTTCGGCCTCGCTAAGGCAGCCTTGCTCAAAACGGACGATTTGGTGAGAAAGTTGCTCCGATGTAGATAGTAGCGAACGGCTGTTCCAGAAATCACTTTTCTTGAAAGGAAGGTCCCGAATCCAGCTCTGCTCAGCGGCCTTCAGAAGTGAAAAATATGAGGTGAACCAAAAGCATAGTTAGGTGTGCCTTGAATAGCTAAAAACGAGTCGGAAGCAAAGAGGGCCAGGCCACGGCGAGGGGTGACAGCGGAGATGGAAAACGGAGATGCCCATTATATCATTGTAAGTGGCACTTGTGCACAGTGCAAAGGCTCACTAAAAATTCTAGAAGCCACCACCCTAGAGGTCGTTAACAGAAGCGACATTCAAACGGCAGGCATAGGCACAGAAAGCCATGCAAACCAGTTGCAAGTCCACTCTGCGTTACCATAAACTTACGCCGAGAGCCACAGCAGCGAGGGTAACCTTGTTTTTGAAACTCTAAAATCTGGTATGGATATTACTCACGCTGGGCTGCGCGCCTACCAATCATTAAAAGCGACGTTTTCCACCTTGTGTGCCGTACAGTTTTTTCCCCAACAAAAGGTAGTGTTTCCTACAAAACTTCCTACCATTCCCTTGTGTCGACACATTTGTCCACTACATTTAGCAGTTCCGTCGAAAATCAAAAAATGGTCATGAGACCTCGATTACCGCTCTTATCTGAACACACCAGGATGTGTATGTCTATACTACACAGGGTGTTTCACCGAAGACTACACAATTTTGCAAATAGGCGCTTTGTGTTATAGGAGCGTGTATTTCGGCATAAGACTGGCCGGGGTGTAGCACACCAGAATACAGCTAGGACGTGCTGACTAGCAGGCTGGTTAACCAATATACAGTAGTTAATTTTTTAGCTATGACATTAGGCTGTGTGTGTGTGTGTGTGTGTGTGTGTGTGTGTGTGTGTGTGTGTGCGTGTGTGTGTGGTGTGTGTGGTGTGTGGTGCGTGTGTGTGTGTGTGTGTGTGTGGTGTGTGGTGTGTGTGTGTGTGGTGTGTGTGGTGTGTGTGTGTGTGTGTGTGGTGTGTGTGTGTGTGTGTGTGTGTGCGTGTGTGTGTGTGCGTGTGTTTGTGTGGTGTGTGTGTGTGTGTGTGTGTGTGTGTGTGTGTGTGTGTGTGGTGTGTGGTGTGTGTGTGTGTGGTGTGTGTGGTGTGTGTGGTGTGTGGTGCGTGGTGTGTGTGTGTGTGTGTGTGTGTGGTGTGTGTGGGGTGTGTGTGTGTGTGTGTGCGTGTGTGCGTGTGGTGTGTGTGTGTGTGTGTGTGTGTGTGTGTGTGCGTGCGTGCGTGCGTGCGCGCGCGTGTGTGTGTGTGTGTGCGTGTGTGTGCGTGCGTGCGTGCGTGCGCGTGTGTGGGTGTATGTGTGTGTGTACTACATAGATACACACTCGAGTGACCTGCAAGATTTACATGCCGAGATAAGGGCAGGTCCCACCCAACCTGCCGTTATCTAAGCATGTAAATGTTTCAGGTTGAGGCATCTCATTTGATAATTTACAAGCCGCGATGTTGGAAACTAGGTACCGATCACACAACCGCCGAGAAGTCGGAGAATCATATTTAATTCACAAGTTTAAACCTGTTTCGTCAGGTAAAAACCTAAGTCTAGGTGAGCTATCTTGCGTGTTGTAATCGCCCCAATTATCTGCCCAACTTCTTGAGAACAGTGGGGACGGCAGTGGTATTTTTTATTCCGTTTATAAAATGTGTTATACGTGAGATTAGACAGTGTGTCTGTATTGCGATTACATGGCCCTACGAATCAGTGCCCTTTCGCGTGGTTTTATCATATAACTGGATGTGCGCATTCCGGAGGCTACGGGTTATCATAAACAATGTTGATTCGCATCGAATCCGTTTTTCTTCTTTTTTGCACCGTACCCTTCACGCGCGTGTGCGCTCGGCATTTTTCTCCACCTTGTAAGTTCGAGACGTGTCTGTGTTCTCTTGATATTTTAATGACCCCTAGTGCATACATTTAGCACCTTTACGATTGCATGATTTCGACCCCATGTTGGCTTGTTTTCTTTTCTTTTTTTCCTGCATATTCACCGCAATCGTGCAGATTGTGATGACGTGATCATATAAATTTACGAGACTGCCTGCAGCTCTGCTCAGCCTTTTCTGGCGAAGGCCGGCCGAAACGTCAAGGAAAGTGCAGTGTTACTTGACCATGTCTGTTTCCTTTCAAGTGTATTGCCAACCGAGCACTGGGAACGTTTCCTGCATCCCTCAACCCCCCCCCTCACAAACACGCACACACACACACGCAAACACGCACACGCACGCATGCACATATCGTGTGGTACGTCCACAGTTTTATGCAGCTTTGCTGCAGCTGTACAAGTGTGTGCAGCATCTGCCTCGGTCACGTTCTGTGCTCTTACTGATTTCCTCGCAAGACGGGCTGTCGATAATTTTTCGGGCAACAAGGTCGTTTACATCGAAGCTCCACAAATTATTCTTCAAGCTTATATCGACTTTGGAGCGACGGCGGCAACACTCAGTTCATGTCATCGCTCATCGTACCGACTCTATCTCATCGGTACTCTTACGGCCCTCTGGTGGGGAACAAAATCACTCTAAACGCCTCAGTTTCCCTAGCCCATTGCGGCATGGAGCCACCGCACTGTTTCAAATCCATATTAACGGGACATCGTCAAGGGTTCCGTTCAGTCGGAAAGCCGGCGCTGGCCGGCGCCGTTTACCACTATAGCAATGTGGTACGGGTCGAGAAACCGAGCATTGGTCGAGATGGCCACGAGGCATGGAGGAAGGAAAAAAAGAGGAGTGGCCCTTTCCACACAACAACCTGGGAGAAAAGTGTCATGGAGGAAGGAAAAAGAGAGGAGAGGCCCTTTCCACACAAAACCATGGGAGAAAAGTGTGGAGGAAATCACGTGGTTTTTTCGCGATCGGGAGGCCATCTAGTCCGGGCAGCTTAGCAACGGCGTCGTAGTTGCTGCTTGCAAACCGGGCGGTAGCAGACGGCCGCGGCGTAGCATTTGCGGTGCGGCGTAGGCGTACTTTTCTCAAATGCTCGAGTTTGTTTTTGATCGTCCTCACAGGCTGACGTTGGCGCCGTTCACTCATATCTCAGGTGGAATTCGCTGCAGAACTCTCGTTGTTGCGTGCATTGATTTCAACGTGCTCGGCGACCACGATCGCACGGGCATTTCGTCTACTGCGTCACTGCTCGGAGCCGTCGGGAGACCGCCGCTGCTTACTGAGGAGCACTCGCGCTGTTCGTTCACCAGTGATTATATACGCCGTGCGCTAGAGAGGTCGTCGGCGTATTGTGCGGACGTTTCACGTCCTGTGCGTGCAGTGTGCGTGTACCATTCGCGCTCCCGTTTCCATCGGAAGTGAATCCTCGTTGCTATTAGGCGTGTTCTTGCAACGCTCCAGTGATCGTCACTGGTGTTAGTGTAACTGTCGTTTTCGTTTTTCGCGATTGCGCTTGTGTGAGCGGCGGGGGCCATGACATGGGCGGAGGGCGATATTTTAAAGGAAGCATGCTGTGCTCAAACTTTATTACCCGCCCGTTTCAAGCGTGTAACGTTTGAAGCGTCTAGCGAGCTCTAGCTTCTGGGACGTGCCGGGCTCCAGTGTATTCGTTCATATCGTGGCCAAGTCTGTGTTTCTGGTCGCGCGCTATGCTTAGACCGGTTTCCTGTTGCAGGTTTGCAATTGCTTTTCTATCTGATGTCTTAGTCAAGAAGTGCGAAAAAGGCGAAGCTCTAACTGTATTAGGAGGCCTTTTCTCACGTGTTTATTGTGCCCATGTCCTGTGATCGTGTTTTTTTGGGGTAAAAAGTACTTAGTGAAATGAGGACCCACATGTGCGCTGAATTTCATTGATGTCTGTGGTTATGTTGAAGAAAAATAATTTGATGCATTCGATCATTATGTACAATAGATTAACTTTCATTTTATGTGTTGTCATCACGAGTAAAGTGTGCTACTATGCAGTGACATTAGAAGCTAGTATTTCATCAAGTAGCTAAAAGCAGTGCGTACAGCTGCAGCTCTGCACATTAAACATGAAACACGGCATTGAAATGATGCACAACACCGTGAAACTTGTACTGCAGCCACTGTGTACTCCTAAACTTCTAGAAGTCTGAAAAGCTACGGTAATATATATTATGCACAATACTAGATCTGTGGATATGTGAAACATATGCTATGTTGCCATATGCTACAAAGGATGGATTTATGGAGAGGGGCAGTCACATTTTAAACATTTATTTCGTGGACCTTTTTCATTGAGAAAAAGATGTTCAGAGTGGTTATCCTGTGTAAAATTTCAGATAAATCCTCCCCTACTGTCTACTATATGCAATTTGGCCCTCTCCGTTTCTGTCACCTGCGTGAGTGGCTCTTGGAGTTGTGAATCAAAAGTCATTGCTGGCACGACCACCAATACAACACGTTATGATATTACATTTTGCGTTCAGGGTCAAGAACTCAAACTTTTTAGTATACTTGCCCACCCTCACTGCTGTATACGAGAAAGCATTCCTTGCATCACCAGCCGCACGAAAACATGCTATGAAGATAAGTATAGTATTTATGGCCAATAACAAAGTACTCCAGAATTTTTCCTACCCTCACTGCTGCAGCACAAGGCAATGTTGACACAGCCAGCTTCCCAAACATATGCAATGGAAGCAGATGGCAACATTCAGCAGCAAGAGCTGCATTCAAAGGCAGGTTGAACACTAAGGTGGGGTGTGACCATGCATGACAGCATTGTTCACGACTCAGCCGAAAGGAGACAAGTGCACACTCATTCAGCATAAAACTGAGAGGTTTGTGCTATCCTCCAGAGAGCGCGATTAAAGTTCGGCCAGTATGCGGCACATTTTTATGCGAGCGTAGCATGCAAACAACCCAATATCAATAACCTTGCTCAGGGATCTCATGCATGAACCTCTAAACTCATTCTAGCAAAGAAGGATTTTTTTTACAACCTCATGAGCACATTTGACAGCTGTCCACTCAAAAATCATTATGCTCTCAAATAGAAAGTGTTGCAGAGTACCATTCAAATATAAGCCTCGTGCAAGCAAGCTGTACATGAAAGGCTTCCAGGGTAGCCATATACTAAACCATTTCAGGAAGCTTAAGTTTAAAGGGAGTACTGCATTAAGGTGGGATATGTTCGGAAGCTTCATGAAATACACTGTGAGATCCAAGACACACAGCATTAAAAAGAGAAATAAAAAGAAAAGAAGAAGAAAAAAGAAAGTGCTTTCAGGCAATCGGTATGTGAAATCTCTTAATTTTAGAACCTTCCCCAAAGCTCTTATAAAATTTGACAAAATATTTTTCCAGAAATGACTCAAAAAACCTGAGCTACTGGTGACTATTGCATGCCATACTCAGTAAAGAATGCCGGGGCTCGTTCGGTTGAATGTGAAATTTACCTTTGATTTTATATGCGACTATTGTTGCGTATACCTTTATGCACTCGCTGTAGTTTCTACCGGCATCTTGCTTACACCTGCGATTAATTCGATCCCGACTTTACGTATTCATTGATCACACGCGCCCTTAGATTATTCTAAACTCAAGGTAGACACGTGCGCCGAAGCAGATGAGTAAATTTTTATTCTTTCACAATACAGCCACTACCAGTGGCGTAGGCAGAAGTATTTTTCGGGGAGTGTTATACGCCGCCGGTAAAAAGAAAGAGACCCTGCGCTTAAACAATACCTTAGAGATTTTTCTTCTTTAATAAAGGCGAAGGGTTAGTTTTGTTCACTGCAATATCTATATAAAGATACGTATGCACACAGGATCCCGAGAACTTCATTCTTAAAAAAACATTTATTTTCTCACAAAAAACAACTGATACGGAAAAACGTGGCTATTTGCAATGTTTTCACATCATATACAAAAACACAAAAGCTTCTGCTCTACAACAAAGTCATCAACTGCAAACGAATGGCATTTGTCAAAACTTCTACCCCATACATGCAAACCTGCGGGAGCCTGTGCCCATGCGGTAGCACGCTCCTTCGTTGGCTTTGAAACGCGCGCGCAATCGGCGCGGCGGCGAAACGTCAGCATGAAGTCAGCCTGGACAAGATGGCGCCGAGCTTGTTTCCGGCTTCACAAAATGTCACGTGACGGCCTCTCCTCTAATTTTCCTTCCGCCATGAAAAGTGTGGAGGAAATCACGTGGTTTTTCCACGGTCGGAAGGCCATCTTGTCCGGGCGGCTTAGCAACCGCGTCGTAGTTGCGGCTTGCATACCGGGCGGTAGCAGGCGGCCGCGGCGTAGCATTTGCGGTACGGCGTAGGCGTACTTTTCTCAACTGCTAGAGTTTGTTTTAGAGCGCAGCTCTTTGGCGTCCGTTCCTGGGTTTCGCGTCGTCGTCGGCGTCGGCCTCGTAACCAGCTCCGCCCCCCTTTCATCCCCCCAGCGCTATCGGCGTCAGCGGCATCAGTCAGTCGCTGCTATCTCTTCCGTCCTCCCTTTATCGTGTTGTCCGCTTGCTGCGCGCGCTTCTGCCCCCATCGTTTGCCGCTGGGTGTACAGGCCGCCCCCCTCCCCCCTCTTCCTGCGAGTCTCCGGTTGTCAAAGCGCCGGCTCGAACTTAATTCCTTTCTTCGCTCTTCCTCCAATGCAACCCCTGTGCGGTGGCAGAGAGCCAGATCGGTGGCGGCGGATCTGTATATGTGCACCGCCCGAGCCGAAATTGCGAATACGTGTGAAAAATAAAAAAAAAAATTCTGTGATAGCGCATACATGTGTTGCTCGATTTCTTTGCCTCAATCTATCGAAAAGGTGAAACAGCTTATTTGCTGCGCTCAAATTTCGCATTAGGAAGTAACGTAATCGTGGGTAATTTTTTTTTGATCGCGCTCACAAGCTGACGTTGGCACCATTCACTCATATCTCAGGTGGGATTCGCTGCAAAGCTCTCGTTGTTGCGTGCATTGATTTCAACGTGGTCGGCGACCACGATCGCATGGTCATTTCGTCTGCTGCGTCACTGCTCGGAGCCGTCGGGAGACCACCGCTGCTCACTGAGGAGCACTCACGCTGTTCGTTCACCAATGATTCAATACGCCGTGCGCTAGAGATGTCGTCGTCGTATTGTGCGGACGTTTCGCGTCCTGTGTGCAGTGTGCGTGTGCCATTCGCACTCCCGTTTCCATCGGCAGTGAAACCTCGTTGCTATTTGGCGTGTTCTTGCAACGCTCCAGTGATCGTCACTGGTGTTAGTGTAACTGTCATTTTCGTTTTCCGCGATTGCGCTTGTGTGAGCGGCGGGGGCCATGACATGGGCGGAGGGCGATATTTTAAAGGAAGCAGCTGCGCTCGCTTTGCTCTTAGTATACTGCAGAAACTTTTTTACATGCCCGTTTCAAGTGTGTAACGTTTGAAGCGTCTAGCGAGCTCTAGCTTCTGGGACGTGCCGGGCTCAAGTGTATTCGTTCATATCGTGGCCAAGTCTGTGTTTCTGGTCGGGCTCTATGTTTAGACTGGTTTCATGTTGCAGGTTTCGAATTGCTCTTCTATCTGATGTCACGGTGAAGAAGTGCGAAAAAGGCGAAGCTCTAACTGAGTTAGGAGGCCTTTTCTCGCGTGTTTATTGTGCCCATGTCCTGTGATAGTGTTATATGGGGTAAAAAGTACTTAGTGAAATGAGGATCCACATGTGCGATGAATTTCATTGATGCCTGTGGTTATGTTGAAGAAAAATAATTTGATGCATTCATTACGTACAATAGATCGACTTTCATTTTATATATTGTCGATAACAAGTAAAGTGTGCTACTATGCAGTGAAATTACAAGCTAGTATTTCATCAAGCAGCGAAAAGCGGTGTGTACAGCTGCAGCTCTTCACATTAAACATGAAACGCAGCACTGAAATGATGCACAACACCGTGAAACTTATACTGCAGCCACTGGGTACTCCTAAACTTCTAGAAGTCTGAAAGGCTACGGTAATATATATTATGCACAATACTAGATCTGTGGATATGTGAAACATGCTTTGTTTCCATGCTACAAAGGGCGGATTTATGGAGGGGGGCAGTCACATTTTAAACATGTATTTCTTGGACTTTTTTATCATTGACAAAAAGATGTTCAGAATGGTTATGCTGTGTAAAATTTCAGATAAATCCTCCCCTGCCGTCTACTATATGCACTTTGGTCCTTTCCGTTTCTGTCACCTGTGTGAGTGGCTCTTGGAGTTGTGAATCAAGTCATTGCTGGCACGGCCACCATTACAACACGTTATGATATTACATTTGGCGTTCAAGGTCAAGAACTCAAACTTTTTAGTACACTTGCCCATCCTCACTGCTGTATACGAGAAAGCATTCCTTGCATCACCAGCCGCACGAAAACATGCTATGAAGATAAGTATAGCATTTGAGACCAACAACAAAGTACTGCAGAGTTTTTCTTACCCTCACTTCTGCAGCAGAAGGCACTGTTGACAGAGCCTGCTTCCCAAACATATGCAATGGTAGCAGATTGCAACATTCAGCAACAAGAGCTGCATTAAAAGGCAGGTTGAACACTAAGGTGGGGTGTGACCATGCATTGCAGCATTGTTCACGACTACAAGTGCACACTCATTCAGCATAAAACTCAGAGGTTTGGCTATCCACCAGAGAGCGCGATTAAAGTGTGGCCAGAATGTGGAACACTTTTATTCGAGCATAGCATGCAAACAACCCAATATCAACAACCTTGCTCAGGGATCTCATGCATGAACCTCTAAACTCATTCTAGCAAAGAAGGATTTTTTTTACAACCTGATGAGCACATTTGACAGCTTTCCACTCAAAAATCATTATCCTCTTAAATCGAAAGCGTTGCAGAGCACCATTCAAATATAATGCTCGGGCCAGCAAGCTGGACACGAAAGGCTTCCAGGGTAGCCATATACTAAAACATTTCAGGAAGCTTAAGGTTAAAGGCAGTCCTTTACACTGCATTAAGGTGGAATAGTTTGTTCGGAAGCCTCATGAAATACACTGTGAGATCCAAGACACACAGCATTAAAAAGAAAGGAAAAAAGAAAAAGAAAGAAAAAGAAAGTGCTCTCAGGCAATCCGTATGTGAAATCTCTTAATTTTAGAACGTTCTCCAAAGCTCTTAAAAAATTTGATAAAATATTTTTGTAGAAATGACTCAAAAAACCTGAGCTACCGGTGACTATTGCATGCAATACTCAGTAAAGAATGCAGGGGCTCGTTCCGTCGAATGTGAAATTTACCGTTGATTTTATACGCGACTATTGTTGTGTATACCTGCATGCACTCGCTGTAGTTTCTACCGACATCTTGGTTATACCTGCGATAATTTCGATCCCGACTTAACATATTCATTGATCACACGCGCCCTTAGTTTATTCTAAACTGAAGGTAGACACGTGCGCCAAATCAGATGAGTAAAGTTTTATTTTCACAATACAGCCACTACCAGTGGCGTAGACAGAAATATTTTTCTGCCGGCAAAAAGAAAAAGACCCTGCGCTTAAACAATACCTTAGAGATTTTTCTTCTTTAATAAAGTCGAAGGGTTAGTTTTGTTCACTGCAATATCTTCATAAAGATACGAATGCACACAGGATCCCGAGAACTTCATTTATAAAAAAACTTTTTTTTCTCTGAAAAAAACAACTCATACGGAAAAACATGGCTATTTACAATATTTTCACATCATATACAACAACACAAAAGCTTCTGCTCTACAACAAAGTCATCAACTGCAAACAAATGGCATTTGTCAAAACTTCTACCCCATACATGCAAACCTGCGGGGGCCTGTGCCCATGCGGTATCACGCTCCTTCGTTGGCTTTGGAACGCGCGCGCAATCGGCGCGGCGACGAAACGTCAGTTCGGACAAGATGGCGCCGAGCTTGTTTCCTGCTTCACAAAATGTCACGTGATGGCCTCTCCGCTAACATTTCCTTCCTCCAAGTCACGAGGTCACACCTACCCGGCCTCGCGCGTGTAATTCTAACACTCCATAGCGCTCATTGAGTATAACAGAGAAGACGTACGAGCCACATAATTCATCAATGCTCTGTAAGATCGTGACGTTACTGCACCAGCACTACAGAGTGCATCCGAGAAAAAAACAGTTGCTCTGAAATGAAAAAAAGGTGAATACAGGACTCAGACTTCCGCCACTTGGGTCGTGAGCCGGGTTCACCACCCCTCGACCACTGAAGGTAAACGAAACACGAAATGAAAATGAAATCAAAGAAAAATTAAGGTATAACCACTTTTAAAAAGCAAAATTTTTGAGAAAATTCTAGTTTTCAAAATTTGTTTCATAAAAATGCCGCTTCATTCCTGAATGAACAGTAACAAAAGCAATATTTCTAATTAACACCGTCACACAGATACAGCCGAAGTTGTTATCCCTGCATGTCTTGCGTAACCGAAACTAAACGTTTTCCAGCCAAATGAACACTTATTTTAGCATTATTAGTTTTTTCTCGTTCCCTTTTCAGTTTAGACTTTTAATAACCGTTTGTTACCATATGACTATTTTTGTTTCCATTTCTAACTGAAACACTTACAGAAACAGCGCAAGATGTTCGGAACACTCAGAATAGTTATGTCAGGGTACCAACACTGAAGTTTGATTTATCTGATATGGCATGTGCCATTTCAGAACTGGTAGCACAGGTACGCTATATGTTTTTAACCACATTAGGATCAAGCCTCGTCCGCTAATACAGAAAGCTTTTCTTACACGTGACCAGCAGCATTTCTGGAAATCTCTCTTTTGGAGTACTGATGCCGAAAAAAATACAAAACAAAAAGAAGCTGTCACACGTTCAAAATCAAGGAAAAGAAGACTAAGGATGAGCTGAGCTACAAATTTGATGCATTTCAGGCCTGAAGACATTGCTTTGTGGCACATGTAGTTATTCCAATGTGTGTCGTTTTTCTGAAACTCACATTTTTTGCCATTCCTACTTGGGCGAGAAATCCTAGCTTTATCCCTGCACGATTTTTTCATTGAATCTTTTTACGTTTACATCTAGCTGTGCAATTAACAGCAAAAATAAAATCGTGCAATTTGCTCTCTTACTGCTGCTATTTTTCTCAAAATATGCCTGTAAAATATGCCTTTGATTTTGGTCATTTCACTATAACACATTGACAAATGAAGGTATCATATTTGTCGTGGTTCATTGGACAGCTCCAGTCTTCATGTCTATTACAGCAAAAGCAATTTAACTTGCGATGAACTGAATTAAAGTTAATACTACTGGTGTGAGATTTATACTTAGTGCACTTTTTAAAAATAAAAATAAAACTTTCTGACCTGTTTTGGCAGTTCGATTACAGTATAAAACAACATCCTTCTTCAGACAGACAACTTAATTCCTGTTCTTATCTATTATTGAAAAAAAAAATCGCAAAAGTGGCCCCATATCGTAAAAAGACGAAAAATAAATGAAAGTGTCCGCTTCTGCGAAGTGATATGCCAAGATGACACCAGCCACTTGAGCGCGAGCACCGCTGTTTTTATGGACTTTAGCAAGGTTCAATATCTGCGCACCAAAATATTGTCGGCTGGTCGGCAGTATGAACGTTTTGCAAAAGCGGTAGCGCGAGCGTTCTGCACACGTTCGCAGGAGACCGAACATCACGTGTTTTCACGCCTTTCTCTAGACGGCGCAAAGGTCGACGCTGCGGCAGCAGCGTGCCTTGTACTGCGCTACTCTTTGGTTCTACAAACATGCGTCTCTCACAGTGCAGTATTTAGTATTTTCGTTCTAATTTGCTGAAAGCTTTGAGCGATCTTTTAGGATTGCTATTATCACGCGCTACGGTGCCGGCCATACAGGTGTGGGTACAGAAATGAGTCAGTCCTAGCAGTCAGCTATGAAACTGACAGGTTGCCATGCATCTGATTACGATGCTGATAACATATGGCTTAGTCAGTGCTGGATGTTTCAATCCGAGAGAATTTTACGCGTCCAGCGGGTCCCACATCGTAGAGCTGATGACGAAGTTCCAGCGGATGATGTTAACGCGGAGATTTTGTCGTTCTCACGTTAAAAAAAAAAAAACGGAAGAAATGCGACTGCGCTCGGCGGAAACCACAGCCAATGGTTCTCGAAACTGACACATGGCGTTGCCCGATAGTCGTAAATTGGTCAATTGGTTTTTGAGGGAAGGAAACGGCACAGCATCTGACTCACATACCTCGGTGGACATCTGAACCACGTCGTAAGGGAAGGAAGGAAGACGGGAGTGAAAGAAGAAAGAGAGAAAGAGGTGAAGTAGTGGAGGTCTCGGGAATAATTTCGACCACCTGGGGATCTTTAACGTGCACTGACCTCGCACAGCCCACGGGCGCCTTTTGCGTTCCGCCTTCATCGAAACGCGGCCGCCGCGGTCGGGTTCGAACCCGGGTACTGTAGCTCAGTAGAAAGGCGCCTTAACCACTGAGTCATCGCGGCGGGTTGCCCGGTAGTCTATTGGCGTAATCCGTAACAGTAGTAGCAGTGGCAGTAATTACTTAAAACAATATAAAAAGGAAGGAGAAGGGTTTTCTGGCCATTTCCATCAAATATTGCCGCCAATCTTTGTTTGTTCACATTCAAAGCTCGGCTTTGTCATTTTGTTTGTGGCGTGAGAAGCGGCCAGATTGCTGTAGTTGCTTTGACGTCTTATATCGATGGTTCCTTGCCAGCTTTAAACTGAGCGCGGCCGAGAGCGGCAGTCATTACTGCTGAATGACCGGCGGCGAGCACGAATGTTCGCCGTTCTCGAGCTTCTCAGTTCTTTGTGGGCGCAAGACCACACCTAAAGGTTTGGTTTGGTTTGGTTTATTGGGGCTTAACGTCCCAAAGCAACTAAGGCTATGAGAGACGCCGTAGTGAAGGGCTCCGGAAATTTCGACCACGAGGGGTTCTTTAACGTGCACTGACATCGCACAGTACACGGGCCTCTGGAATTTCACCTTCATCGAAATTCAGCCGCCGCGGCCGGGATCGAACCCGCGTCTTTCGGGACAGCAGCCGAGCGCCGTAGCCACTGAGCCACCGCGGCGGGTACACCTAAAGGGTTTGAATTTTACCCAACTCCGCCCGTACATTGTCCACAGACCACCACATGACATCTGGCGGTGTTGCTGGGTAGCAGCCTATGTACCGGACGCACCGTACAAGCCGTCGTGTCAACCCTGTTCGTTTCAAACCGGCGTACCTGTCAGTAGTCCATCAAGACAGCCGACGTATGCAAAGGGAGTTCGGGACCCTGCTAGAGTGCGCCTGGCAGCAGCGAAAACAAGCTTCACGGTCAAATATGAGCCCACCACAGACGTTGACCCCGGTCATCCAACAGCAACAGAAGGTGCCGCTAACTTTCAACGGCGCCCCAGACGAGGACCCCTAGGAACGGTACGACCAATTTTAGCGCCTGGCTCGTCTCTTCCGTATATAACTTTTTAGAGTTATGGTGGTCCTACATGCCAAAGTCCGTCGACGAAATATAATATGCATTGAAGTAATCGTTTAAATTTCAATGCCTTAAACGAAGCGCGAACGTTTCCAAATAAAAAGCTTTTTAGGGGCATGACTCCGTTTCCGTACTTTGTCAGGGGCAGGAAACTCCGGCCAGATTCAATTCCAACTACTTCAGCGCACCTGGTGACTGGAGGAGAACTGATGTTTAAAAATTCATTATTCGCGCACATGCCGAACACATGTACCAAGCCCGACAGGCTGCGACGACGGCTGAGTTGGTTAAAGCACCGGTGAATGAAGCTGCTTTGGTTTTGCCGGTGTGATTCGAATCCTGCTGGGAGCTGGTTTCTTTCCTTCCTGATAACGTTCTCATGACAACAATATGACGCTCCAAGTGGCTTTCCTGCGGTCGCTATGGGAGCAATTGGCGCTGGCTTCTGCAGTGGCTGGACAATGCGATATACCGGGTGTTTCAGCCAGCACTTTCAAAAATTCCTTGAAAATATTGGGTTCAATATAGCAAAAAATCGGTGTAGGATCACAATCTCTGCCCCGGCGGACCGCAATATGCTGCAAAACCCTTCGAATTATGCAGGTAGTTAACGAAAACCACTAATTAACTTTTTAATTATCATAGCTGGATGGTTCGTCCCAATTCGGAGTTTGGTGCTGTGAACAAGAGGACGTCATATCGGCTTTTGAAACGAAGAAAAACTAAAGCCCTGCAGCGCTAAGAAATCTGACGCTTTTTGCCGCGCGCGACCGAAACTGAGCGCACCAGGGGCGCCGGAAGTATGGCGGAAGCGAAGCGTCCGCTGGTGAGGTGTCGTAATGGGTGCAGCGCCATATTCGAAACCCTTGTGCTCACTTCCCTCGGTAGAGAACCTCGGCGCTCAGCTTAGACAGCGGCCGGCGTTATCGAGAAAAATTGCAGTCATCGTATGCTACGCGGCCGGCGCTTTTGGGAACACTGATAAGCGCACCTAGCACTCTGCCTGTCTGGTTAACTCCGGAAAGAGTTTTTTAATCTTTTTATTTTCGTCACTAGCTTCGTGAAACGAATAATGGTACTCTCCTCTGACAGTGTGCAGATCACTCTTTAGCGTTAAAAAGTGCCGGTATATCGACATGCATTTTATTATTTGTGTCAAGCGTCAATTTCTGGCAGCGTTCATTTGCGAGCTTACATAAGCGATCACAATGTCCACCTTCGCGGCAGTGGAGTAATCGAGTTGCGCTGGCGCGGCCATTCCCACAATTCACACAATGCGGCGTGACGTTTTAATCCTAGGCGGCACTTCCACACATGCAAGTGATTTCGAACACTGGCACTGCAATGGCTTTTCGCGCGCGCGCACGCACGCACGCACGCACGCACGCACGCACGCACGCACAAAAACGCCTGCAGATGCGCCCATCAGGGCTCTCAAAATTACGTTCCCGTAACTGATGGTGACTAATTTTCCTTAGTCCGAGCGACGAAGCAGTCTATAAAGACAGCCGCAGTCTAAGCTGCACGCCGAGGTTCTCTAGTGAGGAAAGTTAGAACACGCGTTAAAAATTGGAAGCTGAATTCATTATGACAAGCCACCAGCGGACACTTCGCTTACGCCGTACTTCCGGCGCTCACAAGAAAGGTAGACAGGACAACGCGCTGTATTGGAAAGCTACTCAAGTAACACTTGTTGCTGGGCTAGTTGGTGCATTATTCTTCGTACAAAAGCTAGCGCAAAACACGACACACACAAGAAAGGTAGACAGGACAACGCGCTGTATTGGAAAGCTACTCAAGTAACACTTGTTGCTGGGCTAGTTGGTGCATTATTCTTCGTACAAAAGCTAGCGCAAAACACGACACACACAAGAAAGGTAGACAGGACAACGCGCTGTATTGGAAAGATACTCAAGTAACACTTGTTGCTGGGCTAGTTGGTGCATTATTCTTCGTACAAAAGCTAGCGCAAAACACGACACACACAAGAAAGGTAGACAGGACAACGCGCTGTATTGGAAAGATACTCAAGTAACACTTGTTGCTGGGCTAGTTGGTGCATTATTCTTCGTACAAAGTGTGAGCGCTCCTCGTGCGCTCACACTCTTACAAAAATGGTAATAGTACGTAATAACTTTTGGGGTAGTAACTCTTTGTCACAAATGCTGCTACACTGTTAGTAACTGCAGGTACTGGTAGTAACGGGAAGGTAGTAAAGACTACTACCTGGAGGTAATACCAGGAAGCTAGTAGTATTTACTAAGAAAATGAATAGAAACTCGCATATGTCGCTAGATTCATCGTACGGTGCGCTGGCGTGGCTTGGCATATTTATGAGTACTCAAAAAATACAAAAAGCTTCCCAGTCAATTTGACTGCTTCCGGAATCCAGACAGAGCTATCAGAGCGCGCTGGCAGTAAATCACACACTTAGGTTTAGGCTTACCGAGCCTTACATGTAGAAATTATGCGGGGTGATGGCATCAACAACCTAACCGTGTGCACACAAAGGTAAAGAACTCAGGAAGAGCACAAATAAGAAGGAGTCATACTCGCGCACTGCGCGTGCACATGTAGGAAATATTTCTCAGCCTCATATACTCCGTAAATCACTCTCATTTACGGGCTAGTGGCTCTTACGGGTTGAGCTAAGATACTAGCGTTAATTATGAAGTTGAGATTGTAGAAAAACCTTAGTCTACCTAACCATATGCCCCTGCAGAAATCTTTAATAAACAAAACCAATTTATTAGCACGACAATCTTTGTCAGTTTATATTCTCTGACTTTATTTTAGAGTTAAAGAAATGGTTACTAACTAGGTAGTAACTAACGACCATAGGTAGTAAAAAGGTGGCAAGGGCTACTTTTACTAGCTATACCTTGGAGACGGTAGAAAATAGCTGATAAAAAGCAGTAAAACGAAGTCAGAGTTAGTAACTGCTGCACTAACTACTCTTTTACTAACTTTTTTTTAAGAGTGCAGTTTCGGTCGCATGCGGGATAAAGCGTCGGATTTCTTCGCGTGCAGGGCTGTAGAAATTGAATTTTTCTTCGTTGCAGAAACTGATACGACACCTTCTCGTTCACGACATAATACTTTCAGTTGGGACTAACCACCCAGCTAAGGTTATTAAGAAGTTAATTAACTGGGTTTTTCTTAATTACCTGCATAATTAGAGAGGTTTTGCAGCATATTGTGTTCGCCGGGGCCGAGAGTGTGACCTACACCTATTGTGATCTACACCAGATAAGTCACTATCTACACCTACACCTATTGTGTAGGTGTAAAAACGTGTAAAAACGTAAGAAAAGCTGTCACTCAACATGAATAGCTCACAGGCAGCTCGGAGCACCTTGTCTACATCTTGGTCTCCTGAACTGATGCCTCAAATGCAGTAATTTCACTCACTCTCCGTCTGACACGATGGTGGTGCCGACGACCACCTTTGTTAAGAAGGAGAGAATTTCATGAATTTTGATCCTGCTGCATTTAAAACTCTCGCTTTCCTGCTCCACTTATGCTTAACTGGTACTACTGACACACACGCAAAAAGGTCGCAGGTATATTAACACTGTCACGCTACTATTTCAAACTGAAAATGACCCAATTCACTTGCAGGCACATTAAAAACTCGTGATATCCCTACCACTCGTGTAGTAACTTCATTAAAGCCATGTTCCAGTTGCTGCAGAAAAGCAATCAGCTTAAACCCAGGTGAATGAATCAACGCCAATACCACAGTCATGACAAACCACTATGTAAAATAGTAGCCTTATTACGGCATGACACTAAAGAAGAGCTCTCACGAAATTTGATATGTCACCACTACACACAACGTCCTTCGAAACTATATTATTTATGAGGGCAGTCGAAAAAATGATCCGCACTTTGCATTTCAATGACTGTAGTCATCATATCTGCAAGCAGTCACACCGGGCCGTTCCTTTCTTCCACGCTTATGACGTTGGTGTCACAGTCTGGTGCAAAGCGCAATACGACATTCAATACCTTCGGAAGAACTTCAGATGTTTCAGCAGGTATTTCGAAGCACACTGGTCGTACACCAATTATGTAGCACATGCAAAAAACCACAGCACAAAAAGGCTGAACCAGGCACAACGCAAAAAAAAAATTGCTGGGGTTTAGCTTTGGTTAAACCTGGTAGGTTGCGTAAGCGTCCATATCGTTCCATTCGGGATCATCACCGGTTGTAGACGATTCGGCTTCGATAGAGGCGGGGGCTTTTTTTGCTGCGTCTACTGTGAACGTTTCGGTTTCCATAGGACCCTGTTTCTCTGTGGGGCGAAAATTGCTTTTTCGCGGTGGGACTCATAGTTAAGAGCAGTGTTGGCATTTCCTACAAACGTGGTTCTTGTACGCCTCTCCGTCCCTTGAGGAGATGACGTCTGGCTCACCGTCCTTGAGTCGGGGATTCACTATCCCACTGCGCAATATAGACGCGTCTGCAGGTAGCACGCACGCACTATTAAACCCTCAAAGTAGGGCCAAGCCTTCAATGTACAGAAATTTTGGCCACACAGGGAAGTGGACTTGTAGGCGCTACGACTGGTGAGTTACAAAATCTGGGAAGCGCTCAAAGTATTAATATTGAATCAAACAGTACCTACCAATTTATATATACAGATACTCGCGAAGACAAGAAACGCGTTCGGAACATAATATTAATAATGGGCTTCTTTTTATGTATTGGCCACAAGTCGCAACTTTAGATTTGCTATGCGGAGAAGGAATGCGTCGTAGTGTGGCCATCATAAGCCCCTTCACAATAGCTTCTTGCTCTCCTTGAGGGAGATGTTTAGAGCAGTGTTGGCTTCGTCTAGCACAGATGTGCTTGACCTGACTGTGAACACGTTCTTCACGGGTTTCCGAAGATTTCAAGCGATCGCGACAGCTCCGCGGTTGTTTTTTACTCGAGAAAGAAGGGAAGGCTCGACGATCTTTTCATAGAAACAGCATTTTTTTTAAATGGAAACGCATGTGAAAAGCGATAAGTATTTTTGCAATGGCGCGGCTTGACTCCATTTCAATGCCTAACTGTTAGTTAGTACTGGTTAACGCGAATATGGAAAACAATGTTCTTTACTTATAGCACTACCTTCAAACATAAATCTCGCTGCAATAGATTTCGTGTACTTGTGTGGACTAATTCGATGGTCATCCATCCATGTTATTTTAATAGCAATGAACAAGTCTCGGCTGTTTAACCATCTCATTCGACTCCCAAGATGCCGTTAGGTTTTTTCTCGCGACAGAATCAATTTCTTTGCGGTGGCGAAATCTACATCATTTCGCCAACGCTTGCCCGTACCGATGGCGCAGGCGGCACTAGCTTGTCGACACATACGCACATAATTTTCATATTTCTGGTATTAAGGGGCTTTCTTGGTGCCTTTTGGACTACCATAAGAACAAGAGCAACTGTACCATTTCGGCACCTTTCGTTTGACTTTAATTAAACGAACTATCATTGCCCCGCAGGGATGCGACACTACACATCCGCAGGGACAACCCCGCAGGGGGATTATGGTGAGCTGTGCTCCACCACGGACACGAGCACTCACGTTTAGCCGCGCGTGGCATCACCATGTCCGGGGAAAAGTGGATCCTGGTGGTTGAGCCAGCGCCGAGTGTTTGTCCCTTTAAGGCCCCTCGGCGGAGCCGTCCACCGGAAAAAAGACAGAGCCTTAATTACGGGCCAAGAAACGAAGTAAATCTCTGCTATTCTCTATAGTGGAACTGTAGAGGACTGGTAAGGAATTATCATGACATAACACATATTCTAGGGTCAATGTTGCCTACAGCTTTATGTCTTCAGGAAACCAGTCTTGGTCCAGAACATGTAAATATCCTGAGACATTACAAAACTTTCCGACGTGATAGCGAGCAGAAAAATAGACTGTCAGGACGTGTCTCAACTGTCATTCAAAAAGCGGCGGCCCTGTTCAAGAAATCAAACTTTAAAAAAGAATTGAGGTGGTCAGCGTTGTCCGCTACAAAACAATAAAATATGTTCTGCGTATCGTCCTCCACATATCGCATTAACAGTCCAAGATTTAGAAGATCAGATCGATGAACTGCGGGAAACATATCGGGTAGTTGGCGACTTTAACGCTCACTGCCTGTTTTGGGGAAGCCAACGCTGTGACTCTAGGGGCCAAATAATCTAAGACTTTATCCTTGCAAATAATGTGTGCATTTTAAACACAAGAAAAGCCACATATTGCTGCCCAAGCACAGAAAAATGTGCTTCCTCAACCTATCTTTCGCACAATCAGCTCTTTTTAACAATTTTAAATGCGATGCTTCAAAATAACCCCGTGGGAAGTGATTACCTATCTGCTGCCATCAGGACCGCGATCATCAGCTACTCCCATCATCCTCACAAGGCTACGGTGCCGGTCCCTTCTAGAACAAATGCCACTATTGAAAAAGAATTTTGTGCAGAGCACAGCATAGATGAAATTAATGAAAACCTTGCTAGATGCACAACATCGGTCGCAACACTAGTAAACAACAGGACTCTCACAGAAGAAACACCCAGTGCGATGGGCAAAAGAATGCACATTTTCAAAAAGAACAGCTAAACAAAGCCTGGGCACCCTCCCTCGTTATCCTCCTGCAGAGAACTTATCTCTCAGAGGGCTGAGGCAAGAGCGCGGCACGTTACAAGAATTGTGGAGAAAACCTCCTGGAAAAAATATATTTCCTCTGTAAATAGTTCAACACCCAGAAAGAAAATGCGGGAATCAGTTCGCAAATTGAGTGCAATCCACACCCCTTTCACATTTCTGTTTTTGACAACACCGGGTACACGAACATCATTAGAAGAACAGGCCATATATTGGGCGAGCGTTTTACTCCAGTCTCAAGTTCGTCGAACTACACAAACAGATTTCAGAAACACAAAGCAGTAGCGGGAAAACAAAAACTTCCTTCTGCAGCAGGCACGCATGAGTACTACAATCAGCTTATCATATTGCAGGAATTAAATAGGGTATCCTGCGCCAAAAAAGTAGCACCAGGTCCACACAATGGGCACTACGCTATGCTCGCCCATCTCTCTGAAGCTGCCGTTAAGGCACTGTTAAAACTCTTTAATAAAATATGGGTAACTGGGAAAGTACCTGAGGCGCGGAAAAAAGCAGTTATAGTACCTTTTTGCTCAGATGGATGAACGACCTTGTTGGTGGTTGAACAACCGCTCTCAGGGCTGTAGTACGGTCTGCTATATGCTCTACCTTGCCCTCGCTCTCAAGTTTGTGGCGAGGGTGAGGGTAAAACCTCCTCGGATTATGTGTGACCTTCAACTGACGGAACTGAACCATTGTAGATTGTTCATTGTAATGAAGGGTAGTATCGCTAGTCGTAATGTTCTACTTATATTCCTTATATTCGTAAGCAAGCCCATTGTAAGCGCTACTGAATATACGCATATATATATATATATATATATATAGGTTGCAAAAGCATGAAGTACTTGACTGCTTACAAGAGTATAGAGTGAAGTATACGCTTCGTTAAAGGAAACATATTTATTCGACTCGACGTATGGATCGGAAGACCGATCTTCTTCAGGAGTGATTTTACTTTGTTAATGCATCCCCTTTTATAGGGGTGGGTACAGAACAGGTAAGTGGGAAACACAAAGCACATAGCAGAGAAATACACATAAAAATTATTAGAGGCAGTGCGACCCACACGAAAAAAAAGGAGTGTGCGAGGAACAGGAAGAAAATGCAACGTCCAGATGCGGCCTCGGCTTTGGTAAGCACCACAGGCTTGCTTATTGACAGGCGTGTCCAGCTCGGAGGTACCCGACAGGTGCGTGACCGTGCAGCAACTTTCGTAGAAAAATGTGGGAACTTTTTCCTTCTGGCCGCGAGGGCAGGAAAAAAAATCTGACCCTTCAACAGAGAGAGAAGGCAAGAAAAAAAAGAAAACGAAAAGAGCACGGAAGAAACCTGGGAAGAAAAAAAAGTGAAATAGGAAAAAGAAAACCTTTGAAGCAGTGCTTATTCTTCCCACCCAGCAATAATGCACCCACGCCCGGTAGAGCGGAAGTATCGGAAGGAATGTAAAAAATGTAAGCTTGCATAGTAAATTTAAAAAGGAAAAAAGAAAAAAGCAAAAAAGAATGTGGCGTTCGCGGGACCACAAGGTGAGCAGACCGGGGGGGGGGGGAGAAGGTAAGGCACAAATGTGGCATGCAGAAAGGGGTATGACCTCAGACGACAGGTTGAGTGTTTCTTTGTTTAATTTCTTAGGCCTCCTCGGAAGAAAGGTGAGGGTGCCGTAAGTTTCATTAGAGAGTTTTAGTATAGCGTCACCCTATCGCTTTGGGTCATAGGGGAATAGCGGGACGCTACTGCGCATGCGCAGAACGCTATCGGCCTTTGGGTCTTTGGGTGAGCGGGCGACGCTAACGCTAAATCGGCGAAATAGCGTGCGCCCCAAAGCCGCTTTCCGTTGGGTCAACATGGCGGCGCCTCTCGAAGCGGGGCCTCTCGCTTCAACACTGTTCGTCGTTGCCGCTACTCTGTGGCTCACGCTCACGGGAAACTAAAGGCGAATGAGGCTTTCGCTTTGGCTGAACTTGCCTGAACCACAAAATTTAAGCGATAAAACACGCCTAATTTTCAGATTGCTTCCTTGTTTACAGAGCTGCTAGGCTTAGCGAGTACTCGACGACTGACGTCAGAGAGCGCGGGAGGTTCGAACTACTGATCTCCGCAAACAGGTTTGCAATTTTGGTCTTCCTGTGTGGATAGTCTTGGCTCAGATTGAGCATGTCCGCATTATAAAAAAAAAATATTTGCATCATTTTTTCCATTTCCTAAGTGGAAATTGGTAATTGCAACAGTTTGCATGTCGTTTTATTTACACAATGAAAAAATACAACCTATATATTAACTTATTTGTTCTCGAAGCTTCTCTTTCCCGCCGTTATGGCGCTGCCTTCAAACAACGCAAAGCGACCATCCACGACCCTATTCTATAAACAGAAAACGTGAACCCGTTCCCCTAACGCTAAGCGCATGCGGATAGGGTCACCCTATTCGCCACGACGCTATTCTAAAACTCCCTATTAATGCCATTTTGCACTGTGTTAAATTTAAAATTAAAATATGATTCTCGTTGCTCGCACTCACGAGTGTTTTTGAAGCCACTCTGTAGTATTGTTACTTTAAGTTTGTCAAACTCGTGGCCTTTCTCGCAGAGGTGTTTCGAAAGAGGGAGGCTGGGGAGGGATTGGGTATGTGAGCGGTGGTTATTAAATCTGAATCGGAAGGAATTATCTGTTTCGCCTATGTATTGCATTCGACAGTCGCCACACTCGTGCATGTAAATCACGTTGCTGGAATCCCAATTTAGGTCTTCCCGGATAGAATGCTTGAAATTTGAATGAGTGCTTTTGGCCTGTGCCGTGGTTTCCATGTGTTTGCAGACTTGGCATCAGCTTTTTTCGCGTGGTGTGGAACCTACAGGTCATGCTTTATTGACTGTCGAATGGACAACATGGTTTTGCAGATTTTTTGGTCTTCATTATGTTACTTGGGGGACCGTTGTGAAAATTTCTGAAAGCCGGTCACTCTGGTCTATGATATTAAAGTGTTTTTTTAGGATGCTGTTAATGTTCGGGAGATTATTCGTGAATGTTAGTATGAGATTACAGCGCTGTGATGTTGGCTGAAATTCATTAATGACATGATTAATATTAGTTGCTTCTGCCTTTTTAATGGCATCGTTGATTATAAAAGACGGGTAATGTTGTTTGTTTAGAGTGTCCCACATGCGATAAGCATTTTCGTGGAAACCTTCCGATCGTGAGCAAATTCGTTTGAATCTGATGGCCTGTGAGTATGGGATTGAAGTTTTGCAGTGGCGTGGGTGGCAGTTATTGAAATGAAGATACCGTTGTCTGTCTGTGGGTTTTTTATAGACACTAGTGATTAATGTACTTCCTTCTACTCGAACCAGAACATCCAGGAAGTTAATTTCATTGTTTGAGTAGGTGTGTGTGAAAGAGATATTGGGATGAATTTTGTTAAATGAGGCGATAAAGTGGATGAGTTCGTCCTCAGTTTCTGTCCAAACTATGAATATGCCATCCAGAAAGCGTTTCTAAAAAGCTGGTTTTGTTGGATATGAAGAGAGAAAGTCTGATTCAATTTTCTTCATAAATAGGTTAGCGTAATTTGGAGCCATTTTTGTGCCCATAGCTGTACCGCTAGTTTGAAGATAATATGAGTTGTTGAACTCAAAGGTGTTAAGTTTAAAGACCAAATTTGCAAGTGTCTCGATGGCACTTGGACTAGGGGTGTCTAGAATTTTGTATTCTTTATATGATCCTACCATTGCCTGAATTCCGTCGTCATGTGGGATGTTACTGTAAAGTGATACCACGTCCTGGGTAACTAGGAAAGCGCCTTGCGAGAAGGTGACATTGGATAATTCTTTCGGGAAGTGATTAGTGTCGCGTATGTAAGATGGATGCTTCGGAGGTATATGTTTGATGAGCGAATCGATATACTCTGAGATCGGTGCTATTATTGTGCCAATACCAGAAACAATCGGCCTCCATGGATTATTCTGTTTGTGTATTTTCGGGAGCATGTAGAAGCGCCCCGCGGAGGAATTTCTTGGCGTGTGCGCCTTACCTACACTGTAAAAAAAAAATGCTCCACAGTACAGAGAAACCCGCTGGTAATGCGTTGCCTGAGGGTTTTCCGCAACATGAATACAGCGACTCTGTCTGACGGTTGTCACATTCTTGGTAACGGAAAGTTACGCTATGCTGTGCACGAGAATGAAATCGTTTTTTTTGCAACGAATGCTTCTGTTGTGTTCTTATTAAAGGCCCCGTAATGTGTATGCATACTTCCTCCGTTCACTTGGAAGTCATCTGATCTAGAACGGAAATAATCTGCATTGTAATTATGTACTATCGAGAGCAAAAATAACAGACCCCTGCCAGCGCGTGCCGATCCACGCAAAACTGCATGTGAGCACCGCCTGACGAAGCGCTCCTAGTGCCGAGACCAGCTCAGTGGCGTGCGCCCATCTCGAGGAGCGCTACGCATTGCGTGCCACTGCGCTCGTCTCAGCATCTGGAGTGCTTCATAAGCGGCGCTTGCATGCAGTCTGGCACAGATCGGCACGCGCTGGCAGGGGTCTGTTATTTTTGCTCTCGATAGTAGTTTGAGTAGTACATGCACATGCATCTGTGTATAGCTTCTGTCCAGAATGTTCACTGCAGATATAGCAGTCCAGAGGCCGAGGAAATAAGTATTATGTACAAGACTTTCATGCATATTATGTATTGCACACGTACAAAGAATGCAGCTTAGAATGAAAGAGTGGCAAGAGTTTGGGTGAGTACAAGTACATACGTTTTATTTTCATGAAAAATTGCATACGCTGTACCTCTAAACATTGCTGTGGGATTCATCTGAAAAGATAAAAAAATCCTCATTTAGTAGCCACACAACACCAATTATAAATATCACAAATACATTTGAGCCATCCGCTATTGAACAATCGGCTTTCGTAGAAGCTTGTAAAAGCCATTTACTGAGAACGAAACCAACATGATTCATTGCCTAAAATTCATTTTTCATAGCAGTAAACAGCAAAAACCACAGGGCCAGGAAGAAGCAGACAAAATGCGCTTACTCGGACACCACTGTGTGCATGAAAGTCTTTACGGTTGTCTACAGTTTCGTGGAAATAGAAAGTAGCTAAGGATGGGTGCCAAATACAATTCAATGCAGATGCCTTTCATTACATTGTACTCAATGCACAACTTAGCGAGCAAAGAACATTGGTAACATCTGAAAAAAGCCGGACACTTGCCCACAAGCATGATGATGGTGATTTTTGATGGCGCGAGGGAACCTGAGGACAAAGAGCACCATGGCACAAGGTATTTTCTTCATCTCAAGGTGGGGAAAGTAACCATTTGGCAGGCATTTCACCCTAAAGAAGACGAGCACCAGGTGAGGAGAAAGCTTGTACCCATTGGATTGGTGGTTACCTAGCACTTGCCAACAAGCAATCAGGAAGCATACTTCCCCGAAACCTTATGCTTTAAGTCATAGTTTCCATTATCTCAGCGTCTGTAAGAAAATGTACTAATCTCTGATGTCAGCGAAAATGCAGTCACAGGGGCCGGTTGCAACTCACTAAGGTATTCAAATATCTCTGCAGTGTGCCTCACGAGGAACAGATGCTCAAGTTTCCACAAAGGGCTCTTCGCAGAAATTTAACCGAAGGCCGCTGCCATGTTAACCTTTGCAAAATGATGGCCCATAAAGACGAAGTGTCGTCATGTGTCTGATGTAGAAAAAGGATGAAGGCATGAATCTTCCAGCTTCTTAAACAGCTGTGATGTGTTTGCTACTGGTATTGCTTGGTTTGGTTTGGTTATTGGGGTTTAACGTCCCAAAGCAACTCAGGCTATGAGGGACACCGTAGTGAAGGGCTCCGGAAATTTCGACCACCTGGGGTTCTTTAACGTCCACTGACATCGCACAGCACACGGGCCTCTAGAATTTCGCCTCCATCGAAATTCGGCCGCCGCGGCCGAGATCGAACCCGCATTTTTCGGGTCAGCAGCCGAGCGCCGTAACCACTGAGCCACCGCGGCAGGGCTGTTGCTGGTATTGCTTCGCACAGCTTCAGTCTTCTCTTTGGCATTTCGTGAAATCATTCCATATCTGTGAAATATCTCGCTCGCAAACATTTTGGTTCTAATGAAGGAGCAAAAAAGACCCATGTCCTAGGCCTTTTTTTGTGACACTAAAGGAAGGCTCGCCTTTTAGCGTCATTATTACGAAGAGGTTCATGTGGCAACAAACTGAAACAATTTCTGCAAGGGCTGAGTGCTCTGAAGCCTAAGAATCTCTCATGAGGTGCCCTGTAGATGCATCAGAACACCTCAGCGAGCTGTTACTGGGCATTGTGAGTGCTCTGTCACTTGACATCAAGGGTATGTACTTTTCCCCGACACATGCAGCGATGATGTATATGTCGAGCGAAAGCATAAAAGACTTCGAAGAGGTACGCTTCCAGATTGCTTGCGGAAGAAAGCACAAGAGTCTGGCCATGCTGAGCTGTTACCTTTGCTTCTTGAGTTCTGCAGTGAGTACTACATAATGACAGAAGGTATCTGCATCGACTCATGTTTAACATCTGTCTGTGCGACCTCCATCTTGCACGACACGACAGGCAACTCCATAATGCCCTTCATGCACCGAGTGTCAGTGTGTTCTGTCAGCTTCCTGGTCCTGTGTTTTCTATTCTTAAAGTTATTACTGCCTTCATTCTCCACTCCATGAAGCCTGAATGTGCTACACTGGGTTGCTCCATGCGTCATGCAGTAACCTGGCCATTTTTTTCATACATCGGAGGCACTCAGGTCGCAAGCCATGCTTACTATATTCAGCAGATAAGTGTACATGTGAGACATCATTTATAACCAATTTTAACAGTGGTATTTCGTGTAAGAATACCTAAACGCTACTAAATTTTTGCTCAAATTTTCAGATACACACTCTTATTCACATTAAAAATATAATTTGGCTACTGTGCTCTCGTGATGCCACGTCTTGAGTTTGCATCAGTAGCTTGGAATAGTGCCTCTGTTACCTCTGGCAATGAAATCGAAAATGTTCAGCAGAAGATTGTATGCATCCTTTGTGATATATATATTGAGCGCTGTTGTTTCTAAGACTACGACTTTCTTCTAGCAGACCTCTTTATGACAGGTGACTCACGCGTGACATGCATTTTCTACATAAAGTTGTGCTCGGCTCTATTGACTGTGAGCAGTTATTGATGTCCTCGCGATTTCGTGTGCCTCAGGGAAAAACCACCAAATGCTACGATAGATTTTATCCTGACATGCATGCCATTTTACCAATGACTCGTTTGCAAATAATACAATTCAACTTTTTATGACACAGAAATATTTGCCTAATTTGCTGTTTTCATTGTTTACTTCATCATGCTTGTTTTTCTTTACTATTGTAGGGGTGCGTTTATTAGGCGTCCTCAAGAGACCGAACCGCCGTGCAGGATCTGGCAGCGTAGACGGGCGTAACCAGCACCGAGAGAGCGGGGCAACTTCGTCGTCGTCAGGCGCAGCGGAGTGTCGGCGCATAACTTCGTCGTCGTCAGGCGCAGCGCAGTGTCGGCGCATGGCGGTAGCGGAACCTGTCACAGTTGGCACACTACAGTTTCCCCCCGGTGAAAAGGAGCCATCCTGGCGTCTTAAGGGGAAGGAAGAACAGAGGGGTCGTAGTACGGCTTCAGTCGGTCGACGTGGACGGTTTCGCGGCCACGGCGGCGCAAGTCCTCAGCGGGTGCAACAGGCTCAACAATATAATTGACCGGAGATGTTTGCTTGAGAACCCGGTAGGGACCATGATACCGATGCAGCAGTTTCCGCGAAAGGCCGGGAGTTGTGGGAGGCACCCAGAGCCACACAAGGGAGTCGGCAGGGTAGGAGGTAGAGGCCGCGGAAGTGTCGCGGTCATGTTTTTGCTGCCACTGGGTCTGCGTGGTAAACGAGCGAGCAAGCTGGCGGCATTCTTCGGCGTACCTGGCAGCGTCGGACAGTGGCGTGGACTCGGAAATGTCGGGTTGGTAGCGAAGAAGAGTATCCATCGTGCAGGGGGGCTCGCGGCCGTACAGAAGAAAGAAGGGAGAGAATCCAGTGGTGGTTTGTGTCGCAGTGTTATATGCGTAGGTGACGAAGGGAAGAACTTGGTCCCAGTTGGAGTGGTTGGCGTCGACGTACATGGACAGCATGTCACTGAGGGTTCGGTTGAAACGCTCGGCCAGGCCGTTGGTCTGAGGGTGGTAAGACGAAGCGGTTCGATGGATAATGCGGCATTCCTTGAGGAGGGCCTCAAGAGCGTCAGACAGGAATACGCGTCCACGGTCGCTGAGCAGTTCTTGAGGAGCACCATGGCGAAGAATCAGGTTCTTTAGAAGAAAGGAAGCCACGTCGCGGGCGGAGGCAGATGGTAATGGATACGTTTCAGCATAACGTGTGAGATGATCCACGGCCACGATAATCCAGCGGTGACCAGCGGGAGTGGGAGGGAGGGGGCCGTAGAGGTCTATGCCAACGCGGTCAAACGGGCGGGCAGGGCAGGGTAACGGCTGCAGTGGAGCAGGCGAGGTGTGAGGCGGACATTTACGCCGTTGACAGGATGGGCAAGATCGCACAAAGTGGCGAACAAAGCGGTACATGCCACGCCAGTAGAATCGGAGACGCAGACGCGTATAGGTTTTCAACACGCCGCCGTGTGCACACTGGGGGTCCGCATGGAAAGCGGCGCAAATGTCGGTGCGTAGATGGCGGGGGATCATTAGGAGCCATTTGCGTCCGTCGAACAGGTAATTGCGACGATAGAGGAGACCGTCCCGAATAGAAAAGTGACGGGCTTGACGTAAGAGGGAACGGGACGAATTATCAGTCGTAGGACTCGAAAGGAAGTTAATAAGAGTGGCGATCCAAGGGTCTTTCCGCTGCTCGGTGGACATGTCGGCAGTGGCAAGCGAGGACAAGTCGTAAGCAGACACAGGAGCAGGCGATGAAGCACTAGGTAGCGGCGAGCGGGAAAGAGCGTCCGCGTCATTATGCTTGATGCCAGAGCGGTAAATGACATGAATGTCATACTCCTGCAATCGCAGAGCCCAGCGAGCTAGGCGGCCTGACGGGTCTTTGAGAGAGGCCAGCCAGCACAGGGCATGGTGGTCGGTTACTATACAGAACGGGCGACCGTAGACATAGGGACGAAATTTTCCAATAGCCCAAATGATGGCCAAACATTCTCGTTCGGTAACAGAATAGTTGGCCTCCGCTTTGCTCAAGGTCCGACTGGCGTAGGCGACCACATATTCACGGAAGCCAGCTTTGCGTTGAGTGAGAACGGCACCCAGTCCAATACCGCTGGCGTCAGTGTGGATCTCAGTAGGCGCAGTCGGGTCAAAGTGGCGAAGGATGGGAGGCGAAACCAAAAGGCGGCGCAAGGTGTCGAAGGCGTCATCGCAAGCAGGCGTCCAAGCGGAGAGGTTGGAGCTGCCTGCGAGTAGCTGGGTCAGAGGAGCGATGATCGTGGCGAAATTCAAGATGAAGTGACGGAAGTAAGAGCAAAGACCAACGAAGCTACGGAGCTGCTTCAGTGAGGTGGGCTTCGGAAATTCGGCAACTGCACGAAGTTTGGCGGGGTCCGGAAGAATGCCGTCTTTAGAGACTACATGTCCTAAAATGGTCAGTTGTCGGGCAGCAAAGCGGCACTTTTTCAAATTCATCTGGAGCCCAGCGTCAGTAAGACAAGTCAGAACGCGCTCGAGGCGGATGAGATGAGAAGAAAAGTCCGCAGAAAAGACGACGATGTCATCGAGATAGCAAAGACAACTCTCCCACTTGAGTCCACTAAGGATAGTGTGCATCAGGCGTTCGAAAGTTGCCGGGGCGTTGCAAAGGCCAAACGGCATGACGTTGAACTCATATAAGCCGTCAGGTGTTATGAAGGCAGTTTTTGAGCGATCAGCGTCAGCCATGGGCACCTGCCAGTAGCCTGACCTCAAATCCAGCGAGGAGAAATACTCAGCTCCCTGCAAGCAGTCCAGGGCGTCATCGATTCGTGGCAGGGGATAGACGTCCTTGCGTGTGATGTTGTTGAGCCGGCGGTAATCAACACAGAACCTGATGGAACCATATTTCTTTTTTACCAACACAACAGGAGACGCCCAGGGACTGTGGGAGGGCTGTATGACACCCCGACGGAGCATGTCGTCCACGTGATCAGAAATGACGCGGCGCTCAGAAGCCGAGACACGATAGGGGCGCTGGCGAAGAGGGGCGTGTGTACCGGTGTCGATGGTGTGCGCAACGACAGACGTACGGCCCAAGGCAGTCTGAGGAAGATCGAAAGAAGAACTGAAGCGCTGGAGGAGGGCGACGAGTTGATCACGTAGCGCGGGTGGAAGGTCGGCGTCAATGGCACGGTGGAAGACGACGGAGGGCGGTGGATCATTCTGAACATCACAAGAGCTGAGCACATCGACATCGAAGGAAGCGGTGGTATCGAGAATAGGGTAGGGAAGGCAGGTATCAAGTTCTTCAATACGCCCGAGGCATTCACCTCGGAGCACTGCTGACGGGCACGAAGATGGGTTCGAGACGTAAATTGCACTTTGTCCATGGTCGATCGTCAGAACAGCAAAGGGAAGCAGGAGGCAGGGATGGCGGGAAGCGGTTTCGGAAGGCGTGAAGAAAACAGTTGAATGAGGGACGCCGACACAGGAGAGCGGCACGAGGGCAGCAGAAAACTGAGGAATGTCGGTATCAGTCGCGACCACAAGTTTGGCAGACTGCGTAGGTACGTCGCAAAAGGGAGCGTCACACAGCGGAGAAAAGGCGATTTCAGCTCGAGCGCAGTCAATAACGGCACGATGAGTCGAAAGGAAGTCACATCCCAGGATGATGTCGTGTGAGCAGTGAGACAGCACAATAAACTCGATGGTGTACAAAACATCTTGAATGAGGACACGGGCCGTACATGCGGCTGAGGGATGAATGCGCTGTGATGAGGCGGTGCGAAGCGAAAAGTCAGAAATTGGGGTAGTCACTTTGCGGAGTCGGCGGCAGAGAGCTTCACTTATGACAGATACTGCAGCGCCCGTGTCGACGAGGGCGAGAACCTTGGCACCTTCCACGAACACTACGATTACATTAGCGGGACGACACGGAGGACTTGAGGAGTTCGAAACAAGCGCAGTTCTTGCCCCCGGAACTGCGGCTGTTAGTTTCCCTCAAGCGAGGAGCTAGAACGTCGCAGCATCGGAGAAGGGGAACGGCGTCGAGGGGAAGGCGATCGGCGAGTGGTGTAAATTTGGCTATCAGGGGAAACAAAGGGGGGACCAGGTAGCCTTCTCGGCGAGGATAGTTCGGCATCGTACGGGTAGGAGCGCAGGTCAGGCCGAGAAGGCGGAAGGCGCTGGCGGCAAAGCCGCGCGACATGGCCGGGCAGACCACAGGCGTAACAGATGGGTCGGTTGTCCGCAGTACGCCAGGGATTGGTAGGATGCGGGCGAACCCTTGACACGGAGCTTGAGACGGGGGCTCAGACGGCGGCGGAGGACGGAAAGAAGGGGCGGCCTGGTAGGAATCGGTTGCCGGCGTATGTCGTGGCCTGGCCACCGCTTGGGCGTACGTCAGGGGTGCTGTGACAGGCGCGGGCACAGGGCTGGACGGTAGCAGATCAGCGACTTGGTCTTGCACGACACGGCGAATGGTAGGAGCCAAAGACGGGGTCGAGTCAGGAACTTGGCGGGCGGGGTCTTGAAAATGGGATATGAGGGACAGCTGGCGAGCGACCTCTTCACGAACGAAGGCTTTGATGTGGTTGAGAAGAGGGGAGTCCTCAGGAGTAGTACCGCCCAGGGCCAGAGTGGAGAGGGCTTCGTCGCAGACACCGGCACGCCGTGTAGAAGCGCGCTGCTTGCGGAGCTCGTCGTAGCTCTGGCAAATCTTAATGACCTCACTGACGGTGGTGGGATTTTTCGCGAGGAGCATCTGAAATGCGTCGTCAGCGATGCCTTTGAGGATATGGTGGATCTTGTCCGCTTCTGGCATGGCGGCGTTGACACGTTTGCAGAGGTCAACGATGTCCTCAATGTAACTTGTGAAGGTCTCGTCGGTGTGTTGAGCGCGGTCCCGTAAGCGCTGTTCGGCACGTAGCTTGCGCACCGCAGGGCGGCCGAACACTTCCGCAAAGCTCTTCTTAAATACGGGCCAAGTGGGTAGGTCCGCCTCATGGATTCGAAACCAGAGGTTCGCCACGTCCGTGAGATAAAAGATGACGTTACTCAGCTTGATAGTGTCATCCCACTTGTTATAGCTGCTCACTCGTTCATACGATGACAACCAGTCGTCAACATCTTGGTCGGCAGTCCCACTGAAGAGGGCAGGGTCACGCTGCCGGATGGCGCCAGAACAAATGACGGTGGTTGAACTGGCCGCCGGTGTTGGGGCAGTCTCATCTGGCATGGTTGACAGAGGCGGCAGCGTACGGCTCCGGAGTTCCAGGTTGGTAGGGGACGAACTCAGCACCTCCACCAATTGTAGGGGTGCGTTTATTAGGCGTCCTCAAGAGACCGAACCGCCGTGCAGGATCTGGCAGCGTAGACGGGCGTAGCCAGCACCAAGAGAGCGGGGCAACTTCGTCGTCGTCAGGCGCAGCGGAGTGTCGGCGCATAACTTCGTCGTCGTCAGGCGCAGCGCAGTGTCGGCGCATGACGGTAGTGGAACCTGTCACAGTTGGCACACTACACAATTATTATAATCGTATTGGTGATCATTTTTCTGTATTATGTCTGTTCACGTCATGGTGTTTGTATTGACTTAGCGTGCACTCTATTAGGCCAATTGGCTGTTCAGGCACATTTAAAATAAAATATCTACCTATCTATTTAAGCAGAAGCACAGCACCAAGGTACTCACCAACTGTTTGAAGCACTGTGTGCAAGTTCTCGTGCCGACATGAATACAGGTACTTTGGAATGCACACTGTCCAAGTCTTCATCATGCCATGCCACTCCAACTCTCTGGTAGCAAAATTTTCCACTAAAAAAAAGAGCAATTTTGTTTGTTAGACTAGTAATATTAAATTTTACTATGTACTAGGTACTTCTCGTCATTCTACCCCAGACTAAACCATACCAGTGATCATCATGTTTTGAATTTTGTTGTATATGATCACAAAATGTGGTGTAATTAACATGTTAGAAATTCTGGTGAAAATAAATCTGACAAAGTATTGCTTAAAAAAATCTGGGCACAAGGAAAAAGTAACCCTACTGAAAAATCCCGTACGAATTTTAAACCGGAACCGCATACCGGGTTATTGTACAGGATTTGCGATACCGGATTACCGGAATATCCTGTATAAAACAGGATACAGTCCTGTATAATACAGGACTCTCCTGTTTTGTACAGGATACTCCGGTAATCCGGTATCGCAAATCCTGTACAATAACCCGGTATGCGGTTCCGGTTTAAAATTCATACCGGATTACAGGACAGTCCTGTATTCTACAGGCTAGGCCCGTATTATACAGGAGGGCCCTGTATCACAGGACAAAGGCAGGAATAAAATGCTTCAATATATTCCACTTGGACTAAATCTGCCCAAAAACTGGGACCATAAGTGTACATGCCAAATGCTGGAATATACAGAGCCTCAGACACTGGTAATCTGCAATTATCAGCGACTCGTATTGCAGTCGATGTGCAATTGTGTTATTTGCTCCCAGCTTTTACCAAGTATTGGTAGCTTGGTGAGTATTAGAATGCATCAAAAACTCCAAAAGATGTTTATTTTTTTGCATGTGTTGAACCAGCCCACTGAGGTAATAATTTAACTCTTTGCGGCGATCTACCGGCGCTGGGGTCTCTACAGGGTGCTGGCCAATGAAGTAGTGAAAAGCACCTGCATAAAAGAAAATATGATTGGTAGTACATAATGCCCCCACCTTATCATTTAATTGGGCACTGACACACAACATAATGCATTGAGCACTGTGACATGCAACTTACGGCCAATGGCTTGTAGCTTTTCAGGGGTCATTGGCTTCCTGCCCAGTGTCGAGGCTTCTGACTTCAGGTTCCGATGGCAAGCTTGCCCTGCAACGCGCCTTTCCAGGAGTTGTGGAGTCGTCCAAAGGCTGCGTCCTTGCAGAAACGCTAATCTTTGGGTGCCACCATAACTGCTGCCCACGTTGCCGAAGGAATAAAAATTCCATTCCCGAGGTACACCTGTATGCAATAATTACAAATGCATACCCCAGCAGCACAAACAGGGCTCTGAATTGCGGGCCCTCGTGGGCCCAGACAAGCCACAGACAAGCAAGGCGTCTCAAGACGCCAGGCCCTGAGCATTGGCAATGCTCAGTATCGTGAATGCACCTCACGCATTCCATATTTGAATCAATAATGTATTGAAACTCTGCGTCGTAACATTGTTGGTGTGTAAACAGGTTGCTCGGACGATTCCGATGCTTGCGTCGTCATCCTCCATTATTTACGGCACATACCGCAGCATCGATGCGATGCTTGATGTTTGTTCAAGGGCTTGAGCCGCTCCCCCTCAGGACGCTTATCGATGATTGCTCCCGCACGTGTACACCACATGCCTCTGTAAAGAAAGAATACAAACTATAAAACTAATTTTAGTCGTGTTATCATGAAGGACAAGCAATTTCGGTATGTAACTGAAAGAAAATTTTGCGCTATTTCGTCCCTCTACGCTGTGCAATCTACAAAGTTTTAGTTAAAAAGACACTGGACAGTTAGAACGTTTCTGTTGACGCCGAGCATATACCCGAAACGGAGGCAGTACTTAAAGAACAGAGTGATTTAAAATGCGTACTTACGTCCTAGCAGCACGACGTCGCCGTCATAAAATCCGCCTTCACAGCCGTGGCCTCCATCGGTCAAATGTTCACCACTCACGTCTTTCGGAGCGAAGTCATTCATCACTGAGACAAGGATGATCGGGTTCCACCATATTTGCACTGGACGTACGCATTGAAGGCGATGTCATCTTTGATCATGGATTGACCAAGGCAACACGAAGAAAGGCGCAAAAAATTGTATAACAAATTCAACGCCAACGAGCGAGTGCCAGCGTGTTTTCGCAGCTACCTTCATCGCTTGACACTCAACCAGCCGCAGGAAAGAAAAACCTGTTCCAAACAAAATCAGGAAAGGTGGGGGAGGACTTCTGCATAAAGTCACCGCGCTGCGACCGGGCACAGTGAACAAGCAGAATCGGAACCTCCTCGCCACTTCATGGAAGCCTCGCGGGGAGCGTGGTCGGGAGGGCGGCTTAAAATGCTCGGTCGTGGGTTGTAGAGTGAGCGCCTCCGCGCCGCTTCGGGGAACGGCACTGGAAGGGACATGACAGACACAGAGGAGCCCAAGGGGAAGGAACAAAGGCCGATAGAAAAGCCAGGAATGCGCAGTTTTTTTTTTTTTTTTGCGACCGGACCCAGGAAAAGGCAACGCGGTGAGGAGAGAAAAGAAAAAAAGCTTTAAAAAAAATTGCGCAAAGACGGGTTACTCGTGTAAGGTTTCTACAGGTGGTTTTTGTTTTTATTTTGTTCTCTCGAGCGCTGTTTCTTTTAGCTAGCACGAAGCGTCGCCCTTAAAGGAACACCCCAAGCTGCCGGCTCCGTTGAATTAACCTTTTCTTGTTCGTCGATAGAAATGTTCTGGGCGATTTGTGATTAGTATGTGTTCCTGATAGAGTGAAGGGTGGGGCCGCTGGCGATGACGCTTGGACAAGTTGCGTTATCAGTGGGCGATCACTTGAAGAAGTGCAAAGAATTCCTGCACGAAAACCAAGAATTTTCTTTCTTCATCGGTGCGTCGCTAGAGGCTGCCGCTAGCGAACATTAAGAAAGCTGCTGCAATGAACGCGGCAGTAGCAAACCTTTTTGAGCCTCTGGCGCAGTCACCGGAGGCTCGCCATGTTTATCAGCCAGTCGTGAAGTATCTGCACTGTGAAATCTAGAGTAATCTGCGCAGGACTTACGAAGGCTGCTGGCGGATATATACTAGCCGTTTGCCCGCACACAGCCGCTCTGGCTTTGTCAGGGTGCTGCACAGGAAGCCAATATGGCGGTTGCCCGCAATTCCCCTTCATGCAGCCCCCGCCTTTCATGCACAAACTGCATGTTTTGCCACTGCGAAGCTCACGCTTAGCCCTTTTCTTTTGCTAGCCCTTTCAGCAAAACCGTGTGTGTGTTGATTATCGCACTTATGCGCACGTTGACCCCCCACCCCCCTTCCCCTAAAAAATATCTGCTGGCGTACAACAGTCAATCTGCAGAAGAAGCACCAAAACCGCAGCACATATCGCTCTGAATACAGGCTGGTATGTCCGGTTTGAGCTCCGTACCGGACTAGTCTGTCCGGTTTGAGCTCCGTACCGGACTGGTCTGTCCGATTTGAGCTTCGAACCGGGAATGGACTGCCCGGTATGAGCTCCGTACCGGAACGGTCTGTCCGGTTTGGGATCGATACCGGACCGGTATGAACCGGTATAGCCATCTAACCGGACGGGTCTCGCCGGTATGAGAGTCATACCGGACCGGTATGAAACCGATATGTTCCGGTAAAATCCGGTTTGCCGCGATACCGGATTTTTCAATAGGGAAGCTAGCCAGATAGCTAGCAAACATCCAGCTATGCGAAAAAAAATTTTAACTTCCATTCCAGACAAAGGAAAGAAAATTCCTCTGGTTTTTCTTCACAAGCCTCTGCAATTATACAATTCAGTGAATCTACTCTGCGAGTACACGAACCTACCAGTACGAGACAATGACAAGAAAGGAGACAAAACAGGCGCTGACTCGGAACTGAAGTTTATTGAAGTAAACAGGGAGTACATAGAAAAGCCAAACAACACCACAAACTACACAGTTACAGATAAGCTATACCGCAACATGAGTAAAAGATCGCCCTTAACTTTCCTCTTATCTAGATAGTCAAACTCATTACATATTAACGTGATGGACAGCACACTCACACATTTGTCACCGAGTCATAAGATGTGTCTACCCTCGATAATTTTCCGGTTAATCTGCTACGAGTATCGCCAAAATGAGTGTTGCCAAAAGGAATGGCTAGCAGCCTTCACATTCCTCGCGATGTACAGATAAGTTAGAACCCCTACCAATATCCAAATATCTCTTGTGCTCCCGTAGTCTTACATTCACACACCTTCGAGTTTGACGAACATAAACCCAACCCCAAGATAACAGTATCTGATACACCACATATATTTTACAAGGCACATATGCTTTTCCCGGACCAAATTCACAAAATTATTCTTCACAATTTTACAGATTGTTGACAACTTATTAGGGCCAACAGCACCATTTCTGCTCCATAGCTTCTGACCGCATTTTTCAAATTGTGCGACAATCTACGAATATACAGTAACACAGTCGATCTTTTCGCATCTCGATGGCTGGCCCCGGCCGTATCCTGCCAATCCCTGTGAAGGGGTTTTAGCTTTAACATGCTAAAGGGAAGAATGGCGCAGCATCAAGTAATAAGGACAGCAGGACAGCAAGCACATGCACAAGTGCCAACCTTGGAGCGGATACAAAATCCAAGAGCCCGTGTTTGACAATCAGCACTGACAGTCAAGGAAATGAGAAAACACTGATTTGAACATTCAAGATTGAATGAGCCCGATCCTTGACTGCCAATGCTGAATGTCAAGCACACGCTCTTGGATTCTGTATCCGCTCCAAGGTTGGCACTAATGCGTGTGTGCTCTCCTGCTGTCCTCATTACATGATGCTGTGCCATTCTTACCTTTAGCATCTTATACGCTCAGCTTTAACAATTTATCACACACTCTTGCAATAGCATGGTTGGGGAATAATGCTTTCGTAAGCCTTAAAATCTGCTCTTGGAGACCACTTGTCATGCTGTGAAAGCATCACTTCATCAATACCGAGCCTAGCTTAGATGACGTAATGCTATCTTTCACCAGCTTAAAATGGTTCGGCCAGTAGTCAAGTAGCTGCTTGACACTCCTGGGTGAATATCGGCAGCATACATGGCATGTGCAGAACATCAAGGTGAAGCCCAGAAACCGCAGCTCTTTTTGATGGAACATTTCCTCCAAGGAAAACCTAAGACAAAGAAAGGCCTTGCTTCTTAAACAACTTGACAATATGCACAGGTCCCACACTATCGCAACCTTTTGTAAAAGACCAGAAAATCAGACGCAGTGAAGATTTTCCCCCAGCCCAGCGCAAGTTCTTGGCAATCACTCCATCCACCCTGCTTAAGAGAATATTACTTAGCACAGGGGCATTAAATCGATACATATACTAGACTTTTGAACATATGCCGCACAGCCATACTCCACAAACATGCTCTTCAAATAAAAGGAGATAAGTCCAAAAAAAAAAGACTACTACGCACCTGTTCCTAAACACACGCTCATCATTGTGCTCCGATATACACATTCACAAGCTTTTCAAGAGGTCCTCATACGGGATGGAATAAAATAGTTCTACATCGACACTAACCGCCAGACAATCCGCTAGCTTGCCATTCATCAGATACTCAACCACACTGCGAATTGAGTACAACAAACGGATCTTCAAGATGTGAAGTAGACAGATGCTTTTGCAAATAACCAGACAAAATTTTGAGAGAACGCTTTTCTGAAATTTATCTGAAGAGCATCCTAGTGAATAGCATTTATTTTAAGAGCATGGTTGTAGAGTATTGTAGTGTGGTATGTGTTCAAAAATCTGGTATATGTAGTGGTTCGAAGATGGGCCTTGTGCTAAGAGATATTTTAAGCAGGGTGGATAGAATGATTGTCAAGGACTTGCATGGACTGGGCGAAAAATCTTTGCTATGTTGATGATTTTCTGGTGTTTTACAAAGGTTCTCATAGTTTGGGACATGAACCTATTCTCAAGCTGTTTAAGGAGCAAGGCCTTTGTCTTAGGTTTACCTTGGAGCAAATGTCGCCACAAAAAGAGCTGCGGTTTTTAGACCTTACCTTGATGATCTGCACACACCATGTGCGCTGGTGATATTCACCCAGGAGTGTTAAGCTGCTACTTGTACACAGGTTGGCTATTCCAAGCTAGTGAATATAGCATTGGACTGTCAAGCAGTGATGCCACGGCTGCTGATTTATCAGTACATCTACTGATTTTTAAAATTTTCTGCTGATTCAGTGATAAAGCGTTTGAATCTACTGATTTTCTTGCTTTTATACTGAACCGAAAGCAAAAGCTGCTACTTTTTCCAGTTGGTTATATTAACCCCATGACTTTTTCAGTAAAAATGCGGTTGGCTCCGAGGTTGACATCATTCTTTCCTTCCTCCATGGTTAACATACATTCTTGCGTTTCCAGACTCTCAAACGTGGCGCTACCTCTGTCTTTGAGCAAAGTGGGGAAAAGGTGAGGCGGTGAATTTGTGAAAGTGGGTGCACTACCGTACCCCACAACTATGAAACCACAAGTCCACAACAATGACACCAAAACTATCAAACCAGAACCAATGGCGCAGTACATACCGCGTGTGGCAGGTCACGCATTAAGTTCAGCGTGCGCGCTTCATTACGAGCTCACCGGATAAGTAATATCTGTATGTCTTAAGTTCTCGATATGTTAGTACTAATAATTTAGTGATTCACCCGTCGAGGTTATATTTATGTCCACTGCAGCACTTAGGCCTCTCCCAGCGATCTCCCAATCACCCCTGTCGGGAGGATACTATACTCTAGATTTCAGGTACTAACTACCATCTGACGCCTTTGAATATGCCATCAGAGGGCTTCACTGTTTTTCACTTCGTGTTTGACAATGGCTCTCTGGATCCCCGGGTTTTTCAAAAGTATCGCCAAGAATCTCGTGGCCAATTTTTGTACTATTTCTTAGAAGCTTCAATACAGCAGAGTACTAATATAAGCGCTGAATTCATGGGCTCATAAACTGAGTACAAAAATTGAAATGAAAAATCTACTGATTTCTACTGATTTTTTGCGAAAAAATCTACTACTATTTTTTTATGTGTCGTGGCAACACTGCTGTCAAGCCTGGGCTCAGAATTGATGAAGTCATGCTTTCACAGCACGACGACTAGTTTCCAAGAGCACATTTTAGGTTAATGAACACAGGATTTCCTAACCAGGTTATTGCAAGAGCATACAATAAATTGTTAAAGAAGCCGAAAGCTTTTCACGGTGACCGGCGCAATCCGGCCGGGGCCAGCCAGCAAGATGCCAAAAGACCGGTTGTGTGACCGTACGTACATAGATTGTCGTACAAATTAAAAAATGCGGCCAGAAGGTATCATGGAAAAGCGATTTTCTTGGCCCCTAATAAGTTAGTTAAAATATATAAAATTGTTAAGAATAATTCTGTGAATGTGGCTCGAGAAAAGTACACATGTGGTGTGAAATGTATATGTACCTTGTAAAATGAACATGGTATCAGACACTATATCTTATGGTCGGGTCTATATAGGTCAAACTGGAAGGTGTATCAATGTAAGATTACAGGAGCACAAGAGGGTAGAGGTTCTAACTTTTCTGTACATTGCAAGGGATGTGAAGGCTGCTACCCTTTCCTTTTGGCAGAACACATTTTGGCAGTAAATTCAGAGAAGATTAAATGGTAGATTATTGAGGCTAGACACACCTTACGACTCGGTGACTAATGTTCAAGTGTGTTGGACTATCTCGATCAGGGGAATGTTCAGGGCCATTGACTTATGTTGTCATGTATGCTTATTTGTAATTGTGTGGTTTGTGGTGTTGCTTGGCTTCTTCATGTATTCCCTATTCACTTCAATAAACTTTGGCCGCGACACAGCGCTTGTCTTGTCTCTTGTCTCGTCTTTCGCACTGGTAGATTCACCATGATGTCTCACCTCTGCAGAAATCCAATACGACATTTTCCTCTTCACACTTGAGGTTCAGTACATAATAAGGCCAACGCTAGTCATCCGCAAGAAAAGTTCATGGCTCCATTAACACCGCCTCCTGCTTACAAGACACAGTGCGGCATTCATTGTAAATTCTACCTGCAACACAGGAAGCAAAGTTTTAGTTTTAGTAGACTAAACTAGGAAAGAAGCACAAAATATCTACAGCCATACGGCCGAGCTGAAAGAAAGAGAGGGTAGTGTAATAGTGAATATACTGATATAGTTTTGTATAACATCTTCTGTTCATATAAAATGTACACTTTTTTTCTTATTCTGACGCCTGGGTATGCTATTTTGTGCACTTATTTCATGGGCCCGAACTAGCAGCTTGCTAAGGGCCCAGATGCTTTTATCACCCTGTTTGTATAACCTTCATCCAAAGTGAATAAACTGATACTGATATTGCATGCAAGATATATGCATGATATATTGTGATATTCAACACTGCTACCATTGGCTTAGCCAACTATTTATGCATAACAAAAAATGCAGTATCACATGAATACTGATACAGTACTATTAGTGTTAATATTAGCAGTGCAGGTTCGATGAAAAAAAAGGGGCCTAGTGCTAGCTGCCATTCCCACAGCAGGCTTGTGACCAATCGCCAGTTTAAAGGAAAAAGGAATGACTGAAAAGGGAGAGAGCCAGTAGGAAGACAGGCATAAAAGGACTTAGGATACAATAGGCAGGCAAAGTTATTTAGACAGCAACCACAAAAGAAACATTAACACCGAAGTAAAGATGTACAAGACCAACCATGCCATTGTGCAGAGTGGAATACTTGTTAACCTGATTTAGCTCAAAATATATTTTCATATATACTTGTGCTATAAAGTGATTATATTCATTAATAGCATAACTGACCAACTGAAACCAAAACAGGGATGAAGGGCGGTGAATGAGCCCTAGGCGTGATGCTTTTGCCTTCCTAGTGGGACACAGAAGGATCATTCAGTTGAACATCGGGTCTCTGAGATTAATATGTAGTTTAATATTAGCGGAAAAATAGAAGTAGTAACAACAAAGCAAGCCATTTAGCTGAACATTGTTCTATGCACATGAGAAAAAAAAGCATTATGAATAACCAAGTATCCAATGTCTGTAGCTGCACATTTCTTCACACACGTGTCTAAAACATATGCGCATGATTTTCCACAAGAGAGTGTCTGGTTTAGATGGGATACCTGCTATGGCAGTAGTACACAATCAGGCTGGAATGAAATGCAAACAGTGCCTATGAACAAGACAAAATATTTCACCTGTGTGATTTCAGCTTGAGTATGCAGCTAGCATGATTCTTGTTTCAGGATAAGAGATCTACCTAATACACATATATGAACCCTTGCTAAATGTATACCTCGCTGCAAAGTAGAAAAGTACTGCACATGTATGTTCGCATTTCGTTCCGGCCTAACTGTAAATGCATAATGTGTGTCTAATGCATATAATTATCAATCAAGGCTGTCACTTCCAACACCAAGCAGATACGTGAAACCTGTAAAAACTCCTTGAAGGCAAGAGTCTGGAGACAAGCTTCTAGACCCACTCTGAAGGATGTAGATTTGGTGTTTAGTGTGGCATATAATTACGTCTGCATTAATAGCGAGCATGTACGGCCAATACAAGGAGCTTCTGAATTTGGTCGCCTGAAATTTGCTTGGGAGAACGCAAAATAATGCTAAAGTGTAATCTATAGACACAATATTGCATGCTGAATAAACAACAAGAAAAAAAGAAGGCAATGCTCTGGAAGC
Organism: Amblyomma mixtum; assembly: GCF_055824585.1. Lineage (NCBI taxonomy): Eukaryota > Metazoa > Arthropoda > Arachnida > Ixodida > Ixodidae > Amblyomma > Amblyomma mixtum. The sequence goes on from NC_143014.1 coordinate 19,687,463, forward strand.
ACATTCAGTCATTCAAGACAAAAATGATGAGGTATGCTGATGCTGCTACTTGACAATAGAAAAAAGCGACCACTGCTTACTTACAATAAACGCTTTCTCTGAGCAAGCAATGAAAGAGAGCTGTAACTCATGAAACCTCACGTCATTCTTTTTATAAAAAAAGGAATTTAATAGGTTGCAATGCAAGAATCCCGGCCATAATAGTATTCTCCTCACACTTGGGTTACACAATCCAAGGCTTTTAACAGCATGTGTTTTTGCATGTGTTCATTTTGAAGCTTTATGCGGTTGAAGCGACACAAAATATTTACTTCCCCATGAAGCTGTGCGTGTAGCATAATCACAGAAAATATTTTTTACACTGGACAGAAATACAACAGCATAGTGGCGTGACTGACAGACAACAGGCTTCGGGGACAGTGCAAGACAATGATCTGAAATCCTACACAACAGACCTGCGACATTACAATGGCTAAATCCTTGATAGTAGTATTTAACAGCCATCTAAATGCTCGTGCGCAACAGGTGGGAGCGCTTTACTGCTAAGCAACAGTAAACCTTTGCCACTAGTCTAAACAAAAGTGCGCCTCATCGCGACTTCCACTAAACTTTTTTGCTCCCAGTGCAATATCATCTTAACATAAACAATGCATGTCGTCTCTGTTCCGGACTGCCAATCAGCCTCGAGAAGACAAAGATGCTTATAAAAAAAGAACAAAGCTACAAGCTCTCAAACCTCACAGTGAACATAGAAGTAGCAGAGCCATGTAACCTAGCCAATAGTTCGAAGCTAAGCAGCGGAAGAAAATATGTTAAGGCCAGGACTGAGCAAACAGAAAATCATGGAGGAAACCTAAAAGCAGCAACAAGCAATGAGAGTGCAGTTGCCTTGACGTTCATTGTCAATACCAACTGCTCAAAGTAAAGGAAACCAGGGTATAAGAAATACAGCATTTCATATTATGCTTTGAGCAAATGCAGTGAGAATGAAACAGGGTAGAGACTTGTCTTATAACATTTTCACTCTTTACTTTGCACCAGAGGAAAATAAATTTGTGTGCAGTTCATCTACTGCTTGGCACTGTCCTAGAAGGAATGAATCCAGGTCTCGAAAAGTCTACAGAGAGAATACCGATGCTGCATGTGCATTTCTCTCTAGACTCCCTCGTTTATTCCTTCCCTTAGGTTCAGGAGTCCACCGAGAGAACTGAGACAGTTACTGCCCCATTTTCTTTCCTCAAAAACCAATTTTCATTTCATTTCTCTGAACTGTCCTGAAATGTGTATAAGTTACCAATTTTTTAGTGCCCAATTACATACTGTAATTTTTGCAAGGAATATGAGGTTGATGAACAGAAAAAAAAATGTCTGGAATGGTACCTTTGGTAACTTGGCACCTGGACAAACAGCTGACCCACTGGGCGTCCCCAAGGGCTCTGCTTCGAGGCGTCCCTTGCAACAGTAGCCGGTTGTCCAGATCCAAAGGAACCATGCGAATGATTACCGAAAAGTTTAAGGACAGCAGATGCATGAACACAAAACAGCTTTTCAGCACTGTTGCAGTGGGATGAACGGTTCCAAATCTCTAGACTATACCTGGTAATAAATAAATTATCAGAAGACCATCTCGAGCGCAGAATGATCTCAAATAGAGTTCAGTAAAGCAGAAAGTTGGGCTAGTTGGTATCGATCCATCTAAAATCGGAGCACAGAAAAACACGCAGAACACAGGGAGAGCGGACAGGACAAGCACATTCAACACGCACTACCAACATGGACAGCTTGTGCTTAATTGAATCGAAAAGTTTACGCTGACCGACCAATGTTACTTCAAATAGAGACAGAAAGCGCTGCACGTTGTGCTGTTACCGTGAACATAACATGCGACGAGACACAGGGTTACAATACAAACAAAAAACCGCTTTCAAAATTTGAGAACAAATTGCTCACCTTCTCACAAGTTCACCAAACCGGAGACGATGCCGTGTCACTCGTGATGACCATAAACAGTAAAAATGCAATGCAGCTGACTTTCCTTGCGCAATTTTCAGTCGATTAAACTTCGAACTGTTCGCACCGACCACCGTTCACCTCACCAAGCATGTGTGCACGGAGGAAGTAAAATTCATGCGGGCAAGTCAGCCGCGCAAAACTCCGAGCACGATGCCATTTGCAGAGCTATGGTGGCTAGCAGAGCTGCACGCAGCTGCACGGGAAATTCATAGCCCCATTCGCGTATTCGCGTCCGCAAAAGCGCACCACCTTGAAAACATATCAAATGTATTTAATTTTACCGTAGCTTTTTTAGCTGACAACTTGAATGGTTTTACATATTAAAATTTTCTTTTCGTTTCATGAGCGTTGTTACCACAAGAGCGCAGGGCATGCAGCTTGGCCATGACGAGCCGAAGCGCTAGCCAAGCCCGCAGTCGGAACCATCATGCGCGGAGTTGCGGAGTTGCGGAGTATGAGTGGTGTTGAGTGAACAGGTGCTTTAGAACGGTTTTTGTTCTTCCGTGTTCGCTGCGTGCGTCCTGCGCGCTGTGTTGTCGTTACGGTGAGTGTATGTGTGCGGCCCGTACGCCGCATTGGAGTGTACAACCGCTTGCTGTCCCATGCGGCATCGATGCATAGTAAAACGACCGTGCAGAATGTGCGTCACAATGACAGTGGCCCTGCACTAAAGAGGAGACGAAGCCGGCGGAAAAGCTGCTCACCCTCGTGGGACTGCAAGAATCTGGCGAGGAACGGTCGACACGCGTTTCGGTGGATGATTTCGTTTATCAAGCTAAAAAATTCAGCACTGGCCAATAGCACTGATGAGCTGCTGCTGCGTCATGATAAACACCTGTCTAATGTTTATTACAAGCTTGTTGGATGTGAACGTGGCCATGAGTGGTATTCGTCGAGTAGCGGCCCTCAGGAGGTGGAACCAGTCGATACCTGAAGACGATTACTGTTTGCCCGCGCCCTGGCGCCTCGCTTCCAACCGCATGCGTTGGCGTTATTTATATCTGATTTTCACACGTAGTGGAACTGTCGCAAACATTACAGCCGCATCTTTCAAACGTGCCGTGTGAAGAGGACCATTTTTCATATTTTTTTGAGGGAGGGGGTGGGGGAATGAGCGGCTGCTCAAATGTCATTCTTTATTATTTTGAGCTTATTTTCCATATATGTGCCAGGTTGTCCCATTCTTGCCTTTGGTTACATGTAAGCAGTGCATTTATTGGGCATAAATTTCTTTGCTGTTGTATGGGCACAGGGTTAATGATTCTCATTGTATTGTGGTGACACATCATTGTATACACTTCTTGCAGAATGTCTAAGGGGGTAATAAATTACTGAGCAGAGAGTATGCCCTTTGATAAATGCGGGGAACATTACTGATTTACTTCACACTTGGCATTTTCTGTTGTCGTTAGTGGTTATGTATGCCTTGCCTGCTGCTTTCCAGTGTAGGGGCGAGAGGCATGTCAAGCTCCACTTAGCAGCTTTTTTCCGTCCACTCTTTACTGGTCAACATGGCAAAATAAACTGAACATAATGCATGCTTGCTGAGACTTAGCTTAGACAACAATTCATTTATTTACTCTCAGCGCCTATCAGCGCCAGAGAGAGGAGTGGGTGGCTAACAAAAATACATGTCTAATAGGCAGATTAGTTAAGGTGATTATACACAGCATACTTGAAGGCGTCGGATGCAGTGATGGACATGACGAAGGCAGAGAAGATGTGACAGTTGGAAACGTAGAAAAGTAGAGATCTGCGTGAGCTTGCACATGACTTAAGGTGAACACGAGCAAAAAATTAAGAAGGTGCAGAGGACTGAGGCCAGAGTTAAAGCTAGTTTAACAAAGAAAAGAACCTCCCAGCAAGCCAAAATGAGCACATGCAAGCAGTTACGTAAACACAGAACATGGAACATAAAACTTTTTGGACGGAAGAAAAGCCAAGGCACATTGCTCATTGTGATGTTGCTTAAAAAGTTGGTGTCTAGTTGTTCACCTTCGTATCCGGTCATTCCACACCTAGCAACTGAAATGCCATCATGAAGGAGCATCTCCAATCACTCTAATTGCATGGGAGGTACACATCTCCAGATGTCAGAGGCTTGGTGTCTCATTTTAGTCTGGATAGTTTGGTAGATATAAACATTACCGCATGTAAGAGGCATGTGGTAGCCTTGCAGGGGGTGTATTTTGTAAGTCTTACACCATGTTGTGCAATGCTGGCATGTTTCATTATTTACATTGCAGTAATATGTTAGCACAGGCGAGAAAGTTTGTAACTGAGCAGAAAAAAACAATATTCATGCCATGTCTTAGCCGCATTCTTAGTACCATATAAAAACATAGTGTGTATAAGGAACCCCTCATTTTTTTGGCAAATTTTTCTTTGCGAGCACTGGTTTTTTGCAAGTTAGGAGGGTTCTACAGTCTTCTGTGGCTGTCGACGGGCCCACATGTTTGTCAAAGCTGCAGAGTTCATGATGGGTCATGTCAGTGCAAGCTAAATAAAGGTGGATAGGAAATTCATGCTTCCAGAGTACATTCGAGAAAAAACAGCTATTATTTCCTACTCAGGATGAGGGAAAAGCACCAACGGTGCACATCCTCCTTGTCACTACAGCAATTATGGCTGCTGACTGCTTTTTGGCAGCGTTTCATTTATCCGCAGGAAGACCAGACATGAATGGCCGGCTATAGGTACCTAATAAATTAAACATTGCAATGAGCAATATTTTGTTGTGCCTGTGCTTTTGTTATCCGTGAAGGAGTTAGGGTTTTTGATTGATGGATGTGTAGCAGAGATGTGACTGCTACATTGCACTGCATTCACAAATTTGTTTGCCCATGCTTTTGGCTTTCTCAGTGGTTCGTTTCCTTATCAAACGGCAGATGGAAATTCGGCTTTCGCCTTGTGCATTTTCATCATGTTTGTAATGTATTTTCAGCTGGTGTTCAGTTTCAATTTCGAGAAGTTGTCTAACCATTGTTTGTGTCTAAATGTTTTTTAACTCTTGACCTCATTGCGCTGCATTTCTAAATTATTTATTCAATGCATTTATTAATTGTTACCCAGTCATGTGGCTAGCAACGTGATGAAAACATTTTTTTATGAAGTCAACGTTCTCCTTTTAAAGTTGTAGCAAAGTAAGTCCTTTGTTATTTAATGTTGCTCACAATTTGTAGCAATCCCTCAACGTTGAAGCAACATTATGCGTAACTTGGGTCTAGTTTGATTATCACCCCCCCCCCCTCGGATCTTCACCTTTGCACACGGGGTTAATATCATTTTCGCCATGCTAGTTTGCGGACATTGTTGAACAAGAGTAAACCACACAGATCGGAAATGGGACATCATGTGGTGCCTAGTCCGGGGGCTAACAGTTACGGCGAGTAATACGTTTCAGAAAATGCATAATACGGCCAGCCACCTTCACGAATGTGTTACGGATGGACCCTCCATTTTAGATGCAACAGAGCAAGCGTTTGTTCTGTTATGGAGAGTAGGTACGTAACATTCACGGAATTTTTTTGCAGTGTACCCGCGGTGGTAATTCACCTTCATCTGTTAGTTTATTGATAGTTTTCTCTACGATGTTCTTTTGCTCAGCGGTCGGGTGGGATGGGAGTTTAGTATAGAATTTTGGGTTGTTGAGCTGCCGGTTACCCTCCTGAATGTTGTTATCTGTTTCTAAAATAACTATGCCTCCACCTTTGTCGGCGGGCTTAATGACAATGTCGGTTCGTTTGCTAAGTGAGCCGAAGGCGTTACGCTCTTTTTTGTGAGGTTAGGTGGCCCAGATTTTGGTGTCCCAAAAGCTTGAAGAATCTAATTTTGTACCGCTTTTATATATAGGTCTAGATGTCTGTGCCTACCAGTTTTGGGTGTCCACTGTTCCTGTGGTTGGGGGTACCGAACATTATTTGTGTTCGGTTTGTCGAAGAAATATTCCCGTAATCTGAGAGTTCGCGAAAAGTTATCTAGATCCTGGAGTAACTTGTACTCGTTATACTTGCCATGGCTTGGGCAGAGTTTTAGGCCACGCGACAGAAGGGACTTTTCCTCGGGGGTGAGCTGTGAGCTTGACAGGTTAATTATATTTTCCGGAAGGTGTGGCTCTTCGGGTGTTCGGTCTAATGTGGTTGGATGTTGGTTTACGGTTTCGTTGTAATTGTCGGGTGTGGGTATGTGGTTTGCTAGTTGTAATGGCATTGTGAGCGCTGTACAATCCTCGACAAGGATGCCATCACGGGAAAATTTAGTAAGTTTTTTCGTCCAAATTTGCTGAGTTTTATTAAACTTGAAGACCTCAAGCTCATTTACCTCGGATGTTGAGAGTATCATGCTTTGACGGGCCTCTTCTCCTCGAGTGTTAGTGATGCCAACGTCTTTTCGAAGTGCTCAGTTGTTATTTTTATGAGGTTTATGGATGCCTTAAGTAGTTCTGTGCTCCATGCTAGGCGATGGGATTCCTAAAGGTTGCTAATGGATGGGGTTAAAGGTACAAAAAGTCCTTTCGGCACAGTTTCTGATTTAAGGTATATTTCAAGGGATTTTACGCGGAGCTGGTGCTTGATTCGTTTCTCAATAATTTTTCTTAGCTTTAAAAAATTCCGAGAGCATGTGGCACAAGTAGGGGGAGAGCTGCTGGGCGCGTGAGCTTGGTCGGCCCGTCAGTATTGTTTAAACTTCAGCCGTGTGGCTGAGCCACAGCGTCGTCTGAGGTCATACCTTTGTTTCGGCGTGGTGGCGTCATTCCCGAAGTCCTGGATGATGTCGGAAGCTTGTCGGGATCCAGGAGCCGGTGTTGTTGGTGCTGAGGTGGGGGCCATCCGTGATCCGGGGCTCGTTGGCGTGGCATCCGGTGACGCCTCGGCCCGTACAATATATATATATATATATATATATATATATATATATATATATATATATATATATATTGTGTCCAGAACCGCGGAATGTGCAGAAACTTTGGCGTTGCATGCTGACGTGCTGACGTCGCTCAACCACTAACGTGCCCACTCCAGACAGAAGCTGCCTACGAGTGGACATCGGAGTGCAGTGTACTCGTCGTTCTACCAATTCAAATTCCTGCTAATGTCGCATCCTATTCTCCGGCACTTCAACCCGTCTGCTCCGACGGAGGTCCATACCGACGTAAGTGGTGTTGGCATCGGTGCGGTGCAGGTCCAGCGATCTGATGAGCGGGAACATGTCAATGCTTAAAGGGACAGTCTACTCACCGAGATGAGTGTATAAATAATGGCATATTCTGGTAGTTGGCACCCTATAACATCAATAACGAGGGGTCTGCGCCCGGTTTAGGCAGGAAGTTATATTTTATTTCGGCGTTAAAAGTCGCGTAAAAAAGCATGGTGGCGACCCCAAACGTTCATTTTGTTCAAGAAAGTGGTAGTCTTTTTTTGTAGAAGCATAAGTGAATATACTACGTACCATTTGTATGCCCCAATGTCAGAGAAACGCACGTTTTGTTCTAGTAAACTGTAGAAGGCGTACCGATCGCTTTTTCTGTAAATCACATGAATATTTATAGTTACACGTACGCAAAACGCAGGCACATTCCCACTGTTAGTTCAGCGTATGCTAGCAGAGACGCAAAAATAAACTCAGCCTATAGTGGCGCCATCTAGTCGTCAGGACGGGAGACATTGCTGTAAACAAACCGACTCTCCACTTAAGCCTAGGAGCGGCAGAATCGTCACTCTAATTATTAAAATAAAGCGAATTTATCTCCTATATGTTTTCTTACAGGCGAGATGAGACGAAGCGAAAGACAGGCGCCCCATTTATGTCCAGTGAACGCACTGAAAAGAGCAGCAACAACGAGAATTCAGTCCGAAGCGAGAGGTCCGGCTTCGACGGGCGCCGCCATGTTTGTCGCCGCGCGGCGGAAATCCAGATGGTTGCCAGTTGAGACTACCTTCTCATACAGATGTGTTCCCACATTAATAAATTCTATTTTAAAATGTTCTACCGCACTCCTTGGCACCACAGCTGGCTAAACGGTAATTTGAGTAAAGAGCTATCGGTTGCCGCAAAGAAAATATGGTCGATAAAATTCAGTAGACTGACCCTTTAAGCCAGTCGGTCTCTAAGCGAAGCTGAACAAAACTACACCCATACCGAGCAAGAATGTCTTGCGGTTATTTTTGCCTGCAGCGGTTTCACTATTACCTGTAGGGACGGCCATTCAAAGTCATTACCGACCACCATGCCCTATGTTGGCTGCTCAGTCTTCGTGATTCGTTGGGTTGTCTTGCTCGCTGCGTCCTCCGCCTGCAAGAATACGACTGCACCATCTCGTACAAGTCTGGCTGACGACATGCCGACACCGAATGCCTCTCCCGGTTACCACTTGCTACGACACAATGTGATGCTGATGATTTGGACCATTATGTCAATCAATCAATCAATCAATCAATCAATCAATCAATCAATCGATCGATCGATCGATCGATCAGTTCATTCTGCACTGCAAAGACACTTTGATACAGATTCAGGCCTGCCTAAGCCTCATTGGGCGGTAAGTCGCGTGCGGCGCTTACAAACTAAGAATAACAGAAAGCAACAGAAAAGTAGGACAGCAATAAAAGGCTTAACATATCATACTTCATAGTTAATTAGAAAAAAACGCTGAATCCACTAAACTACGCCAACAACAACTGCCTATCAGGCAATGTAGGCAGTGAAAGTCCAGGAATATATGACCATGAAAGGAACGACGAGACAAAAGAGGCGATAAATTATGCAAAAAATTTCGGCACAAAGTTAAAGGTCAGATGAAAACAGATGAACGCAATAGTTTTTTTAGTTTATGATATGTACTCACAGAAAATGCACTTGACGGCAGCACATTTAGTAACGAGGGAACATAGAATGACGAGTTCTACCGTAGCGAGTGGAACAGCGGAGAATGCTGTATCTCTCTTTTGGTCTGAGAGATCTACTCGGAATATACTCTAATTTATACGCACTTCACAAAAATGTTTGAGTACAACCGTTTCAAATAAGACAGCATTAAAGTTTGGGAGCCTTAGAAAACTAAAAACATCACATGCCTTTGGAAGTTGTAAATCGTAGGCACTGTTTTTTGAGATTGAGCGCAAGATGGAGTTACGTCTGTTTTGGCAATGAAGCGCACAATACCCATAAACTGTTATGCCATACCTTAAAACACTGTAACCCAAAGCAGGTATTATTGCTTTTCTAAAAGAAAAATGCATGTAGTATCTAATATTGAACAAGAAGCAGCACGTAATTTCTCAAAGAAGTGGTTAACGTGAGAATTCCAAGATAAGTCACTATCAAACAGCAAACCAAGATATTTTACGCGGGAAGCATAAACCAGTGGTGTACAAGAGCACGGTGCACAATCAGATGTATGTAAAAGTAAAAACCGGTCAAGCGTCAAGTTCTTTAATGGGTTACAGAAACATATCAGATTTGTTTTGGATATGTTAACGTTGATAAGATTGTGAGCGAACGAGTGCATAACTTTTGTTTAAGTGTTTTGAAGATCATTAATAGCATCAGAAAAGTGCTTGGCACAGGATATGATAACCGTATCATCAGCATATTGAAACAAACGACCGGGCAATGAGTTAACTAGATCATTAACAAAGATATTAAATAGCAAAGGGCTCAGAATGGATCCTTGGGGAACACCAGTGTTGATATCAGTACAACTACTCCGAAAATTGGCGGCCGAGACTAGCTGCCATCTGTTCTGTAAGAAATTGGTAAGAAATAGCAAAAACAAGCCTCTAAATCCTAACTTTTCAAGTTTAGGTTTGGTTTGGTTTATGAGGTTTAACGTCCCAAAGCGACTAAGGCTATGAGAGACGCCGTAGTGAAGGGCTCCGGAAATTTCGACCACCTGGGGTTCTTTAACGTGCACTGACATAGCACAGTACACGGGCCTCTAGAATTTCTCCTCCAAAGAAATTCTAGCCGCCGCGGCCGGGATCGAACCCGCGTCTTTTGGGTCAGCAGCCGAGCACCATAGCCGCTGAGCCACCGCGGCGGCAAAATCTTGAAATGGGTCTAGTGTTCAACACACCACACCACACTCTTATTTTTTCAAGTTTAGTGAAGAGCAGGCTATGACAAACACTGTCAAATGCTTTACTCATGTCTGGAAACAACGCACATGTGGTTAGACTGAAAAGCAAAATTCAAAGTATGAGCGAGATCTCTCTGGCGAAATGCCTCTGCGCTGCACAAATTCGTACTAGGCAGCAGAGATGACACCATGTTTATCCAAGGAACCCTGCATACTCTGAAACATGTGTTTTTCAAGTATTTTGGATAGTCACTGGCAAAATTGACATGGGTCGATAATTTTCTCCCCTATTGCGTGCTCCATTTTTGAAACAGAATAATAACAGCGGTTTTCATGAGTACTGGTACTTCGGCTATTCAAACAATATGATTCAGTATTGTCAGTAACACATATTGAAGGACATGAAAACTTCTGCATAAATCAGCAGTTAAGATTCCATCGATGCCAGGAGATTTACTGGTTTTTGGGCTTGCAAGCAGATATTGAAGGTCATGTTCGGAAATAAGAGGCAGGTAGGCAAAGTCTGCCAAAGAGTGGTTCAAGGAACATGTGTTCGGGTGTGGCCTGGCTACACCTACTACACGAGAACAATAACTGTTAAATTCTTGCACAACCATTTCACCATCGCTCGAAAAATGTCTCAGAATATATCTGTCTTTGCACATGGTAGAGTTCTCACCTCGTAAGTTCCCATCTCTTATGTATCACTGGCGTTTCCTGGTGATCGCACCTCCCACACTGAGCAGCGCTAGGACCGTCGCCTGAAGCAATTCCTTACCACTGCGCAGGACTCTAGTGGCGCCTGCACTTATTGGCTACGTGATGGTCTCCTATACAAGAAGATCTACTCGGCCACCAGTCTTCGCTTTCTCCTTGTTGTCCCCGAGGGCCTCTGCTCTTCGTATTCTGCGCATTATGCATGATGACCCAACTGCTGGATACGTAGGATCTGCGAGAACACTCCACCGCACCAAGGAGCGTTTCTACCGGCCGCGGATGCGCGAAACGATTGAGAAGTATGTAGCCAGTTGTGTCCAGTGTCAGAGTCACAAATGCCCGACTGGTGCTGCTCCTGGTATGCTCCATCCTGTGGCGCCTCAAAAAAATTTTTGAGAAAGTCGGAATCGACTTGTTGGGCCCTTCTCCGAAGTTGCACGATGGGAACCGCTGGATCGTGGTCTGCGTTGATTACCTCACGCGTTACTGTGAGACGGCTACCCTTCCCGCGGCTACAGCGTACCACGTGTCTCTTTTCATGCTGCATTCTATCATCTTGCGACATGGACCCCCACGAGTGGCGATAACTGACAGAGGCCGCCAGTTCACCACCGACGACATCGAGGAACTCGTCCGTTTGTGTGCATCTCATTTCCGACATTCGACCTACTACCATCCTCAAACCAGCGGTTTAACGGAGCGCACAGACAGAACACTAACGAATTGGCTGTCAATGTACAGTCCCCGCCAAAAGTATACAGCCCTAGGAGTTTGCTTCTAAGCTGTTTAGCGGGGCTCCCTAGCACATCTAGCAGTCCAAACCTTGGGAGGATTGAGGACGCAAAGCAATTCCTTTTTCGAGCGCTTACGGTCGCTGAGGATGCTTTACAAGGCATGCAGCAGGGCTCACAAGCAAACCCCTTGGGCCGTATACTTTTTTACGGAGGGTGTACGTCCCTTCGAATCACGAGAACTGGAACTCTGTGTTACCGCTCATCACATAAGCTTTTGAACCCTGCCAGGCATGAAAGAACACGCTACACTCCCTTCTTCCTCCTTTCAGCGCGTTCTCCTATCCAGACTCTCGACGCCATCCTCCCTTTCTTCACCGATGACGATCCGTGCTTAGCGGAGACTCTCTACCTGGCTGAAGAGGCTCTCCGGCTTGCCCGCCTGAGGACTCTTGCTTCCCAAAACAGCTCGAAAGCTCGCCACGACGGCCACCATTGCCACATCACCTACCTTTCTGGCGAACTCGTCTGCCTTTGGTGACCAATAAGTAAGTGCGGGTTACATCAGAAAATGCTGGCTCACTACACTGGTGCTTATGTCATCGTGGACCAACTCAATGACCGGAACTATCGCATTGCGCGCCTTACCGCCAGTGGTCGCTGTACCGAAACAACTGAAGTCCCGCGCGTTGCCCGGTTAAAGCCCTGCCATTCACGTGGCAGTACCTGAGTCGCCCAGAGGGCTTCGCCTGCGGAGGCGGAAAGCGTTACAGACGAGACGACGAGGACTCCAAGAGATGGGTGGAGGACGACGACATAGAAGCGCATGTTGGTTTTGTTGGGCTAGTGTCTTCCATTTAGCGGCTCCCTGTGTCCCTAATTCTAACGTATCGGGCGTAACGTATATATATGACGGCGCGGTGGCTGAATTACCCTTACAAAAACTGGTGTTGAAATTCTGTGGAATTGTTGTGAAGTTGCGTAAATAAGCAGTGTTTAAAAGCTGTGGAAATTCTCTGGCATTTTGTTGATGAACATTGAGCATGTTTTGAAAATTGGCTTATTTGTTTAAGTTGAAATTTCGTTGTGGATTTTCTGTTGATTTTCTGTTGATTATAGACTTAATACAAACTTAAAAGCAACATGTGGTCCATGTGTTGACTTTCACTTGTGCACTTGGCTATTCATTTTGTGTTGATTTTCTGTTGATTATAGACTGAAAATTCAGGGGGCACTTTGACTGTCTAAAGTGCGTAGAGGCGAAAGCGTTTTCCGCACCACTTTCAGTGCTTCTGTGGCACTGGTGGCGTCACATGTAATTGAGTACTAATTACTAAGTGATGACAAATCACTAATTAATGGTTAATTACTGATTAATGCCTGAACACTAATTAACTGCTAATTAAGCTTAAGCTTAAGCTTCGCTTTTAGGAGTGGAACGCGACAGCGTGTTGTAGCGCTGCCAGGGAGTCCACGGAACGCCACCACACGTTCGGTGCGATGCCTTGCCCTTTGAACGCAACGCTTTTTGAGGAAAGGAAATGGCGCAGTAATTCTCTGTCATCTCGGTGGACACCTGAACCGCACCGTAGAGGAAGGGAGGTGGGAGTGAAAGAAGATATATAGAGAGGAGCCGTAATGAAGAAAATGAAAATTGTATTTGAGGAAAGGAAATTACGCAGTAACTGTCTCACATATCTCGGTGGACACCCGTCAAAATTCAGGGGGGGGGGGTGCACTTTTTTGACCTAAAGTGTGGTCACTGATGTGAGGTTAAGATGTTAAGCTTCGCCTCTAAGAGTCGAACGCGAGAGCGTCTTGCAACGCTGCCAGGGAGTCCATAGAACGCCATCGCCCATTCGGTTCTACGCCTCGCTCGTCGGTAAATTGGTTTGTGAGGAAAGGAAATGTATTTCTCTCTCATATCTCGGTGGACACCTAAACCTTCCCGGAAGGGAAGGGAGGAGGATGGCAGTGAGCGAAGACACCGTATTCACTAGACGTGCCTTTGTTCATTCCAAACCATCGAGCTGGCATGGCGGAGTGGATAGCATGCTCGTCTCGCACTCCGAAGACTGGGGTTCGATTCCCGAGCTCGACCAATTTCTTACTAGGTTTTATTTATTTATATGGCCTGACTAGAGAAGTTAATTAGGCTAATGGGTAATTAAGCAATTAACTAAGCTCAGTCCCACTTACTTGGAGCATTACTATATGGTCCCTTCAATTGGTTGCATGGTTACTAGCCAAAGTACAATTGGCCCCGTTTGAAATTGGCGCACTGTGACGTCACGACTGTTTCGACCAACTGAAAAGCGTGACATTCTCTGTCGACAACTGCTGCTTACAACGATGAGACATTAAAGGCTTTCGCCTTAATACAAACTTGACATCAACATGTGGTTCATGTGTTGACTTTCAGTTGTGCATGTTGACAATCCATAAAGTACACTCTGTGCTTCCTACATACATAAATACATACACTCTCGCCTATACAACCATAAGATGAAGAACATGGAACAGTATTGCACACGAGGCTACATGACCTTACTAAGGTGGTGGTGGAAAACATTTATGTACAGGTATAATTTCAATAGTTCAATAGCCTTGCAAGGGAACAGCAGTTCGCAATTGGTAGCGAGGTGCTGGAAGTAGTAAGAGAATATGTCTACTTAGGGCAGGTAGTGACCGCAGATCCGGATCATGAGAGGGAAATAACTAGAAGAATAAGAATGGGGTGGAGCGCGTATGGCAGGTTCTCTCAGGTCATGAATGGTAGCTTACCAATATCCCTGAAGAGAAAAGTATATAACAGCTGTATCCTACCGGTACTCACCTATGGGGCAGAAACGTGGAGGCTAACAAAGAGGGTTCAGCTTAAGTTAAGAACAACGCAGCGAGCTATGGAAAGGAAAATGATAGGTATAACGTTAAGAGATCGGAAGAGGGCGGAGTGGGTGAGGGAACAAACGCGGGTTAATGACATCCTAGTTGAAATCAAGAGGAAGAAGTGGGCCTGGGCAGGGCATGTAATGCGAAGGCAAGATAAACGCTGGTCCTTAAGGGTAATGGAGTGGATTCCAAGAGAAAGCAAACGTAGCAGGGGACGGCAGAAAGTTAGGTGGGCGGATGAGATTAAGAAGTTTGCGGGGATACAGTGGCAGCAAATAGCAAAGGACAGGGTTAATTGGAGAGACATGGGAGAGGCCTTTGCCCTGCAGTGGGTGTAGTCAGGCTGATGATGATGATGATAATAATACAGGAGGTTATGCATGAGCTGACCCAGAGGGGGCCAGCCCTTACAAATACTAGGTGGAGGTCCCTAGTTCGGGACCCCAGTGACATCGGCCGCCGCCCAGGCTCGCGCGACCAAGGCCCGTTGGGCCTGCAGGTCAGAGCAGCCGAGCAGGGTCGCCTCCCAGTCCTCCCGGGTTGAGTTGGGGTGAGGGGGGATAGCAGGGTTAGAGGGACAGGCCCACACCATGTGGTAGATGTCCGAAGACTTCTCCGCACAGTGTGGACAGCTGCCCGAGAAAGAAGGGTCGAAGTGTTTCAGAGCTGCCGGGCACAGCAAAGTATTAGTATACAGGCGGAGCAGAAGCCCCTCCTCCGCCTTTGACAGACCTTTACACGGGCGGGGATAAAGACCATGGCCAGATTGATAGAGTAAAACGATGTCTTTGAAGGTGTAAGCTGGAATAAATTCGAGTTTCTGATCGTCAGGGTCGGAGGGGAATCTCCGGTGAGAGAGCGCGCGGGCGGCGGCGTCAGCTGCCTCATTTCCCTCAAGGCCCATGTGAGCGGGAGCCCAAACGATACGCCGGTGCGCGGGGTCACCGGTGTAGACGCTGTTTTGAAGAATGCGGTAGGCTAGATACGGTACCCAGCCCTGCTCGACGTTCCGACATGCCCCTCGCGAGTCGGAAATAATTGTTTTTGAATTGGAATCAGATGCAGCCAACGCAATGGCGACCTCCTCCGCGTGTGTTATGTCACGGGCTCGGAAAGTAAGGCCCCTTCACTGTTTTGGATTGGTGGACGACTGTGGCTGTGTACCATCCCCCATGGTGGGGGCCAGAGGCATCCACGTAGAATACGCCGGGTTTCGATCCATAGTGGCGGGCCAGGGCTTCCGCCCGCGCCAGGCGCCGGCCATTATGGTCTTCACGGTTCATGTTCGCGGGAAGAGGGCGCACCTGGAGGGCGCATCTCCACTGGGATGGAATACGTACGCGCTCTTCCATGAGAGTGGTGTGTTGGATGTGTAGTCGGGCAAGGAGGCGGCGACCCGACGATGTCTTCGAGAGACGTGTGTATTGGTTAGTCAAGTGGGCTTCCCGGAGCTCCCGAAATGTGTTCACCATGCCTAGCCCCAGGAGGCGCTTGTTGGAGGTGGTCACGGGGAGGCCTAGAGCCCGCTTAATAATTTTGCGGAGGATGACTTCGAGTGAATCCTCGTCTTGCTTCCGTAGGTGGAGGTATGGAGTCGAATATAGGATTCGACTGGTTACAAATGCATGCGCTAGCCGCAAGGCGTCCTTACATCGTAATCCCCCGCGCTTGTTAGAAACCCGGCGGACCAAGCGGCCCACCTGGTCCCCCACCTGACGGAGTTTGGCCAATGTTGTTTCTGACCGTCTTGATGTATAAAGAGCCCCAGTACCCGGACTTCGATATTTGCAGGGATTGGACCTGTCTCGAGAGACAATGAAATTTTGGCTGTGCACTTTGGTGAGGGGCGTATGTGCACAAATTCAGACTTTTGGGTGGAGCATTGGAGGCCGCAGCGGCGAGCATAACGGTCCACTATGGTCGCCGCCTCCTGCAGGTTAGCCTCAATGTCTTCAAGGGAACCCTGCGTGGCCCACAGGGTGATGTCATCAGCGTACAGCGCATGCTGCACACCGGCGACAGCGCCCAGCTGGGCCGGTAGGCGCATCATAGCCAAATTGAATAAGAGGGGAGAGAGCACCGCGCCCTGGGGTGTACCCGTGGTTCCTAAATGAAAAGGGCCATGTTCTTTATCCTGGATCCGAATGTAAGATTGTCTGTCGGTTAAAAATGGCCGAATGTATTGAAAGGCATTTCTGCCGCAGTTAGTTTGAGAGATGTGGGTGAGAATGATCTCCTGGGTAACGTTGTCGAATGCACCCTTCAAATCCAAGGCGAGTACGACCTTGTCATTGTGAGGGCATTCCACGGGGTCGAGGACAGCCCGATTGAGTTGTAGCAGGACATCTTGTGCAGATCTGTGTGGGCGAAACCGAAACATGGTGTCTGCGAAAAGGTGTTTGGATTCCATGAACTCGGACAACCTGTCACGTACCATCGTTTCCATGAGTTTGCCCACACAGGAAGTTAGAGAGATGGGGCGGAGGTTGTCCGTGCTGATGGCCTTGCCAGCTTTAGGAATGAATGTGACCAGGGCGGTCTTCCACTCGATGGGTAGTGGCACTTTCCCAAGCCAGATTGAGTTAATGTAATTCAATAAAGACAGGTATACTGGGTCGGGGAGGTTGGCTAACAATTTGACTGTAATTTTGCCCCGACCCGGAGCGGTGCCGCGTTTCATTTTTGCCAGGGCCGCCTTCAGGTCTTGGAGCTGGAACGGTTCATCCAGCTCAACGTTCTCAGAACCTGCCTAAGAGTACGCCGGCCCGCGGGAGTCCTGGGTGGTGCACAAGTACTGGTCCCGGAGCTTGTGCGTCAATTGATTTGTGTTGCCCTGAAAGCTGTGTATTGCTCTTTGTAGGTGTTTTTGAGTTTCCGTGCGTGTTTGCGTTAGGTCAATTAGGGCGCGAAAGAGTCGCCACGTGTTCCGGCTGGACATTTGCCGCGCGGCCGTATTGCATCGGGCCACCCAGTTGGAGTCGGCGAGTTGGGCCGCATACTCAGCCGCTCGTTGAGTGAGCTCGGCGATGCGAGCTTTAAGTTTCCGGTTGTGCTTTTGCCGGCGCCACCGACGGACGAGGCAATCCTGTGCCTCCCAGAGATGGATCAGGTGGTTGTCCACATCCGAGACCGCCTCTGAGAGCTGAATTTGAGTTTCGGAGGAGCGAAGGCCAGAGACCAATTGTTGTGACCAAGACTGGTAGCCTTGCTCATGTATGGGTGCAACATTGTTATAATTCTGCCTGAACTTGGTCCAATCTGGGAGTCGGGCTTGTGTTGTTGGTCGCGCGAAAGGATGGGTCCTAATCGTAGTATTCAGGAGGCAGTGGTCGCTGCCGAGGGTTTCCTCGTTGTTGACTCAGTCTGCATATTGAACGCTGCGGGTGAAGGTCAAGTCCGGATATGTATCCCTAGTCACGGAGTTGCCTGTACGAGTTGGGTGGACTGGGTCAGTGTGAAGAGTGAGGCCCAGCGTTGACGCAAGCTCCGCCAACTTGCGTCCCCGCTTCTCTTCACGGCAGTAACCCAACATACGAGCGGGAGCGTTGAAATCGCCCACAATCAGGAGGGCGTCTCGACCCGCAACTCTCAGTGCGCGGCTAAAGAGGTCCGCAAATGATAAATTCGGCAATTTCGGATTGCAGTATACATTGA
This sequence comes from Amblyomma mixtum, assembly GCF_055824585.1. Lineage (NCBI taxonomy): Eukaryota > Metazoa > Arthropoda > Arachnida > Ixodida > Ixodidae > Amblyomma > Amblyomma mixtum. The sequence goes on from NC_143014.1 coordinate 19,705,550, forward strand.
GTATGTGTAGCGGTGGGTCCTGTTTGCGGAGTGGGAAAAGGGTCACCATTACATAGGAGTATTCAAGTTGCATGTCTAAGTCGACCTGGTTGGCTGTATAACTTCTATGGACTAATAGACAAGACGAGGGGTCCTGCTAGAACGTCGTATAATTTGTTAGTACGGCGCCTTTCCCTGGCTCTTGTAGGGCAACTACGGCAGGCAAATGCTGGAAGGTTGAAAGAAAAAGTCGGAAGTCAGCCCGCTTGGAACGAGACCGGAGTCCCCGACAGTTCCATTGAGTAATCGTAATGGGGGAAGTCGATTTGGAAAGAGGGGAGCGCCTACACCGGTGGTGTCCCGCCATGCTCAGATTTAGAGGTGAGAGGTGGAAGTGAGGCTGCCCCCGAGCCAGATACCAGGGGCTGAAGCTCAGCAACTGGAAAGGGGCAGCTGTCTTCGTCATCGTCAAGGTCATTTACTCGGCGGGACAATCTGGAGGGCCGACCAGATACGTCCTTAAGAGGACCGGTTCTGCGAGAAAGGCGGGTGTTAGTCGCGACGTGTTGAGCGATCATAGAGGGGATGGCCTCCATCACTCTAGCGATGAGGCGTTCCATCGCAGTTTCCAACAGGGTGTCAAATTTGGCATTAAGACGGGCTTCGAGTTCGGCAAGGGAAGGTTCCATAGTCGGCGTCGCCGCCGTCTCGCTCTCCATAGGGTCCGTATCCGAGGGACTAGGGGGAGGGGGAGTTGTTTTAGCCTCTAAGGCTTCAATTTTTGCAAGTAGCATCTCGTTTTGTGCCCGGAGAGAAGCTACAAGGTTGTGGAGCTCAGCGTCAGCCGCCGAGCGAGAGGGAGGGGAGAGGGGATGGGAGGAGGAGACAACCATGCCTGAACCGCTCACCTGTTTGCCATTTTTGACGGCGTTGGCCCAGGAACCGGCCGCGCCATTGTTGTCTTGGGAGCGGGCTTGCTTCTCCTGGCCGCCGTGTGGGGGCGGTGGTTGCACTGGACAGCTCTTGACGTCCTTCCCGCTAGTAGGCGTCTGTCGTTTTGAAGCGTCGCTGCTTAGGTGACGTGGCTGCCTGCCCGTCCCGCTGGATTTTCCGCCCTTTGGGCCGGCTGGCTTGGTATGCCGATATTTAGCACTGCAGTCCCGCGAGTTCGTGGCATGGCCACCACCACAAACCGCACATTTTGGCATACACTGGTGAGGGGCCCGCACCCCCTCTTGTATGGGTGCCTGCTGTCAACGCAGGCCACACTTGTCTTTTGTTGGGTTGGGACAAGAGTCCGCCCGATGGCCGACAGTTCCACACAAACTGCAGGCCTGAATAGTGCGCAAATATTGGTGCACTCTGACAATCTCAGAGTTGTATACGTATCGAGGCCTCACCGTGCCGGCAAAAGTGAGCCGAGCCTTGTTTGAGGAGCCGAATTTGCGGATATCGAGTAAAGTGCAATCAAGGTGGAAAGCTGGGCTAGTTGGTTTGTCATAGTTAATTAAAAGACAAGCGCATAAAACAAGGACAAAGACAGAGAAGGAGACAGGACGAGAGCTAAACATCAACTGCAGTGAAGTGCCGCTTCTCCACTGCACGCAAGGTTGGAGAGACTCAGACGTCTCTTGGTTGGCCACCGTAATGACCCCATAGCAGACGTCCGCTTCGTGTTCTTTGAGATGGCCGGCGAGAGGCACATCTCCTTTGGTCTATTTGATAGAAAAGTTGCCTAGCAGACGGTCTGCGACGTGAGCGTTCCGGGTGCTGGCGAGGATCAAATTTTGCTCCTTGCTTAAAACGAGGCTCAACTCGGCTGCCTGAGGCGCCCCGAGGAAAGCGCCGAACGCAGCACCGAGCTCGCCGTGTTGAAAGGCGTCCCGGATGGCCAACGATTTCCGGGGCTTGATCACGATGACAAAGCCGTCCTTTTGAAACTTTTGGTAAAAGGCTTGGGCCTCCACTTGGTCACTGGGTTGCGGCCCTTACGGCCGGAGTCCTTCGCCGCTTGCGAGGCGGGAGCTTGGCGGGTAGCATTTTCGGCGGTTGCCGAGGCGTCCGCCGCTATTTTGGCCTCTCGTCTGGAGCGACGCTCAAGTAGACGGAGGAGAGATTCATTGCGGATCGGGTCCGCGGGTGCCGATTTGGGTTCCACAGTGTGGGAACGGTCGACCAAGACATGGCGTCCGGGTCATAACCGCGTTGAACGGGCGTTTCCGTCATCTTGCAGAAAGCAGCAGCTCCCTCGCAGCAGAACGCCGGCGCAGCCGTTAGGCTTAGCGTCGGCGCCGGAGGCGGGAAGGAAAACCCGCTTTAAAATTTGAAAAACTGGGCCCACCTGAATGAAAGTGGTGTCCACGGATGCCGATCAGCTTGCCGAATCCGAAGTGAGCAAACTTGATGAGGTCCGACGACTTGAGTTGTGGCTCCTGTCAAAAAATGACGGAGCCGAAGCGCCACACGTCAGACAGACGCGATACCCTGCCGTGTTTCCCTTCCAATGGAGGCGAAACGCAAGAGGCGCCCGTGTGCTGCGCGATGCCAGTGCACCACCTCACTAAGAGTGCATAACTTTTCCATCTTAAGCCCTCTCTCAGCTTCAACCTTATATACCCCTACACATGGGTGTCCGGATCTGCGCAGGTAGTGACCTGACGATCAGCAAAGTTATGTCGATTATAGCTATTACTATTTATCTATTTGATGTGTAGTAGAAGTAATCAAGTTCACATGCAACTTTCTGTTAGTTGAAGAACTTGATTAATTCATAAACAACAGAAATAAACCAGTAATTAAGCGCCCTTTTTATCAGCTCACATACGAATCCTCCGAAGTAGGTATGCGTGGAAAAGCATTTTGCACCACTAGCACTTTTTCTATGCAAGAAAATGAGTGTGAGCGGTTTAGGAGAGTTTAACTGGTGCGGCGTGCGTTATTAATGTGCATTATGTGATAAGATTCTGTTTACACGACGCATGTCGAACTGATTTCATTTAGTTAGGCCAGAAACGGGTGCCATGAGACTCGATTCAACGTTAATTCAACAGAAATTAATGAAAATTTAAATATATTGTCTTGACTATATTCAACAAAAATTTTGTTTAGCAGATGTTGAGTAGGCTCAACATGCATTGGATTCAAGTTGATTTCCAGTTAATTCAACAAGAACTCAAAAAATTGTCAACTGAAACTCAAAAGTCATTTTTGTAAGGATATGGCGCTCGGCTGCTAACCCGAAAAACGCGGGTTCGATCCCCATCGGAGCTGTCGAATTTCGATGGAGGCGAAATTCTAGAGGCTCGTGCACTGTTGGTTGTCGGTGCGCATTGAAGAACCACAGGTGGTCGAAATTTCTTGAGCCCTTCACTACGGCGTCTCCCATGGCCTGAGGCGCTTTGGGACGGTAAGCCTCCCTCTCTTCTCTCTTCTCTCTCTCTCTCTCTATATATATATATATATATATATATATATATATATAATATGTGTGTGTGTGTGTGTGTGTGTGTGTGTGTGTGTGTGTGTGTGTGTGTGTGTGTGTGTTCTGTGAAAACGCGTGACATTTCCCTTCTCGCAGACGAAGCCCGTGGGGCGAGTTAAATAGAACGTCTGGGTTGAAATCACTTGAGGCGGGCTACATGCACCACCTGAGACTGTCGTGACCATCGACCACTAGCAGTCAGGCGTGCTATAACGTAATTCAGGTCGCTTATGCACTCTAACACAACAAACGGTCCAGTGTAGTGTGACAGCAGTTTTTGACAAAGACCACGCTTGCGTAGAGGTGTACACAACCACACAACGTCACCAGGAACATAGGAAACTTCTTGGTGTCGGATGTCGTAGCGGTTTCTTGGAACGCTGTTGCGCCGATAAAATTCGAACGCGGGCAAGCTGGCAAGCTTCTTCAGCTCTGCAGAGTGTGGTCGCAAGAGAGGGTTCATAGTGGATGAAAAATGGGAGTATGGTGTCGAGGCCACAGCGAGGCGAGGTAGATGAGGCTGTAGGCAGTTGTCTCATGTTGCGCTGTGTTGTATGCATGAGTAATGAACGGGAGGACGCCATCCCAGTCCTTATGATCTGCAGCGACGTACATAGTAAGCATAGTGGTGAGCGTCCGATTAGTGCGTTCTACCACACCGTTCGTTTGGGGACGATATGACGTGGAGGGGCGGAAACTGCAGGTGCTGAGGCGGAGAAGTCCTTCGACAATGTCCGCAGTGAATTGGCGTCCACGGTCACTAATGAGAACTGCAGGAGGGCCGTGCCGAAGAATGACGAATCGAAGTAAGAAATGAGATACATAGGACGCAGTAGCGGCTGGTATCGCGGCTGTCTAACAATAACGGGTTAAATTGTCTATGCACACAAGAATCCATCGAATTCCTATAGAAAACCGTGGGAAAGGTCCAAAGAGGTCAATGCCAACTTTCTCAGACGGGGCTGTTGGAGATGTGACTGGCTGCAGTTTTCCCAGTGAACTTGAAGTCGGCATCTTCAAGCGCTGGCATTGCACACAGCTGGCTACCTAGTGCTGGTTGGTTGAACGCATGTTAGGCCAGTAAAATAGTTGTTGCGTGCAGTGGAGTGTTTGGGCCACTCCAAAGTGCCCAGACGTGGCGTCGTCGTGCATCATTTCGAAAATTGTGATGCGTAGGCTTTCTGGCACGACAAGAAGCATGCGTGCTACCCCAGAAGCGATATTCTTCTTATAAAGCAATCCCTCGCGAATGCAAAACCTATTCGTTACAGAAGCTTCGGCGTCATCAAACAAAGGAGTTAATATTTGGTCTTTGCGTTGCTCAGTTCGGAAAACTTGAAGACCGGGGAAGGCTTCTGAAAGTGAAGCCAAGTATTCATCAAAGTTGTCTGCGTCGTCATCAGTCGTTTGAAGCAGAAAACGTGAAAGACAATCCGCACCTGAGTGTATACGGCCGCTTTCATGCACCGCAGTAAAATTAAATTATCGTAGGCGCAAAGCCCATCGAGCGAGCCGTCAACAGGGGTCACGAAGACTTACTGGCCAGCATCACTTTAGGATGGCTTCGATGTATGCAGTGCAAGTTTTTCCGGGTACTTGCGCGCGGTGAAGCAATGTCTGTTCCGCAGGCTTCTTTGCCGATTCATCCCCAAAATTTTTCTTGCTCTCGCTTGTAAAGGTAGCCCATGAACTTAGTGAATCCTCATGATTGTCGAACCAGTCAAAGGCACTGGCGGCAAGGAAGAATACCACGTTAGCCAGTTTAGTAGCAGCGCTTCAGCGATTATATTTGCTCACCCTTTCGTGGTGTCTCAGCCACTCGTCAACGTCCTCCTCAGGCTTTCCAAAGAGTATATATATATATATATATATATATATATATATATATATATATATATATATATATATATATATATATATATATATATATATATATATAAAGTCACCAGAAATTAAAAAACATAACAGGATTTAATTCACGACGTTTCGTCTGGAGGACCAGCCACTCGGAAAAGGCTGGTCCTCCAGCCGAAACGTCGTGAATTAAATCCTGTTATGTTTTCATTCTCGGTGACTTCATCTTATATTGATCAATCAGCTAGCAAGAAATCTTTTTTGATATATATATATATATATATATATATATATATATATATATATAAGAGATAACAAAATCTTCAAGGCAATTGATTAAAAATATATGTTGGGGAAGTCACATTGAAAAACTTAACAGATTTATTCAACGTTTCGACCAGGGACGAAGACCAGTCCCTGGTCGAAACGTTGAATAAATCTGTTAAGTTTTTCAATGTGACTTCCCCAACTTATTATATATATATATATATATATATATATATATATATATATATATATATATATATATATATATATATATATATATATATGCACCCTCTTAGTTACCCTTGACGTGGTTTCGCTGTATACTAACATCCCGCATGATTACGGCATTCGAGCTCTGGTCACGTCCTATCAAAAATAAAGAGCGCGAGACTCGCCTAGCCAAAGCACCATAGCGGCACTTACAAATCTCGTCCTCAAATTCAACTCATTCGAATTCAACAATTCTTATTGTCTACGAACGAGTGGTACAGCTATGGGCACAAAAATGGCATCAAATTATGCCAACATATTCATGCGTAGCACTGAATCCCATTTTCTTAATTCATACCCGATAAAACCGCTTTTCTACAAACGCTTCCTAGATGATATATTCATGATATGGAAAGAAACCGAGGACAAACTCACCCAATTTATTACCTCCTTCAACAACGTACATCCAAACATTAGCTTCACCCACACGTACTCCGCCAATCAGATTAGCTTTCTCGACGTCTTAATTCGAATAGATTAGGGTACCTTAATCACCAGTGGGTACATAAAACCAACTGACCCGCAGCACCTTCATTCAATAGTTGCCACCCGCACCAATAATAAATTCTTTATTTCACTCATGAAGTGAGGGAGTGCGGGAAAAAAAGCTGAAAATTCAGCTTGACTAGTTCCCAGCTCCCCAGAGTACAAAAAATTCAAGAAACAAAAGAAGAGAGGCGAAGAAAAAAAATAAAATAAAATAAAATAATGGCAGAGCGGCATAAGAACAGCACAAATCAAAATATAGAAATGTTTTGTTTACAAAGTCAGATCGGCTTGTACAAGGAAAATAAACAAAACAATTCTAATTGAACTGTATGAGACACCGGTGATAAGCGAAAGTACATGCCGGAAAAAGCCCGAAAAAGCAAGAACGTTACATAAGTAAAGGAAAGAGACGAAGAAAAACAATGCGCATGAACAGAAAAGCGTCGCTCAAGGAAGGGTACAGCGTACATATGCAGAATGCGAGAAATACACCGTCACATGAACGGATTGTTGTCTGTGAACAGTAATTTCAGTTCTCTTTTTGAAGTTAACTCGGGAGTGATACCGTTTCTGTAACAAATATTTAACAAGTGTGGTAGCATTCTGTTTATCATTTGTAGTCCATAATCTGTCCTGCACGTTTTTACTAACCAAGGCTGTGTGCTTCTATATTCATAAGCTAGTGTCCTTTTACAAAGAGATGCCAACCGTAATAGACAGTGAGTGTTGTTTTTTATTTCAATCCTATAACGTGAACACAAGCCGTGCGAGTACAGGCTGTCTATTTTCATTATACAATATTTCGAGAACAAAAGGTGGGAAGGGTGACTTCTGGGGACGTTTTCAATGTTTCTTAACATTTTTTTCTGCAATGTCAGGATTTTTTGCAAATTTCCTTTGGTTGTATTCCCCCAGACTAGTTGGCAATAGTTTATGTGTGAGTGGAATAGTGCATTGTACAACAAAAGTTTAACTTTTGGAGGTAGAGTATATCTGTTTGCGTACGTTACTCCCACGATGCAAGACAGTTTTGAGATGACGTGGCTCACGTGATTGTCCCACGTCATATTTTCGGTGAAATATACTCCAAGTATTTTAAATGTGTTTACTATCTCTATCTTTGAGTTGTTCAACTTAATGTCTCTGTCAATGCTAATAATTTTGTTTTTCGCACGGTATAGGACAGCCTTCGTTTTACTAACGTTTATTTTTAATTTGTTTAGTTGGGCCCATATGTCTAATTTCTCAAGAGTTTTGTTCGCTCTAGTGATGACCTCATCTGCGCTAGCTGCAGTGAACAACAGTGTCACATCATCCGCGTAAATGACAAATTTCACCGTGGGATCGATGCTTACGATGTCATTTAGGTACAAATTAAAAATAAACGGGCCAAGAATACTCCCCTGAGGCACACCTGCAGAAATGGGCAATACATGGGACGAGTAGCCATTTAAATATACGTACTGGTTTCGATCATTTAGGTAGGATGTCAAAAGCGATAGCACAGTTCCACGGAAGCCGTACATTTCAAGTTTTCTCAGTAGGATAGAGTGATTTAAGTAATCAAAAGCTTTTGTGAAATCGACATATACCCCAAGGGCTACTTCTTTGTTTTCGAGAGATTCTAGAACAAATTCCTTTTGCTCCAGCAGTGCCATTTCTGTTGATCTGTGTTTTCTGAAGCCGTATTGCGCGTCGTGAAGGATATTGCATTGTTCACTAAAATTTGTTATTCTAGAGAGAATCATTTTTTCAAATCCTTTAGAAAAAACTGGAAGTATTGACACGGGTCTAAAGTTTGTAAATTCATTCTTACTTCCTTTCTTGTGCAGTACACTCACTTTGGCAAGCTGCATTTGCTTCGGAAATAGTCCTTGAGATAAGCAAAGGTTATATATTTGAGTTAAGCACCCTGCTATGTCTTCTATCACATACTTTACTGGTTCTATTACAATGTCGTCTGCGTCAGCACTTTTACTGTTATTTAAGCCCATGAAAACCGATATCACCTCTGACTCTGATATTGGCGTTAAGAACATAGATTTCTCGTTTCGAGTATCAAGAGTATTTGAATCGATGAAATTACTAGTTATATCTGTAAAGTGGCTGTTAAATGCATTAGCTAAATCAATGCCTGTCAATTCCTTACCGCCATTCTGAATTGTTGTTATTGGGCTTGAACCTGAAGACCTGCCCAGAAGTGCATTCAGTTTCCTCCATAGTTCATCTGACTTATTCATAGAGGAAAACTTGTCACAAAAATATTGATCGCGCGCTCTCCGTATTTACGTCGTCAGTTTATTTCGAAACACTTTAAACGCTTTAAATATGTCAGGGTCTCGTGTTTTTTCAAACTTTTTGTAAAGCTTTTCCTTTTTACGAATTTTCTTCAGTAATTCAGGTGTAATCCATGGCTTCCTAATGTTCTTACGTTTCTCTGCATGTTTATAAGGAAACACTTGTTGTATATACGTAAAAAGGCCGTTAAAAACAAAGCATAAGCCCTTTCGGCAGCTATTTCATTGAGAACGTCGCTCCAATCATGCCTATTAACTTCCTCTTTTAAAGTGTTCAGTTTTTTTGTCGAAATATCCCGAAATAATTTAGTTGTCACTTTTCTATTAGGAAATTTACTTTTCGGAATGCACATAAAAGTGGCGCGGTGGTCACTGATATCTGTATTTATTACACCTGCGTTCAGGACAGCAATATGCGTATTGGTTATAAATAGGCCAATTAGTGATTCAGACTGCAGTGTAACACGTGTAGGATTGGAAATCACGTTCTGAAGAGCGAAGGAATTCAATAGATTTTCAAATTCAATTTCCGTGGGGTTGTCTACAAGGAAGTTGATATTGAAATCACCACCTAAAATGGCATCGCATTTGTTTTCGCTTATAAAAGATAAGAAAGAGTCGAGAAAGACAAAAAAGGATTTTAAGTTTCCGCTTGGGGGACGATAGATAACTGCCACAACCTTCCTTTCGATAACAAGAGACAGGACTTCATAATCAGGGTGGACAAAAGAAAATTCATGCAACATTTCAGATTGAAAATGTTTTTTTACCATCAATAGTACGCCACCACCGCGACTGTTCGTGCGATTGATAAAGTGTGAGTCGTACAAAGGAAGCTTGAATACATTGTTATGTTCAGTATACCAAGTTTCGGTCAGCATGACCGTATCAAAATCAAAGCCTAACTGTGTAAAAAGCAACTCGAGATCGGCTGTCTTAGCCACCGCTGAACGAGCATTTAAATGAAATACACTAAATGATTGCGGGTTCTGAGATCCGCAAACATTGAGAAAATCACTTGGCATTAAACAACCAGAAGTGTCCAACGCCATGTGCAATGAAGGAATTGTACTTTGACGCTGTCACTGACAAAACTGAAACTGAAAAAGACTAACGAAAAAGGAACGCGTAATAGAGCGAAACAGCTTTATCCAAATCTGCTGTACACGCAACATGAATTGCATTCGCCCCGTCTCGCTGTCTGACAAAAATTTTCCCATTTCTGTGCCAAACGTACTTGAAGTTGTTGTTTTTAGCCCAGTTTTTTGCGTCCCTAAGCAACTCCTTGTTCCTTTTTGTCAAGTTCTCGAGCATAAAGCAGTTTGTTTTCATTTGGTTCAGTTCTGCCCTCTTGCTCAAGAACAGATCTTTGTGTGATTGTCTTGAAAACCGGACAAGAATCGCTGGGACCTTATCTTTAGCTGCTGGCAATCGATGCACAGCGGCCACATCGCTCACACTCAGCGCGGGCAGGCTCACCTTGCTCGTAACAGCGTTAACCTTCGACAACAGGTCTTCATTTTCACTTTCTGAAATTCCATGGAATTCGAGGTTTAATTTCCTGTTCTGCCACTCAAGGTCATTAATATCCTTCATTATCTGTTCAGAGTCAAGCAAGGGTTCCCTGCTTTCTATAGCGTCAACCCGTTTCCTTAATTCGGCTATGTCCTTATCTTGGCCGGTAGTGTGCTGAAGAATTGTGTCATACTGATCTGACATTGTTTGCACGGACTGCTCAATGTTCTCCACCGTGCACTTCAATGTCATAAGCTGTTCCAGTTTGTCATTTATGCTCACGAACAAGCTGGCATAATCAGTTTCCTGCTCCGTGTTCGACCTGCCACTTTGGCTGCCCCTTGCGCCTGCATGCCGACATGTTGGACAGCGCCACGCCTTACGCCATGCTTCACCCTTTGACCTGAACGTTGATTCAGCAACTCCTGAGCACTTTCCGAAGTGATACATATAAGTGCAATCCACACATGGAAAGCCCTCGTCATCTGGGCAATCGTCATTACAGGCCGAACACACCTCCGCAGGCATGGCAGCATACAAGCACAATTTCACACACGCGTATTTAGCCGCGAACTACGAGAGAAACAGATCAAATTACAACGACAGATCGGCAGCACCAGCAGCAGCAGTAGCAGCAGCAAGGGTAACGAAGAAAGGTAAGAATAATACAGAGGAATTTTCGACCAACCTGCAAAAATGCAGTAGAACAGCGTTCACAGTTGGTCGACTTGGCTGCTGCCGCCGCTGCTGCCAAAAAGCTCAGCCGAGGGTGGTTCCGTCCTTCTTATACGCTTGGCAGCGACATGCTTGGTCACGTTGACGTCACGATGCTCCGAGGGATGTTGCGCAGCTGCAGGCAGGGCGTCGGCCGGTATCGTCAAGATTTGCTCTCTTTCTTCTCTTGAATCGAAGTGCGGTAGCTGATCACACGAACATCGATGTACACATCTGTCGGCCCTGCAAAAATGCAGTAGAACAGCGTTCACAGTTGGTCGACTTGGCTGCTGCCGCCGCTGCTGCCAAAAAGCTCAGCCGAGGGTGGTTCCGTCCTTCTTATACGCTTGGCAGCGACATGCTTGGTCACGTTGACGTCACGATGCTCCGAGGGATGTTGCGCAGCTGCAGGCAGGGCGTCGGCCGGTATCGTCAAGATTTGCTCTCTTTCTTCTCTTGAATCGAAGTGCGGTAGCTGATCACACGAACATCGATGTACACATCTGTCGGCCCTGCAAAAATGCAGTAGAACAGCGTTCACAGTTGGTCGACTTGGCTGCTGCCGCCGCTGCTGCCAAAAAGCTCAGCCGAGGGTGGTTCCGTCCTTCTTATACGCTTGGCAGCGACATGCTTGGTCACGTTGTCGTCACGATGCTCCGAGGGATGTTGCGCAGCTGCAGGCAGGGCGTCGGCCGGTATCGTCAAGATTTGCTCTCTTTCTTCTCTTGAATCGAAGTGCGGTAGCTGATCACACGAACATCGATGTACACATCTGTCGGCCCTGCAAAAATGCAGTAGAACAGCGTTCACAGTTGGTCGACTTGGCCGCCGCCGCCGCTGCTGCAACTGCAAAACTTCAATTCCATACTCTCAGGCCATCAGGTTCAAGAGAACCTGCTCACGTTCGGAGGACTTTGTGGAAAATTGCAATGGTATGCGGGCGGTTCTGCAACATCAACGCTAACCGCCCTCTATTATTTATGACGTCATTAGAAAGGCTGACGCAATAAATCGTAATGAACTCTTTAATGAGCCCGGGTCAGCAACCCCAAACGACGAGCGCTCCAATCTCATCTTAACTTTCGCAAGTAACCTTCCGAACATCAACAAAATCTTAAGAAAACACTTCAACATCATCAAGCAAAGTGATGGGCTGTCCAAAATTTTGCCAATAGTTTCGGGGGTTACGTACAAAAAAATTACAAAATTTGGTAGTCCACTCTGCGATCAGTATACGAAAGTATGCAGGCTGCCTACCTTGCGGAAAGAATCGGTGTCAAGTTTACAAGCACATGCAGACAACAACGCTAGCCCAAAGCACACATTCCAACTTCAAACACTCCATTCGTGGAAATTTGAATTGTGACAGCAGCAACGTTGTGTACATGCTCGAGTGTGGCAGGTGTCAAATGCAATACATTGGTCAAACCGAGAATTCATTCCGAATTAGATTTAATAACCATCGTGCTCACGTGAAATCCCTTTCTGACCTCCCTCTGTGGAAGCACCTGAGCCAAAAAAATAACGAGTTCGACAAGCTAAGGGTTACGCTACTACAGAGCGGCTTTCATAGCTCCCGTGAGGGGGAACAATGGGAGTCATACTTTTTTTATATTTAATACATATGTTGCACGTGACGTCACTTTCGCCCCCATCAAGCGCTTGCGGCCATGCTGCCGAACCATTCGGCCGTACCCGGCCGTCCGCCCTGCGACGCCTGGCCACTCCTCGGACACTTTGGATTATTTTCTTATCTTTCGGGCGCGATGCCTACTCCGCAGACGAATGAACCATTCAGTGCAGGCTACTGGTCTGAATTTATGCGATCCGCGCGCTTACGCTACGCAGACAAAGTGAAAATTTGCGACGATACAGATCCGTACACGCTGCGACCGGGAGTCGACGCGACGATGGGCGTTGATGTGTTCCTTGAAGTGGCCCACGTGGGATATCTTGCACTCTTTCCAGCCTTTTTAAATTTAGACGAAATGAAAGCCTTCGAATCAATGGAGGTACACAATGATTTCTACAGCAGGTGGGTGAGAAGCCTGTCTGCGATGCGAAAGCAACGAGACGAAAAGCTCGGCCTCGGCACACCGCTTTCTCTGCCGTCATTGCTCGCTGCGGTCGTGGCGATCCGAACCGGCTTGCCTAGTGCTGTAGCTAGGATGCAGCGACACGGGACCCAGTCTGGGTTTGTGTTGTCAGACAAATTAGATGGCGTCAATCAAAACAGCAACATTCAAGAGTGTCGCCATTGCTTCCCACGTTTTCGTAAACATTTAGTTGACGACACAAGCCTCTTACCTCTCACAAAGAGCACTCCGCACACAAGTAAATTTGGGTTGACGGGTTCCAAATCGTCGCGCTTAATGCGAGCCAGCAACAGCTCGCGCAGATTCGTACTAAGTCAAGGAGCGCTCGCACTTGCATGCCTACGATTATCTTACGAATGCATATGAAGTTCGTATTAAACGGCTTCGTTCACCTGGAGCCGTCGCTACGGTCGTAGCAGCCAAGGGTGGCACACAAAACCACACCGAATCTACGGATGGACGAGACCCGACGCGTTGCGTGCTAACATACATAGCTTGCACCGACGTCACACCCGGTGGCCATCAGTTGCGAGTCGACCATGCTGCCGAACCACCTCCAGACCGCCTCTAGCTTACCGCTGCCTTTGTTAGCTCGCATCGTGTTGGTTCTCGTCCATCCGTATATTCAGTATGGCTTTGTGTGCCACCCTTGGCTGCTCCAACCGTAGCCACAGCTCCAGGTGAAAGAAGAAGCCGATTAACACGAACTTGTTCAACATTCGTAGTATAATCATAGGCGTGCAAGTGCGAGCGCTAATGACAGTACGAATCTGGGCGAGCGGTAGCTGGCTCGCATTAAGCGCGGCGATTTGGACCCCGACCGCCCATTTTTCTTGTGTGTGGAGCGCACTTTGTGACAGCTAAGAGTCTCGTCAACTAAATGCTTGCGAAAACGTGGGAAGCAGTGGCTACACCCTGAAGCGAATGCTGGTGTTTTGACTGACGCCATCCGATTTGTCTGACAACACACACCCAGAATGGACCCATTCTGGGTGTGTGCCTTCGCTGCATCCTAGATACAGCACTAGGCAAGCCTTCTCGGATCGCCACGACCGCAGCGAGCAATGACGGCAGAGAAAGCGGCGTACCGATCGAGGCCGAGCTTTTCGTCTCGTAGGTGCATCGCAGACAGGCTTCTCGCCCACCTACTTGTAGAAATCCTTGTGTGCCTCCATTGATTCTAAGGCTTTCATTTCTTCCAACTTCACAAAGCTGGAAAGAGTACACGATATCCCCCTGGGTCACTTCAGGGAACACATCAACGCCCATCGTCACATCAACTCCCAGTCGCAGCGTGTACGGACCTATATCGTCGCAAATTTTCACTTTGTCTGCGTAGCGTACGCCCGCCAATCGAATAAGTTTAGACCAGCAGCTTTCACTGAATAGTTCATTCCTCCGTGGTGTAAACATCGCGCCCGACAGATAAGAAAATAATCCGAAGTGTCCGAGCAGTGGCCGGGTATCGCAGAGCGGGGACGTCCGAATGGTTCGGAAGCATGGCCGCAAGCGCTTGATGGGGGCGAAAGTGACGTCCCGTGCAAGCTATGTATGTATATTCAGCGGAAAGCTAGAGGTGGTCTGGCGTTGGTTCGGCAGCATGGCCGACTCGCAACCGACGGCCACCGGATGTGACGTCGGTGCCAGTTATGTATAAACTGCAGGCCGGGATAAATCAAAATCCCGGCATGCTGTCGCCCTTCAGAGGCCAGAGGCCTGATGAAACTCCGCCCCCACATCGCGGCGCCAACACTTTTCTCCAATAAATACCATTCAGCTTTCTTCCTCGAAGCAACAACCTCCATACGCATAAGGAAGCCACCTGCATGCGTCGCCTAAGGTCATGCCACATTACGTGCCTGCACGTGCAGGCTTTCGACCCCCCCCCCCCCCATTTTCCCCTCCTTTTCACCTGACCGGGCGAGGACGGAATCTTATGGTGTCTTCGACTGGTCGTTTCAGATCGCTCTAGAGCGCTCTGAGCTGCAGCCGCACGTTCGTCTGGTCGAAATCAAGCGCTCTGACTACATTCGGCTGGTTCTTTCAGAGCGCCAGCCTCCAGTTCGGAACGCTCTGAGGCGCTCCGAGAAAAAAGTCGGAGCGGCCCCGAGATGTGTTCACGTGACAGAGCCACTTCCGCCGTTTCGCGGAGACGGATGCGAAGCCAGGCACACCACGACTGGTCTGGCAAGGCTACGCGTCGGTTCTTACGCATCCGTGGAAGCAAGTTTAAGCGCTTTAGATATTAGATGCAGTTAAAACGTCCCTGCTGCGTGGCTCTGTGAGATGAAATGTCGAAAAGAAGACGAATAATTGCGCTGGGTACGCCATCTGTGTTGCTGTGACATCTAGGGCATCACAACAGCGACTACAGCAGCAGCAGCTCGGACGACGGCGCTGTTTACAGGTCAGTGTTTCAAGAACTCTTTAGCGCTCCTCCGTGTGTACCAAAGGTTCAGGATTACATCTGCACAGTGGTGCAACACTACTCCGGAGAAGAGGTAAGAGCTTGTGTTCGTGCATGTGCCGATATGCAATGATGAACGAATAGAGCTTGCGTTATATAGCCCCCAGTGGATGGAGCCCTTAGTCCAGGGCCCCATTAGCTGCTGCAATCCGGCTTGCCCGATCGATCAGTCACATGCAGTGATGTTTTACAGTTCCGCAGGAACTTCCGACTGAGACGCCAGGCCTGCTATGACCTCATTGGCAGGTTCGAGAAATCGGACTTCTTTCCATCCGATAGACACCATGGCGGTTCTCCAGCAAAGACGCCAGAGGAGCACATTCTTTCCTTTCTCTCGTGAGCTTCGTTTTAAACACCAAGAAAGTGACACGTTTGGCGGGCATGCGCATAATGCGCGTGATTATATGTAGCACTTCTCTGAACTGCGTGTACGTGTAGTACAGGCGGTTCGTGAATAGAAAACAAGAAAATGTGCAACCTCAGTATTGCTTTCACTTCATACTTGTGTTTCATATCGTTTGTTCCAGTTGAATCTGTATTTAGGCATGTTTCCAGTTTATTTATACGGTACGTTTGCGTTTGAACATTAATCTTTTGTAACTTGTGTAAATTTATTTCACTGATGCAGTTGAAAAGAGTACTGAGGAAAAAAATGCTGAAACCTGTTATTCGATCCCAGTATGTTTTTATTTGGCATACAAGGTTTGGTTCATGGGATTTAACGTCGAAAACAACTCAGGCTATGAGAGACACCGTTGTGAAGGGCTCCGGCATCGCACAGTACACGGATGCATTGCGTTTCGCCTCCATCGAAATGCGGCCTCCGCGGCCACGTTTGAACCCGGTTGTTCCGACTCAGAGGCTTAGCGCCCTAAGCACTGAGCCACCGTGGCGGGTATTTGGCATGCGAGGACACGTTAAAAACATCTTATGTAAGACCACGTGTAAGACTGAATACCAGAAGCACGGCTTACTCCAACAGCTTTGTTAAAGTGTCTTGTTTTCTATTCTCTTGTGTGTTCACCTTATAACTGCAAGAATGTTTGATCTAAGCTGGTTTGATAAATTATAATCATTCGCGTTGCAATTTATTTAACAGGTATGCAGCCAACAAGGCATCGATGCGTGAGTGCTCTGCACTGTTCAACATGGCAGAGTCGACCCAGCTAGTGGTCATCAACAGGGTCCTGGATTTCCTGTGCCAGATAGCCCCGAATGTAATTCACTTCTCATCCGACAAGCACGCACTGCCCAAAGATTTCCTGAATGTGAGTGTTTAAATCCTCTCAGGCTCCTCTTAAGCCTAGAATAACCGATTGACTAGTGCCATGTCTATAATTTTAGGCTTTTTTTTTCAATCGTAACACATCAAATTAAATGCTGCAATCATTCATGCATTGCATTTTCTAGCTTTTTACTCAAGCTTTAAAGAAAATACTTCTTTAAATGTAAAACTGTAGCCAATAGAAAATGCTCAGAAGCATGAAGTAGTGACCGTTATGTTTTGCTTACATTTGCACACTGCTTTAAAATCGAGGTATCAGAGTAAAGTGAAAAGCACCACATGCTGCTTCTATGTAGGCTGTATTCTCCCATTGCCACAAGGTTATAGCACCATGCTTGAGATGTTACATTGATCAACTCTGCAGAAGTCCTACCTTTCCCCTAGTAACTGTAGCTCTCTCGTCCTTTCCAGCTTGCAGGCTTTCCCAATGTCATTGGGTGCATTGACGGAACATACATCCCAATACGCTGCCCAAGCAACAAGATCAGATCAACCTACATCAATAGACATGATCAAGTCTCGATCACTATGCAAGGCATATGTGATGCAAGAGGGAGATTTCTGGATGTGTTCACCGGGCCACCAAGCAAAGTGCATGATTCTCGAGTTCTGAGGTTGTCTCCAGTGCATGAAGGCTTGCCAACAGTGTGTGAAGTGAACAAATTTCACATTCTGGGTGACGCTGCCTATCCCATTAGGGAGCACTTGTTAACGCCTTACAAACACTATGGGCCAATGACAGCAGCCAAAGTTGCCTATAACCAACGCCATGCAGCAACAAGGGTCATTACTGAAAATACCTTTGGCATGCTTAAGCAAAGGTTTCGGCAGCTCCGTTATGTAGAATTCACACCTGTGGGTAAAATAAAAAAGTTTGTTATATCATGCTGTGTTCTACATAACATATGCTCGGATGCAGGAGATTTGTATGTCAATGATTTGCTCACAGATGCTGAAAGAAATGAACGCAGAACTGATGCTACCCTTCACAGCAGGCTCAGCCTAGCAGAGTTATGGGCAAGTCGACAGCCAGTGTATGCAAGTGAAAGCGCTCTTCGCAGATTGGGTGAATTGAAGCGAAATGCTTTAGCCGAGAGTTTCTAAGCTTCTTCCACAGAGACTGCAACCTTTTTTTTTTGTGAGACATAACTTCACCAGCGAAAGAACGAGACACGAGGAGAAGAAGAACACAGGACAACGCTGGTGTCTCGTGTCTCGTTCTTTCGCTGGTGAAGTTATGTCTGATGTACATCAACTAGCCCACATGGGTACCTTGTTACTTTTTTTTGTAAAAAGATTTATTGTACGCTGCAAAAGCATTTCATAAATAGTAGTTTGGCTTTATGAAAAATGAGGTTGAAGTATTGCACATTGCAACAGCGCTTTACAAATAAAGGATGGTAAATGAAGCGTTGCGTCCTACTTTTCTGCTAGGGTGCGCAAAAGTGCCATGTGCTCTGAATGAGCTTTTAGCACCTCCCGGTGTCTTCGCTCCTTCCTTTCTTCTCTTTCTTCCTTTTTCTCTTTCTCGCTGTTCAATTTGTCCATCTGTTCAAAGAACAGCTGCATATGTTGAATTCTCGTATTGCTTGAGCGCATCCTGCGGTCAGCCCTTTTCTTCTTTGGTTCTTCGTCGTCCCGAGAATCTGTGCTCAGTTTCAATGAGCTGTCTCCCAATGATGTCAGGGGCAGGCTATCGTCGCTCATCTCCAAGCTTTGCAGAACGTCTGTGCTTGTAGACGGTCGAGGCGTTGATTTACTGTGAGATGCTTTTTTTGTGCCTCACCATGTCCACGCCACGCAGCACTTCAGGCTCAAGACTGTCATCCAGAGCCTTGATGGCATTGAATTCTTCCTCATACTCAACGCGTCAGCGGGAATTGCCTGACGTGTTGTTATGCTTCACTTCATTCCTCTTGCGCTTTGAAATCGTTTTGAACCGTGTTTCACACTGCGCAGCAGTGCGGTGTATCCCCAGAACACCGAACATGTCGCATGAAATCTGTTCAAACATTGCACGCTTGCTGCGGAATTTCTTCAGTGGACCCACTTGTCTAGCATAGCGTGCATAGTAATCCAGCAGCAACTTCGTTTGACTTTCATCCCATGCAGCTGCATTGGAGAAGAAACAAGTGAAATAAGCTTGACATCTTTGACTACGAAGTCACATGTTTTAGTGGCTGTTGAAATGCTTTCAATGTTCGTTACACCTGGACATTTAGCTTCATGCAGACCTTTTTGGTTACGTTTCAAAAGGTAAAACTGTCGAGGTTGTCCGAACAAGCAACCATTATTTTATCCATATACTCATCCATGCTTACTATATGAACTTTTTTCTCCCAAGCATATTCACCACACCAAGTCAAATAAATGAATGCGTGCTCTTTGCAGGTACGTGCATAAAAATAAGAATGCAGCCGCAGCATTAAAGCCCAAGAGTGATAGACAGACAAAACAGACAAATTGTTTAAATGCATGCAGGGTAGCCAACATGGCTTTGTCATTTGTGTATGCACTCATTCAGCACGGACGCACGGGCGCGTCCGTGCTGACGCACGGACGCACGGACGCACGGACGCACGGACGCGTAATTCGGAGGTCGTGGGTTCGGATCCCACCGGCGGCGTGTGGTTGTTTTTTCTTCTGCTTTTCTAATCAATTACTTTAACCGATAACATATTCAGTAATATTCTAAATTGATCAACAGCACAAAATAAATAAATAAAAAAATTAAAAAAATCTCCTGTGCCCCTTGGTTTCTGTGGCTGTTGGCTTCTGTCATATTTATAACGAGCCCCTCATACCCCTTCCCTTGTTTGCTTAATTGCTTAGTGAGGGCCTTGGTTCTGGCAGCCTTGACGCCATAGGAAGCATAAGAGGGTTCTCACGCAGCTTCCACCCTCTCCGTTCGATGACGTTCTACGTCACACATGCGGTAAATCAGGACGTTCTACGTCCGCCGCTTATGAACGTGGGTGGCGCTGATGAACACTCTCAAGGTTAGGTTACTTGTAAACATAAATACCCCCGAAAGTAGAAGATTTGACAGCCGTCGCCGTAGCTCAGAGGTAGAGCACCGGACGCGTAATTCGGAGGTCGTGGGTTCGGATCCCACCGGCGGCGTGTGGTTGTTTTTTCTTCTGCTTTTCTAATCAATTACTTTAACCGATAACATATTCAGTAATATTCTAAATTGATCAACACCACAAAATAAATAAATAAAAAAATTAAAAAATTCCCTGTGCCCGTTGGTTTCTGTGGCTGTTGGCTTCTGTCATATTTATAACGAGCCCCTCATACCCCTTCCCTTGTTTGCTTAACGCATTCTGAAAAGTGAGTTGGGTATCATTTGTGAACTAAAACTAACCAATTGAGAGCACTTTTTCACTCAGCTCCTTTTCTGAGGCCGCATCCACAACTTCAGGGGTTGTTCGGTCTTCCTCCCCTGTGTAGAGAAAAATCAATACAACATAAAATAAAGAGCGTGATGTGCAGCGACTAGCGAGGTAGGTGCTGAATGCTACACAACTGACACGGGTAATTATGAGCACTAATTGAATGCATCGATGGCTAGGGCATTTGTGCTGACCACGTGAAAAATCATTTCCCGCGTCAGTTTTATTTTGGTGAAGGCTTATTCCAACAGCACAAATAATTCTGTTACTCATTCCCGGGCAGACAAATTGCACCGAAGTTTTTCTGGAGATGGTAATGCAAGGGATAAACTATGCACAAATATCCTTTGTGAGCCGCTACACAATGTGCAGTGCGTATAGGCAGAGCACGAGGGAAAGGCAAAAAAAACGTGAAGTTGAAAGCACTCATACGTGAGCAAATTTTATTGTCCGAGAGCAGATTGTAGCTATTTCGCGCCGTTTATTTCCTTTTTTTTTTACTTCTCGCACCAGCATTCACACGTAGTACGAATGCCAATGCGTAGGATATTCGCTATATCATGCGCACTTAGGGCAGAAAGCACAATGCTGCCTTCGGCATCATCGCTGGAAACTTTCACAGCCTTCTAGTAGAACTGTGGCAGGTCCGTTTTCCCCCACACCTGCAGCCAGTAAGCGCACGCTGCGAAAAGGCGCCAAACCACGTTGTCCGTACTGAAGACGAATAAGGCTGGACTTACCGTCCACTATTGCAAACATCACGACTTCGGCCAGTGAAGGGCTTTCGGGGCGTTGAGGGGTTGCCGCGGCATGGCTGGTTGGTTGGTTGGCCTAAAGTAGAATGGCACCTACCCACTACGGGGGAGTGGCCAAGACACAGGCGGTGAACTATTGGAATGGCATATCCAGAGTGGTACCACGGGACACTCATTTTTTTTCCGACGCGAGCCGGAGACGGAGACAGCTGAGGCAGCGATACAGGTTCAGCGGCGACGGCGGCGTGGGCGGTGCAGACTGTGTGATTGCTGTCGTTGACACCAGCGGCAGCGGCGGCCACGAAATACCCAAAGTGGACAAATACAAATACCTCGGGATATGGCTAAACGAAGGGCAGATATACACGGAAAAGCATGAACAGGCTCTTAGGGCAAAAGGACAAAGAGACGCCGGGATAATGAAACATAGGCCATTATGGGGGTTGTAGTGCCGGCGCCCACATTTCGCTGGCGGGCCTGTCTAAACCAGCGCTACGCGCAAAGCAGGCCCAGACTCTCTCGGACATGTCGCGACGTGCAGCGTGACTCATCCCGCCACCGCGGCGCACACACGGACCCTTCCTCCTCCCCTCCTCTCCGTCGGTGCGAACTCCTCCGACGCGTCGCCGGCCAGCGCCTCTCGACCATTGGTTTAATTTGAACGGTGGCTAGTGCTGTGACCTGATTGGAGGATTTGAACTGCTGGCTGCCGCAACCGTTAGCGGGCGGCTTTAAAAGCGGAGCCGCGCTGAGCCCGCGCAGCAGACAGGCAGCAGAAGAGCCACCACGCCGGAGCTCCGCTCGCCGCCGGGGCCGCCCTTCGTCTTTGTGCTAGCCCCGTGGTGCTCTTGTCCCTTGTATCATGTAAAAGCCCTTGTACATACTGTACATAAAAGTTATTTGACTCACCGTCGCCTCGACCGTTTCCTGGCTCGGACTCCCAGACCCAACAGTGGATGGCAGCTGCGGGATCGACCGGCGTCAGCTACCTCGGCGCGGTGAGTGCCTGATGTTTTCCCCTCAATTCGCCAGACTGCTCTAGCACACGTGATTGTAGTTTAGAGTAGGGCTGTGTGTTGCACTGGAGAGAGCTTTACTGTTTCGAGCCAAGTCGGAGCGCTTTGAAACGAAAGCTAGTGCAGAGGGAGTAAACGAGGCGTTTTGGAAAGAATTACTTGCGCGTGTCATGCTAGTAGCGCTATAGTAGTGAACGGCAAGGGAATTCTAAGAAAAGGGCAAACTACAAGAGGCTATTGTGTGCGATGGAGAACTTCAAAGTGAAGGAACTCATCGAAATTTGCGAAGAGTTGGGCATTGATTTGGGCCCCTCAAAACGAAAGAATGCGATTCTTGAGATCATGCGAAAGGAGAATGTAATGGCTGAGGAAGCCAATGAGGCCTGGGAAGAGATCACAGAACGCCGTGAGCGCGAGGAGGCCAAAAGACGCCGTGAGCACGAAGAGGCTGAAAAACAGAAGCAGCTTGAGCGCGAACAGCCAGAACGTGAGCGCGAGGAGGCCAAAGAACGCCGTGAGCGCGAGGAGGCCAAAAGACGCTGTGAGCTCGAAGAGGCAGAAAAACAGAAGCAGCGTGAGCGCGAAGACGCAGAGCGAGAGCGACAAGAACGCCTTCAGAGGGAAGAGCGACAGGAACACCTTGAGCGGGAAGAGCGAGAGCGACAAGAACGCCTCCAGCGGGAAGAGGCAGAGCGACAGGAACGCCGAGAGATTAGAAAATTAAGAGTTGGAGCTGCGGCACAGATCGCCGGCGCCTAGCGTAGCTTCACTGAATATGAAGTACTAAGAGGTATTTGGAAAGGAATAATGGTGCCGGGACTTACTTTCGGCAATGCGGTTCTGTGCTTAAGGGCAGAAGTTCAGTCGAGATTAGACGTAAATCAGAGAGCTGTTGGAAGATTAGCACTAGGTGCCCACGGCAAAACCACAAACGAGGCAGTACAAGGGGATATGGGCTGGGCATCGTTCGAGGCACGGGAAGCTAAGAGTAAAATACTATATGAAGAACGCCTGAGGAAATTGGACGATAACAGATGGGCAACTAAGGTATTTAAATATTTATACAGAAAGAACGTTGACTCACAATGGCGGAAAAGAACTAGAAAACTAACCAGTAAGTATGCCGGTCATGAGGACGGAGAAAGAAAGAGCATTAAACGACAGGTTAAAAACGCGGAAGTTAAAAATTGGATGAATTCAATGGAAAAGAAACATAGTGTAGAACTATATCGATTCTGGAAAAAGCAGATCAGGAAAGAATTTTTCTATGATAACTCAAGAGGCAGTGCCCTACTTTTTGAAGCTAGATCAGGGTGTCTTAGAACGCGCAGCTACAAAAAGAAATTTAACGAAGATGATGACACATGTGCAGTGTGTGGTAGATCTGTGGAAACAATTGAACACCTCATAATAAAATGTGATGGTATCCATCCGGATGTCGATGCAGGCACAGTCACTCTTTCTGAGGCCCTAGGGTTTAAAGATAACAATGGTCATGTAAATAAATCTGCAGTGGAAGTCAGCAAAAAACGACTGGAGGATTGGTGGCTGAAAAGCAGAGATGTGGCATAAGGTTAGAATTGTAGGAAACCGTAGGCAAAGGTGATGGAGAATCTTAATGAGAATTGCCAACACTGTAAACAAACAAAAAATAATAAAGAAAAGCTGAGCATGGTGGCAATTGCCACCACCCCGTTTCAAAGGGGGCGCTCCTATCCATCCATCCATCCATCCATCCATCCATCCATCCATCCATCCATCCATCCATCCATCCATCCATCCATCCATCCATCCATCCATCCATCCATCCATCCATCCATCCATCCATCCATCCATCCATCCATCCATCCATCCATCCATCCATCCATCCATCCATCCATCCATCCATCCATCCATCCATCCATCCATCCATCCATCCATCCATCCATCCATCCATCCATCCATCCATCCATCCATCCATCCATCCATCCATCCATCCATCCATCCATCCATCCATCCATCCATCCATCCATCCATCCATCCATCCATCCATCCATCCATCCATCCATCCATCCATCCATCCATCCATCCATCCATCCATCCATCCATCCATCCATCCATCCATCCATCCATCCATCCATCCATCCATCCATCCATCCATCCATCCATCCATCCATCCATCCATCCATCCATCCATCCATCCATCCATCCATCCATCCATCCATCCATCCATCCATCCATCCATCCATCCATCCATCCATCCATCCATCCATCCATCCATCCATCCATCCATCCATCCATCCATCCATCCATCCATCCATCCATCCATCCATCCATCCATCCATCCATCCATCCATCCATCCATCCATCCATCCATCCATCCATCCATCCATCCATCCATCCATCCATCCATCCATCCATCCATCCATCCATCCATCCATCCATCCATCCATCCATCCATCCATCCATCCATCCATCCATCCATCCATCCATCCATCCATCCATCCATCCATCCATCCATCCATCCATCCATCCATCCATCCATCCATCCATCCATCCATCCATCCATCCATCCATCCATCCATCCATCCATCCATCCATCCATCCATCCATCCATCCATCCATCCATCCATCCATCCATCCATCCATCCATCCATCCATCCATCCATCCATCCATCCATCCATCCATCCATCCATCCATCCATCCATCCATCCATCCATCCATCCATCCATCCATCCATCCATCCATCCATCCATCCATCCATCCATCCATCCATCCATCCATCCATCCATCCATCCATCCATCCATCCATCCATCCATCCATCCATCCATCCATCCATCCATCCATCCATCCATCCATCCATCCATCCATCCATCCATCCATCCATCCATCCATCCATCCATCCATCCATCCATCCATCCATCCATCCATCCATCCATCCATCCATCCATCCATCCATCCATCCATCCATCCATCCATCCATCCATCCATCCATCCATCCATCCATCCATCCATCCATCCATCCATCCATCCATCCATCCATCCATCCATCCATCCATCCATCCATCCATCCATCCATCCATCCATCCATCCATCCATCCATCCATCCATCCATCCATCCATCCATCCATCCATCCATCCATCCATCCATCCATCCATCCATCCATCCATCCATCCATCCATCCATCCATCCATCCATCCATCCATCCATCCATCCATCCATCCATCCATCCATCCATCCATCCATCCATCCATCCATCCATCCATCCATCCATCCATCCATCCATCCATCCATCCATCCATCCATCCATCCATCCATCCATCCATCCATCCATCCATCCATCCATCCATCCATCCATCCATCCATCCATCCATCCATCCATCCATCCATCCATCCATCCATCCATCCATCCATCCATCCATCCATCCATCCATCCATCCATCCATCCATCCATCCATCCATCCATCCATCCATCCATCCATCCATCCATCCATCCATCCATCCATCCATCCATCCATCCATCCATCCATCCATCCATCCATCCATCCATCCATCCATCCATCCATCCATCCATCCATCCATCCATCCATCCATCCATCCATCCATCCATCCATCCATCCATCCATCCATCCATCCATCCATCCATCCATCCATCCATCCATCCATCCATCCATCCATCCATCCATCCATCCATCCATCCATCCATCCATCCATCCATCCATCCATCCATCCATCCATCCATCCATCCATCCATCCATCCATCCATCCATCCATCCATCCATCCATCCATCCATCCATCCATCCATCCATCCATCCATCCATCCATCCATCCATCCATCCATCCATCCATCCATCCATCCATCCATCCATCCATCCATCCATCCATCCATCCATCCATCCATCCATCCATCCATCCATCCATCCATCCATCCATCCATCCATCCATCCATCCATCCATCCATCCATCCATCCATCCATCCATCCATCCATCCATCCATCCATCCATCCATCCATCCATCCATCCATCCATCCATCCATCCATCCATCCATCCATCCATCCATCCATCCATCCATCCATCCATCCATCCATCCATCCATCCATCCATCCATCCATCCATCCATCCATCCATCCATCCATCCATCCATCCATCCATCCATCCATCCATCCATCCATCCATCCATCCATCCATCCATCCATCCATCCATCCATCCATCCATCCATCCATCCATCCATCCATCCATCCATCCATCCATCCATCCATCCATCCATCCATCCATCCATCCATCCATCCATCCATCCATCCATCCATCCATCCATCCATCCATCCATCCATCCATCCATCCATCCATCCATCCATCCATCCATCCATCCATCCATCCATCCATCCATCCATCCATCCATCCATCCATCCATCCATCCATCCATCCATCCATCCATCCATCCATCCATCCATCCATCCATCCATCCATCCATCCATCCATCCATCCATCCATCCATCCATCCATCCATCCATCCATCCATCCATCCATCCATCCATCCATCCATCCATCCATCCATCCATCCATCCATCCATCCATCCATCCATCCATCCATCCATCCATCCATCCATCCATCCATCCATCCATCCATCCATCCATCCATCCATCCATCCATCCATCCATCCATCCATCCATCCATCCATCCATCCATCCATCCATCCATCCATCCATCCATCCATCCATCCATCCATCCATCCATCCATCCATCCATCCATCCATCCATCCATCCATCCATCCATCCATCCATCCATCCATCCATCCATCCATCCATCCATCCATCCATCCATCCATCCATCCATCCATCCATCCATCCATCCATCCATCCATCCATCCATCCATCCATCCATCCATCCATCCATCCATCCATCCATCCATCCATCCATCCATCCATCCATCCATCCATCCATCCATCCATCCATCCATCCATCCATCCATCCATCCATCCATCCATCCATCCATCCATCCATCCATCCATCCATCCATCCATCCATCCATCCATCCATCCATCCATCCATCCATCCATCCATCCATCCATCCATCCATCCATCCATCCATCCATCCATCCATCCATCCATCCATCCATCCATCCATCCATCCATCCATCCATCCATCCATCCATCCATCCATCCATCCATCCATCCATCCATCCATCCATCCATCCATCCATCCATCCATCCATCCATCCATCCATCCATCCATCCATCCATCCATCCATCCATCCATCCATCCATCCATCCATCCATCCATCCATCCATCCATCCATCCATCCATCCATCCATCCATCCATCCATCCATCCATCCATCCATCCATCCATCCATCCATCCATCCATCCATCCATCCATCCATCCATCCATCCATCCATCCATCCATCCATCCATCCATCCATCCATCCATCCATCCATCCATCCATCCATCCATCCATCCATCCATCCATCCATCCATCCATCCATCCATCCATCCATCCATCCATCCATCCATCCATCCATCCATCCATCCATCCATCCATCCATCCATCCATCCATCCATCCATCCATCCATCCATCCATCCATCCATCCATCCATCCATCCATCCATCCATCCATCCATCCATCCATCCATCCATCCATCCATCCATCCATCCATCCATCCATCCATCCATCCATCCATCCATCCATCCATCCATCCATCCATCCATCCATCCATCCATCCATCCATCCATCCATCCATCCATCCATCCATCCATCCATCCATCCATCCATCCATCCATCCATCCATCCATCCATCCATCCATCCATCCATCCATCCATCCATCCATCCATCCATCCATCCATCCATCCATCCATCCATCCATCCATCCATCCATCCATCCATCCATCCATCCATCCATCCATCCATCCATCCATCCATCCATCCATCCATCCATCCATCCATCCATCCATCCATCCATCCATCCATCCATCCATCCATCCATCCATCCATCCATCCATCCATCCATCCATCCATCCATCCATCCATCCATCCATCCATCCATCCATCCATCCATCCATCCATCCATCCATCCATCCATCCATCCATCCATCCATCCATCCATCCATCCATCCATCCATCCATCCATCCATCCATCCATCCATCCATCCATCCATCCATCCATCCATCCATCCATCCATCCATCCATCCATCCATCCATCCATCCATCCATCCATCCATCCATCCATCCATCCATCCATCCATCCATCCATCCATCCATCCATCCATCCATCCATCCATCCATCCATCCATCCATCCATCCATCCATCCATCCATCCATCCATCCATCCATCCATCCATCCATCCATCCATCCATCCATCCATCCATCCATCCATCCATCCATCCATCCATCCATCCATCCATCCATCCATCCATCCATCCATCCATCCATCCATCCATCCATCCATCCATCCATCCATCCATCCATCCATCCATCCATCCATCCATCCATCCATCC